>NC_091994.1:13498757-14157752 GCF_044704955.1 Pristiophorus japonicus
CTCCTCCTCCTCTCTCCTTCACTGGTATATACACTTTTTTTCGTGAGCTTCATATATTTATAGAGAATTTGCAGTTTATAGCACTTTTTATCATGCCTCTCAAACAGTTCCAAATCACTCAATGAATTAAGTTATGCAGCTACTGTTGTAACAGAGCACCCATTCTGCACACAGCAAGGTCCCCACAAACAACAAATAAGTGCACAAGCAGTTAATGTGTTGTGGGTGGCATTGGCTGAGGAAGAAATGTGGGCCGGACCTCACTAATTGCATACACCTAAACCACCATGTTATGAGTTCTATCCTCTCCTGCTTAGGTTTGGTTTTGAGTGTGCTATGCCAGGACAATGTTTTCAAACTCTGTCTGGGGAAGGGATTCTCTGTATATCTTGGTACATTTCCTGTCCTATCTTCTGAAAGACCAAAGCTCCCTTACCCAAAGGAAAAGTAGTGCAGAATTGTTATTACAACAAAGATAACAAAGTCAATAAATATAGAAAAATTATTGAATCCTAGGTTATTGGATTTCATGTCCTAGGGACCCCTACAACAGGCTGAAATACAGGTCTGTTATTGTTGGTGATGGGAGCAATTTGATGTGACTAAAAGCATCACATAAGAAATATACAACATTAAAGCATATATTGTGTGTGTATGTGTATATAATCAATAATCAAAACTAGAACTATTTTGGTATATAATGGTTATTGTACATGACAAAGATGTCTAAATGTACATACTTGGGGATGATGGACTTTGGCAATTCACCTATGTTTCTTAGTTTAAATAAAAGTCAAATTACAACATTGTGCTTTCACTCTGGTCAGGATGGGTTGGGAGAATTTACAATGTGACTGGTGGGATAAGAACATTAAAAATTAGGAGCAGGAGTAGGCCATACTCCTCCATTCAGTAAGATCATGGCTGATCTGCCACCTCAACTCCACTTTCCTGCACTATCCCCATATTCCTTGATTCCCTTAATATTCTCTGAGCTGATTAGACCTCCTTGCTGCCTTCATCAGTGGTGTGAAGAACAAAAATTTGTGAAGTAATTTTAATCAAAAAGTAAATGCTAGAAATAGCCATTTCAGAGTTGTTTTTTTTAAAATAAGGTTTTTGAAGATGAAGATTATTACTATTTTAAACATGAAGGAGTGTTGAAGCGATCCATCAATCCACACCAAGTGCGACATAAGCGGCTGGAAAAGGAGCCCAAGGTAAATGAATTGATGAGTTGCATGTGCATAGTTGAGCCATAAATGACTATTATTTTCCAGTCCTTTCTGGTTACAGGTATGGTGCCAGAGGACTGCTAATGCTGTACCTTGGTTTAAAAAGGGATAGACCAAGTAATTACAAGCCAGTCAACCTAACCTCAGTGGTGGGGAAATCACTGGAAAAAATCTGAGGGCCAGGATAAATCTTCATTTGGAAAGACATGGATTAATCAAGGACAGTCAGCATGGATTTGTTAAGGGAAGGTTGTGTCTGACTAACTTGATAGAATTTTTCGAGGAAAGTTGATGAGGGCAGTGCGTATGATGCATTGTTATATGGCTTTTAGCAAAGCTTTTCATAAGGTCTAACATGGCAGACTGGTCACGAAAGTAAATGCGCATGGGATCTAGGGCAAAGTGGCAAGTTGGATCCAAAATTGGCTCGGGCAGGAAGCAAAGGGTAATAGTTGATGTTTTTTTTTTGTGATTGGAAGACTGTATCCAGTGAGGTTCCTCAGAGCTCTGTGCTGGGACCCTTGCTTTTTGTGGTATATATCAATGATTTGGACTTGAATGTTGGGGGTATGATTAAGAAGTTTGCAGATGACACTAAATTAGGCTGTGTGGTTGATAATGAAGAAGAAAGCTGCGGACAGCAGGAAGGTAATCAATGTATTAGTCAGGTGGGCAGAACAGTGGCAAATGGAATTCAATCCAGATAAGTGTGAGGTAATGCATTTGGGGAGGTCTAACAAGGCAAGGGAATACATATTAAATGGTACGATACTGAAGTGTAGAGGAACAAAGGGACCTTGGAGTGCAGGTCCACAGATCCCTGAAGGTAGCAGGCCAGGTAGATCAGGTGGTTAAGAAGGCATTATGGAATACTTGCCTTTATTAGTCAAGGCATGGAATACAAGAACAAGGAGGTTATGCTTAAACTGTATAAAACACTGGTTAGGCTACAGCTGGAGTACTGTGTGCAGTTCTGATCACCACATTACAGGAAAGATGTGATTACACTGGAAAGGGTGCAGAGGAAATTTACAAGAATGTTGCCTGGACTGGAGAATTTCGGCTATGAGGAAAGATTGGGGATACTGGGTCTATTTTCTTTGGAACAGAGGAAGCCTGAGGGGAGACCTGATTGAGGTGTATAAAATTGAGGGGCCTGGATAGAGTGGATAGGAAGGACCTGTTTCCCTTGGCAGAGGGCGCAACAACCAGGGGACATAGATTTTAAGTAATTGGGGGGTGGGGGCGGTTTAGAAGAGATATAAGGGGCAATGTCTTCACCCAGAGGGTAGTGGGGGTCTGGAACTCAAATGCTTGAAAGGGTGGTAGAGGCAGAAACCCTCACCACATTTAAAAGATACTAGGATGTGCATTTAAAGTGCAGTAACTGATAGGGCTACGGACCAAGAGCAGGAAAGTTGGATTAGACTGGATAGCTCTTGGTCGGCCGGAACGGACACAATGGGCCGAAATGGCCTCCTTCCGTGCTGTGAAATGCACCTTGTGTCTGCTTGTCTCATTAGTCTCAAGGCAGGCAGCAACAGGCAATGAGCTTCCACTATTGAGTTGTAATTTTAATTGCAGTGATAGCTGATTTATTTGTTTCATGTTATATTGGATAGGCATATCCTATTTTACAATGCTGCTTCCTGAATTCTGGTGAGTTTTGGAGGGGATGGGAGGGGCATAGAAGCCTAATAAGATAAAATTGACACCAAGTCAAATTGGCAGCTGTTTTGAGGGGTGACTAAAGACTTGGACAAAGAGGTGAGTTTTAAGGTAGAGGTTTAGGGAAGGAATTCTAGAGCTTGGAGCCTAGGTGGCTGAAGGCACGGCTGCTAATGGTGGGGAATGGACAAGAGGCCAGGGTTGGAGGAACGCAGAATTTTCTGGAAGTTGTAGGCCGGAGAAGGTTACAGAGACACAGTGAGGCCATGAAAAGGTTTAAACTCAGAATTTTACATTTGAGACCTGGAGAGGGCTGGGAGCTAATGTAGGTCAGTGATGACTGGTGATTGATGAATAGGACTTGGTGCAGCAGCAGAATTTTGGGTGAGCTTAAGTTTATGGAGGATGGGAGGGCAGCCACGAGAACATTGGAATAGTCTAGTTTAGAAATCACAAAGGCATAGATGAGGGTTTCATCAGCAGATGGACTGAGATGGGCTATGTTACAGAGGTGGAAATAGGTGATTTTCGTGATGGAGAGGATGCGGATGTTCAAATAACGCACTGAAGTTGCGAGCAGTCTGGTTCAGCCTGGGTTAGTGGCTGGGGAGCTGAATGGAATAATTGGCAAGGATACAAGTTTGTGGCAAGAGCCAAAGACGATGGCTTCAGTCCTCCCAATGTTTAACTGGAGGAAATTACAGCTCACCCAGGACTGGATGTCAGACAAGCAGTCTGTCCAGGGAGGAAAAAGTAGAAAATGTATTGTATTTAATGAGCTTTTAGAATACTGTTCCTTGTGAGTTTTAAAAAAAAAAAGCAGTGCCCAAAATAAAAGGTGTATTGAATTGGTGCACACTAATCTTTGGTTTGGCTTGGAGTTTGATTGATTGCATAATACTGTAAGAACATTAAGAAATAAGAGCAGGAGCAGGCCATTTGGCCTCTTGAGCCGGCTCTGCCATTCAATAAGATCATGGCTGATCTGATCTTGGCCTCAGCTCCACTTTCCTGCCTGTTCCCCACAGCCCTTGACACCTCTGTAGTTCAAGAATCCACCTTTAATATATTCAATGACTCGGCCTCCACAGCTCTCTGGGGTAGAGAATTCCAAAGATTCACGATCCTCAGAGAAGAAATTCTTCCTCATCTCTGTCTTAAATGGTTGACCCCTTATTCTAAAATTGTGCCCCCTAATTCTAGATTCTCCCATGAGGGAAACATCCTCTCAGCATCCACCCTGTCAAGCTCCCTCAGAATCTTATGTTTCAAAAGATCACCACACCTCATTCTTCTAAACTCCAATACAAGAGTTCATTATTTAGATTGTGCTAGTGTATGGCAGTATGAACTCTGGCCTGGTTTCTCTTATCATTTTAATAGAAATGGTGAATATTTAATGAGGGATCTATTACTTCAGCATTATTGCTTGTTAAACTGTTTTGAGCCTTTTAGCCTTCAGCCCCTGACATGAGAATTTACTGCTGTCTCATTGTTTAGGTGAAGTGGCTGGAGCAACAGGTAGTAAAAAGACGGCAGAAGCGAGGATTTGATGTTCCTTCAGATCCTTTGTATCATAAACAGTGGTACTTGGTAAGTAGGGGTACTCTTGGGAAAAGGTGATCCCGTAATTTTTAAATGTTTTGAATCTCTGACTCAAAGCTCCACTTGAAAGATTAGTAGTAATATGCAGAAAGGATTTAAAAAAACAAACTTCCAGCACTGTAGAAAAAGAGTTTAGTTCTTTTAATTACCCTACCAATTATTGATTGTCATTCATTTTGTGTATTGTATATGTACTAATGCAGCCATATTTTCTTTAAATAGCATTTTATCTCGGGATGTTGGCACTGTTAGAATCTAACTATTTCTCTTCATCCAAGGGGTACTTAAGCCAAATATAGATGCCTAACTAAATCAGCACAAACTGGGAACTGCTACAACACCTTTCAGTCTATGGCAGCACCTATACTTGTTCTGAGGTGTTTGGCTCCTGTGAATTCTTGCAGCCTTTGCTCCCACTCACTCTCTGAATTTTGTCTGCTGTCTCACATGGTCACATGAAACATTGAGGTTGTTCTTGTCTGTTGTCTTGCAGCTTTTCCTCTTTGGTTCCATACTTTATTACCTTTCCTCTGCAGTCCAAATTCAATTTCTTTAGTTATATCACTTGTCACTTGCTGTCACATTTGACCCTGTAATGAGCTTTTTGGCCACATATCCGCAACATAACTAAGACCGCTTATTTCCACCTTGGTAACATCGCCCGTCTCCGCCCTTGCCTCAGCTCATCTGCTGCTGAAGCCCTCATCCATGCCTTTGTTAACTCTAGGCTTGACTATTCCAACGCAATCCTGGCTGGCCTCCCACTTTCTACCCTATGTAATCTAGAGGTGATCCAAAACTTGGCTGCCTGTGTCCTAACTCACACCCAAGTCCCGCTCACCAGCACCCCTGTGCTCGCTGACCTACATTGGCTTCCGGTTAAGCAGCGCCTTGATTTCAAAATTCTCATATTTTCAAATCCCTCCATCTCTCCCTATCTTTGTAATCTCCCCCCCCCCCCCCCCCCCCCCGAGATGTCTGCGCACCTCTAATTCTGCCCTCTTGAGCATTCCTGATAATCACTCAACCATTAGTGGCCATGCCTTCTGTTGCCTGGGCCCCAAGCTCTGAAACTCCCTGCCTAAGACTCTCTGCCCCTCTACCTCTCTTTCCTCCTTCAAGACACTCCTTAAAACCAAGCTTTTGGTTACCTGCGCTAATTTCTACTTATGTGGCTCAGTGTCTCCTTCCCCTCCGCGGCGGCAACAAACCGCTGTCTCCTTCCCCTCCACGGCAACAAACGGCGGTTTCCTCCCCCTCCCCTCCACAGCAACAAACGGCGGTTTCCTCCCCCTCCCTCCCCTCCGCGGCGGCAACAAACCGCTGTCTCCTTCCCCTCCCCCCCCCCCCCCCCCCTCCGCGGCAACAAACGGCAGTTTCCTCCCCCTCCGCGGCAACAAACGGCGGTTTCCTCCCGCGGGAACGAACGATGGCTGCAGCACTTTCACACAGGTAGGAAGATGGTTTATTTAATCTTTTCTTTGCTTATAAATGTTTATTCAGGTTGGATTTATTTGTATAAGTATAAATAAGGATTGATTGTAGAATTTAATGACTTCCCTTCTCTTTTCTCCCCCCCCCCCCCACCTCGTTCTGGACGCCCAATTTGTAACCTGCGCCTGATTTTTTTTAATGTGTAGAACAGGTTTTTTCAGTTCTACAAAAATCTTCACTTGCTCCATTCTACTTTAGTTTGGAGTACGTTTTCACTGTGGAAACTTTGAAATCAGGCGTCAGTGGCTGGACACGCCCCCTTTTGAAGAAAAAATTCTGTTCCAAAGTAGAACTGTTCTACCTCACTAGAACTGCAGAAAGAAAAATGTGGAGAATTGCGATTTCTAAGATAGTCCGTTCTCCACCAGTTGCTCCTAAAAAATCAGGCGCAAATCATGTGGAAACATGGGCCCATGGTGCTGTGTATTTGCACTGAAAAATAAAGTAAGCACAGTAGATTGCAGAGCTAATGCTAATAATTAAAGTTAGCAATTTGAAATTCTAGATAATAAAAGCAATCATTTCCATAGTAGCTTACTGAACAACACTCTGACAACAGTAGAGCATTACAGGATCAATTGCATAGACATTGTTGGCATTTCCTTCAAATCAGGAAATTTCAATACCCCATGTGATAATTAACTTTTACTTCTTGTGTGCTCTTTATTCACAAAATAAAATCTGGTCTCCACTAGAATATTGCATCGTACTTATACCAGATTTTTTTGTAAAATGAAAAGTACTAGTTGAAAAACTCACTGAAATGTTGAATATTTCACTGCACACAACAACAGGTTTTTTTATTTTGCAAGGATCATAATTGAAGAGCAACACAGTTCCCTCCTTCCCCAAACCACCAAATGTGTACCATTATTATTTAATGCTCCATGGCTTCAGGAAAAATAGTAAGCATGTATTCAAAATGAATTCTGGAACTCCAAGTGCTACTGGGAATTGAAAGGGAACTGTATGCTTTAATTTTAGCCTAATTACAGTTCTTTAGATTAAAAAAGGCATCACTAGAGTGTTTAGCCCAAGTATTTTCCAGCAGCAGGATCTAATTTTCAGCAACCTTATAAATCATAGTATTTTTAATAAAAAATATCATGCACATGATATACCAAACTCATGCTGAGATAGCCTACTTCTGTGGAGCCCTCCTGCCAAAGTAGGCAGTTTTAAATTAACAAAGGGTAGCCCTGTTAAAAATGGTTGAACTGAGATGCTAAGCCTGCAGCCACAGACATTGTTAATTTGTTGTAAGAATTAGCCAAGATGAAAACCATCTTAAAAAGGTAAGTGTGTTTTTAAATTTCATTGAACAACATTGCGGACAAGCAGGTTGCTTGCAACTGGAGTCTTGTGGTTCGAGAGTCCCAAAAACAGCACATCGTTTGGTTGTCCCAGCACATGTCAACCAAGCACTTTGTCAATTTTTACTAAGTCAGACAGTAGACTCATTACCTTAATCTGTGATAAAGCATGCATGTC
Source organism: Pristiophorus japonicus (assembly GCF_044704955.1). NCBI lineage: Eukaryota > Metazoa > Chordata > Chondrichthyes > Pristiophoridae > Pristiophorus > Pristiophorus japonicus. The sequence goes on from NC_091994.1 coordinate 13,506,251, forward strand.
AAGAGTGTTAGATACTGAAATACACGTCATACAATGAATTATCAGCTGGAGGTTTGATTTTTTTTTCCCCCCTCAAACTAGGTGAGCAAATGAAGCCTCATTGTGAACTGCAGTTTAGGTCTGGAGTTACTATCACAGGGCAAGACTCCATTGTTGCTTTAACGTTTAATGTAATTAAGATTGATAGATGATACAATCTCCAAACAAGTTGCTTGAAATTCAAGGAGGGAAAATAGCCATGGAAAAAGTAAGTTCTGCAGTTTCTGTTCATCTCTGCCATCATATGTAAGGAACTCTAAAGGGCACTAAAACCAGGCAGTGTCTTTCTTTTCGCCAAGAGGGTCTAGAAGAACAATCTTCTGCTTCTGTTATATGTACAGCAAGTCACCAACTGTGCTGTACAGTAGTTTGCCTATGCTACTGTTCCTTCAAAATGATATTTGTAAATAAATCTGGGTAGTAATTTAGACTAACGCACACAGAGTGGTCTAGTACTTTGATTAGTTTTCACCTTCCAAATGGACAAGAAACAGTTAATTGTTAGACTGGATTACTGACTCAGTGTGGCAGAGTAAATAAAAAGCATAGAATTCAGCTTATAAGAGAATTGATCCAGTTATTGAAACTATCAAACTGCTAAACTGAGGGGAAAAAAGTAATTCATATTGCGGTCCAGCAACATTTAAGAGATCGTGTCAATATTTTATTTTTAAAGAAAAAGGAACTATTAATCATCATTGGCAGTCCCTCGGAATCGAGGAAGACTTGCTTCCACTCTAAAAATGAGTTCCTAGGTGACTGAACAGTCCAATACGAGAACTATTATAAAATATACAGACAATTCAAGGCAGATTCTGGGCATCAAAATAATCACTTTTGACATTGCAATTTATTTTAGTTGTTGCAGAAAGCCAAGTGTTATTTCAAGTGAAATATCAATTTCATGGATAGTGTAATTATTATTTGCTCTTGGTTGGGATATCGAACCGTGCGTATGAATTCAATGCATATCGTAACTGGCTGTGGTAATCGGACTTCGCAGCATTTGTAGGGCCAACGCTAGATATTTTATTTACCTTTCTTCCAGGGCCCAAAACAAAGGAGAGCTAATTACTAGCAATGGTTTCTGTAATCTCTCCTCCGCAAAGCTTCATTTAAGCTCTTGTTCAAATTATGCCATAAAATGCATATTTATTTTCTCCTTATTTAAAAAAAATTCAAGTAACATCTGTTGCTCGTTGAAGAATTCTGGACCAAAATGTGCCTTCATCAAAATATTCCAATAATCAAGGCCTGTATTTGAATTGTTTTTAAATGATATCTCTCAACTTTATTTTCCTCCTCTTCCACTTCCACCCCCTAATTGTGGGATGGGAAGCTAAATGGCAAGTAATGTTATGCTCCAGTCACATTTACAAACGTTCTATTATTTGAGCAACGGCTGAACTGGAGAGGACATGCTGTATGCTGGTTAGACAAGATGCAGAGAGCAACTTTCAAGGACAGGCTGCAGTGAGCACTTGTATGGAACTAGGGTAAATGAGGCAACAGAGAGCACTTTTGGAGCTTGTGGCCTGTAATTACAAAAAAACTACAAGAAACCATAAAAATCAACTCCAAGTCTGGGACCACAGAAAGTGTGTGTATGGGACAACAACAACTTCTATTTATATAGCACCTTTAACAGTGAAACATTCCCAAGGCACTTCACATGGATATTGAGATATAGAAAATTTGGCACTGAGCCGCTGTGGAGGGGAGGGAGGGGGAGGAAATTGCCGTTTGTTGCCGTGGAGGGTGGGGAGGGGAAGGAGACCGTGAGAAGGGTAGCCTCAGTGCTGATGGCAATGTGATTTTATTAAAAAATGTTCAAAAATTAAACCGCTACAAAGAACTACAAAAATGGCCAAGTGCCAATGTTTCCTTCACACTGCGCCAACGCGCACGCGCAGCGTTGCCGGCAGGAAAAAAGCTAATTTAAATAGTACCCGCCCCCTCCCACTTACAAAATCGGCACTAGTGTAGGCTCCGCCCCCCTGGACGTCGCGCCAAGCAGACAAGGAGCTGCAAAGCGCTCGAGAATAGCGCGTTTTTTTTCTGGCGCCGTTTTAGGCACGAAATACGGGCGCCCAGCTCGGAGGGGCGCCCGTTTTTTATCCTGTGGAAACTTGGGCCCCATATGTTGGTGGTAAAGGCAGAATTTGCATATCCTGGAGGAGGTGGTGACAAAATGATTACCATTTAAATTAAAGTCTCTGGTATCATCCATGAAATTTCATGCCTTTTGTGGTGATGCACAGTCCTCTGGCCAGTGTCGATGTTGGCCTTGAACTCTTTTTTTTTTTCTACATGTGCAAACAGTACAGAAAGGATTCTGGTTGCTTATTTCACCTTTGGCATTTTTCTTGCTGTGTGGAGAATGACCTCTGATCAGTGCTTCAGCAAGAACCTGGTACTTGGGTAGTTTATTTAAATCAACATGTATGTATTTATACAGTAGCACAAAGTTCTAATTAATTAGTGACTAGATTTATATATTGTGTTAGTGTTGTGGTGAGGAGTGCTGCAAATATTGGCAATATAGCCGAGGCTAAAATGTTCATACATTTGGGATTATTGTTGAAAATTATATTATGTACTCATTGCTTGTTCAAGGGATTGTTTTATTAAACCACAGAATAAGATTAGGATTTGCTTAGATACTGCAGTAACTGTTATTAATTGCAATGGCTGCTTGTGGTGTTGTCTTTTTCAGAACCATGAGATTCCTAATGACCTAAATGTTCTGTCTGCCTGGAAGCGGGGTTATACAGGCAAGGGGATTGTGGTCACCATCCTAGACGATGGAATAGAAAAGAACCATCCGGACTTGGCTGCTAATTATGTAAGATCTAATAGAAGCTCCTTGAGAGTCCATTGTGGTTCTATTGTAGCGCTTCTCAAATAGCAAAGTAGGGAGAATTGCAACAGAGTGGCCAACATTGTTTCATGAAGTGTGTGTCAATAGTACTTTTGTGGTGAAAACTTAAACAAGACAAAACATTAGCCAAATGATAGAAAATGTAACAATCTAAAGGAAAAACTTCATTTTTATATAGCACCTTTCATATCCTCTGGAGTTCCAAGTGCTTCACAGCCAGTGTTGTCACTGTTGGGTAGGTAAATGTCCCAGCAAAGTCCCACAAACAGCAAATGAATGATCAGATAAATATTGGCCAAGACAGCTGGAGAGCTCCTTGCTGTTCTTTGAATAGTGCCATGGGATAGTTTATGTCCACCTAAGTAGGTGGATGGAGTACATGTTTAATATTTCATCTGAAAGAATAGAGTTCCATCAGTGCTGTGCTCTACATTGAAGTGGCTGCTTACATTACATGCTCAAGTCCTGGAGTGGGGCTTGAACCCTCAACCTTCTGACTCCAATGAGTGTTACCAACTGAGTCAGAAATTGATCATTACTTCTATCATTTAAAAAAAAAAAATCTTGCATTACATTTAATTCATGAAAAAGTAATTACATTATTGTAATTGGGCTTCTAATTCACTTAATTACTTGTAAGGTTCTAAAGCTGTTTTGCCAATTAGAAAAATATATATGGAATACAGAATTTTATACAGTTTCATCTGCCTCTGGAACTTTTGCAGACAGTATTAATGCCTTGAACATGTGCAGAATAATTCTCTGCATTTGAACATGGCCTGAAACAGTGTTGTTGGAGGATGCATTAGGCAATGAAGAACATAAATAACATAGTAATAGGCATCTGTTAGGAAGTCTGAAAAGTTCTTCAGAAAGGAACAGATATTCAGCATGTATATTCAAGTAGGATTTTCCATTTTGATGTATATTTAATTGTAAGGAGTTGTGTGGGCCATCTAATGAAATGTAAACCCACTTGCAAAGATTGGCACTATTGCATTCTTTGCGTAGTCATGAACCAACTAATGGGGATCGGTATCCATATCATATGTTTTCTTAATTAGAACACCGCCAAAGGGAATGTTTTGCATGTTGGTGTTTTCTTCAGTACACATGGAAGCATTCCAATGAACAAAATATTTAGAACTATTTCAATAGCAAACGCCGATGGAATAGTATCTCTTAATTATGGTAAGTTGTTAATTTTCCACACCTGTGATGGATTTGTAACTTGCAATCATGCAGTTTATCAAATGTGTGTTACTGACTGCCATAAACTTTGGCCAAATCAGACCGACAGAGATTTTATTTTCACCCAGTGCTGTATTTGATTCTCTGAAAGTCATGGAACATTTTGATTGCAGTAAGAGTCAAGGCAGGAAAAATTGTGATTTCCACAAGGGCACAACTTTGATTTTTACCCTATTTAAATTTGAAAGGAAACTCCACTCACTGACCGTACAACATTTCACTGTCAAACTACTTGGCTCAGCTAGTTTATTCAGGTGAGTTGCGAAGACCAGGAGGGTCCCAATTTTGATACCTGGTAGGAGCACTGCAACTGGCCTACAAGCCCTGGGATTAAAAAAGAGGAAAAATCAGCCAGGAGATCTGCTCCTGGTTCCTATCCAGTAATTCCTGCTGGAAGTGCATGTGCTTATGTGTGTTGAAGATGTAATTGGGTACAGTTATGATTCCCCCAGAGATCAAATAATTTTCCCAATACTCACACTAAAATGGCTACTGAGGTGACATAAAACACCTGGTGCCTGTGAAGTACTCCCAGCAAGAAGCTGCTGCCTTCAGTAGAAGAAGGAAAGACTTGGATTTAAATAGCGCCTTTCACGATCACCGAATGTCTCCACGCTTTACAGCCACTGAAGTACTTTTGGAGTGTAGTCGCTGTTGTAATGTAGGAAATGCAGCAGCCAATTTGTACACCAGCAATGTGATAATGACCAGATAATCTGTTTTTAGTGATGTTGATTGAGGGATAAATATTGGCCAGGACACCGGGATAACTCCCCAGCTCATCTTCAAAATAGTGCCATGGAATCTTTTACATCCACCCAAGAGAGCAAACAGGACCTCGGTTTAACGTCTCATCCGAAAGACGGCACCTCTGATAGTGCAGCTCTCCCTCAGCATTGCACTGGAGTGTCAGTCTAGATTTTTGCGCTCCAGTCCCTGGAGTGAGATTTGAACCCATAACCTCCTCACTCAGAGGCGAGAGTGCTACCCACTGAGCCACAGCTGACACGACAGGAGAAAAATTTGATGGGGCCAAATAAATTTTTCTTTTTCTTTTCTCTTCTTTCTCTTTTCTCTTCTTTCTCCTCTCTCTCCTCTCTCTCTCTCTCTCTCTCTTCTCTCCCCTTTTTTTTCTCTGCCCCCGCAACCCTGTGGATTTTGGGTTCTCATACTAGCAACTATGAAGTTGGAAATTCACAGACATAAGCATAACCTGTTACAAAAGCAAAATACTGCAGATGCTGGAAATAACTCTGTTGCTTTCTTCTGTTTAAGAAAAAAAAATTCTTATTATTTGCAGGACCCTAACGCAAGCTTTGATATTAATGATAATGATCCTGACCCCCAGCCCAGATATAATTTTAATGATGAAAATCGGTGAGTTCTTTACATTTGCATACGTGTTTTTTAAAGATTGTATTTGCTTTTCAACTGAATCAGCGATAAATGCACGAGTAATCCAGTAGCTGTTCAATTATGTATAATGATGATGATGCTTGGTGTTGGAAGGTTACCATATGCACAGCAATTCAAATATAAATCTAAATTAGTGACTGAAGGTAGGCAGGCACTGTGAGTTGTAAATTCCTTCAAATATTAAGATTATGACATTTACTTTATGCTGCCATCAATATTTCATTAGATTATATACAGCAGTGGAAAGCTTCACTGACCTAGATTTGGAGATGTACAGTAGAAAGAAAAGTAGAAGTGGAAATTCGATCGCGCCTCTTGCGGTATTAACCCGGGCGGAGCAGAAATTTTGCGCTGGGAAATGAAGGCGTTCCACACCTCTTTTGGGGCACTAGGTCAGCTGAGCAACTGAAAATCCAGAGGTAAACAGCGGGCACCCGAAGAGCGGCTTCCGTGAAGAAAAAATCTGGGGGGGAAAATGGCAAAAACACCAAAAACATTCCCAATACATTACTCGCGCTACACAACATGTAAAAATAAAAAACAATCACACTTGCCTCAGGTCGACATTACTTACCTCACTGCGGCCGGCACAGCCTGGAACGCCAGCTTCCACAGGTGTTCCCACTAGGGGGGCGCTGCGGATCGGATGCCAACCAAATATCGAGCCAGGGTCGTTGCACACCGGCTCGTGTCTCCGGGGCAGTAATGCTCCACGCCATCTTGAACCCGGCACCGAATGTCCTGGTGGGGTGCTGGAAGCTGCCCACCCGCCCGGAAGTGCTTACCGCTGTCATTGCCGGCCTCCGGTGTGGCAGAAGACCGAAAATCCAGCCCATAGGGTCTTGTCACTTCCTCAGGGTATCCCGAAGGACTTCACAACCAATTAATTACTTTAGACAAAGTCACTGTTATTGCGGCAAATGTGATAGCCAGTTGGTGCACAGTGTGGCCCCATAAACACCAAATGAGATGAATGACCACTTACTGAGTTTTTGGTGGTGATCTTGGTTAAAAGAGCAAGTTGGCCAAGGTATCGAACACCCTTCAAGTGGTGCCATGCGATCTCTTGCGTCCGTCCACCTGAGCAGGTAGCTGGGTCTCTGTCTTGATTTAATGTCTTCAACCAAAAGATGGCATTTCCTCAGTATTATGCAGGTGTTGGCCTGGATGATGGACTTGAGTCAGTAGCGTTCATTTGTGATATAAACCTTTAACGGGAAATCCATGAATGTGTTGGTATCCAAAAGGGAAAAGAAGGTGGCCCCTTTTGTCAGCATTAATTTGCAATATATGCAGTAATAGATACCTGGCTGAGAAAATGGTTTATATAGAGGGTACGTGACGAGGAACAGTGGAATGCCCAGTTTGTATATACATGGTGGCGCACTGACTGAACCATTCTATGTTTTTATGAAATTTATTATCATAAACCACTTTGCAGACAACAGCCACCAGATGGCATTAGTAGACTATAAATTACTTTTTACTGCCTTTTAAAATTGTAGTTCAGTGTCCAATTTCCTTATGGTGTAGAAAAGCTTCAGAAGTCTGCTGATGAATGGAAAATAGCCTGTTAGGCTGAGACTCGATTGTTTCTGTTCCATATAATGTCTTTGCCTAGTGTGTGTGTGTGTGTGTGTGTGTGTGTGTGTGTGTGTGTGTGTGTGTGTATATATGTATAACCAATAAGGAGGACCCGATTACTCGTACTGGAAAAGTCTAATTTAAAAAAAAAAAATAGTAGTATTCGGGTACAAAAGTAGGACTCGCATGCTACTCCGTGTAGTTCGCTAACTCTTTAAATTTTTATTTTTGATTTGCTGCCTACATTTCTAGCTCTGATGTTTTTTGTAGCTCTAATGGGATTTATTTTTGCCAGTGGAATAGTGTAATGAGGCAGCTGAGACCTGTAATGGTTTGGTAGCTGCTATTTGAGATTCTGTTCAACCAATAAATATTGACTCGCTTGAAGCATACACAGTTGGATGGCATTTCTGTTCCAAATTATCAATGGGGGGGGGGGGAGAGAGGAGCTTCTGTTACAACTCGTGCATAATTCAGATTGCATCTGGTTTGACTACAGAGTGCCATTTTAAAATATCTAAGCCGAAAAATGACTTGGTGATATTAGCAACTGAATACCCAAGTTTACCTGACATTCCTAGGAGACTATTTTAAGAGATGTTAACAAGTTCCAATTTATTTTAAATAGGTTAACTTCTCTGCTAAAATAGTGGGCTAAGGAATGTGATATGAACATTTTTCTGCTATTGTTCGTAGTAACTTCTAGGTTCTACGGTTGAGGTTGATAATTCATATTCGCATGTATTCATCTCTGAGCATCTGTGATTGTTCAGTAAACTGTCCTATTGTCTTTAACAGACATGGAACGCGGTGTGCAGGAGAAGTGGCTGCTGTCGCCAATAACCTCTGTGGAGTTGGTGTAGCATACAATGCCAAAATTGGTGGTAAAGTATCACCTATATATTTTTACAGCTAGCTTAAGGATGGAATATTAAAATCTCCTGTGGTGCAAGGCACACTTATCAACTTTTGAACCAATGTGTGTTTGGATGTTGAGTAAAGGCAAGAATTGCATCTGAAAATGAAAAATAGCTAAACTAGTTGGTTTTAAAAAAAAAATTGTTTAATTTTATATTCTTGGAAGTACTGTAAAATTTGATGTATAAGTTAGAACTCTGCTTTATGCCCTCCTGTAAAAGTGCAACTTGTATAGCGCATGGCAAAGGAATTTTATGAAAATGACCGCTGTAACATAGACAATGTTTCTTTGCAATCTTCCCCTCCTTCCCCTCTCTCTCTCTCTCTCTCTCTCTCTCTTTCTCTTTCTTTCTCTCTTCACACCCCCCCGCCCCCCCCCCCTCCCCAGCTGAAGGATCGGAAAGCCTGCTGCTTTTCCTCCCCAGTTATGTTGAATTCTTCGTTGTAAGGTAAAGATGCTGCATGAGTCAATGGGGCATGAAAGGAATATATTTGCTGTATGTTGCTAGGTAATCCATACACTTTAGTTTGCAGACCTGCAAAATTACATGCAGTGTTGAGTTGTAGATATAAAATGGGTAGTTTGCTGCATTCTAATGAGGAAAGACTTGCAAAAGATGTAGCTATGGTGCAGTAAATAAAATTTATAGACCTTTTACGCTCAGAATTTACTGAAATTTCTTTGTCTCATTGACTATGAAACGTGCTGTTGATTATGCTACAGTCTGGTTCTTTCCTTACAGCTATCCAATCCCTAGAGAGGATGTACCATTCTTGTGTATTTTTCTTGACTAGATATGCCTTGGAGGTATAGATTTAGTCTCACTCTTGCAATCCTAATGCAAGGACAAACACGGGTGATGGCTCAAAGGTGATTGAGTTTAACACCCTACTTCCACCACTGCCTGTTCTTTGCAAATACACTTGCCTTGTTCTCCACATTAATCTAATCTGGTGCTTTGCTTTCTCCATGTTCAGGTTATCCCATCCATCTTTGCTTGGTGTCTGGTACGTACCTGATATCCACTTTGACACTTGGATGGATCTACTTGTTACTGTCATCGATGAATAATTTAATAGCTTTAGCCACAGTGTTGGTTTCATGGCTGGTGATTTTAGAATTATGCCATTTTATGATTACAGTACCCACATCCTTTCTACACTACTATGGTGTTGATTTCCCCCTCCCATTTGTAAAATGTATTTGACTTTTTCTGCTTGCAGGAGTAAGAATGCTTGATGGAGAGATCACTGATGTAGTGGAAGCTCGCTCTCTCAGCCTCAACCCTCAGCACATCCACATCTATAGTGCGAGCTGGGGCCCAGAGGACAATGGGCAGACTGTGGAAGGACCAGCAATGTTAGCAACTCAGGCATTTCTCAGGGGTATTACAAATGTAAGATCATTAAAATAATTGATTTGAGTAACTTTATTTTGTAACACAAGTGTTAGGTCATCGAACGTGGAATTGTGTATGCATGCAATACAATCCATGCTTTAAACTAAAAACAATGCAAATAATTATTGATAAATAACATGTTCTGGTATTACAACAGCTTTGTTGCATGAAAATATTCCTCAGCCCTTAAAACTAACAATCTGAACTGTCTCCTAATCTTAAATGGAGCTATCGACAATATATTGGTGTTTTTCTGTAATCCCTTGTTTTAGTGATTTTAGAATTGCTAGTTGGAGGTAGCCTGGTAGCACATTTTGTGCAGAATATCTCATGATATGAATGGGGAGTTCTGTCTGTTACCTACATCTTTGGAAAATAAATTCCACTCTTATTTATTCATGCCACTGAATGAATTAGAACTTTTTACACACTGGCTGCCTCTAGCCAATAGTTCAGCATAAGATACAAGAACAGGATAGGACTGCCACATAAAGAAGCAGGAGTAGGCCGTACAGCCCATTAAGTCTGCTCCGCCATTCAATAAGATCATGGCTGAACTTCTAAATCAACCCTATCTCCATATCCCTTGATTCCCTTAGTGCACAAAAATCTATCGATCTCAGTCTTGAGGCCAACTCCTTATCCTGAGACTGTGCCCCTAGTTCTAGACCCTGCAGCAAGGGGAAAAGGCCTCTCTCTATCTCCCCTGTCAAGCCCTCTTAGAATTTTATGTTTAACCTGTCTATCTTTGTATCTGGATCTGAGCATTTGGCAGAATGTCTTGCTAGTTCAAAGTCCTGTTAATACTACAGAGCAATTCTGTGTTATGGATGGTGGGAAGGGAAAAAATTAGATTCAGAAACCAGTTTCAAAACTGCATTGTAATTGTGCCTTGTGAAGAAGGGGCTTTGAACAATCTCATGCTATCTTGCTCATTAGAATTGTCACAGTGCTATATGTAGTATCTTTTATATAATAGCCCTAAAACTGCTTCAAAATCAATAATCTGCACTGAATAAGGTATTAATTTTAGCCTTAGCTAAAATATTTGAGTCTCCCACAATTGTATTGAATGAACAAATGAACTGATCAGCTTGTGACTTGTTCTTACTTATTCATTCTTAGGGTCGAGGTGGTCTTGGTTCCATCTTTGTCTGGGCATCTGGTAATGGCGGTTTCCAGTATGATAACTGTAACTGCGATGGTTATACCAACAGTATCTACACACTATCAGTGGGCAGCACAACTCAACTGGGGAATGTACCTTGGTACAGCGAGGCCTGCTCTTCAACACTAACCACCACTTACAGCAGTGGGACCAGAACAGAAAAACAGATCGTAAGAAAGCTTTTCTGTTTGCGCAAAGACCAAATCATTAGCCCCGATTATTTGTTTTGGGGGGGGAGGTGGATAATGCAGAGATCCTGCCAAATTTGACGACCTCCATTTGAATATTTTTTCTCTTTCCAGAAAAGCAGGCAGCCAGCCAGATTGAAAGGCTAGCTGACTGTTGGGAGGGAGGGAGGGGGCAGGTGGGGGCGAGGGTGATCGTGGGTCAGGGGGTTGAAGACATTGTGGGTCAGACAGGAGATCGCAGGGGGGTAGTGGTTGAAGACATTGTGGGTTGTGGAGGTTGAGGTGATTACTCACAAGGCTAATTGGGGGCGAGGAGGGAAGTAGGTTAGATTGGGGAGCCAGAGGATAGGCACTCTTGTTCCTCCAAAAGCAGTTTTGGAAAGGCACTTATCTGTTGGATCTGGCCTTTCTCGCTTCCCTTCAACTGACAGGCTTCCTGAGTCCGGCCTGCAACAGTTCAATCTAGATGGCAGCTAAAATTTCAGGCCCACAGCCTCATTAACATATTTAAATAACTGAGCCGCCTCTCGATCAGGTTAGTCGTCCACCTCCGTTAAAACCAAAATGGGCGTGTTAAAGGCGGGTTGGGGTCTGGTTTCAAAGCTTTAAATTTTAACCCTCACCCTCGATTCCCCTCCCGTCCGTTATGAGGATTAACATTACCTCCATTATGGTTGGCCTTTGGCCATAGTGATTTGTGAAGTGTGATTTTTTTTTTTTCCTCCATGGCTTTACATCTGATTGTGTAGGCAGAAATTTGTGTCACGATGTATTGTCCTTGGTCCAAAGTTGGGATGCTTTGAATTAATGGAAAACTGTTCCACATACTGCAGTATGAAGTGCAGAGCTGAATGTGTCCTTCCATGCATGCACATGTTAATTGTTGTAAAGGATGACTCCTGTCCAGTTTTCATTCCCCCTTTATTGATGACCCTGAGATGGAAAAACCCATCTTCTGGATATAGATAAATTAGAGGTGGAATATAAGATTCTACAGATTAAGTCGAAAGTGCTTCAAGTCTTAGTATTTCCCAAAGGAGGCATCTCTAAAAATGATAGTAGGATTTATAATCACATGTCTGACTGTTCAAATGTGTAGTCTTAATTTGGTTAAGGCAGAAATGGGCTGTCTGTATAAACTGCAAGAGGACTTTTGAAAAGGTCAACTTCATGTCTTGGGAAATATTGGTTAATTCACTATCTAATCTTTTCTCTTTTCCCCCCCCCCCCCCCCCCCCTCCACTCCTCCAGGTAACGACAGACCTTCGTTTACGATGTACAGAGAAGCACACAGGAACATCAGCATCTGCACCACTTGCTGCAGGGATCATAGCTCTTGCTCTGGAGGCAAAGTAATTTTTCTTTTTTACTGATTTGATTTAGTGATTTTGAAATTTGTAGCAAAAACCACATCATTTAAAGACATCAGTCTTACAGTAGCTCCTGATTTCCAGATACATGTGGGAAATTGGTCCAGTTAATTTTAGATGGTTTTAGAATTCTATTCATTCCATATGTGAGTATCTCTGGCAGCCAACTGGTTTAGCTATTCATCACTAGCACTGGCTGGACTACATCAAGCAGAATGGAGCTTCACTCTAGTGCCAAAACAATCCCACTACTCCCAGGATCACCCTGGAGAGCAAAGATAACCCATGGCTTCTTTTCTTTATCAACTGTCTCTTTTTATAACTCCTCCTTCTCCTCCCTCTCCAATGAGGTGCAAGAAACTCATGTACTTCTAAGACAATCTGTTCTGCTTCTGCTGTGCCCCCACTCCCTGTCAACTCTATCCCTGATCCTGTATCCTTCTCATCGTTTTCTAGTTTCTTCCCTCATGCCCTCTACGAGCTCATCTTGTCCACCTCCTCCTGCTTTCTTGATCCCACTACACTGCTGACTACCTGACTTCCCTTTCTGGCCTCCACACTTGGTGAAATTGTAAATAGTTCCTTTTCCTCTGATCCTTTTTCCTCAAAATTCCCCCTTTTTAAAAAAAAAAACAACCTCGATCCTGCTTCATTGGTGGTGGGGCATTAGTTTACAATCTCCCTTTCCCCTCACCTTTTGAATGTGTTGTTGCTTCCAAAATCTGGGTGCATGTTACAATCTTTCCTATCCAGTTTCCATCCCTATTGCAGCACTGTAATGTCCCTAATCCAGGCTACAAACTCTAACTGTGACGGTGATGTATTTCCCCTCATTAACTACTATGCAGCTTTTGACACACCACGTTTGGTACACCATCCTCCTCCAACACCTCTCTGCAGTCCAGTTCGGTGGGATTGCCCTTGTCCACCCTTGCATATAACAATCATAGCCATAGTTTTCCCTGCCAGGACTTCCCTTCCTGCCCCTGGACCATTACCACTGGAATCCTCTTCAGATGATGCAGTCAGTTTACACATGTACGCTGATGACACCCAGCTCTACCCCTCTCAACCTTTCCACTGCCACTGTGTTGTCAAAACTGCTAGCCTGATGTCTCGTTTTAGACAAACCGCGGTGTCCTCCAGTTAAACATTGTGAAGACTTGAAACCATTGTCTTCGGCCCATGCCACAAACTCCATAATTTACCCGATTCCTTCCCATTCCCGGTCACTGTCTCTGATTGAACCAGATTGCTCAACCCCAAGCTAAGCTTCCAACAAATCTCTTCTACATTATAAAGACAGCCTAGACCTTGACCTCTAACATCCTCTGCCATCTGTTGAAACCCTCATCCAAGTTTTTGTCACCTTCAGACTTGACTATTCCAATGCTTTCCTAGCTGGCCTCGCATCCTCCACACTGACTTCAGCTCATATAGAACTCTCGCCTATATCCCATCCTGTACCAGCTCCTATTCACCTACCACTCCTGGCCTTGCTGACCACATTAGCTCCCAGTCCTCTAATGTCTTCAACTTAACATTCTTATTATTGTGCTTAAATCCCTTAATAGCCTCCCCCTCGTTATCTGTAACCACCTCTGGTGCTGCAACCCTCCCAGAACTCTGGCCCCTTTTGCACCCTCTCTCTTTTTTCCAGCTAGCCCCCCCCCCCCCCATATACTCCTCAGCCGCTTGACCTCCCTCTCCTCCTTTTAAACTCCTCCTTTTTAATTTCTTTGATCTCTTTTTTTAAGTTATCTTAATATCGCCTTTGGCATTCATTGTTGTCTGCTTATGCCTCTGAAGTGCCTGGGACATATTTCTATGTTAAATGCAAGTTGTTAAAATGTTTCAATATTTTACTTTGCAAAAAAACAATGCCCAATATATGATTTGTGTTTGTAGTCCTACACTGACCTGGCGTGATATGCAGCATCTTGTAGTGAGAGCATCTAAACCCTTGCTTTTGGAAGCAGAAGACTGGTCCAAAAATGGAGTGGGTCGCAAAGGTAAGGAAGCGGCATGTATCCTTACTAAACTGGCAATGTCTTGGAAAAGTCATCCTCTTGCCAAATAATGGCTTTCAAAAATGCTTTTTATTTTAATACCAGATACATTTTAAAACATTGTGGGAATTATTTTGGTGAAGGGGTGAAAACATGGCTGAAATGAGTGCTGTGCTAATAAGACATACCTGTTTGAAAGTCTATTGCACTCATTTGGTCCTAATTGCTGATTACCATAATTTGAACTTGCCTGGAGGTGCTAAACCAGACATTTGCAGGTTTAGCACTCAAGTACTGATTAGAAACCATTTTCGTGGAGCAGTATATGTGGACTCCTCGCACCCACTTCCACTGAAGGTGTGGAATAGTCTAGCCGGCACACAGCGGCGTGTTGCAAGATGGCTCCGGGACCAAGGGATGGGGTGCGCAAGTTCTCGGGCACAGCACTGGAGCTCCTGGTGGAGGAGGGATGTCCTGTACCTGCAGGAGGGGGAAGGATGCCCTCCTGTCCCTATCCTGCAGCGGCTGGGGCTGCTATGCCTGGCCTCGTCCTCCTCCCATTCCTCGTCCAGACCAAGGGCAACCCTTAGCAAGATGCTGATGACCAAAGCACTCCCTTTCTCTTGGTGACTCCTATAAGCTAAAGTAGTACAGCACTTAATTTTTTTAGCTGAAGACCGCAGAGAATTTCCAGACTAAATGTTGCTAGAGTGTTAGTGAAGTCGATAAAGTGTCCCAGAAAGTCTTCCGATGTGTTTATGGTGCTCTTCTCCACTCCAGCAGCAAGTCAGCATGAAATGGTGAGTAGCGCTTGAAATCCACATCCAACGCCATGTTTACTCCGAACAGCTAGTCACTGCTAGGAGACGGCATTGGGACAAGTGCTAGCCACCAAAGTGGCGTCTGGCCTCTAATGACACTAGCAGACATTTTAAGTGGCAATCGGCCACTTAATGAGCATTGGGTGGTAGTTTCTAACACACCTTTACCAAGATGGCGTCTTGCCCTAAATATGGGTTCAACCAGTGTTTCAGCTAAGACCCCAGCTTGGCAGTCTCTGAGGTTCTTTAGTGCCTAAACACGCTGCTTGAAATTGTCCCCTGTATGTAGTGTTAAGATTTAATTTAAGGAAAAGCATTTTATTTAGATCTCCAAGTTAAAGCAATGCCATAAAGCTCCTCCTCCTTTTTTGTATTTCTTTGGCTGTTTATGATTGAAAAGCAGTATCCATCAGAATACCAGATGTTTGTGCAGAAACTCCTGAGATTAGTGGCCTTCCTTCAAGAAAGGGTCCACAATTTTATTTTGGATTGACTCAAGTTTGAAATCCTGGCTGCATCAAGTTTCATTGTTGGGGTCACCATGCTATACCATGGATGTGACAAATTAAAAAGCCATCAAAGCACATAATGAAAATGATCCCTTTTTAATCGACAACCCCATCACCTTGCCAGTCACATGGTGCCGTGCCTGTGGCCACGTCAGCTTTAGAATGAAGCCTTGTACAGTGTTCCGACATGAACCCATTTGAGCTGAGTGCCCAAGGTCAGATCTTGAATCTGGATAAAAAGCGAGTCTCTGAGAACCTGAGATTGACCAGTGAAGGACCCACGCAGTATTTCAAAATAATACAAAGATTAAATTTGACTTCGTTTTAGATGATCTAAAATGATAGCGACAGATGCTTTTCCTAGAGTTATGGCCCTAGATTTGCCTTTCATTATGACACAGGAAGCATGGTCTATTGAAAAATATTACTCTAATGTATCTCTCAAATTATTACAAGCTATTATGTAAAGTATGTTATCAGTTTTTATCTGGCTGGATGTGATTAGTTTTTACACTGATAATCACATTAGAACCACCTCAAATCACACCCTGAAGAAATAATGCCTGATAATCTGAATTGTGGTTTAATTATTTTCAGTGAGCCACCATTATGGGTATGGACTACTAGATGCTGGACTTCTGGTGGATTTAGCAACAAAATGGTTGACGGTGCATCCACAGAGGGAATGCTCCATAGAGATTATTAAATCCCCACAGTAAGCATGTTAATGCAGATTGGAATTGTTGTTGTATAGTGTATACAATTACAGATGGCTCTGAATGTCTTAAGGCTTTACTTTACTTATTAGTGATCCTTTTCCTGCCCAGCAACTTGCTAAATAACATTAATGAAGGTCAAAATGGTACATAACTGCAATTGTTACTTAGTAGTATGCTTGCTAAGCATGCATTAAAGAAAACCCATACAATAGAACATCCTATGCTGTACATTGAATATATAAACAAGGAAACGGGCCATTTGGCCCACCCTGTCCATTTATGCTCTACTTAAGCCTCCTGCCATTCTTCCTCATTCCTCATCTAACTCCATCAGCATAACCCTCTATTCCCTTCTCCCTGGTATGCTTATCTAGCTTCCCCTTAAATGCATCGATACTATTTGCTTCAACCACTCCCTGTAGTAGCGATTTCCACATTCCGGCTGTATTCTTGCTTCAACAGTGTTTGAACGGAATAGACCGCCCAGCATCATACTTTTGTGCAACAAAAGAATTGCATTTTTATTTTAACATTCTCACCACTCTCTGGGTAATTGTAGGTCACTAACTCCTGTTATGCACCATGGGATAATTTCTCTGATATTTGTAAAGTTAGAACTGGACATTTTCAATGTGGTGGTCTCTCAAATGCAATGACCCAGAAGTCTAAATTCAATATTGGTAATATAAGATTGGGTATCTAACAGCCAAACTCAATAGGCACCCAAGCTTGGTAAAGGTATATAAGCAAGGTTTGAAGGAATTCTTTAAATAAAGGAAAATAACTTGCATTTATGTAGCACGTTAGTCTTTTGAAACATTTCAAGTATTTCACACAATGAATGACTTTTGGACGGCAGTGAATATTATGTCGTTACGCAACAATCATTGGATGAATGATCAGTTAATCTGCTTCATGGAAAAAGGTTGAAGATTGTGTATATTATATGAAAAGGTAGGTGGCTGGGAGTGTGTTTAAAGCTGTAACACAGTCTCGGAGGTTTTGATCGATTAAACCTGTGACTAAATGCAAGAGATTGAATTGTATGTAACGTGCTGGAAAAATATCTTTGCCATGTCCTTTTTATAATATGTGCTATATTATGGATCTTCTGGAGCAATGGAAGCTACATTCTCACAAAATGAGTAACCTTTAACAGAAGAAACTAATTTAAATAGCAAAGTAGAATGTGTGAATAACCAGTGATTTGGGTAGAGTGTGGTACAGTGCTGCAGTACCATCTGGTTGACCTTAAACTGCTATAGTACCTTTCTCTTAATAGTATTGCAGCCTTGTAGCACTCTCACTGACCTTTACTTATTGCTATATGTAGCACATTCTCAGTCATCTGTTATTTTATATAATGTATACACAACTCAATTACAAATCTTACTGCTGTCTGTCTGAAACATGAAATAACCCACACCGAGTGCAGCATTCTGGAGTAGCTTTAAACTAGCTTCTAGCAGTGCCCATAGATTCAGTAGAATCACTCTTTCCGTGACACTGAATTTCGAAAAATTATGATTTTTTTTTTTTACCACAAGTTTGAAAATAAAGATCATAATAGTAACACACAACTGCAGTATAGTGTTCCTAAACAGGATTAGTTTGTTTAAAAGGGTTACCAAGCAGCTGGGCGCTCTGGTCATATTTGTTTGTCATAGTTGCTCTGATCCTTTACTCCACCAATGTATTTTTTTTTCCTTTTGTGGAAAAGCAAAACTGTTTTGTATATTTTATAATTTGTGTATCTCAAAGCCAACTGAGCTTGGGAGTTTCTCCAACAGGCCATTAAGCCAAATGTACTCCTGATCCAATTGTACATTTTCAATATATCTTTATTGATTTTCAGCAATAGCAAGATTCTCGCTATCTGAAGTTATTTTCTTCCCACATCATCCACGAAGAGGGTGGGTAGTGGGAATTTGCCAAGCCTCAGTCAGAAATTGGTAGCTGAAGTAGCCAAGAGTGACTCGGTGTCTAGTTTCTTGTGGAGATCAGTTTGTGTTTGTCTCTCTCTGCCCATCTCTCTCTGCCTTCTACCATCTCGCTTTGCCTTCTACCTTCTACCATCTCTATACCATCTCTCTCTCTATCTCTCTCTCTTACATGTGTGTGTGCCTATGTTCGGCCATCTTTTTGGTGGACCATGCTATTGCTCCAATGTACTCTCCCACTTCTCATTATTGTTAACTATTTCAGTCACCAGTAATGAATGTTATCTCTGATGTGCCATTATATTCTCAATGCAGTGTAACAAAATGAGCAAAATGTATGTAATCCTTTTAAATTAATAAAGAAACATTTATTAGAACATACTGCGCTTAAAAATTCCACTTGTTCTTTCAGAGTTATTTCTGAAAAGCTTGTTATCAAGAAATATATCAACGCATGTTCTGGAACTAAAAATTACATCCGGTCTCTTGAGCATGTGGAAGTTAGAGTGTCACTGAGCTACACTCGAAGAGGTGATCTGAGGATTTCTCTTAGTAGCCCTAGTGGGACATGTTCCAAGTTGGTTGATGTAAGGTATGAAAATCTCTTTGGTTGTTTGTTGGACTATAGCTAAAGGAGGAGAAATAGTGACTTGCAAGTAGCCTCTAGTCATGCGAAACCCACTGGTGAACTGACTCTTGCTGGTTAACTTTGGAGCTTTCGTGGAAATGTCCCCTTTTTGAACCCATTATACAACACAAAATGTACTTCTGTATTGTATCTGTGACAGGACTTGTACGAACAAGCTTAGAGGGTTTTATGTTTGGGATTGAGGCAGTGCAGATTCAAAGCACGAGTGAAAGTGCATTCAAAATTACAGAGCATCTATTTGGAGCTGAATGTCCGAGTTGAGTTGGGAACAAAACTTTAAAGCCTTGTTGCATCACGGATTCAATAATAGAGGGGATTCTTTCTGACATGTCCATTAATGTGCTTGGCTCCGAAGTTTAAACACTGGATTCAACACCGGAACAATGAAGGAGAGTAGTGAATGTACAAGATATTTGCCTAAAATATTTTTAAATATTATGCAGCACTTGACCAATAGTGCAAGTAGAATATCTTGCCATTAGTGATTTCTAAGCATTCTTTTTGTATAATGTGTTAGTCCTTGCAGAACATGCAAGACGTGTGTGCTTCACATTTCCCAACTAGTGAGAAATTCTGCTTGTACTGCATCTATAATCCAGGGAGTATGCTTTGTTCTTTAAAAATTGGAATTTAATAGTAATGAGGTCATAACCTCAATTTGGTTTTCCCTAGTGCCATTGCTGCTAATGGTGATGCCACAATATTACTTGCCAGGGTGAGCTTTTTGTCATTCAGTTTTGGCGAGATTGGCAAAGTGCTATTTTAAATCGAGGGCTATCCCATGCTTATTAAATAAATGTTTAATGAAATTCATAGCTGTAGGGAGTGGGAGCCAAAGTGTGCTATCCTTTCATGACTCAAACTTTTAAAAGATGTCAATTCTTTTACTATCTTGATTTTGAACAACATTACCAGCTGAGTTTGTAGAGGGCAATTAAATCTATAAAGACTTTCCTGGTAGCACTTGATGTGCTGCAAATAAACTATTCCCACCCTTTTTTTGTTGGAATCCTAAAACCAAAGAGTGCCATTGAAGTGATGAATGAATAGATTTTATTTTCGTGCAGCACCAATTCCATATTCTGAATTGTACATATCATGCTGTTAACACATTTATAACCATTACACCAATTGCAAAACTCTTGTCTGGTTTTAATACAGTAACCAGTGGAACACTCTTCCTAACTGGAAAGGCACTTAGAAATAAGTGCTTTTTGTTCTAGACATAATTTGCATTTCCAGTAACTTATGTTATAAAGCTGAAAAAATAGTTTGAGGAATAATTTATAAGAGAAAATAAATCCATTTTTATCCTCCATCTATGTAACCTGTGATTCATGCAGTCCTTATCCTGTATCTGTTCAAAGTGAATAGGTTTAATCTGATTTGAAATGATTTCCGAGTTATTTGTCAGATGTGAGGTTTTAATTTGTGGAAATAGTTTACCCAGGCTAACGTGAACGCCAGCTGTCTTTGTTTTATGTTCCTTTTTTTTTAAGACCGTATGACACATCACCCCATGGATATGGAGACTGGACCTTCATGACCACACACTGCTGGGATGAAGACCCTAAAGGAGTTTGGATTCTTGAGATTGAGAATAAAGGAAGCTCCAGAAACACTGGTATGTTTTTAAAACAAGAGTGCTACAATTTGTTTTAGTGCCTCAAACCGTTCCTTTCTTGTACATTGCAAAGTAGCTGGAAGTGTGTGTTTTGTTCTGTTTACTGACTTTCATTCTTCGCTGTGAATTCCCGCCAGTCACGTGTTTGAAACCCTGGGGTAAAGAGGGGAACCCAATTCCGTAAGCTTGGAAAACCTACATTTTCAAAACTGAAATACAGAACTTCCATTTATATAGCATTTTTCATGTTCTTGTGATATATCAGTGATTTGAAGTGTAGTCACTTTTGTTTGTAGGTAAAAGTGCACTGCCAGGTCCCACACTCAGCAATGAGAGAAATGACCAAGTAATCTTTGCTTTTGGTGGTGTTGGTTGAGGGATAAATGTTAGTCATATCCAGTAGGCTCCTCAACTCGTTGGAGAAATACCACCAACGATGTCTCCAAGATCCTGCAAATCCCCTGGGAGGATAGATGCACCAACGTCCCCAGCATCGAAGCATTGACCACACTCGACCAGCTTCGTTGTGCGGGCCACATTGTCCGCATGCCCGACACGAGACTCCCAAAGCAAGCGCTCTACTTGGAACTCCTACATGGCAGAGGAAACTTTACAAGAACACCCTCAAAGCCTCGATGATAAAGTCAACATCCCCACCAACATTTGGGAGTCCCTGGCCAAAGAGCATCCGGTAGGATGCTGAGCACCTCGAGTCTCGTCGCCGAGAGCATGCAGAAAACAAGCGCAGGCAGCAGAAGGAGTGTGCGACAAACGAGACTCCCCACCCACCCTTTCCTTCAACCACTGTCTGCCCCACCTGTGACCGAGACTGTAATTCCTGTATTGGACTGTACAGTCACCTGAGAACTCAGAGTGGAAGCAAGTCTTCCTCGATTTTCGAGGGACTGCCTATGGGATGAGAAATGTTAGCCAGAACACCAACTGTTTTTTTTCAAGCAGTACCGTAGGACCTTTTTATGTTCACGAACAGGCAATTGGGACCTCCATTTAATGTTTCATCTGAAAAACAGTGGAGTACCTCCCTCAGTACTGTACCCAAATGTCAGCCTAGATTTATGTGCTCAAGTCCTGGAGTGGGACTTGAAGCTGCAACTTTCTGACTTGGAGGTGAGAGTGCTACTGAGTCAGGCTGACACTTGAAATGACTAGGAACAGGATTTTCTTTATTTTTGTGTTTCTGGTCCTTTTTTTTTAATCTGCTGACCTTTTCTAAATTATATATTGCTGTTTCTTTAATATACTCCTGTGGGAGGTGATGAGGAGAGATGACCTTTTTTTTTTTGTTGAAAAAGTAATGGTCTTTCAATTGTGTGATTCCAGTGAGGTGATCAGAGTTCTTTCCTGTTGTTAAATCCCTGGAGGTTCTTCTGAAACAAAATACTATATTTTGAAGAATGTAAATTGTCTCGTGACTTATTGGCACAGTAAATATAAATGTGTTTTTAAAATCGATAGTTCATAAGGTATCTGGAAAGGGGAAGGTGTCCATGTTACTTGAAATCACCGCTAATAGAATTTATTTTTATCATTATTGTGTATGGCAAAAGTGACTGAATTCTAGATCTACATGCATAATTGGTTATTAAAATGCATATGGTGGTTGTGACAATACCTGTCCATAAGTGTCAGCTGTGGCTCAGGTGGGTAGTGCACTTGTCTCCTGAGTCAGCAGGTTATAGGTTCGGGTCCCACTCCAGGAACTTGAGTGCATAAATCTAGGCTGACACACCAATGCAGTGCTGAGGGAGTGCTGCACTGTCGGGAGGTGCCATCTTTCAGATGAGACATTAAACTGAGGCCCTGTCTGCTTTCTCGGGTAGATGTAAAAGATCCCATGGCACTATTTTGAACAAGAGCAGGGGTGTTAACCCTGGTATCCTGGCCAATATTTATCCCTCAATCAACACCACAAAAACACATTATCTGGTCATTATCTGCGTTTCCCACATTACAACAGTGACTACACTCCAAAAGTACTTTATTGACTGCAAAGTGCTTTGAGACATCTGGTGGTTATGAAAGGCCCTATATAAATGCAAGTCTTTATCATTTTAGAACTATGATTATTACTATTGGGATTTCCAAGATGGCAGACAAAACCACCTTCAATATAGCCTTTGTATTTTTAGTAGCCCAGATTACAATAATTGCAATGCATTGTTTTCAGTGTGTTCCAACCTAAAATGCATGAATGGATATTTTAAATTCTAAAAAGGTTCTATACTGCTAGCCTCAACTGCAGAGAAACCTCATCAGATGACTTGCAATCCATCTTCTGCAGGGGTTCTGTCCCATTTTAAGGTTCACTTGTATGGTACTGATGAAAACATGATGGCACGACACATAAAGGATGCAGTGATAAGTGACTGTAGGAAATGGAATGAAGATGGACTCTGTGAAGGTAGGTAAAATATATTTTTTTCAAAATTTACCTTGTAATACTCCATGCATTACAACAGTTGATATTCAATCCACCACAAATTATTGTACAGTTACCTTTTTATTTTTGTCACTTAGTACAAAACACATTCTGGGTGCTCCTCTCCCAGGTAGTGTTGTACAGGTGGTTCATTGCTAGGACCATTTTTAATGCATGTAAACTAACACTTGTCCAGGAATGCTTTCCAAGAGTGTGTTTAGAGAAAGCCAATGGGTTTGTTGTGTATCCTTGTGTATTCAAATTTGTACTTCATAAGTAATAGTATTTCAGAAAGCACATTGAGCAGTTCAGTCAATGAGCTTTTATGGGTAAATCCATGTTACCTGAGCCCTCGTAATTAGTTTAGGATGGTTTTGGTTGTCTTGGATTCGTGGGCCTGGAGCTGACCATTCCTTCTGGTCTATAAATTGAAATGATAAAGTTTATTTGATAAATACAAGGTGTTGTGTTCTTGGGTTTTACCCCTAGATACTTTTCTTTGGTTCATTTGTGCCCTTACCTACCCAATATCTAGATTAATGCACCAAGACCCAGGGTCAAATCAAGAACCCTTGTTAACTGGCATACATGATGTTCATGACTTCAGAAGCAGAAGAATAATACTAATTTGGCTCATAAACCAATAGACCAATTTATTGAATATTAAACTGCAAACTTTATATTTACATAATTTTACTATTCCTAAGGTCAAACAATAAAGATGTTTCCCGTCTGCTAAACCTCAACATAAAATTGATTCTTGAAACACCGGTCACTAGTCCAACCAAATGCTACCATGGAGCACTCTGGTAGCTTCAGACTGACTAAGAACTGTACAGATAGCCAAATAAAAAGCCTGCAACCTGTAGCTACTGATTCAAGTCTGTCAAAGGGTACACAAAGCATCCTGGCCCTGTCCCCCTCTCAAAACTGACTCTAGTCTGACACAGATGTAGCTATGAATCAAACCCATTACTTGTAAAAGATCCCCAGAATGTCAATCGCATTGAATTGAATAAAATGGTTTAACCCTGTTCAATTTTTAAAATGTTGTTGAATGATCTGATGAGATGGGCTTCCATCCAATGATGGAGCAAGCAATCTATACCCATCCAGGCTTTGTCCTGAGGTGTACACATCAGCTAGATGTATGTTTTCTGCAGCTTGTAAAACCAGCCAACAATGCTTGACTGAGTGTGTACTGTGACCAGTAAGAAAGAATCTAATAAATTATCAATCACAGATAAAAATGATTTTCTGTCTTACAAAGTAATGCTTACCTTTGTACGTACTCAGTCTTGTGTTTGTACAGTGGGGACATGGACATCTTTTCACCAGAGTGAAAATATGACCCACTGTGATCACTACATGGGTTTTCAAAACGGGCACAAAGGTTTTTTAAATTTTTTTTTCTAGATAGAAAAATAGTTAGAAGAATTCCTCCTTTTCATTGCACTTCTGAAACAACTCTGGCCACTTATGAGTTAATAATCATCGCACTTGGCAAAGGATGAGAGGTGATAAATATTTTAACTGCAGAAAACCATATCGACAAATAATTAGTTGGGTTTTTGCCTTTCTCCAACTTCCCCCACCCCGGCCAAGAAAAAAATACATATAGTCCAAAAACTGTAATTGTCTTCAAAAAAAGACCAACATCAATCTGTAATATGATTAGCATGTAGAAAGGCTGTTATGAACACACGTTTCCAGTATGTTGGAATTGTCCAATGCGCAGCAAAACAATTGATGCCAGTAGTCATTGAGGCATAATGTGATTTGGCAAGCTGAGCGTTGCCATGAAGGCAAGGGAGCTGGAAATAGAAATTTTTTTTGAGCTTATTTTCTACATTTCCTGTTCGATGTGCATGCACCCACCTGGCCAATTAATCATTACATTTTTGTAAGCCTATTGATAATGGCCTTTGTAGTAGTAATTAATAACTGGATGATCAATTGTTGCATGCAATGGCCAGAGCTGCTTCTCCCCCTCCCCCCCCCCCCCCCCCCCTCAATGTGGATAATAGTTTCCATGCTGAACAATTTCCTACATGGTTGCAGCAAATGACCATTATAATGAAATGGCACAAAATGGAGAGCCAAACTAATTAAAATATTGTTGAATGCACACCATCGACTAAGCAGTGGTTTCAATTAAAAGGTTTGAAGAAGAGGAGCTTCTCTGTACTTTTACTGAAACATTACTAATTTTATTTGAGGGGGAGGACTTCCAGTTAAATGCACTAATTAGTTGCAGCCATCAGGCTCTTGTTTTTTTTTTTAATGAGATGTTATGGCTGTGTCTGGCTATCCCCTGCTGCTCACGCAAACACTTTGATTTTACTGGTTACTGCTTCTTGAAATATCTATCAATATTGAGCTAAGTTCCTTTGTGATAACCTCAAATTTATAATAGAGCACAGTGCTCCTGATATTTTTTCCCTTGACCACAGCAACCAAAAACGAGTTAACTTCCACAGATCTCTTGCTATAGAAAATAGGTGCAGGAGTAGGCCATTCGGACCTTCTAGCCTGCACCGCCATTCAATGAGTTCATGGCTGAACATGCAACTTCAGTACCCCATTCCTGCTTTCTCACCATACCCCTTGATCCCCCTAGTAGTAAGGACTTCAACTAACTCCTTTTTGAATATATTTAGTGAATTGGCCTCAACAACTTTCTGTGGTAGAGAATTCCACAGGCTCACCACTCTCTGGGTGAAGAAGTTTCTCCTCATCTTGGTCCTAAATGGCTTACCCCTTATCCTTGGACTCTGTCCCCTGGCTCTGGACTTCCCCAACATTGGGAACATTCTTCCTGCATCTAACCTGTCTAAACCCATCAGAATTTTAAACGTTTCTATGAGGTCCCCTCTCATTGTTCTGAACTCCAGTGAATACAAGCCCAGTTGATCCAGTCTTTCTTGATGGGTCAGTCCCGCCATCCCGGGAATCAGTCTGGTGAACCTTCGATGCACTCCCTCAATAGCAAGAATGTCCTTCCTCAGGTTAGGAGACCAAAACTGTACACAATACTCCATGTGTGGCCTCACTAAGGCCCTGTACAACTGTAGCAACACCTCCCTGCCCCTGTACTCAAATCCCCTCGCTATGAAGGCCAACATGCCATTTGCTTTCTTAACCGCCTGCTGTACCTGCATGCCAACCTTCAATGACTGATGAACCATGACACCCAGGTCTCGTTGCCCTCCCCTTTTCCTAATCTGTCACCATTCCGATAATAGTCTGTCTCTGTTTTTACCACCAAAGTGGATAACCTCACATTTATCCACATTATACTTCATCTGCCATGCATTTGCCCACTCACCTAACCTATCCAAGTCGCTCTGCAGCCTCACAGCATCCTCCTCGCAGCTCACACTGCCACCCAACTTAGTGTCATCCACAAATTTGGAGATACTACATTTAATCCCCTCGTCTAAATCATTAATGTACAGTGTAAACAGCTGGGGCCCCAGCACAGAACCTTGCAGTACCCCACTAGTCACTGCCTGCCATTCTGAAAAGTCCCCATTTTCTCCTACTCTTTGCTTCCTGTCTGACAACCAGTTCTCAATCCATGTCGGCACACTACCCCCAATCCCATGTGCTTTAACTTTTCACATTAATCTCTTGTGTGGGACCTTGTCGAAAGCCTTCTGAAAGTCCAAATATACCACATCAACTGGTTCTCCCTTGTCCACTCTACTGGAAACATCCTCAAAAATTCCAGAAGATTTGTCAAGCATGATTTCCCTTTCACAAATCCATGCTGACTTGGACCTATCATGTCCCCTCTTTCCAAATGCACTGCTATGACATCCTTAATAATTGATTCCATCATTTTACCCACTACTGATGTCAGGCTGACCGGTATATAATTCCCT
This sequence comes from Pristiophorus japonicus, assembly GCF_044704955.1. Taxonomy (NCBI): domain Eukaryota; kingdom Metazoa; phylum Chordata; class Chondrichthyes; family Pristiophoridae; genus Pristiophorus; species Pristiophorus japonicus. Next base: position 13,533,064 of record NC_091994.1, read on the forward strand.
GTTTTCTCTCCCTCCTTTTTTTAAAAAGTGGGGTTACATTGGCTACCCTCCACTCGATAGGAACTGATCCAGAGTCAATGGAATGTTGGAAAATGACTGTCAATGCATCCGCTATTTCCAAGGCCACCTCCTTAAGTACTCTGGGATGCAGTCCATCAGGCCCTGGGGATTTATCAGCCTTCAATCCCATCAATTTCCCCAACACAATTTCCCGACTTATAAGGATTTCCCTCAGTTCCTCCTCCTTACTAGACCCTCTGACCCCTTTTATATCCGGAAGGTTGTTTGTGTCCTCCTTAGTGAATACCGAACCAAAGTACTTGTTCAATTGGTCTGCCATTTCTTTGTTCCCCGTTATGACTTCCCCTGATTCTGACTGCAGGGGACCTACATTTGTCTTTACTAACCTTTTTCTCTTTACATATCTATAGAAACTTTTGCAATCCGTCTTAATGTTCTCTGCAAGCTTCTTCTCGTACTCCATTTTCCCTGCCCTAATCAAACACCTTGTCCTCCTCTGCTGAGTTCTAAATTTCTCCCAGTCCCTGGGTTCGCTGCTATTTCTGGCCAATTTGTATGCCACTTCCTTGGCTTTAATACTATCCCTAATTTCCCTTGATAGCCACGGTTGAGCCACCTTCCCTTTTTTATTTTTATGCCAGACAGGAATGTACAATTGTTGTAGTTCATCCATGCAGTCTCTAAATGTCTGCCATTGCCCATCCACAGTCAACCCCTTAAGTATCATTCGCCAATCTATCCTAGCCAATTCACGCCTCATACCTTCAAAGTTAGCCTTCTTTAAGTTCTGGACCTTGGTCTCTGAATTAACTGTTTCATTCTCCATCCTAATGCAGAATTCCACCATATTATGGTCACTCTTTCCCACAGGGCCTCGCACAACGAGATTGCTAATTAATCCTCTCATTACACAACACCCAGTCTAAGATGGCCTCCCCTCTAGTTGGGTCCTCGACATATTGGTCTAGAAAACCATCCCTTATGCACTCCAGGAAATCCTCCTCCACCGTATTGCTTCCAGTTTGGTTAGCCCAATCTATGTGCATATTAAAGTCACCCATTATAACTGCTGCACCTTTATTGCATGCACCCCTAATTTCCTGTTTGATGCTTTCCTCAACATCACTACTACTGTTTGGAGGTCTGTACACAACTCCCACTAATGTTTTTTGCCCTTTGGTGTTCTGCAGCTCTATCCATATAGATTCCACATCATCCAAGCTAATGTCCTTCCTAACTATTGCATTAATCTCCTCCTTAACCAGCAATGCTACCCCACCTCCTTTTCCTTTTATTCTATCCTTCCTGAATGTTGAATACCCCTGGATGTTGAGTTCCCAGCCATGATCATCCTGGAGCCACGTCTCTAATTCCAATCGCATCATATTTGTTAACATCTATTTGCAGTTAATTCATCCACCTTATTACGGATACTCCTTGCATTAAGACACAAAGCCTTCAGGCTTGTTTTTTTAACACCCTTTGTCCTTTTAGAATTTTGCTGTACCGTGGCCCTTTTTGTTCTTTGCCTTGGGTTTCTCTGCCCGCCACTTTTCCTCATCTCCTTTCTGTCTTTTGCTTTTGCCTCCTTTTTGTTTCCCCCTCTCCCTGCATTGGTTCCCATCCCCTGCCATATTAGTTTAACTCCTTGTTCACAATGTTCCGGAATCCGGATACCGGGCCGATCCATGGCGGGGTCATCTGGAATGCAGAATATGTTCCGAAATCCAGACCCGTCGCCAGACTCCTCCCTTGCTCAGCTGCCGCCTGGACTTGTCCTCCCGCTTGGCAATTTCCTTGCAATGGATACAAAATTATATGGAAACTGAGAGATTTTCCTCTGGGGGGGGATTCAGTGTCAATTACCTGTACAGGTCCTTCCATCCCCAGTATGTCTAGCCCTACATACACACTGGAAAGAGCCGGAGCTGTTGAAACAGGTGTTTCCGGATTTGGGATGTTGGAAAGACGTTCTGAAATATCCAGAACGGCCTTGGTTCTGAGGTTTCTGGATTTCGGGTGCTCTACCTTTACTGTCAACAGGGATTAACAAAACTAAATCAGTTGATGAGCTATTGTACTTGACTGCAGTGTTGGTAGAAATATGAGGCACAGCTAGATTCAAGACTGCACCTTTCCTGAGCTATTGTGTAATGTGTCTGTCTGATATTGGTGTAGGTTTACTGAAAGATAAACATCAAATGCTGTCCTGTATCATTATTGAAAATGGATTTATTTGAAGTCTCATACCTATTAGAGGTGGTATATTTAAATGCAAATAACTTTGTTTAAACATTTTTTTTTGTATCCCTTCACAGAATGCCAAGGTGCTTTTGTCATCTTCGGAAACCTTTGCCTCACCCACTGTCCTCCACACTATTACAATGTTTCAAGGACTTTAAATAAAACAGCGAGTGGGGTTCGTAGAAGTTTCACAGTGAATACCTGTGCTTCTTGCCATTCATCTTGCTATTCCTGCAATGGCTATTCTGTAAATAACTGCAAGACATGTCCTCCATTTTCAAATTATGATGACAATCGCCAGTCTTGTTCACTACCTATTTACCCAAGACGTTCCAATGTGAATGAAAGGAATGAGCAAAAGCATGGGATGTACAAAGTGGCCGTGATGGTCGCAATCCTCATTGGTGCACCTGTTGCCCTGATGTGTGGTATAACCTCATTGTCCTGGCTGATCTACCGTTTAAGTATTAGGCAGACAGTAATGGTAGCCACCTCACCCACTGGAGCCTCTGAAACAATGCAACTACAAGTACAGCGTGACACTACAGATGAGGGAACTGGAAGCAGCGAGACAGAATCCACGTACTTTATTACACGGTTGAACCAACAGCAGGATCATTAAAAAAAAAACTGATTAAAATGCAGATCCAGTAGTCATTATTTCAACCAATCACAGAATAGACCTACTGATTCATCTTTTTGCCTTTTAGTCTGGGTGAATGTAACTTCCAGTTCAACCTCACCAAAATAACTAATTAATTTTAGTCGAAATACCATTTTCAAGTTTCTAAAAGTACATGAATAGATTTTTGGAAGGCATCTTGATGCACTAACCTTGTCCATCTCCATGCCATGCCACAGTTATTAAACAGCTAGGTTTTGATGTAGATTATTCAAACTTGTACAAGGGAATATATCAGAGGATGTTTGAGACTTGTTCTTCCAGCAGACCATTTACTATTTACTCGTCCCAGTTTATCTCTTGAGGAAGCTGTGTAATCACACATCCAACTTCCAAGAATATAAAATGCTGAAATTTCTCCTGGAGGCTAATTAATTGAAAACTCCAGGATATAACTCTCTTTTTTAAAAATTTTTGTCTGTGTGGGTATAAACAATTGATCATAGTATAAAATGTTTACTTTTTTGGGGTGGGTGGGGTGCGATAAAGGAGGGAGGTGGAATGTCAAATCTCGCCACAGTTGGAGGTTGCTAATTTTGTAGTCTTAACTGTACAGGAAAAAAAGTTTACCCACGAGTACTTTTTTTTTTGGCCCAAATTTCCCCCCGCACTTTTTTTAATGGTGCTATCTCATGTCCAATATCACCAATGACAAATGAGTATCAGTCGAGGCAGAATTTTCTTTCCCACAGCTTCCTGTCTTTCCTCTTGTCTATGTAATTAATGCGCCAAAGGTACTGGCAGGAAACTAATTCAAACAAGTTGGATCTTGCTGCAAATTCTTCCAGCTAACTATAGTTATTATTATTTGGCAGAGTATAACGAGGCAATGCAAACTATGCCAGCTGTGTAACATTGGATTTAATACAATTGAATGGGCCAGAAATCCCTGTTTCTCCTCCTTCTCACGATTAAAAGAGAAAAGATGCACACTTACCTTTTGGTCGAATACCTGCCTGAGATCCCGGACTCGAGGCCTCCTCTTCTTGCGCAACGGAGCATGTTCACGTCGGGACATCCGCAGGAGTCACGTGGGCCTGGACACCCAATCACAAGTAAGTATTTTTTCCATTCATAGTAATAGGAGTTTCATAAATTCGAATCTCCTCTTACTATGAATGAGAAACACCCCCAAACACTACATAAAACATTTAAAAAAAACCTCACATAAATACACTATAGAAATTAAAGTTGATAGAAATGTTAAAGAAAAAAATTGATGCTTTTTAAAAAATGTTTTAATTATATTTTAAAAATATAGTGGGCAGGGTCTTTAAATGTTAAATTTATTTTTTATAATGTTTTTGTATGATTTTAAACTTAGCTGGCTTTTACAGGTATATGTGTCTGCTTTTATCAGCCACACGAGTTTTGAAGACATTGGCTGGGCAGGATATGCGTAAATCCTGCAATCTTGCCCTGGCAAAGGTCCTCTCTCCCGATCTGCGGATGATCTGTCAAGCCAGAAACTTGACCGATCGGAAAAACTGGTTTTCAGCGCATGCACATTGCGTGTCGAAAACCGGCTTTTCCACTGCCTTTCCAGGTCCTTAGCAACTTCGTACGGACCCAGGGAGCCCACGATTTCTGGACCAACATTTTGTGACAATGAATTGGCTCTAGCCCATTTATATAAATCTAATCATAGGCCGTCTTGCGAACGAGGATGACTTGCTTCCACACCAAAAGGGATGAGTTCACAGATGTTTCAATGAAGGACCCGATGTTCCAGTCCTGAACTCCAGGGGTGGAAGATGCCTGTGCATGGATTTTTTTTAACGTGTGGTGACCGTTGCACATCAGCCACCACACGGGCTTGACCGAGCTAGGCCTTTATCCAGTGGCAAGGATTAACCAGGACGAGTGGAGACCTGCTCTGCTGCACGGACCTAGTCCGCACACACATTGCAGTGTGGGCTGGCCCGTGCTGCCCCTGGACCCTTGGCTCTTCTGGGCCCCGGATCCTCATTTGCCGCCACACCGCTGTGCCTGGGCCCTGCTGATGTTCCAGCCCACGCTCTAACTGGCAACCTGGGCTTTGATTTCGTCAACCCAGTCGCCCACCTCAAAGTCGTTGCACACTTGGGACAACTGGTGCTGGAAGCTGTAGTCATCATCATAGGCAGTCGCTTGCAATCGAGGAACACTTCCACTCATTAAAAATGAGTTATTGGACTATTCAGCCACCCAAGAAAATAACCACAGTGCCTGTCACAGGTGGGACAGACAGTCGTTGAGGGAAAGGGTGGGTGGTACTGGTTTGCTGCCTGCACTTGGTTTTTGCATGCTCTCGGCGATGCGACTCGAGGTGCTTGGCGTCCTCCTGGCTGCATTTCCTCCACTTAGGGCGCTCTTTGGCCAGGGATTCCCAGGTGTCGGTGGGGATGTTGCACTTTATCTGTGGCAAGGGTTAACCAGGACGATTGGAGACCTGCTCTGCTGCACGGAAGCTGTAGTAACATGGAAAATAGGAGCAGTAGTAGGCCATTCGGCCCTTCGAGTCTGCACCGCCGTTCAATATGATCACGGCTGATCCACTATCTCAACACCATATTCCTGCTTTTTCCCCATACCCCTTGATGCCTTTTGTTTCTAGAAATCTTATCTATCTCCCTCTTAAATATATTCAGTGACTTGACCTCCACAGCCTTCTGTGGTAGAGAATTTCACAGGTTCACCACCCTCCTGAGTGAAAAAATTTCTCCTCCATCTCTGTCCTAAATTTCCTACCCTGTATCCTGAGATTGTGACCCCCTTAGAAACATAGAACATAGAAGGAGGCCATTTTGGCCCATCGTGTCTGTGCCGGCCGGCAAAGGGCTACCCGCCCCTTGGTCAGCAGCCCTGAAGGTTACATATAAACCTATGAACAATGACGTAAAGGCAAAAAACACCCAGCCCAACCAGTCTGCCTCACACAACTGCGACACCCCTTATACCGAAACATTTTACACTCCACCCCAACCAGAGCCATGTGCTCTCCTGGGATAGGTAAAAACCAGATTTTAAAAACCCAGGCCAATTTAGGGAGAAAAAAATCTGGGAAAATTCCTCTGACCGATCCAGGCGATCGACACTAGTCCAGGAGATCACTCTGGCTGTATTCTATTCCCTGCAGTACTTAACATTATATCTGCTCCTTCCAACAAAAGGTCATCCAGTCTAATCCCAATTACCAGCTCGAGGTCTGTAACCCTGCAGGTTACTGCACTTTAAGTGCCCATCCAACTGTCTCTTAAAAGTGCTGAGGGTTTCTGCATCCATCACTCTTCCAGGCAGCGAGTTCTAGATCCCCACAACCCTCTGCATAAAGAAGCCCTCCCTCAAATCCCCTCTAAACCTTCCACCAGCCACCTCAAAACTATGCCCCCTCGTAATAGATCCCTCTACCAATGGAAATAGACGCTTACTATCCACTATGTCCAGACCCCTCAATATTTTGTACACCTCAATGAGGTCTCCTCTCAACCTCCTCTGTTCCAATGAGAACAAACCCAGCCTATCCAATCTGTCCTCATAACTAAGATTCTACATTCCAAGCAGCATCCTAGTAAATCTCCTCTACACTCTCTCTAGTGCAATTACATCCTTCCTATAAACAGTGACCAGAACTGCCACAGTACTCCAGCTGTGGCCTAACCAAAGTATTATACAATTTAAGCATAATCTCCCTGCTCTTTTATATTCTATGCCTTGGCCAATAAAGGTAAGTATTTTGTATGCCACCTTAACCACCTGGCCGCCTACTTTCAGGGAATCTGTGGACCAATGGTGGAGCTTTGGAGGTGTGGCCTATTCACTTGGAGCCTGGAGCAGTGAGAAGGAGCTTGCTGTTGTTGCTCCTGCCTGGGAGGCCTTGAGTGAGCCCTGTGAAACAGCCCAGGAAGAGGAGGAAGGAGCTTTCTACAATTCCAATCCATCCAGAGGGAGAGGAGGAGAGCGGAAAATTCAACAACCTTTAATACTGCTGCAGAGAGTTGGAGAGAGGGGGAAAAAGATCAACAACTATCCAGTGTGGAAGGAGGGAGAAACTTCATCAACCAAAGGTGGGTGTGTTTTGGTGCATTCCCCTAAAGACTTTGTTATATCGGTGGGGGGAGGAAAGATGACTTGCTAGAGGGCCGGAACATCGCGGGGGGTGTGTGTGTGTGTGGGGGGGTCTTGCTAGCAGCTAGGCCCCACACACCATTGAAGCACCCCTCCCCCATTGCCTAGCCTGGGATAGCTGGAGCTACCTGGCTGAAGAATCATTAATTACCCTATTTAACATCGTTGGGAATGTGTGCCTGGGTGGCTCCAGCTGCCCCAGGTGAAGACATCTTCTCCCCCCACCCAAAGACCATCTACAAAGGCTGTGTTTGTTTTGCCATCATCTGGGGTGTGCACCCCAAGAAAAACACCCACCCATCGCTGTGAGGGGAGACCTGCCCTCACAGCTTCCCTCTTTCCCACCCCCCTCTCTCTCTCTCTCTGTCTCTCCCCTCTCTCTCTCTGAGAGCCCGTTTCCTCCTAATTGAAAAACCAATTAAGACAACTGAGCAGAGGGAGCAAAGCCCCTCCCCAATTGTCAATTAGGGGAGAGGTGTGCCTCTTTTAGAGCTCCCTCTGTTCAAACACCAACAAGGCCATTTAAGACCATTTAAGGCCTGTGACTTTGGGGTGGGTGTAGCCCTTAAAGGGACCCCGTGATGGTGACCCCATCCACGCCGGTGGCAGGGCCAGCTAAGACGTACGCGCAGGCAGCGTCCACATCCACGGTGCCTCCTGCTGCCCTGCCACCGTTCAGACTTATAACAAAAAAACACAGGGTCAAGAGCTACACTCACCCCACAATGAGCATCGAGGAGTGCGTGTGGGCGATGGCTGGGGTAGTCGGCCCCTCGGCCATTGTCGCAGCCTCCAAGATGTCTGGGAAGGCTGTATTCTTCCTGGGTCGGATTGGGCGGTGTCCCTGGCTCTTGAAAAGGGGCTCACGGTGGGCGGGACGTTCCTGCCGGTGGACCCTCTCGAGGCCACCGCGCAGAGGGTCATCCTTTCTAAGTCCCGTCCTTTGTTCCCGCTGAGCTCCTCCTCCCTCACCTACACCAACTGGGGGAGGTAAGGTCAGGGATCAACCCCATACCGCTCGGCCTCGGAGAGCAGCCTGCGCCACGTGTTCTCCTTCCGCCGCCAGCTCTTTGTCCGGCTGGCGGGGGAGGAGACGATGGAGGGATCATTTAATGTGGTGCACGAGGGGACTGCCTACCGCGTCTTCTGGATGTCGGACGGCGTGCGGTGCCATGCCTGTAGGGAGGTGGGGCATGTTTGTAAGAACTGCCCCGCCTCCAAGGCCGCCAAACCACCGAGGGCAGCCAAGGCTGGCGCCGGCACCGCCGCCACCCCTCCCCCTAGTAGCGGCCGCGTGCCGGGAGCTGTGGGTGCGCGGGCATCGTCGGGGGCCTTTGTTTTTACGGCCTCCGGCGGGGGGGAGGGAGAGCGTCCGATCGGAAAGAAGGCGCGGAGGAAGGCGAAACATCTCGAGGCGGGTCCCCTCAGTGTGGCAGACAATTTGATCACCGCGCTCAGCCCAACCCTGTCACCGGCGAGTGCGGGGTGCCCTGAGCCCGAGCCCTTGACCAATATCACCGAGGGGCTTGGGCGCGGGCAAGATAAGAAAAAGGGAGGAGTGGAGCGGGAGGCCTCGGCAGACATGGAGGTCTCCCTGCCTCCGCGCCCCCCCCCCCCAGGAACAAAAGGAGGCACCGCTCCAATGAGGCGGAGGGGGAACAACATCCCTCCGCGGAGGAGTCGGTGCCCGCTGCGTGTCCCGCGTCCCCCACCAGCGCCCCCAAACTGCGCCGTTGGCGAGAGGAGTCTGTCCCCGGGGAGGGTGAGACAGTCGAGGCTGCCCAGCCTCTGTCTCCCGGGGATGGCGTGGAAGATCTGCCTGTCGTGGGGGGCGTGGGGCCAGCGGAGGAATGCGTAGCCGCCGGGTCGAGCGTCCCGGGGACTGAGGCGGGCGGGGCCGAAAAGGCCGAACCTGAGCCCGCCCAGCTATTAACCAACTTCCCCCGGGAGTCGCTCGGCCCGGAAGAAACAAAATATGTTAACAATTTTAATGATTCTGTACACGCTGGGCTGGGGGGGTGGCAGCGGGGAGGGGGAAGAACAACAACCCTCGCCCCCTACTTTGGAGCTGGGGTACTTGGAGGACCTGGAACATTTCTTTGACCAGGTCTCTCCGCGTTCCCCGGCTCCTGGGGCGGAGGAGGAACCCCTCCCGCTGTCGCTTCCTGACCCAGCACCGTTTTTAAAAGAGCCCAGTGGGGACTCCTCTGCCGACGATCCTGGGGGTGGGATCGGGACAGAGCCAGGGCCGGATGGAGTGGCCGGGCCGTTTGCCATACCTCGTGCGGTCGACGGGCCGGCTGCTGGCGGCGACCTCCCGGAGGTGGACGGGGGCTCGGTGGGGGACGAGGGAGAAGATCTCGAGTCCATCGCCAGTGAGGCGGTGGATCTCCTTGTGCCCGCCGCTGAGTCCCCTCTCATTCCTGCAAAGGAACTCCGGGACTTTTTGGTCCAGAGCCAGGGTCACCGCAATCGAGCCCATCTGGCCCTGGAAAGATGGTCCGAGCCGGGGCTGCTCGTCGCGTCCGTCCGCGCCGCCGCTAAAACCATGGCCGCGGGCGGGCCCTTATCAAAGGCGCAAGGTTTGAGCTGCGCCGGCTCAAAAGGTTCCTCGCTGGGCTGCTGAAGGAGTGGAGGTCAACAAACGACTCCACTCCCCCGCCCCCCCTCCCCCACAATAGGTTAGGTAGAGGTTGCACTATGCTTTTGTCATGAAGATAACCATAGCCAGCCTCAACATCAACGGCGGCAGAGAGGCACGCCGTAGATTTAACAATTTTTCACTCCTGCGGGAGGGGAAATATGCGGTGTGCTTCCTGCAAGAAACCCACACCGTTCCGGGAGACGAAGCCACGTGGCTCCTGGAATGGCAAGGAGAGGTCTGCATGAGCCACCTCACTACCACTTCTTGTGGGGTGGCCATCTTGTTGGCCTCGCATTTTCAGCCGGAGATCTTGGGGGTCGAGGAGCCCGTGCCAGGCCGCTTGCTGCACGTCACGGTTCGCCTGGGGGACGTGCCACTCCATCTCGTGAACGAGTACGCCCCTCAGCCCGGACCGCAGCAAAAGCGCTTCTTCGAAGAGGTGTCCGCTCTTCTTGGCTCCTTCAACGTCGGCTACTGCATTGTCCTCTGGAGGGACCGCTCCGGTGCCCCGCAGAGCATGACTGCGATGGAGAAGTTGAGGGACCTGGTCGGGTCCTTCGACTTGGTGGACGTCTGGTGAAATCTCCATCCCGACTCCAGCGCCTTTACTTGGGTGAGGCCTGGAGTAGGATGGTCCAGAGTCGACCGCCTTTACGTGTCTCGGGCGTACGTTTCCTGCGTCCCGGCGGCCTCCATGCGACCGGTGCCGTGTTCGGACCACCACCTGGTGTGGGCGGAGCTCGCTTCGCTCCGCGCGAGGACGGGGTCCGCGTACTGGCACTTTAACAACCGGCTGCTGGAGGACGAGCGGTTCCAGGACTCGTTCCGTCGTTTCTGGGCCGACTGGAGAAGGATGCAGGGAGGCTTCCCCTCCTTGAGGCTATGGTGGGACGTGAGCAAGGCTCACGTCCGCGTCTTCTGTCAAGAGTACGCGAGGGGGTCGACCAAGAGGTGGGCGGCCAGGGTCTGGGCGCCTAGAAAAAGAGGTGCTCGACCTGGAGTCCCGTCTTGGTCAAGTCGTCGAGGACCCGGCCCTGCGGATGGTGTACGAAGCGAAGAAGGCCGCGCTGAAGGACCTGCAGCTCGTCGGGTCCCGAGGCGCGTTCGTGAGGTCGCGGATCCGGTTCCTGCGGGATCTGGACCGCGGCTCCCCCTTCTCGCTGGAAAAAAGTGTCCGTAAGCAGCTCTTGACGCTGCTGGCCGACGATGGCTCTCTCGTCTCGGATCCGGAGGGCGTCAACAACAGGGCCCGTGAATATTACGGGGCTCTGTTCTCTCCGGAGCCGTCCAGTGAGGAAGTGCGTAGAGTTTTGTGGGAGGACCTGCCGAAAATCTGGAAGCTCCGCTAAGCCTGGCGGAGCTGACCGGTGCCCTCGCCCGGCTCTCGAGGGGAAAAGCCCCGGGGCTGGACGGGCTGACCGTGGAGTTCCACAGGGCGTCCTGGGGGGCGACTACGCGCGGGTCCTGGGGGAAAGTCTGGCGACCGGGGAGATGCCCCTCTCTTGGCGCAGGGCAATCATCGTCCTGCTGCCTAAGAAGGGCGATCTCCACCTCCTTAAGAACTGGCGCCCGGTCTCCCTCCTCAGCACGGACTACAAAATCTTCGCCAGGGCGATGTCTGCTCGCCTTGGCAACGTGCTGGACCACATGATCCACCCCGACCAGTCCTACACGGTCCCGAGCCGGACAATCCACGATAATATCCATCTGGTCCGGGACCTCATCCATCATTCCCAGGAGGCTGGTCTGTCGGTCGCCTTCCTATCTCTCGACCAAGAGAAGGCGTTCGACAGGGTGGATCACGACTACCTGTTCGGGACTCTGCGCGCTTTCGGGTTCGGGACGCATTTCATCGCCCGGATCCGACTTTTGTACGCCGCCGCGGAGTGTCTGATAAAGTTTAACGGGTCCTTGACGGCGCCCCTTCGCTTTGGGAGAGGGGTGCGCCAGGGATGCCCCATGTCCGGCCAGTTATATGCCATCTGCGTGGAGCCTTTCCTGCGCCTCCTGCGGACGAGGTTGACGGGACTGGCTCTGCAAGGGCCGGGCGTGGAGCTTGTCCTCTCGGCTTACGCCGATGACGTGCTCCTCGCGGTAGAAGATCCCGCTGACCATGCGTGAGTGCCAGGAGATTTACTCGGCCGCATCCTCCGCCAGGATCAACTGGGAGAAATGTTCCGGACTCCTGGTGGGTCAGTGGCGGGTGGACTCCCTGCTGGAGGAGCTCAGGCCTTTTGCCTGGAGCACGACCCATCTCCTCTATCTGGGAGTCTACCTTAGCCCCGACGAGGAAGCCTGGCCGGCGAACTGGCAAGAGCTGTGGAGGCCAAGGTCACCGCTCGCCTAGGGCGCTGGACAGGACTGCTCCGAGTGCTATCCTACAGGGGTTGAGTGCTAGTCATAAACCAACTGGTGGCCGCCATGTTGTGGTACCGGCTGGTCACTTTGACCCCTCCCCCTGCGTTTGTCACCAAGATACAGAAGAAGCTGATGGACTTCTTCTGGAACAACAGGAAGCACTGGGTCTCTGCCGCGGTCTTGAGTCTCCCGCTTGGGGAGGGCGGTCAGTCGTTGGTGTGCGTCAGCACCCAGCTCGCGACTTTCCATCTTCAGACCCTGCAGAGATACCTTTACGTCGAGCCCCCTCCTAGGTGGCGTGCTCTGGCGACGTATTTCTTCCGCCAGCAACACGGCCTCAACAACGACATGCAGCTCCTGTTTGTGAGCTTGGGGGGGCGTCAGGACCGCCTTCCAGGAGCTGCCTGTCTTTTACAAGGAACTCACCAGGGTCTGGAATAAAGTCTCCACCAAGCGCAGCTCTCCACCGGCTGGAGTGGCGGCTGTCCTGCAGGAGCCGCTGCTCGGGAATCCGTACCTCCACGACCGAGGTTTTAGGTGGCGGTTGGACGAGAGGGCTGTGGCTGGTGAGGTGACCAGGGTCAGGGACCTGCTCGATGGTGGAGGAGCGGGCTGGATGGCGCCAGACACGCTGGCGTGGGGCCTAAATTCCGCCAACGTCCGCCGCGCGGCCGATGCCATCGAGTTGCTAAAAACAGCTCTGGGCCCTGACTCCGTTAGGTGCATCGAGGAGGCTCAAGCACGTGGGGAGATCCCGTCCGAACTGACCCCCGTCCGGACGGAATTCCTCATCGACGCCAAACCCCGGAACCTCCCTCGGGAGCCGGCTCCTCACAACTTGAGCCGCCTCGAGGAAATCCCCTCCGTGCCTTTCAGTTCCGCGCGGAGGGGTTTCCTGTACGGGCTGCTCCAGCACACTCTCAACTTTGCCATCCTCGCCTGCCGTCCGGACACGCCATGGCGTACCATCTTGCTGTCCAGAGGAGGTGGGGGTCCCCGATGGAGGGCACCCTACGCGGGAGTCCTCCCAGTATTTATCGGAGACTTGGCCTGGAGGGTGGTGCACGGAGCAGTGCCGTGCAATAAATTTTTAAGCCGGTTCACGGGCTCCCAGGCCGCCTGCAATTTCTGCGGTCTGGAAGAGTCCGTGTTCCATGTTTTTATTGAATGCATGAGGTTGCAGCCCCTGTTTATTATTTAAAGGGGCTGCTCCTGAAATTCTGGCTGCACTTCAGTCCCACACTCCTGATCTTTGGGCACCCTGTGCGGAGGGGAGCGGGTAGGTCCGAGGGCCTCCTCGTAGGACTGCTCCTGGGCACGGCCAAGGGTGCCATCAGCCGGTCCAGGCAGCGGGCGGTCGAGAGGGTCGTTCAACCTGACTGCCTGCCTCTCTTCCGCGCGTACATCCGCGCCAGGGTGTCCTTGGAGATGGAGCACGCGGTGTCCACTGGTACGCTCGCGGCCTTCCGCGAGAGGTGGGCACCGGAGGGACTGGAGTGCATCATCACGCCCGGCAACCAAATTTTAATTTGATTTTTATGTTTTAAAGTTTAATTTGTTTTAATTGCTGGTGTTTTTACTGTTCCCCTCCCCTTTTATAGGGGGCACTTGGAGAAAAAAAAAAATATGATTTTAGTGCCCAAAAAAACACAAAAAAAAACACCAAGTAAATGTTTGGTGTGCCCCCCAGATCAGGGGGACACGATTTAAGGATTAATGTTTTAGTTTCCTCCCAAAAAAGTTCTGTTGACAAGCATTCCAAGGTCCCTTTGTTCATCTATGCTATTAAGTGGCCTACTGCTTAATGAGTATACCCTTTCCTCATTAGCTTTCCAATAGTGCATCACCTCATGCTTCTCTGAATTAAATTCCATTTGCCACTGCTCTGCCCACCTGACCAGTAGATTGATATCCTCCTGCAGCCCATGACTTTCCTTTTCATTATCAACCACGCAGCCAATGTTAGTGTTGTCTGCAAACTTCTTAATCATACTCCCAATATTCAAATCTAGATCATTGATTCATACCACAAAAAGCAAGGGACCAGTACTGAGCCCTGCGGAACCCCACTGGAAACATCCTTCCAGTCACAAAAACATCCATCAATCATTATCCTTTACCCCCAAGCCAATTTTGGATTCAACTTGCCACTTTGCCCTGTATCCCATGGGCTTTAACCTCCGTGACCAGTCTACCATGTGGGACCTTATCAAAAGCCTTGCTAAAGTCCATATATACTACATCGTACGCACTACCCTCATCGACCCTCTTGGTTACCTCCTCAAAAAATTCAATCAGGTTAGTCAAACACGACCTCTCCTTAACAAATCCGTGCTGACTGTCCCTAATTCATCCCTGCCTTTCCAAATGCACCTTTGTTCTAGACTTCCGAACCAGGAGGAAACATCCTCCCCGTGTCCAGTCTATCCAACCCCGTCAGAATTTTATACGTTTCAAGTATAATTATTTAGTTTAAAGCCCTAGTGGGCATGCTCCAGCTCTTTAGTATAGTATTAGGCAGTCCCTCGTAGTGCGGCTGACTTGCTTCCACACCAAAAAGGGATGAGTTCACAGGTGTTTCAATGAGGGACCTGACATTCTAGCTCCCGAACTACACGTTGAAGGGTGGAAGATGCCTGTGCGTGGATTCTTTTAACGTGGGGTGGCCGTTGCACACCAGCCACCACACGGGCTCGACAGAGCTCGGTCTTGATCCAGTGGCAAGTGTTAACCAAGACGACTGGAGACCAAGCTCTGCTGCACGGACCTAGTGCGCACACGTATCGCAGTGTGGGCTGGCCCGTGCTGCCCCTGGGGCCCCAGCTCTTTACACACCCTACCTTTCCTACTGTGCCGGTAAAGGAAACGTCACTTCCTGTTGAGCCCCTGGTTACGGAAAAGCGCCGGTTGGAGTCCGTTCCCATAGCAACAGAGGGCTCTCCGTGGCACCGTTCCTCGGGCCGGCATGGATTCAGGCTACCTGCGGGTTGTTTTGGGCGAGTGTCTCACCGAAGGCCTGGCGGTGCTGGCGGAGTATCGGCCAATGGACCCCATTGAATACCTGGCCTACTGGCTGCACACCTACAGACACAGCCTGGACCTCCAGCATGGGGGCGAGCTGGGCACAGGGACCGAAGCAGCAACGCAGGAGCAATTGCAGGCTGAGCTGGAGGAGATTCAGGCGGCCTACAAGTTGAAGCTGGACGCAGAGAATGCGGAGCTTGAGCACCAGCGGCTTCAGGTATTGGTCGCAACCGAAGCAGCAGCAGCAAGCGAAGGGAAGCTTGGAGCGGGGTTGTTGACAGCACAGTCGGCTGAGGGCGTGCTTCTCAAAAATCCGTCTGCATTAGTACCACCGGAGTGGATCGGGAAACCCGAACTTGAAACTGTGGAGGAGAAAGATGAAACTTCTCACAATGAACGAAACGGTCGGCATTCTCACAAATCGTCAACAGCCAGTGAAGGGCACTCTCCCGAACATCCTGAGCGGGAGTCCTAGAAACATTCATAGTTTCACACTCGCATTAAACTACAGGATGTAATGATCAGCTGTCTGAAACTCAACATTGTTAAAAGTATAAAACTACACTTGCATCGAGTGAAACCTCATTATTATGAACTTCTCATTTACAATATCATTCCTATTCTCAATGAAAAACCATCATAGGCACTAGAGGAACTCAAAACGAGATAACGGAGCACTTGACTACTTTAGGGATGCAGGTTGAAATATTGTCCTTTCTGCTCTGGGACCTGGGTTTCATTCCAACCTAGACTGCTGGGCTGTAAGTCTTCTCCCTCTGACTATAAGCAAAAATGTTTTCGAAAAGGTACCAGTTTACAGTACAAAACTGCATGTGGCTGTCAATCTGAGGAGGGGGAGGGGGTGCAAGGAGAAGTTTGACGTGCCTTTGATGTTGAGGTTTAGGGGAATTGGTGCCGAGTAAAGTATTGGGGCAGAAATTCCGGCCCCCTTGGTCCGTACAGAGTGTCTACGGACCCGGTAAGGGATCGTAAAAGCTGGTTTTCAGCGCACAATGCGCATGCGCTGAAAACGGGCTTTTCCGATCTGTCAAGCTGGAGCATCTCGGGTGCAAGGGCGAGATTACGGAATTTACCCATATCTTGCCCAGCAAATGTCCTCAAAATTCTTGCGCCTAATAAAAGCAGGCACATAGCCTACTTTTACAGGCATAAGAGTTTAAAAATACACACAAACATTTAAAAATAAAATTATAAAACGCATTTTATTGTTTAAAAACCCTCCCCACTACGGTAATTTTATTTTAAACCATAATTTAAAAAATCTGAAAAATATATATTTTTTTAAATACATAAATAACTTTAATTTAAATTAATAAAAATATGTTGTGTATTTTTTTTCTATTTTTTATTATTGGCTTTGGGGACTGTTTCTCATTCATAATGGGAACTCCAACTTACGGAGTTCCCATTTTTATGAATGAGAACATACTATACCTGATTGGCAGCCCAGAGCCATGTGACTCCAGCTCCAGGCCTGCGCACATCCTGGCGTGCACGCGCTGCGACGCGCAGTCAGAGGAGGCCTCAGGACTGGGAACTCGTGTGGGATAAGGTAAGTGCACATTTTTTAAAACATTTTTTACCCGATCACCTGCGGGAAGCAGCTGACCAGGATTTCAGGACCATTGATTACACTGCATCCGGCTTGTACAATACATTATAATGGGGATGCTTGATTCTAATTCTGGGTGCCAAAAGTAGAAAAGAGAATTGCATAATACTACTGGTGGGGAAACTGATGGAAAACCAAGATTGAAGTAGTAATGTTGGCGAGAATTTAGCTATAATGCCTTTGCCTCCAGTGTATATGTGTCTGGATGGTGTATTGACTTTCACTCAGTAGAACACCCTTTATTGGACTATTATGAATTTTTCCATTTTGCAGATTTTCTGAATGAGATGGGCAGTTTGATGCTGTGGGTCCACAGCCAATAGAAAATCGGTTAAGACTACCCAAACTGATGTCACATGGGATTATTCGATTTGGAACGATTGTCTGCATGCTATGCCTGATTTAACTATGCTTTATGATGACCGAGTGCCGAAAGTGGAAAGAATGTCTCATTCCCCAGCAATTGTGCCCTTGAGCACACAACTTTCATCTTGTATGAAAGCTTGCACTAGTGGAGCAGCCACACATTAAATGGTTGGATTTTATTCTGGCCATTCTCGTTGTCATCTGGTTTTTGGTCATCTGCTGTAATATCCTTATGTGGCTTGGTGTCAGATTTTGTTTGATAACGCTCCTGGGATGTTTTACTAGGTTAAAGGCACTATACAAATACAAGTTGTTGTAGTTTAAAATACCCATTCTACATAAAACTACTTGTAGCAGTGGGGAGCATCAGGAGCTTTTTATAATGTAGTCATCTCAACATTGGGATTGAGTTTTAGCAGGCATCTGTGCTAGCGATCTGATTTAGGAACAAGACCAGACCGGGGTTTTGGCAGCTACTCAGACAGTAGTTATAGAAACATAGAAAATAGGTGCAGGAGCCGGCCATTCGGCCCTTTGAGCCTGCACCACCATTCAATATGATCATGGCTGATCATGCAACTTCAGTAACCCACCCCTGCCTTCTCTCCATACCCCATGATCCCTTTAGCCATAATGGCCACATCTAACTCCCTTTTGAATATATCCAACGAACTGGACTCAACAACTTTCTGTGGTAGAGCATTCCATAGGTTCACAATTCTCTGGGTGAAAAAGTTTCTCCTCATCTCGGTCCTATATGGCTTACCCCTTATCCTTAGACTGTGACCCCTGGTCCTGGCCTTCCCCAACATCGGGAACATTCTTCCTGCATCTAACCTGTCCAATCCCATCAGAATTTTATATGTTTCTATGAGATCCCCTCTCATTCTTCTAAATTCCAGTGAATATAAGTCTAGTCGATCCAATCTTTTTTCATATGTCAGTCCTGCCATCCCGGGAATCAGTCTGGTGAACCTTCGCTGCACTCCCTCAATAGCAAGAATGTCCTTCCTCAGATTAGGAGACCAAAACTGTACACAATATTCAAGGTGTGACCTCACCAAGGCCCTGTACAACTGCAGTAAGACCTCCCTGCTCCTATACTCAAATCCTCTCACTATGAAGGCCAACATGCCATTTGCTTTCTTAACTACCTGCAGTACCTGCATGCCTACTTTCAATGACTGATGCACCATGACACCCAGGTCTTGTTGCACCTCCCCTTTACTAATCTGTCACCATTCAGATAATAATCTGCCTTCCTGTTTTTGCCACCAAAGTGGATAACCTCACACTTATCCACATTATACTGCATCTGCCATGCATTTGCCCACTCACCTAACCTGTCCAAGTCACCCTGTAGCCTCTTAGCATCCTCCTCACATCTCACACTGCCATCCAGCTTCATGTCATCTGCAAACTTGGAGATATTACATTCAATTCCTTCGTCTAAATCATTAATATATATTGTAAATAGCTGTGATTGATGTTATTTGAAAATGGGGAATGGCCGTGTAACAATGAGTAATTCAAATGGATGGAGCGTTGGTCTTTACTTTGGAGTGGTACTAGTTGCCATAGACTAGGGATTATCAATAAATGCAGCCTTGCCGGCATCGTTTCCAAGCTCTGAACACATTTTATAAAAAGACTAGGCTGGTGTGTCATGGCACCCATACTATAGATCCCATCCGATGTTCTGGCGTCATACCCGGTCCATGGCCAAAGCCATCCAGGCAATGTTCCCCTAATTTTTTTTTCCATGCGCAGGATCGTTGAGGGTACAGTTTCTGAGCAGCCTGTGCAGTGCCTTCCAGATTGCTGTACGACCACACAGGGAATATTGCATCCAGGTGTTGAATGTCGCATTCGGCCTTGTGCAACTGGCTACATCGAGGAGGCTCCAGTGTGGAGTGATCCTGCCCGATTTTACCCCACCCCGTTCAGTGGAATTTCTCATCGGCAAGAAGCACTGGAACATGCACCTCAACTTCTGCACCTCAACTTCAGCTATCTCATAGAAATTCTCTTCATGCTATTTCACACTGCGCGGAGGGGTTTCCTGTACAAACTGCTCCTGCACGATCTCCACTTCCTCGCATTCTACTCCTGTCTGGACAAGCCCTGGCATGCCACCTTGCCATCTGGTGGAGATGGGGGAGGTCCCAATGGACGGCTCTGTATGGGGGAGTCCTTCCTTGAACCACTGGGGATCTGGGGTGGAGACTGTGTGTGGAGCTGTCGTGTTCAGCAGGTTTTTAAGAGCCTTCATGGACTTCCAAACCGCGTGTAATTTTTGCGGCCTAAAGGAGTCCACGGCCCATGTCTGTATAGATTGAGAGGTTGCATCCCCTATATTGTTACCTGAAGGGACTGCTCCTCTACCTTTTGGCTATATGTTAGCCCCACTCTCAATCTTTGCCCCCCCCGGTGCGGAGAGGGTGGGCAAGTTGGAGGATCTTGTGGGCCTGCTCCCAGGCTTGGCTAAAACAGCAATTTGTAGGTCCAGGACAGGCGGAGCACATGGTTGGGGTGGGGGTGGGGGGGGTTGAGTTTGTTGCTCTGGTTGCCTGCCACTCTTCCAAGGTCTTGTCTGTGTCTAGGTGGCACTGGAGAGGAAGCATGCACTATCCACCGGTAAGCTTGATGCCTTCCACGAACCATGGAAACCACGGTATAGGGTGTCATAGAAACATAGACATAGAAACATAGAAAATAGGTGCAGGAGTAGGCCATTCGGCCCTTCAAGCCTGCACCGCCATTCAATGAGTTCATGGCTGAACATTCAACTTCAATACCCCATTCCTGCTTTCTCGCCATACCCCTTGATCCCCCTAGTAGTAAGGACCTCATCTAACTCCTTTTTGAATATATTTAGTGAATTGGCCTCAACAACTTTCTGTGGTAGAGAATTCCACAGGTTCACCACTCTCTGGGTGAAGAAGTTCCTCTGCATCTCGGTCCTAAATGGCTTACCCCTTATCCTTAGACTGTGACCTCTGGTTCTGGACTTCCCCAACATTGGGAACATTCTTCCTGCATCTAACCTGTCTAACCCCGTCAGAATTTTAAATGTTTCTATGAGGTCCCCTCTCATTCTTCTGAACTCCAGTGAATACAAGCCCAGTTGATCCAGTCTTTCTTGATGGGTCAGTCCCGCCATCCCGGGAATCAGTCTGGTGAACCTTCGCTGCACTCCCTCAATAGCAAGAATGTCCTTCCTCAGGTTAGGAGACCAAAACTGTACACAATACTCCAGGTGTGGCCTCACCAATGCCCTGTACAACTGTAGCAACACCTCCCTGCCCCTGTACTCAAATCCCCTTGCTATGAAGGCCAACATGCCATTTGCTTTCTTAACCGCCTGCTGCACCTGCATGCCAACCTTCAATGACTGATGTACCATGACACCCAGATCTCTTTGCACCTCCCCTTTTCCTAATCTGTCACCATTCAGATAATAGTCTGTCTCTCTGTTTTTACCACCAAAGTGGATAACCTCACATTTATCCACATTATACTTCATCTGCCATGCATTTGCCCACTCACCTAACCTATCCAAGTCGCTCTGCAGCCTCACAGCATCCTCCTCGCAGCTCACACTGCCACCCAACTTAGTGTCATCTGCAAATTTGGAGATACTACATTTAATCCCCTCATCTAAATCATTAATGTACAGTGTAAACAGCTGGGGCTGTTTATTATTATTGATCATCATCAATAATAAAATCTTGATTCAGTTGGGAAGATATCCTTTTGTTTTGGTGGCACTTGATGCTTCTTTGGCATCTTTTCTGTTTGATTGGACCATCCCATAGTGGTGCCCTAAAAGGGGCACTTGTGATGATTCTTGTTTGGTGACCCTGGGGCAACCCAGCATCACTCATTGGCCCATCAAAACAGGCCCATTCGATAGGCAAGACTTGATGACTGCTTTCTAAACTGGTACAAGGTCATCAGTGTGACAATTCGCTCTCTTCAGACAGATCAGTAATAGTAGAATATCAGTAGCCTTTTATTGGCATTCCAAATAGTGATCCTATTTTAGATTATAACACCCACCAACTGTATAGGTGTTTTGCTATTAAGATTATCAGCATTAACGAGCATTGTGTGACTTGTCCCTTTTTTTAAGGATTAATATAGACTGATTCCACCAACATTCTGAGCATACAATGTTCTATTAGTGTCTTCTATAATCACCTCAATGACTTTTAATACAAGACTGCTGCATATCATAAAAGTTTCTCATTCAGCAATTTGCAGAGTGTGACAAGCGGCATTCTCCAGAGATCTGTACTGCAGCCTCAGCTTTTTGTTATACCTGTACACAGGTGTGTGTGTGTGTATATATATATATATATATATATTTTTTTTTAATTAATGACTTGGTTGAAGAAAGAGAGTTGTACATCCACTTCCGCAGAGGACACTAAGTTAGGAATATAGGGAAAAGGTGGGTAAATAGAATGAAGGTACAGATCAGCCATGATCTAACTGAATGGCGGAACTGGCTTGAGGTGTTGAATGGTCTGCTCATTTTCCTCATTAACTCCCTTTCTCTGATTAAGGTTTTGTTGATTATCTTCCTCCCCGGCATCTTTTTCTTTTTTCTCTTTTTCCAATGTCATTAAAATGCTTGATGCACTTTTTCAGTTTTGATGAAGGAATTACACCTGAAATATTACTCAATCTTTTCTCTATTCCGCCTGACCTTTTGTGAGCTTCCAGCATTTACTGTTAATTTTTTAAAAATCATCAAATTGAGCCTGCAGATCTACACGGCAATTTATTCGTGAGGAAGGGTGCGATCATTCATTCAGGAGCTGCAATCTTGTCCTTCTGTTGACCTGCATCCTGCCTGTCTTCAATTCCTCAACACATTGCAGGAGGAGTCTGCTTCTGCTGAAGCAGAATAAGATAAACCGACGAGAGCTGTAAAACAGAACCCTTGGCATTCTTCAAATAACTTGGGGAAACCCCCAATGTAATGAAGTGCAGAAAGGGGACCATATGGTTTAAATGAAAATGCCATCTGAAATGTCATAGGATGATCTTGCTGCCCTCAATAAAATTGCCTTCTGGGCTTTAACAAATAATCTGTGGGCTGTGTGATCTTGCCAGTCAGGATGGGTAATACATCACGGCTGGTGAATGCATTTACAGACTACTTGTTTAGAGGTGCTGAAGGGTGAACCTCGGGCCTGTGCACCGGCTGTCAGTAGAATGCTGCTGTCCCATCTGCTCAGTGCCCCACTGCTCAGCTTGCATTTTTAAAAAAGCAGCGTTCAAGTTTAACCCTTTACTGATCACGTAATTTAAAAAAAACAATCTTTAAGGGCTGCTTTGCATTTTCTTGATTTAAGAATGTCGTTTTTCTTTAGAATTGATGGACTGGTGCAGCGTGACCATTTTAAAAGATTGGGATTGGAAATTTAATCATTTAGGCTGTGTTTTTAGATCTTTGTTTCTAATGAATTTTTCATGTGTTTCTACCCCCCCTGTAGTTGGAAGGCCTCCAAGATGAGATTCAGTGTTAGATTTGACTGGGGATGAAGAGACTGTCGGAATGCACGGCAGATTTAGGTCTCGGTAGATTCTGTGATGTCTTATCACTCTGACAAAATTAGTTGGCAATGGCCTCTTATTCTGCAGTCTCAGCAGTGAGTCATGGAATGGAGAGAGTGAAGAATGAAGCTGCTGGATTGTTGGAAAGGCCGCTTGCCAATTGCATTTTGAGGTGTGTTGGTGCTCCATAAATCCAATCTGGCTATTTTCCTCACCATGAATTGCTAAAGCGGCATTGCTTCTCCATTTGGAGTCACCAGTATAGATGCAAAACAAACAATCTTTCTTTTTCTCTTTCTGTCACACTATCTTTCTCTATCTTTATTTTATTTTTCTCCTTTCTCTCCTCTTTTCTTTCTCTCGTATTCTCTTTCTCTCCCTCTCCTGTTAACTTTAGTTATCCATCCATCCCTTTAGTTATCAATCCATTCCTTTAGTTATCCATCCATCTCTTTATAAATATTTCTGTGTTAAAGACACCATATAAATGCAAGTTGTTATAAATTGCTTAAATACAGTTTGTGACAAACGTTGGTAATTCTACACTGCTGTATTGATTAAAAAATATGTTATAGATGAGAATTTGTGTTGGCACAGTTCTAATGTTATCATTGCCAGCAGATGGTGCACAGGGAATTGGCAGTATCACCAAAGGACAACACTACATTGCACAGGATTGTAGTCTCCACTGGTTCTATAACAGATGGTATCTGTATTTTATAGATAGAATTACCTGCCTCTTGCAGCAGAAAATAAAATTAAGAAAGCTGGTTTACTACAGGGGACAACAGACTTGATCCCAATTGTAACACAATTTGCTCGGTGAGAAGGGGGCGAGTTTGGGTTGGATGCCCAAATTACGCCTCATCCAATTTTAATGCACCATGGACCAGAACCCAGTCCATTGTCACCTGGTGGGTTAGATTAAAATTGGGGCTTTGGTGTATCCCTAATGGCTTATAAGAGGTCATAGTGATTTTACAAATTATGAAATTGTAGGATGTTTGATCTATTCTTCCACCAGGAGGATATAGAAAGAAAGAAAGACTTTAATTTATATAGCGCCTTTCACGACCATTGGACCTCTCAAAGCACTTTACAGCTGATTAAGTACTTTTTGGAATGTGATCACTGTTGTAATGTGAGAAACGCAGCAGCCAATTTGCGCACAGCAAGCTCCCACAAACAGCAATGTGATAAACAGATTATCTGGTCATTATGTTGATTGAGGGATAAATATTGGCCAGACACCGGGCATAAGTCCCCTGCTCGTCTTCGAAATAGTGCCATGGGATCTTTTATGTCCACCTGAGAGGGCAGACAGGGCCTTGGTTTAATGTCTCATCCAAAAGATGCCACCTCTGACAGTGCAGCACTGCACTAGAGTGTCAGCCTTGATTTATGTGCTCAAGTTCCTGGAGTGGGACGAACCCCCACAGCCTTCTGGGTGAGTGTACTACCCACTGAACCACATCTCATCATCATCATAGGCGGTCCCTCAAAACGAGGATGACTTGCTTCCACGCCAAAAAAGGATGAGTTCACAGGTGTTTCAATGAAGGACCCGAACTACATCCTCAAGGGTGGAAGATGCCTGTGCGTAAATTTTTTTACTGTGTGGGGGCCGTTGCACACCAGCCACCACACGGGCTTGAGCCACATCTAATACTGTATTAAATTATATCTCTGGTTGAAATTTTTTCTGCCAGCTGTCATTAACAAATGAGTAGTTTTCACACTTTTATTAGTGTTTTTTTCACTGTTGTGGCTATTATGATTTGGGCTTCCTCTCAACATTTTTGACTTGTGTTCAGGGCACAAAGGCGATCATCCCTTACCTGTGGGACCGCATGGGATGTCCACCATGTTCTTCGGTCTACTCTAAAAGGTGGTAAATAGGCGGATTGTCCTATGAGAAGTGACTGAGTAAACTAGGCCTATATTCTCTAGAGTTTAGAAGAATGAGAGGTGATCTCATTGAAACATACAAAATTCTTACAGGGCTTGACAGGGTAGATGCAGAGAGGATGTTTCGCCCTGGCTGGGGAGTCTAGAACCAGGGGTCACAATCTCGGAATAAGGGGTCGGCCTTTAGGACTGAGATGAGGAGAAACCTCTTCACTCGGAGGGTGGTGAATCTTTGGATTTCTCTACCCTAGAGGGCTGGGGAGACTCAGTCTTTGAGTATATTCAAGACAGAGATCGCAAGATTTTTTGATATTCAGGGAATCAAGATATGAGGAAAGTGGAGTTGAGGTCGAAGATCAGCCATGATCTTATTGAATGGCGGAGCAGACTGGAGGGGCTGAATGGCCTACTTCTGCTCCTATTTCTTATGTAAATACCATATTGTCAGATGGTTATATTTTAACTAAAACTGGTGGGCAGGGTTTATTTACAAGATAATTACACAGAAGCAGAAGGACACACCAAGTTACTGGTGGTATAAATACTTCTAAAAACGCAGGGGTAGAAACGGTGCCCACCCTCCGTTTTTAAAAGTTTTCCCCCACCGCAACCTGTGTGGCGGGGATGCCGTCGATATTCATCACTTTGAAATTTTTTTCGGTCGGGGCGAATGTTGTGGTGGCTGGGGGGCGGAAGTTCCCTTACAGTGGGTCGCTCACCACCAACCAGTTATCAGCACTGCGCTGATGACGGTAGTGCGTCGCTGATGATGTCAGCGCGATGTGGACGTGCCACATTGTGCTGACGTGGCACAATGTCTCTCCTCTTCAATTAAAGGGGAGGGCCGCTGTGAACGCTGCATATTTTTCACATAGGTTCACTGGGCCACCCGGGAGGATTTTGGCCTGGCCAGCGGCCTGGTACCCAAGAGGCTGCCTGTTGGCGGCCCGGCCGTACACCGGGGCTTAATTGTCTGGCCGACCTGGCAGTTGGCCGACAATAAAAATTAAATGGCATCGCCGGCTGCGCCACCTCCCCTTTTAAGAGCGACCGCACCACTGACCAACAAGAAGTGTGCCTACAGAAAAAGCTGTCGGTGTCACCGACTGGCAGCAGCGCCGCTCCCGCGGGGCAATTCGCAAAAGGGCAATTTCCCGCGGGGCAATCTCGGGAAGGGGTTGCCGCCGGTCGGCACGCTGTACGCCGCGGCGGGAAAACGTGCGGGGTGGTTCCCCTACATCACTCCAACCCTGAGGAAGAGCAATTTGCAAAGTGGCGGCTCCCCCACGGAGACTCGGCGGCCATTCCGCACCAACCCGTGGCTATCGCTTTCAGATGGCCACAGGCCTTGTATAGAGGGGCAATTTCGGCCCCACAGATTTGAAACAATTCACAATGGGTTAAAATATCTTCTGTATTTTGTAGAAGTTCCACTGTGTTTTCTTATGTAGGTGGGTCAATTTTAGAAACTGCAATTAAGTTGGAACAGTTGTGGAATGTCTTTATGTAACACATGTTCGTGTTGACACATTAACGATCTTCATCTCCAGTATACCATTAATGAAATAGCTGGAGGTTTTCAAGTTCTGTGGCTGGCAGCCTGTGATTTTCTGTCCAAACATATATACCATAACATTTCAAAGTGACCTCCCAGTGAACAGTAAATATCTGATTACCACGAGTAACAGCAACAAAGGAAGTCGGACAACTTTCAGCGAATATGTGAATGAATTGGGGGCAATTTTGCATAGCGGCCACCTCTCTGAAATGAAAGAAAAGGAAACCTTTTACAGATTCACCAATGCAAAGCCAATTTTTAATTCACCATTACTCACCAGCTAAAGACATTTTTTTAATGCATATGAACATCTTTCCCTATTTGATACAAAGGCTTGACAGGGTTGATGCTGTGAAAGTGTTTCCTCTGGCTGGGGAGTCTAGAACCAGGGGTCACAGTCTCTGAATAAGTGATCGGCCATTTAGGACTGAAATTAGGAGAAATTTCTTCATGCAGAGCATGGTGAATCTGTGGAATTCTCTACCCCAGAGGGCTGTGGAGGCTCAGCCACTGAGTATATTCAAGACAGAGCTTGATTAATTTGGGGGAATTAAGGGATGTGGGGATAGTGCAGAAAGGTGGAGTTGAGGTCGAAGATCAGCCATAATCTTACTGAATAGCGGAGCAGGGCTCGAAGGGCCAAATGGCCTACTCCTGCTCCTATTTCTTATGTTCTTAAAACTTTGCTGAATACCATATAGATAAAGTGCAGGAAAAAGGAAATCCAACCAAAAAAACCTCATAAGAAACTATCCTCTGGTCCGAATCTATGTACAGATGATTTTAAATCCCATCTATTCGAAATTGTGCAGAGAACCTATACTGATTGCCTTGTAACGACGCTGATAATAGAGAAATGCCCAATTTTTTTTGGTTTCCTCTTGAAGAAAACTGATTAGTTGCCCCCAAGAGTGCAATAGAAATTAGGTTTAGAGTCCAGTTTCCCTGAACTATAGTTTGAGCAAGAGGAAGTAGACATTTAAATATTTTGGATCTGAACCAGATTTGACAGCAGGTCTCCCAACCCCACTGGCTAGCATAGATGCAGTCCAGCACAATAATTATCCTATCATAATAAACTGGCCAGCAATCACATTTTTATTCCAATTTTGTGGAGAAGGCAAATATGAGGAGTTTATTTTTGCGAGGTGTGTTTGTGGTGGGAGGGAGTGGGGTGCGTGGAGGGAACTGGGTTTGAATAGAACTGAATGTAAACCAGTCCAATATAATTATAAGCCTAGGCGTGGTACAGTAGTAGCATACGAAGGCTTGGGAGGAGGAGAATTTCTGCAGCGGTTCTACTGCTTGTCTGTCGGAACTTTGCCGGAAGAGTCACGGAAACTCCAGAAAAAAAACAGCTTTTCGGTGAAGATACGGTCAGAGATTGGGAGAGCCCCCATCCCTCTGAAATTCACTCCTTAATGCATTTGTACAAAATTATTTTCACCACTGTTTCAACGGAGAGATTAACCTGCATATTAAGATGTTTCGAGACATCTGGTGGTTGTGAAAGGCGCTATATAAAGCCAAGTCTGTCTTTTCTTTCATATTATGCCTTCTAGGCCCCTACGGTCTGGAAGACCCTCCCCCCCCCAAACATCTTTGCCTCTCCACCTCTCTCCCCTCCTACAAGACCCTGCTTAAAACCTACCACTTTGACCAAGCCTTTGTCCAATGCCTCCTTATGTGGTTCGGTGTCCAATTCTGTTTGATAACGCTCCTATGAAGCACCGCGGCCCTCAAAGCCTCCCTGGTAAAGTGCGACATCACCACTGACAGCTGGAAGACCCTGGCCGCAGACTGCCCGAGGTGGAGAAAGTCCATCCGGGAGGGCGTTGAGCTCTTTGAGTCTCGACGCAAGGAGCATGAAGAGACCAGGCGCAGGCAGC
Source organism: Pristiophorus japonicus (assembly GCF_044704955.1). Lineage (NCBI taxonomy): Eukaryota > Metazoa > Chordata > Chondrichthyes > Pristiophoridae > Pristiophorus > Pristiophorus japonicus. Next base: position 13,561,066 of record NC_091994.1, read on the forward strand.
GGAAGGAGCGCGCGGCAAACCAGCCCCACCGACCCCTTCCCTCGACGAATGTCTGTCCCACCTGTAACAGGGTCTGTGGCTCTCGTATTGGACTGTTCAGCCATCAAAGAACTCACTTTGGGAGTGGAAGCAAGTCCTCCTCGATTCCGAGAGACTGTCTGTGATGATGATGAAGCACCGCGGGATGTTCTATTAGAAGGCGCTATATTTAGTTATTTTGTTGTTATTTAGTAGATAAGATCATTTCACATAAGAGGTACTAAGGATTCAGATGCTAATATTACACTGCCTACTTTCCAGTCTACAGTGTTAAACACTACACCTTGAAGCCTGTACCTGACAACTGTTTCTCTTGATGCTCTTTTCGAGAGTGGCATTGGAAAATCGCGGTTAAATAATATTGGGCTTGAATTGACTTTCTTGCCCCCATTTCGAGGTATTACTGTCTGAATGAAAAGCTTTCAGACAGGAAACAGCTACAAGAGTCTGCACTGAAAACTTCCCCCTCCCCACCAGTCTGTCTGCGAGGGAACGATCACGTTGCAGCAGATTCCATCTTAAAATAATAAATTTACAGCACCAGTGAAAAATGTCATGAGCCATGGATAATAAAGTTTGGTAATTTATTCTCCATGTGAAAGATTCTGTGTATTATTTATAACTTTTGGGAATTACTATAATCTTGAGCAATTAATTGCCTGAGGGCCACTCCGACTAATCTGTCATGAATCTTGCTTTAAAAAAAAGTCATTTATGTCTCTCGTTTCTCACACACACACACACACACACACACCTCCGAGCTGGTGGACGCTGAAGTCCGACACACGGAGCAACAGAGAATGGCTGCTTATGCACTTTTCAACTGAATTGGCGGTTTTGAGGTAACCATGCAATTGAAAAGTGAGCAGGAAGGGTGCTCTTTGCATGCATGATTATAACTATTTGATCTCTCCATTCAGATTACATGTTACGTGGATAGACTGGAGACGCTGGGGATGTTCTCCTTCGAGCAGAGAAGGTTGAGAGGAGATTTGATAGAAGTGTACAAAGTCATGAGGGGGTCTAGATAGAGAGAAACTGTTCCCATTGGCGGAAGGGTTGAGAATCAGAGAACACAGATTTAAGGTGATTGGCAAAAGAACCAAAGGCGACATGAGGAAAAACTTTTTTACACAGCGAGTGGTTAGGATCATCTGGATTTCACTGCCTGAAAGGATGGTGGAGGCAGATTCAATCGTGGCTTTCAAAATGGAATTGGATAAGTATCTGAAGGAAAAAACATTTGCAGGGCTACGGGGAAAGGACGGGGGAGTGTGACTAGCTGAAGTGCTCTTGCAGAGAGCCGGCACGGGCTCGATGGGCCGAATGGCCTCCTGTGCTGTAACCGTTCTATGATTCATTAAATACATTTTACACACAAAATACTTTTTAATGCCCCCATACTATCTGCTCTTGGGTTTATCAAAAAGTGGCAATCTATGCTATAGTTCTAGGTGCCCCTTTGCCTGTTTCAAGAGTACTTATAACATGCTAACTGGACAGAAGGGCAGTTACAGTTGAAAAAATGCAATAAAGTCGCTGGTATTTTGGCTGAACAGTCAAGTTAAAAGTGCACAAAGGTATGCGGAGAAGAGGCAAAAAGGGTATTGCAATTATGGACACAGCTTATAACTCATGGTGCACCATGGGACTTTATCCAGCATTCCTCCGCTGCATACTAAATCTGTCACAATCTCTGCCGTGCAAATTGTTCCGTAGCAAACCCTTGAAAATAATTGATATGGGATGATCTGCAATGATCCTCTGCAACATCAGTTAATGAAAAGAATTTTTACAAATGAGGATCTTGGATACACTGCTGCAAGAGGAGATTTACGAGGATGTTGCCAGGACTGGAGAATTTTAGATGTGAGGAAAGATTGGATAGGCTGGAATTGTTTTCTTTGCAACAGAGGAAGCCGAGGGGAGACATAATTGAGGTATATAAAATTATGAGGGGCCTGGATAGGAAGGACATATTCCTCTTAGCAGAGGGGTCAATAACCAGGGGTCATTAGAAACATAGAAAATAGGTGCAGGAGTAGGCCATTCGGCCCTTCGAGCCTGCACCACCATTCAATGAGTTCATGGATGAACATGCAACTTCAGTACCCCATTCCTGCTTTCTCGCCATACCCCTTGATCCCCCTAGTAGTAAGGACTACATCTAACTCCTTTTTGAATATATTTAGTGAATTGGCCTCAACAACTTTCTGTGGTAGAGAATTCCACAGGTTCACCACTCTCTGGGTGAAGAAGTTTCTCCTCATCTCGGTCCTAAATGGCTTACCCCTTATCCTTAGACTGTGACCCCTGGTTCTGGACTTCCCCAACATTGGGAACATTCTTCCTGCATCTAACCTGTCTAAACCCGTCAGAATTTTAAACGTTTCTATGAGATCCCCTCTCATTCTTCTGAACTCCAGTGAATACAAGCCCAGTTGATCCAGTCTTTCTTGATATGTCAGTCCTGCCATCCCGGGAATCAATCTGGTTTAAAGTAAGTCGTAGGAGGTTTAGAGGGGATTTAAGGTGAGATTTCTTCACCCAGAGAATGGTGGGAGTCTGGAACTCGCTGCCTGAAAGGGTGGTAGAGGCCGAAATCCTCACCACATTTAAAAAGTACTTGGATATGCACTTGAAGTGCCGTAACCTACAGGGCTACGGACCAAGAGCTGGAAAGTGGGATTAGGCTGGATAGCTCTTTGTCGGCCGGCATGAGATACGATGGGCCGAAATGTCTTCCTTCCGTGCTGTAAATTTCCATGTTTCTGTGAATACCTTTGCACACCCCTGGAAGAGTTCATTTAATACAACAGATTGGCACCTTTGACTGAGATCGTGCAGATGCTGGCAGCACAAACCATCGCAATCATAAAAGGATTATCTGGGAGAATATATTTGAGCATAGACATGCTAGCATTTGGTAGCAAACAGCCAGACGATGAATAGAAGCTCAGCTGTTGTTCTTCAAGGAAAGCTGGAAAAAATACACTGAAAGTAATAGTCCAAAAGGGTCATTAGACGGTGTCAGCAGGAAAAGCTGTGAGGTTATTTATAACTCAAAAAGGCAGAACACATTTGCATACATCACTGACTTCTCAAGGACAACAGATGGTTGATATTAACCCCCCACCCCCCCCCACATCACTGCCAACAACCCAATAATTTGGGTGTTATATTTGATATTTTATAATTTCCAAATCCGAAACACTATCTTCAGTAATTCTAGCCGACTAGTTAATCTATTGGCTTCTTACTCATTTGCACATCACTATAGGAATTATCCCTTATTATAGAAATACGTTCATGTTTATAAAAGCAGACTTCTATCTGCCTTTGAAGCCAGTCTAGCTGCTGGCAGGCATCATTCTTTAAATTAAATGATTAGAAAATGACATTGTTCACATGCTGCACTTCAAAACTGTGAAAATAGTCCATCGTTTCTGTTTTTAAAGGGATTACGTCCCAGGTGGATGTAAAAAATCCCACGGCTATATTTCGAAGAAGAGCAAGAGAGTTATCCCCGGTGTCCTGGCCAATAGTTATTCCTCAACCAACACCTAAAACAGATGATCTGGCCATTTATTTCATTGCTGTCTGTGGGACCATGCTGAGCGCAAATTGGCTGTCGTGTTTCCTACATTACAACAGGGACTACACTTCAAAAGTACTTCCTTGGCTGTAAAGTGCTTTGGGACATTCTGAAGTCATGAAAGCGACTATATAAATGCTAGTCTTTTTTCACATTGATACCCACAATTGTTCTAAAATTATTTGATTCATCCACACTCCCACGCTAATAAATGAGAATGGATTTTAATCGGTTCACTGCAAATCAAAAGAAATAAATGCTTGCATTTATATAGAGCCTTTTTGTGTGATCCCAAAACGTTTCACAGCAAAGTACAGTTGTTACATAGCTCAATTAAGGGCTCAACTCCGGCAGTGACACCCTTCCATTCTGGTGGACATAAAAGATCCCATGGCTCTTTGCAAAGATAGATAAAACTAACCAGAACTATAGGTTAGGTAAGAATCTGTGGGTTATAGATTAGAAAAGCCCAGATCACTCCCAATTTTTTAGAATTTGAGTTGCACAGCAACAGCTCCTTTTCACTTCTATAACAAATAAGCAGATTGCTCTTCCCTTCCGCACACTGCCACGAACTGACATTGCACAGCAAAAGCCATTGAGAGAATTGGCTGTAAACAATGGTGGTCTATATTTCAGTGTTGCTCTCCCAATTGCTGAGTTGGTAAACATATTTCCTATGGAAACGTTGAGCCATACTGACCTTTGATTAAGATGCTAGCCATTGCTCAGTGGCTCTCGCCTCTGAGTTAGAAGGTTGTGGGTTCAAGTCCCATTCCAGAGACTTGAGCACAAAAACCTAGGCTGACACTCCCAGTGCAGTACTGAGGGAGCGCTGTACTGTGGGAGGGTACTGTCGGAGGGTGCCGTCTTTCGGATGAGGCATTAAACCGAGGCCTCGTCTTCTCCCTTAGGTGGACGTGGCTAGGGAATGGAGTTTGTGGCAGGAACCGAAAACAATGGTTTCAGTCTTCCCAATATTTAATTGGAGAAAATACCTGCTCATCCAGTACTGGATGTCGGACAAGCAGTCTGATCATTTAGAGACAGTGCAGGGGTCGAGAGAAGTGGTAGTGAGGTAGAGCTGGGTGTGTCAGCGTATGTGTGGAGACTGATGCTGTGTTTTCGGATGACTGCGCCAAGGGGCAGCATGTAGATGAGAAATAGGAGGGAGCCAAGGATAGATCCTTGGGTAAAAACAGAAAATGCTGGAAATCTCAGCGGGTCAGGCAACATCAGGAGAGAGAAACAGAGTTAACATTTCGGGTCGTCGACCCTTCGCCAACCTGAAACATTAACTCTGTTTCTCTCTGCACAGATGCTGCCTGACCCGTTGAGATTTCCAGCATTTTCTGTTTTTATTACAGATTCCAGCATCCACAGTATTTTGCTTTTGTATTAGTGATAGATCCTTGGGGACACCAGAGGTAATGATGTGGGGGCGGGAAGAGATTCCATTGCAGGTGAATCTCTGGCTACCATTAGATAGATAAGAATGGAACCAGACGAGTGCAGACACACCCAGCTGGACGACGATGGAGAGGCGTTGGTGGAGGAGGGAGTGGTGAACCGTGTCAAAGTTGAGAAGGACAAGGAGGGATAGTTTACCTTAGTCACAGTTACAAAGGATGCCATGTGACTTTGATGAGAGCGGTTTCGGTACTGTGGCAGGGGCGGAAACTTGATTGGAGGGATTCAAACATGGAGCTGCGGGAAAGATGGGCACAGATTTGGGAGGTGACAATCTGTTCAAGGACTTTGGAGAGGAAATGGAGGTTGGAGATGGAGCGGTAGCTTGCAAGCACAGTGGAGTCCAGGGTTTTTTTTGAGAGGGGTGATGACAGTAGATTTGAGGGAGGGGGGACAGTACCTGAGGAGAGAGAACTGTTAACAATGTCAGCTAACATGGAAGCCAGAAAAGGAAGTTGGGTGGTCAGCAGATTGGTGGGAATTGGGTCGAGGGAGCAGGAAGTGGGTCTCATGGACAAGATGAGCTCGGACATGTCATGAGGGGAGATTGGAGAGAAGCTGGAGAAAGATGTGAGATCAGGGCTAGGGCAGGGGGGAACCTTAGAGGAGGTTTGGCCCAGTGGGCTAGGAGAAGGAAGGGAAATGTCAGAGGCAGCTGAGCAGACGGTCTCAATCTTTGAGACAAAGTAGTCCATGAGCTCCACGCACTTGTTGTCGAAGGTGATGGTGGAGGAGACAGGGGAGAAGGGTTTAAGAAGACAGCAGCAGAGAATTGAAGCGGGGGTTTACCAAAAAGAGAAGGGGAGTTGGACTAATTGGATAGCTCTAGGCACAATGGACTGTATGGCCTACTTCTGTGTTGCATTATTCTAAGAGTTCGGGTTATGTTTTGGGTGGTACACAACATCAAGAGAGAGATAGGATTACACCCATTAGTATTTCTTCCCCTGATGTTGGGCATTTTCTGGGGGTTTTTCTGCAGATTTACTTTGTTTGAAGTATTTCTTTCTTGCCTAAATTAAAACCCATCTGGACAAGTTCAAATTGATTTAAGGAAGTGCCAGAGGGTAAGTTTTGAGAAGGCCCCAGTGCAGCCAGTGGGACCTGGTGTGCAGCCTAGCGCATCCAGGAAAATGGTGGGCAGTCTGCTGCGATTTTCTGATCTGCGCTGGCTGGCCGAGACCCCCTCGGCAGCGCGGGGCTGCACGAAAGCTGCTCCCTTGTGTGTATGAAGGCCCACAGAAGCAATGTTTCTGATCCTACCCCCGCTGGGTTGTTTATTTTAAGTATGAAACCAGATGCTTTCTTCATTAAGTCAGGAGGGATTGTCGGAGTGCGATAGATTAACAAGAAAAATGGAACCCGAGGCACGATTAAATGCCTACCTTTAACCTCACCTCCAGGCTGGAGCCTTTATTTCATTCTGAACAAACTGCATTCCAGATGGTATTAGCCTTTAATTCTGTTTGCAGGCTTTCTTTAAGGAGCAGTGTCTTTTTTAAAGACTTTTAAAAATTTGTTCCTGGGATGTGGGCATCGCTGGCAAGGCCAGCATTTAATCCCCATCTCTAATTGCTCTTGAGAAGATGGTGGTGAGCCACCCTCTTGAACTGCTGCAGTCCTTGTGGTGAAGGTGCTCCCACAGTGCTGTTAGGGAGGGAGTTTCAGGATTTTGACCCAGCGACGATGAAGGAATGGCGCTATATTTCCAAGTCAGGATGGTGTGTAACTTGGAGGGGAACGTGAAGGTGGTGATGTTCCCATGCGCCTGCTGTCCTTGTCCTTCTAGGTGGTGGAGGTCGCGGATTTGGGAGATGCTGCCGAAGAAGCCTTGGCGAGTTGCTGCAGTGCATCTTGTAGATGGCATACACTGCAGCCACGGTGCGCCGGTGGTGAAGGGAGTGAATGTTTAAGGTGGTGGATGGGGAGCGAGTCAAGTGGGCTGCTTTGTCCTGGATGGTGTCGAGCTTCTTGAGTGTTGTTGGAGCTGCACTCCATCGCACTCCTGACTTGTGCCTTGTAGATGGTGGAAAGGCTTTGGGGAGTCAGGACATGAGACACTCACCGCAGAGTACCCAGCCCCTGACCTGCTCTTGTTGCCACAGTATTTATGTGGCTGGTCCACTTAAGTTTCTGGTCAATGGTGACCCCAGGATGTTGATGGTGGGGGATTCGGCAATGGTGATGCCGTTGCATGTCAAGGGACAGTGGTTAGACTCTCGTTTATTGGAGAAAGTCATTGTCTGGCAATTGTGTGGCGGGAATGTTATATATATTGGCTGGGAAATTCCTTGGGGCTGCTACTGCATGTAAACAGGGTTTCTGCCGTCCGTGAGCGGGAGCATCACTGAGGAAAATCCTGATCGGTATCCTTTTGGTGATTAATCCTGTGGTGAAGCAAGTCAGTGCTGGAGAATGCATCACTATTTGGGCACCCAGTTCAGCATCATGTATTCAAGTACTATATAGGTTAGACACAGAAAGAAAGAACTTGCATTTACATAGCCCCTTTCACGACCTCAGGACAACCCAAAGCGCTTTACAACCCACAAAGTACTTTTTGTAGTGTAGTCACTGTTGTATTGCAGGAAACACAGCAGCCAATTTGCGCACAGCAAGGTCCCACAAACAAGAATGTGATGATGACCAGACAACTTGTTTTAGTGATGTTGATTGAGGGATAAATATTGGCCAGGACACCGAGGAGAACTCCGCTGCTCTTCCCTGAAATAGTGCCATGGGATCCTTTACATCCACCTGAGAGAGCAGACTTCTTGGTTTAACATCTCATCCAAAAGACAGCACCTCCGACAGTGCAGCACTCCCTCAGTGTTGCACTGGAGTGCCAGCCTAGATTTTGTGCTCCAGTCTCTAGCGTGGGACTTGAACCCATATCCTTTTGACTCAGACGCAAGAATATTACCGACTGAGCCACGGCTAACACAGGTTCGACTGTTCCCAAACACTATGCCTCAAACGCCCCCAACCTCAGAAGAGCACCTCTCCACTGAAACAATGACATTTCCATTTCCCATACAGTAGATGCAGGGAGGATGTTTCCCTTAGTTGGGAGTAGAGAACCAGGGGTCACAGTCTCAGAATAAGGGGTCGGCCATTTAGGACTGAGATGAGGAAAAATTTCTTCACTCAGAGGGTGGTGAATCTTTGGAATTCTTTACCCCAGAGTACTGTGGATGCTCAGTCTTTGAGCATATTCAAGACAGAGATCGCGAGATTTTTGGATACTAAGGGAATCAAGGTATATGGGGATAGTGCAGGAAAGTGGAGTTGAGGTAGGAGATCAGCCATGATCTTATTGAATGGCAGAGCAGGCTCGAGGGGCAGTCGGAGAGGCTGGAGTTCGGGGCGTTGGTGAGGCCTATAAAGGCCCAATGGCAGAGGAGAGGTGGCGGCAGTCGGAGAGGCTGGAGTTCGGGGCGTTGGTGAGGCCTATAAAGGCCCAGCGGCGGTGGAGAGGCGGTGACAATCGGAGAGGCCAGTTGGTGCAACTGCAGCAGGGAGAGAAGGCAAAAAAGAAGTAGAAAGAAATCGAAAGGTGACATCACAGCCAAGGGGGTAAATGATTGGCTGGTGATTGGTGAGTAGCTTTTCTTTTTTCTTTTCTTTATCAGTAAGTAACCTTTAGCATTGTTGTTGCCAAATTAAGTTTATCTAAGGGTTAAGTCATGGCAGGACAGCTTGGACATGTGTTATGCTCTTCCTGTACTATGTGGGAAGTTAGGGACGCCTCCGGTGTCCCTGACGACTACGAGTGCGGGAAGTGCATCCGCCTCCAGCTCCTGATGGACCGCATTGTGGCCCTGGAGCTGCGGGTGAATGAACTCTGGAGCATCCACGATGCTGAGAATGACATGAATAACACATTTTGCGAGTTGGTCTTACCGCAGGTAAAGGATACACAGCCAGATAGTAAATGGGTGACCAACAGGAAGAGCAGTGCAAGGAAGGTAGTGCAGGGATCCCCTGCGGTCATCCCCCTACAAAACAGAAACACTGCTTTGGGTTCTGTTGAGGCGGATGACTCATCAGGGGAGGGCAGCAGCAACCAAGTTCATGGCACCGTGGCTGGCTCTGCTGCACAGGAGGGCAGGAAAAAGAGTGGGAGAGCTATAGTGATAGGGGATTCGATTGTAAGGGGAATAGATAGATGTTTCTGCGGCCGCAACTGAGATTCCAGGATGTATGTTGCCTCCCTGGTGCAAGGGTCAAGGATGTCTCGGAGCGGGTGCAGGACATTCTGAAAAGGGAGGGTGAACAGCCAGTTGTCGTGGTGCATATAGGTACCAACGAAAAAAGTAAAAAATGGGATGAGGTCCTACGAGACGAATTTAGGGAGCTAGGAGCTAAATTTAAAAATAGGACCTCAAAAGTAGTAATCTCAGGATTGCTACCAATGCCACGTGCTAGTCAGAGTAGGAATTGCAGGATAGCTCAGATGAATACGTGGCTTGAGGAATGGTGCAAAAGGGAGGGATTCAAATTCCTGGGACATTGGAACCGGTTCTGGGGGAGGTGGGACCAATACAAACCAGACAGTCTGCACCTGGGCAGGACCGGAACCAAAGTCCTAGGGGGAGTGTTTGCTAGTGCTGTTGGGGAGGAGTTAAATTAACATGGCAAGGGGATGGGAACCTATGCAGGGATACAGAGGGAAATAAAATGGACTCAGAGGCAAAAGATAGAAAGGAGAATAATAAAAGTGGAGGGCAGAGAAACCCAAGGCAAAAAACAAAAAGGGCAACATTACAGCAAAATTCTAAAGGGTCAAAGTGTGTTAAAAAGACAAGCCTACAGGCTCTGTGACTCAATGCGAGGAGTATTCGGAATAAGGTGGACGAATTAACTGCGCAAACAGCAGTTAACGGATATGATGTAATAGGCATCACGGAGACATGGCTCCAGGGTGACCAAGGCTGGGAACTCAACATCCAGGAGTATTCAACATTTAGGAAGGATAGGCAGAAAGGAAAAGGAGGCTGGGTGGCATTGCTGGTTAAAGAGGAAATTAATGCAATAGTAAGGAGGGACATTAGCCTGGATGATGTGGAATCGGTATGGGTGGAGCTGCGGAATACCAAAGGGCAGAAAACCCTAGTGGGAGTTGTGTATCACCAAATAGTAGTAGTGAGGTTGGGGACAGCATCAAACAAGAAATAAGGGATGTGTGCAATAAAGGTACAGCAGTTATCATGGGCGACTTTAATCTACATATTGATTGGGCTAACCAAACTGGTAGCAATGTGGTGGAGGAGGATTTCCTGGAGTGTATTAGGGATGGTTTTCTTGACCAATATGTCGAGGAACCAACTAGAGAGCTGGCCATCCTAGACTGGGTGATGTGTAATGAGAAGGGACTAATTAGCAATCTTGTTGTGCGAGGCCCCTTGGGAAAGAGTGACCATTAAATGGAGGAATTCTTTATTAAGATGGAGAGTGACACAGTTAATTCGGAAACTAGGGTCCTGAACTTAAGGAAAGGTAACTTCGACGGTATGAGGCGTGAATTGGCTAGAATAGACTGGCAAAGGATACTTAAAGGGTTGACGGTGGATAAGCGATGGCAAACATTTAAAGATTACATGGGTGAACTTCAGCAATTGTACATCCCTGTCTGGAGTAAAAATAAAATGGGGAAGGTGGCTCAACCGTGGCTAACAAGGGAAATTAAGGATAGTGTTAAAACCAAGGAAGAGGCATATAAATTGGCTAGAAAAAGCAACAAACCTGAAGACTGGGAGAAATTTTAAAATTCAACAGAGGAGGACTAAAGGTTTAATTAAGAGGGGGAAAATAGAGTACGAGAGGAAGCTTGCAGGAAACATAAAAACTGACTGCAAAAGCTTCTATAAATATGTGAAGAGAAAAAGATTAGTGAAGACAAACGTAGGTCCCTTGCAGTTGGATTGAGGTGAATTTATAATGGGGAACAAAGAAATGGCAGACCAATTGAACAAATACATTGGTTCTGTCTTCACGAAGGAAGACACAAATAACCTTCCGAATGTACTAGGGGATAGTGGGTCTAGTGAGAAGGAGGAACTGAAGGATATTACTTCTGAGGTGGGAAATTGTGTTATGGAAATTTATGGGATTGAAGGCCGATAAATCCCCGGGGTCTGATAGTCTGCATCCCAGAGTACTTAAGGAAGTAGCCCTGGAAATAGTGGATGCATTGGTGATCATTTTACAACAGTCGATCGACTCTGGATCAGTTCCTATGGACTGGAGGGTAGCTAATGTAACACCACTTTTTTAAAAAGGAGGGAGAGGGAAAACGCGTAATTAGAGACCGGTTAGCCTGACATCAGTAGTGGGGAAAATGTTGGAATCAATCATTAAGGATGAAATAGCAGCGTATTTGTAAAGCAGTGACAGGATCGGTCCAAGTCAGCATGGATTTATGAAAGGGAAAAGATGCTTGATGAATCTTCTGGAATTTTTGGAGGATGTAACTAGCAGAGTGGACAAGGGGGAACCAGTGAATGTGGTGTATTTGGACTTTCAAAAGGCTTTTGACAACGTCTCGCACAAGAGATTGGTGTGCAAAATCAAAGCGCATGGTATTGGGGGTAATGTACTGATGTGGATAGAGAACTGGTTGGCAGACAGGAAGCAGAGAGTCGGGATAAACGGGTCCTTTTCAGAATGGCAGGCAGTGACTAGTGGAGTACCGCAGGGCTCAGTGCTGGGACCCCAGCTCTTTACAATATACATTAACGATTTAGATGAAGGAATTGAGTGTAATATCTCCAAGTTTGCAGACGACACTAAACTGGGTGACGGTGTGAGCTGTGAGGAGGACGCTAAGAGGCTGCAGGGTGACTTGGACAGGTTAGGTGAGTGGGCAAATGCATGGCAGATGCAGTATAATGTGGATAAGTGTGAGGTTATCCATTTTGGGGGCAAAAACACGAAGGCAGAATATTATCTGAATGGCGGCAGATTAGGAAAAGGGGAGGTGCAACCAGACCTGGGTGTCATGGTTCATCAGTCATTGAAAGTTGGCATGCAGGTACAGTCGGCTGTGAAGAAGGCAAATGGTATGTTGGCCTTCATAGCTAGGAGATTTGAGTATAGGAGCAGGGAGGTCTTACTGCAGAGGCCTCACCTGGAATATTATGTTCAGTTTTGGTCTCCTAATCTGAGGAAGGATGTTCTTGCTTTTGAGGGAGTGCAGCGAAGGTTCACCAGACTGATTCCAGGGATGGCTGGACTGTCATATGAGGAGAGACTGGATCAACTGGGCCTTCATTCACTGGAGTTTAGAAGGATGAGAGGGGATCTCATAGAAACGTATAAGATTCTGACGGGACTGGACAGGTTCGATGCAGGAAGAATGTTCCTGATGTTGGGAAAGTCCAGAACCAGGGGACATAGTCTTAGGATAAGGGGTAGGCCATTTAGGACTGAGATGAGGAGAAACTTCTTCACTCAGAGTTGTTAACCTGTGGAATTCCCTGCCATAGAGAGTTGTTGATGCCAGTTCATTGGATATATTCAAGAGGGAGTTAGATATGGCCCTCACTGCTAAGGGGATCAAGGGGTATGGAGAGAAAGCAGGAAAGGGGTACTGAGGGAATGATCAGCCATGATCTTATTGAATGGTGGTGCAGGCTCGAAGTAGCCAAATGGCCTACTCCTGCACCTATTTTCTATGTTTCTATTCTCCTAATTCTTATATTCTTATGTTCTTATGTCATCCCTGTGACCTAATCGACTGCTAAGGTGTGTCAACTTATGAGCAGTATCATTTTTTATTGCTGTGGATTCACACCCACCATAACCTGAATTCAGACGGACCAAACACATCTCATGTAGAAGCTGTTCAAGTGGCAGCGAAAGCAGACCTCCTCCTCTTCTGGCAGGGCTGGATTTGAACCTAGCATCAGATGTGAAAGGATAGTGTCTCACCCATTGCGTTAAGCGCTCCTAATTCAAGAAGCCACGTGTGTTCTCACTCTCTTGCCCCTACCCCAAAAAATCCAGCCCCAGAAACATCCCAGGGCCGAGAAAAGCCCAGAGAGACAAATGGAGCATCAGGTCTGGGGAGGTCTACACCTATGTTTTTGATTGTGTTCTTGAGTGGCCCCTGAGTCATTTAATGAGTACCATTGGTTTAACAAGCACTGCATCGTATAACTCACACTGGAGTATAAAACGGTGTATGTTTTGCTAAGACTTATATATACGAACTTCTGTGCAAAGCACTGTCCACAATGCAGTAACTTTATATTTATTAGATATTTACAGTCTTAAGATGTCTAAGATAAAATACATAACTAGTTCACGAACAAATTTTATGAATGGATCAAAGTCCTATGCAGATAAACATATCTAAACACTTCATATAAAAAGGACTAATATTCAATACTTAATCATACCTATTTTTTAAGTTACAATTAGATCTATAATAAAATAAAGCACAAACAATTCACTATTATATGTACAAAAATATTTCAGGAGAAAGGGATGATCAGCATGTGCTACTGGCTTTAAGTGAAATGGTTCACAATATTTATGAAAGATCAATGATTTTAGCAAATGCCCTTCCTCCTCACTGTGTTCAAATCAACATTCATTGCACGGAACCTACTCCAACCCATTATTTCCCAGCTCCTCAACACTGGCAACCCCCTAGCTCTTCTCAGTCTACCCTTCTCCTCCAATCTTCGGGTTTATAAACTCAAGTTTGGCATCCTCTAATCACTGCTTCTTAGAAAGAAAGAAAGACTTGGTGCATTTATATAGCGCCTTTCATGACCACCGGATGCCTCAAAGCGCTTTACAGCCAATGAAGTACTTTTGGAGTGTAGACACTGTTGTAATGTGAGAAATGTGGTAGCCAATTTGCGCACAGCAAGCTCCCACAAACAGCAATGTGATAATAACCAGATATCTGTTTTTGTGATGTTGAGTGAGGGATAAATATTAGCCAGGACACCAGGGATAACTCCCCTGCTCTTCTTCAAACTAGTGCCATGGGATCTTTTACGTCCACCTGAGAGGGCAAACAGGGCCTTGGTTTAACATCTCAGCGAAAAGACAGCACCTCTGACAGTTCAGCACTCCCTCGGGAGTATCAGCCTGGAGTGGGGACTTGAACCCACAACCTTCTGACTCAGAGGCAAGTGTGCTACCCACTGAGCCACAGCTGATACATAGTTTCCCTTCACTTCTCTTTTCAAGTTTGATGGTGCGCTGCACTCTGGCTCTTGGCCCTGTGCAGAGGTTTCACGATATAGACCGGGAGTGAATGGGAAGTGGCCGTAGCGGGTTGCAATAAAAAGGTTAAATCCAGAGAGGACTGGATCTGTTTGTCTTTGTCCGGAGTCATCTGTGCTCTCAGTGTAAATACTGCTCTGTGTAGAAATCTATCCGCAGGAAGTGTGGAAAAAGGCCAGCCATGCACTGCAGGGTCTATATACGGGCAATCGAGACGAACTAGCTTTCTTGGTGAATTTCAATGCGAACATACCCTTTATTGCAATCATTAAGAGTGCTTAGTAATGCTCTGGTGTGTGTGTGGTTTTATACTATATTTGTGCATTCACCCAGCATATAGACCTCAAATAAACCTCTGAAGTAACAGCATACTTAAAAAAAATATTCATGATTAATGGGCTCCTTGTTAAATCGTAATGTTGGAAAATTCAGAATTGATGGGCCTGAATCCTTCAAATATATGCTGCTTATTTTGCACTGTGAGTGTTTGTGCTCATCAAGGTCACTGCTGGGAAATGATTCAAAGCTCTTGCGCCGAGTGAGACCACGAGATAGACCAGGAACTTGAGCAGCGTGGCTGATAGTCTAACTTGACGCCCATCAGTCCAGCGAGAGTAGGAACGCGACAGAGTTCAGAAAATCCTGAGGGCTATTCTATATTAAAAGCTGCGTCATTAGTTAGAATTTAAAAGTTTGCCGCTTTGCAATCTAAGTCCTGTGGGGATTCTTTATTGCAGTGGGGAAATATTAACACTGGATCGTTAGTTAGAAGTGTTCTTGCTAACATAAATTCTGCAAAGGTTGCAGGTGATGTAGGTTTTTACAGCATGCAAACCGGGTGATGACTTAAACCTGTGTTTTCACCAGCCAGGGACGACATTGCCATTGGGATCTTTATACTGGTATATCCAATACACTGGATCTTACAGTGATTGGAGCCCTGAGTTATTAGAATCCAGTTAAACAATTAATGGCTTCCTGAGTATAACTGTGTGTTTCCCACGTCTTTAGTTGTGACTAAATACTGGAAATCCCCCAACTCCTGTGTTCAGTCATATGGCGAAGTACTTAGTACTTTTATTGCAAAGCCCCCACACCAGACCACTTTAAGCTCAGTGGAGTCAGCCAAGGAGACAGATTGAGAATAATTTAGAGGAGACGGTGAGCTTTCAATCACTGCAGTTCAGGGCTGGCAATTACACAATATCCTGCAATGCTCTTGCTTCCAGAGCCTCCTGAATAGTATGTGAAACATGACAGTGATTCAGAATGGTGGCTGCCTTTGAGCACGGGTTCACCATTCTCTGGTCGGGAGAAGCTTGTGATAATACTGGATTGATGAGAAGGATGCGGCCAATTTTGTAAGGCTTGGGGAACTGTCCATTGAAAGCAGGAGAAGCAGTACAAATTTGACAATAAAATTGAATATAATCCTTTGCATAATTTGCAATATTAGTGTGGAAGCAAGTCATCCTCGACTCCGAGGGACTGCCTAAGAGAATTGCTGGTCGTAAATGTCCTTAAACGTACACTTAATTGGCTCTAATGATAAGATGTGACGGGTGGTTGTGTAAGATAATTGTACAAACTTGAAGGATATATATATATATATAAAAGAGACAGTAACGTTATGACCAGACTGGCACAGGACAAGTACAGTCGGTCAGAGAGCAGTCACCTCCTAGTTTCAGTTAAAGGTATCTATGAGAGTCGTAACTCCATTTAAATTAAATTCCTGTTAAAACAGTCTCAAGACTGCAGCCTGTCTTATATTCGTGGCTTTTGATTTAAACTGCAATAAGCCACCCACAAAAACGAACAGTGTGTTCATTGCCCCACATTCTCCTTACACTCATATTCACACAGTACACTAGTCTAATCTTCCATGTGATTTCCCCGCCCTGATGCCATTCAACCCCCGAGATTCCACCATCTCAGTCTTGGTGCCGGAGCTCGTGTGGGCCCTCCACTTTCAGCTGGGATAAAGTGGTGATCCAGTCCTAGTTCGTACATGCAGTAGAAATTGTAGGCCACCATCGCCAAGGTGGGGAAAAATGTCAGCCCGAATCCAAAGCCACGATAGGCACTGCTCAAACCGGCTGTAATCCAGTATATCAGCCTGTAAGAAATGCACAACAAATTGTCTCAGTTACAGACTAGTGAGGTTCCCGTTACAATCAGGATATTTGACAAACTTCTTTGAGTGGGGTGTGTATGCATTTGCGTTTGTGTATATGTGTGTGTATGTATGTATATGTATGTGCATGTGTATGTGCGTGTGTCTGCATGTGTGTGTGTGTGTATGTATGTGAATGTGCGTGTGTGTGCATGTGCGTGTGTATGTGCACGTGTGTATGTGCGCGCGTGTGTGTGTGTGTGCGTATGTGCGTGTGTATGTACATGTGTGTATGTGCATGTGTATGTGCATGTGTGTATGTGCGTGTGTGTATGTGGTTCTGTTGAAAGGTCATCGACCTGAAACGTTAACTCTGTTTCTCTCCCCGCAGATGCTGCCTAATCTGTTGAGTGTTTCCAGCATTTTCTGTTTTTGTTTCAGAATTCCAGCATCTGCTTTTGTGTTGTATGTGCGTGTGTGTATGTAAGTCAGCCTGCACGTGTCTAAAAAACAGCATTAAAGAAAATTTTGGAAACTGCTACACTCTTTAACAAGACTCAATATGGTTTGAATAAAACTACAGGCAACTCTCGATTATCCGTACACGGATCTAACGGAGAACCCGCTGCAACGGCACTTTTAAAAACCATGATTCTGTCCCGTGTACAGCTACACACGACCATTAAACCAACCCCACACACAATCCTGCACTGACACACAGCATTATCACTACACACAGAGGAAGGGCTTTATTTTATAATAAAGTTCAATGCTGTCTCGACCTTCAAGGAATCCTTGTAGAGTGATCAAATTAACTCGGACCTGGACAGTCTGTCTGCTCATACTGCAACCCATCCTCACGTTATCAGATCGAAGGCATTGCTCCCAACCCTGCTCTTTTAGGGCACTATCTACATCATCATGCTGGAAGCAAGTTCAGAGGGGCAAAAGATTTATCCAACTCTTCCTCCCTTCCCTGCCGTCTTTCCGTTTTCTGATCTTGGTGAATGTGCTCTTGTGCAGTTTGGAGTATCACTGAGGGTACCACCTCGGGGGTAAGTAAAGCCGAGTCTCATTCGACCTCCAGCCGTTGAAGCCTTTAGACTGGCCATTTTAAGAAAAAGTGGACACAGTATAACATGGGTCTTGTCACTTTATATTAAAATGAATAGGTGGACAATCCTATCCTGGAGTGCACAGAAGCAGAAAAGCATCAAAGAACTATAAATTTGGGACCCAAACATTCTCGGCAAGTACGTGCACTCGCCGTAGCGGCAAAATCGTTTACCCGGAATAGCCCGATTCCCGAGGGCCCCAGATAATTGAGAGTTGCCTGTATAACACGTATCATTGGATCAGAGAAGGTTAAGAGGGGAACTAACAGAAATGATCAAAATTGAGGACGAACTGGTGAATTATTCCATTGCTTTGTGAAATGGTAATAATGGCTATAAAATTAGGAATAGATTCTGAGGGGGATTGTCAGGGTAGATGCTGAGGGGTTGTTTCCCCTGGCTGGAGAGTCTAGAACTAGGGGGCACAGTCTCAGGATAAGGGGTCAGCCATTTAAGACTGAGACGAGGAGGAATTTCTTGACTCAGGGGGTTGTGAATCTTTGGAATTCTCTACCCCAGAGGGCTGTGGATGTTGAATTGTTGAGTATAATCAAGCCATCGATAGATTTTTGGACTCTAGGGGAACAAAGGGATATGGAGATCGGGCAGGAAAGTGGAGTTGAGGTCGATGATCAGCCATGATCTTATTGAATGGAGGAGCAGGCTCGGGGGGTCGTATGGCCGACCCTTGCTCCTAATTCTTATGTTCTTATTAGAAACATAAAGGGGGAGGTGAGAAGATTTTTTCCATGCAAAGGATGGTTAGAATATAGAATACATTAACCCCCTGCTTATCAAATCCCAGTCATTTGGCAACACTTAAGAGGCATTCAGCTAAATACTTGAAGAAACATATTAAAAGGTACAGGGAGAGATGAGATTGGAGTAGATATCTCCCATGTGGCCAGCTAGCACTGGCACAGACACGATGGGCCAAATGGTATCCTTGAATATTGCGATTTCTACGATTATTTAAGTGAGTTTGAGCTGCCGTAAATAATTCCTTCATACTTTCCTCATTTGCTCTTTTTTGTGTGTTTAAGTAGCTTAGTAACGTGCTGCTTATTTGTCCTGGTGTGTTTCAGGTTCCCCATTATCATCATCATCATAGGCAGTCCCTCGGAATCGAGGAAGACTTGCTTCCACTCCTGAAGTGAGTTCTTTGGTGGCGGAACAGTCCATGAGGGTCCTGACGTTCCAGGTCCCGAATTTCATGTTAACGGAGTGGAAGATGCCTGTGCGTGAGTTCTTTTAATGTGGGGTGGTCGCTGCACACCAGCTACCACACAGGCTTAGCTGAGCAAGGTCTTGATCCAGTGGCAAGAGGGTCCAAGATGAATGGAGACCAGGCACTGCTGTATGGGCCTAGTTGCCTACGGCGAGATGTTGACCGCAGGCTCGGCCCTGGGTAGTGCCCTTGGTGCTAGGTGGTCGGAGGCTTGATTGGGGGCAGGCATTGGGAGGGTCAGTGGCCCATCGGGGTTCGGGGTGGGAGGGCAGGGGGTTCACAGCCTTGGAACTCACCACATGTTGGAGGAGGAGGAGGAGGAGGAGAAGAGGCCAGGTCGCCAGTGGGGAAGGAGAGCTCCAGACCTCCTCCATATTGAACACCACTTGGAAGAAGCACTGAGAGTAGTAAGGGCACAGAATGTACTCTGGGTGGAAGACTTCAATGTCAATCATCAACCGGGTAGGTGTCTCCATTAACAGGGTACACATGTGTCTTAGCACGTTTTAAAATTCCTATTGATGTGTTGTGGTGAGTTCCAAGTTCCTATTAACAGCATGCCCTGTGCATCTTGGTTTTACAGCTTGCAACACTGGCCAGGGTAAGGAGAAGAAAGCAGAAAGACTTGCATTTATACAGCGCCTTTCACGACCATGGGATCTCTCAAGGCGCTTTACAGCCAATGAAGTACTTTTGGAGTGTAGTCACTGTTGTAATGTGGGAAACGCGGCAGCCAATTTGTGCACAGCAAGCTCCCACAAACAGCAATGTGATAATGATTAGATAATCTGTTTTAGTGATGTTGATTGAGGGATAAATATTGGACAGGACACCGGCGATAACTCCCCTGCTCTTCTTTGAAATAGTGTCATGGGATCTTTTACGTCCACCTGAGAGAGCAGATGGGATCTTGGTTTAATGTCTCATCCAAAAGAAGGTCAGCCTTATAATAAAACATTTCTAAAGTCCTGAAATAAAAACAGAAAATGCTGGAAATCTCACTCTGCTTCTTCTCCACGGATGCTGCCAGACCTGCTGAGATTTCCAGCACTTCCTGTTTTTATACCAGATTCCAGCATCCACAGTATTTTGCTTTTGTCTAAGTCCTGATATAGTTACAGTAATACCAATTTGAAGGGCAGGCGCAATGTGCATAAAAAGGCCACATCACCTCCAAACAGATCAAGTAGTTCAGAGTACAGATGTAATCGCCATCACAAACAAATTGGAAATGGCCATTCTTCATATGTAGGCCAACGGGGGTGAGGGTTGTCATACTATTTGACTGTGGAAGGCATCACCGTAGAGCCCATCCTCACCCATGCACTTTACATGGGATGGCGATCGGGAGTGGAACAGCGGCTGATTTTATTCCCAGGGTAACTTGAGCCCATTTGCAGTGGTCTCACCACTTACCACTACCCCAGGGGCAGTGCATTGGGAGAACTCCGCAGCCTTTAGCTCTGAAGAATGTATATAAACACCAGCATATTTCATGTCGCTCATCACCTTGCCACTGCAAAGAGCCCAGCTAGTATGGGAATGATCTTCATGTGCTCCTGGTGAAGATAGGTTGCCATAACAACCATGTTGATGAAATAGATGGTAAACTGTTCAATGGAGTTGCCAACATATCTCTGATGGATGAGAACAGCACGGACATTGGTGTCCAAGGGATCGATCGCTGTGGAACAGAGCCGGGACAGGGAACCAATTACAACACCTGGAAAAGATTAAATAAAATCACGACGTGTTAAGTCTTTAAGTGTGGATCAAAATAGGAGCAGTAGAACTCTTCATAAATTTACAACTCGTGATATTACACATTCGAAAATTATAAGGAACCAGAGAATCGTTTCTTTAAATGTGTTTTCCGACTGAAGATAAAAATTGCTCCGATGGAGCAGTGCACTGATACTTGAAGATGTGTGCCAAAGTGACAGCATGTAATACAAACCAGTGTCCTAATCGTGGCCATACTGTTTGAGAGGAAGTAGGGAAGCCTGGTACTTAAAAGCTATAATTATTGGGTTATGGACGTCGCTAGCAAGGCTGGCATTTATTGCCCAGTCCTCGAGAAGGTGGTGGTGAACCACCTTCTTGAACCGCTGCAGTCCATAGGTGAAGGTACTCCCACAGCATTGCTAGGAAGGGAATGCCAGGATCTTAATCCAGCGACGATGAAGAAACGGCGATATATCTCCAAGTCAGGATGGTGCGTAACTTGAAGGGGAACATGGAGATGGTGGTGTTCCCATGCGCCTGCTGCCCTTGATCTCCTAGGTGGTAGAGGTCGCGGGCTTTTAATTCTCCACATAGAGGGATTAAAATGTTCAGAGTCATTCCTGGCTACAATGTAAATGGGCGAAAATTGCACTCAGTAACATGGCCACTAATGGGTTCACATGAAATTCCAACATCAGCCATTGTAACAACGATGTTGACAATTTCAACTCAAAAATGAGGGGAGGAATTAATTCTAATCATGGTTGTAATATACGTCATGATATTTGTGTTAAGCTGCAAACTATTGGGGGAAAAAAACGGAGTTTTAAAATCCTTGCGTGATTCAGATGATGGAGCAATCCATCAGTGCAGCACTATTTTGGAAGGCAGTCCATTTAGTTCGTCCCAGCTCAGTTACCATGATAAATAATAGTAATCTGAAATCTTCATATAATATTAACGCATCAGTTAATCCAGCACAAAGAAAGCAAAGATCCTGGGACCATATGGATTATACCGTACCCTTTTATAATGGGGTCTTGAAAGACATATAAGATGTCCATTGGGAGCTCAGAGTTATGCGCTGTTGTCACTGCTGAATAACTTTGATCCATTTTTGTTTTAACAGAGAAAGCACTCAGAAGTTAAAAAAAATATCTACTCCAGGTCTGGGGGAGGTGTATTGAGGGAGTCAAAAAAAAATTTCTTGTTTTGTCTGAGATTGTGCTAAGGGGTGAGGTCCTACGAGAAGAATTTAAGGAGCTAGGAGCTAAATTAAAAAGGAGGACCTCAAAAGTAGTAATCTCAGGATTGCTACCAGTGCCACTTGCTAGTCAGAGTAGGAATCGCAGGATAGCTCAGATGAATACGTGGCTTGAGCAGTGGTGCAGCAGGGAGGGATTCAAATTCCTGGGGCATTGGAACCGGTTCTGGGGGAGGTGGGACCAGTACAAACCGGACTGTCTGCACCTGGGCAGGACCGGAACCAATGTCCTAGGGGGAGTGTTTGCTAGTGCTGTTGGGGAGGAGTTAAACTAATATGGCAGGGGGATGGGAACCAATGCAGGGAGACAGAGGGAAACAAAATGGAGACAGAAGCAAAAGACAGAAAGGAGATGAGTAAAAGTGGAGGGCAGAGAAACCCAAGACAAAAAACAAAAAGGGCCACTGTACAGCAAAATTCTAAAGGGTCAAAGTGTAATAAAAAAGCAAGCCTGAGGGCTCGGTGCCTCAATGCGAGGAGTATTCGGAACCCAGGAGAGGGCTCTGAGCTAGTTGGAGTGGGTGAGAGCTCAGATGAACAGGACCCCAAGAAAGAATGCAAAAGGCAGGAGGCAACAGAGCAGAGTAGCACTGGGGTAAGTGTAAACCACAAGGTGATAGGAAGGGACAATATGTATGAATATAAAGGGGCTGCAGGAGGGGGTCAAAACTAAAAATCATGGTTTAAAAACTAGTATTAAAACACTCTACCTAAACGCACGCAGCATTCGAAATAAAGTAAATGAGTTGACGGCACAAATCATTACAAACGGGTATGATTTGGTGGCCATTACAGAAACGTGGTTGCAGGGTGGCCAAGACTGGGAATTAAACGTACAGGGGTATCTGACAATTCAGAAAGATAGACAAGAAGGGAAAGAAGGTGTGGTAGCTCTGTTAATAAAGGATGATATCAGGGCAGTTGTGAGAGATGATGTTGGCTCTAATGAACAAAATGTTGAATCATTGTGGGTGGAGATTAGAGATAGTAAGGGGAAAAAGTCACTGGTGGGCGTAGTTTATAGGCCCCCAAATAATAACTTCACAGTGGGGCAGACAATAATCAAGGGAATAATGGAGGCATGTGAAAAAGGAACGGCAGTAATCATGGGGGATTTTAGCCTACATATCGATTGGTCAAATCAAATCGCACGGGGTAGCCTTGAGGAGGAATTCATAGAATGCATACGGGATTGTTTCTTAGAACAGTATGTTACAGAACCTACAAGGGAGCAAGCTATCTTAGATCTGATCCTGTGTAATGAGACAGGAATAATGAACGATCTCCTCGTAAAAGATCCTCTCGGAATGAGTGATCACAGTGTGGTTGAATTTATAATACAGATTGAGGATGAGGAAGTAGTGTCTCAAACGAGCATACTATGCTTAAACTAAGGGGACTACAGTGGGATGAGGGCAGAGTTGGCTAAAGTAGACTGGAAACACAGACTAAATGGTGGCACAATTGAGGAACAGTGGAGGACTTTTAAGGAGCTCTTTCATAGTGCTCAACAAAAATATATTCCAGTGAAAAAGAAGGGCGGTAAGAGAAGAGATAACCAGCCGTGGATAACCAAGGAAATAAAGGAGAGTATCAAATTAAAAACCAATAAGGTGGCCAAGGTTAGTGGGAAACTAGAAGATTAGGAAAATTTTAAACGACAGCAAAGAATGACTAAGAAAGCAATAAAGAAAGGAAAGATAGAATACAAAAGTAAACTTGCGCAAAACATAAAAACAGATAGTAAAAGCTTTTACCGATATATAAAACGGAAAAGAGTGACTAAAGTAAATGTTGGTCCCTCAGAAGATGAGAAGGGGGATTTAATAATGGGAAATGTGGAAATGGCTGAGACCTTAAACAATTATTTTGTTTCGGTCTTCACAGTGGAAGACACAAAAACCATGCCAAAAATTGCTGGTCACGGGAATGTGGGAAGGGAGGACCTTGAGATAATCACTATCACTAGGGGGGTAGTGCTGGACAGGCTAATGGGACTCAAGGTAGACAAGTCCCCTGATCCTGATGAAATGCATCCCAGGGTATTAAAAGAGATGGCAGAAGTTATAGCAGATGCATTCGTTATAATCTACCAAAATTCTCTGGACTTTGGGGAGGTACCAGCGGATTGGAAAGCAGCTAATGTAACACTTCTCTTTAAAAAAGGGGGCAGACAAAAGGCAGGTAACTATAGGCCGGTTAGTTTAACATCTGTAGTGGGGAAAATGCTTGAAGCTATCATTAAGGAAGAAATAGCGGGACATCTAGATAGGAATAGTGCAATCAAGCAGACGCAACATGGATTCATGAAGGGGAAATCATGTTTAACTAATTTACTGGAATTCTTTGAGGATATAACGAGCATTGTGGATAGAGGTGTACCGATGGATGTGGTGTATTTAGATTTCCAAAAGGCATTCGATAAGGTGCCACACAAAAGGTTACTGCAGAAGATAAAGGTACGCGGAGTCAGAAGAAATGTATTAGCATGGATCGAGAATTGGCTGGCTAACAGAAAGCAGAGTCGGGATAAATGGGTCCTTTTCGGGTTGGAAATCGGTGGTTAGTGGTGTGCCACAGGGATCGGTGCTGGGACCACAACTGTTTACAATATACATAGATGATCTGGAAGAAGCGACAGAGAGTAATGTAACAAAATTTGCAGATGCCACAAAGTTTAGTGGGAAAGCGGGTTGTGTAGAGGACACAGAGAGGCTGCAAAGAGATTTAGATAGGTTAAGCGAATGGGCTAAGGTTTGGCAGATGGAATACAATGTCGGAAAATGTGAGGTCATCCACCTTGGGAAAAAAAAACAGTAAAAGGGAATATTATTTGAATGGGGAGAAATTACAACATGCTGCGGTGCAGAGGGTCCTTGTGCATGAATCCCAAAAAGTTAGTTTGCAAGTACAGGAGGTAATCAGGAAGGCGAATGGAATGTTGGCCTTCATTGCAAGAAGGATGGAGTACAAAAGCAGGGAGGTCCTGCTGCAACTGTACAGGGTATTGGTGAGACTGCACCTGGAGTACTGCGTGCAGTTTTGGTCACCTTACTTAAGGAACGATATACTAGCTTTGGAGGGGGTACAGAGACGATTCACTAGGCTGATTCCGGAGATGAGGGGGTTACCTTATGATGATAGATTGAGTAGACTGGGTCTTTACTCGTTGGAGTTCAGAAGGATGAGGGGTGATCTTATAGAAACATTTAAAATAATGAAAGGGATAGACAAGATAGAGGCAGAGAGGTTGTTTCCGCTGGTCGGGGAGACTAGAACTAGGGGGCACAGCCTCAAAATACGGGGGAGCCAATTTAAAACCGAGTTGAGAAGGAATTTCTTCTCCCAGAGGGTTGTGAATCTGTGGAATTTTCTGCCCAAGAAAGCAGTTGAGGCTAGCTCATTGAATGCATTCAAATCACAGATAGATAGATTTTTAACCAATAAGGGAATTAAGGGTTATGGGGAGCGGGCAGGTAAGTGGAGCTGAGTCCACGGCCAGATCAGCCGTGATCTTGTTGAATGGCGGAGCAGGCTCGAGGGGCTAGATGGCCTATGCCTGTTCCTAATTCTTATGTTCTTATAAAGCAGTGGGTCTGAAAAGGCTACCTTTGTAAGATGGTCCTTTTTAAAAAGTTGTTCTCAGGATCTGGGTGACACTAGAAAAGCTGTATTTATTGGGTTGAGAAGGTGGTTGTGGACATCCTCCTTGAACTGCTGCCATCCCTGCGTGCAGAAGGTATTCTGAACATAAGAACATAAGAAATAGGAGCAGGCATAGGCCATTCGGCCCCTCGAGCCTGCTCCACCATTCAATAAGATCACGGCTGATCTGATCTTGGGCTCAGCTCCACTTCCTTGCCCGCTCCCCATAACCTTTGACTCCCTTATCATTCAAAAATCTGTCTATCTCCGCCTTAAATATATTCAATGACCCAGCCTCCACAGCTCTCTGGGGAAGAGAATTCCAAAGATTCACGACCCTTTGAGAGAAGAAATTCTTCTTCAATTCCGTTTTAAATGGGCGACCCCTTATTCTAGTTCTAGCTCTAGATTCCCGCACGAGGGGAAACATCCTCTCTGCATCTACCCCATCAGAATCTTATATGTTTCAATAAGATCCCCTCTCATTCTTCTAAACTCCAATGAGGATGATGTTAGCTAGGGATTTTGACTCAGCAATGATGAAGGAACGACAATATATGTCCAAGTCAGGATGGTGACTTGGAGGGGAACTTAGAAACTGACACCACAGCTGACACCAGTCATATTTAATACAGTTTGAAACCACTTCACATAGAGCAGCACTGACCTCTCTGCACACAATCTCCTTCTGGATCACAGTAAAACCTGCACTGAATAAGACCATTATGGCCATGGAGCCTGTGCCATGCTAGCTCATCAATTGGTGCCACCTACAGAAATCTCATTCCACTGATTTTTCCCCATATCCTATTATATTTTCAAATATATATCCAATTCCTTTTTAAATGATATTACACTCTGCTTCAAAAGCCACTTGTGGTGAAGCATGCCAACATTAACGTTCCCTGTGCAAAGGAAATTTTTCTAATTTCCCCCTTCCAGTGATAATCCTGGGTTTGTGGCCCCTTGTTACCAACTCACCAACCAATGAAGACAACTTTTCACTATTTACCCTCTGAAAACCTTTCACAATGTTGAGAAACTGTATCAGCTGCACCCCATAAAATTCCCTGTTCAAACCAAAAATAGCTTTTTTTCTGATAACTATAGTACTTGATAGTTGAAATATGTATCATTCTTGAATGCTATCACTGCACTGTTTCTCCTTAAGCCTCTTCCTGTGGCCTCCCCTTGGCAAGAGCCAAAAACAGCGTGAGTTCACTGTGTGGAGAATCGCAGGCTCAGACCCACGTCCCATCGCACTGGGTTGCCAAGCAACACCTCTGAGAAAAACGCTATTTGCAATTGTGGCTCTCGATCTAAACACAGCAAGTACTGCGGGCAGGCTAGAGAGTGAGTGTCAGAAGGCTATACGGATGGAATTTAAACCGAGGCCCTGTCTGCTCTGTCGCGAGTGGAATTAAAAGATCCCATGGCGCTATTTAGAAGAAGAGCAGGGGAGTTACCTGGCCAATATTTATCCCTCGATCAACATAACAAAAACAGACTATCTGGTCATTATCACATCGCTATTTATGGGAGCTTGCTGTGCGCAAATTGCCTGCCACATTTCCCACATTACAACAGTGACTATACTCCAAAAGTACTTAATTGGCTGCAAAGTGCTTTGAGACGTCTGGTGGTCGTGTTAGGCGCTATATAAATCCAAAGTCTTTCCTTTACGATACAACGTTGGACTATTATTAATGCTGGATTTGCATTTTAACAACAGCGCTGCACTTCAAAAGTAATTATTTGACTGTAAGGTACTTTGGGGCATCCTGAGCGCACAATAAGGCACCCGATCAATGCAAAGAAAGAACATATTGGACGTCCCAAGTGCTTTACAGCCAATGAAATACTTTTTGAAGTGCAGTCACTGTTGTAATGTAGGAAACGCAGGTTTATTCTTTTCGATTAGCAATCCCCAAATAACATCGGAACAACACAGCTATCAGATCTTACACATGGTTCTGAATATAGGGCAGAAATGACCAGCAGCAATGTAATAAGAACTTAAGAAATAAGAGCAGGAGTAGGCCACACGGACCCTCGAGCCTGCTCCACCATTCAGCAAGATCATGGCTGATCTTCGCCCTCAACTCCACTTTCCCGCCTGATCCCCATATCCCTTGATTCCCCTAGAGTCCAAAAATCTTATCTATCTCAGCCTTGAATATACTCAACGATTCCGCATCCACAACCCTTTGGGGCCGAGAATTCCAAAGTTTCACAACCCTCTGAGTGAAGAAAGTCCTCCTCATCTCAGTCTTAAATGGCTGACCCCTTATCCTGAGACTATAGCCCCCTAGGTTTAGACTCTCCAGCCAGGGGAGACAACCTCTCAGCATCTACCCTGTCAATGTCCCTCAGAATCTTATATGTTTCAAGGAGATCACCTCTCATTCTTCTAAACTCAGAGAGTATAGGCCCGAACTACTCAATCTCTTCTCATAGGACAACCGTATTAATCGGTCAATCCAGTGGTCAATCCAGTGACCCTTCATTGCACCACCTCTAAGGCAAGAATATCCTTCCTCAGATAAGGAGACCAAACTGTGCACAGTTATTATATGAATGCCTAACGTGTTTACATCAAATTCCTTTGTGGTATTTTAACAGAAGCATCAGCTTATTTAATATAAAACAAATGAATTAGCATCTCTGTTAAAATAGCAGACAGAGGAACTTGATACGAGTGCATTAAACACATCATTGCGGACAATCATTTCTATCCTATGGTGTCTTGAAGGGTTAGTGGTGGAATGACCATGTGATGAAACATGGTCTCCAGTGGACAACACAATGATCTCCCGGTCGCCTGTCACTTTAATTCTCCACTCCACTCCCACTCCCACCCTCGGCCTCTTACACTGTTCCAATGAAGCTCAACATAAGTTTGAGGAACAGCACCTCATTTTTCGATTAGGAACTTTACAGCCTTCTGGACTCAACATTGAGTTTAACAATTTCAGACCATAACCTCTGCCCCTATTTTGCCAGGCGGTAGCTGTTAATGATTCTGCCATTCTCATTTGCAGCATTTAATCACTCCTGCCTGCCACCCTAACACAGACCTTCCCTTTTGTTCTTTCCTTCCATTCCCCCTTTCCCTGCCTCTGCACTTGGTTAAAATCTGTTACATCTCTAACTTTTTCCAGTTCTGACAAAAGGTCACAGACCTGAAACATTAACTCTGTTTCTCTCTCCGCAGATGATGCTTGGCCAACTGAGTATTTCCAGCATTTTCTGTTTTTATTCCAGTAGCAGTTATTGGGATAGTCACTGCACGGGTAATTACTGCTGAAAGGTTTCTTGCTAATGGTGGCCATGGTCATCTAGATGTGATTCCTTTCTGTAATGTATTTGCTTCATGGGTTCTTTGCTTAAGAATTCATAGTAACACATTGCTATTAAGAACTAGTTGGTTTATTAGCAAAGGTTTAACAATCACACGACACATTACCAGCTCACCCACCAGACTCATAACCACATGCCTCATCGTGGATCCCCTGAACCCAACTGGCTGGGGTTTTATTGAGTCTTGTGAACATCACGTGACTGGCTAAGCTACTCCCAACTCAACAACTCGAAAAACATAAGAACATAAGAAGTAGGAGCAGGAGTAGGCCATTTAGCCCCTCGAGCCTGCTCCGCCATTTAATAGGATCATGGCTGATCTGATCATGGACTCAGGTCCATCATCATCATCATATGCAGTCCCTCGGAATCGAAGAAGACTTGCTTCCACTCTTAGAATGAGTCCTTATATGGCTGAACAGTTCAATACGAGAGCCACAGTCC
This sequence comes from Pristiophorus japonicus, assembly GCF_044704955.1. Classification (NCBI taxonomy): domain Eukaryota; kingdom Metazoa; phylum Chordata; class Chondrichthyes; family Pristiophoridae; genus Pristiophorus; species Pristiophorus japonicus. Next base: position 13,590,310 of record NC_091994.1, read on the forward strand.
CTGCCACAGGTGGGACAGACAGTCATTGAGGGTAAGGGAGGGTGGGACAGGTTTGCCGTGCGTTCTTTCCACTGTCTGTGCTTGTTTTCTGCGTGCACTCGGCGATGAGAATCGAGGCGCTCAGCGCCCTCCCGGATGCACTTCCTCCACTTAGGGCGATCTTTGGCCAGGGACTCCCAGGTGTTGGTGGGGATGTTGCACTTTATCAGGGAGGCTTTTAGGGTGTCCTTGTAACGTTTCCTCTGTCCACCTTTGGCTCATTTGCCACGAAGGAGTTCAGAGTAGAGCACTTGCTTTGGGAGTCTCGTGTCTGGCATGCGGACAATGTGGCCTGCCCAGCGGAGCTGATCAAGTGTGGTCAGTGATTCAATGCTGGGGATGTTGGCTTGGTCGAGGACGCTAATGTTGGTGCATCTGTCCTCCCAGGGGATTTGTAGGATCTTGCGGAGGCATTGTGGGTGGTATTTCTCCAGTGACTTGAGGTGTCTACTATACATGGTCCATGTCTCTGAGTCATACAGGAGGGCAGGTATCACTACAGCCCTGTAGACCATGAGCTTGGTGGTAGCTGTTCAACCTTCGCCATCACACTCAGGTCCACTTCCCTGCCTGCTCCCCATAACCCCTTATTCCCATATCGGGTAAGAAACTGTCTGTGAGATGTATACATAATTACACTTTCCTTCGACTCACCATTGGCGGCTGTTCCTTCAGTTGCCTGGGCCCCAAGCTCTGGAACTCTCTCCCTAAACCTCTCCACCTCTCTTTCCTCCTTTAGGCTGCTGCTTAAAACCTACCTCTTTGACCAAACACTTGGTCACTTGCCCTAATATCTGGCACATTTTTGTCTGATAATGCTGCTGTGAAGCGCCTTGGGATGCTTTACGACATGAAAAGAGCTATATAAATACAAGTTGTTGTTGTGACTACATGAATGTGCAGCGCTGTATTTTTTCCCAAACAAAACAAAGAACTGCTAACTATGGCTCCCTTATCTCAACAATAGACTGTAGACCCAGAATTCCATGGGACCGTGAGATTGCTGTAAAGATGAAGAAGCCGGACTCAGTAGTTGAAATACTGTGAGCTGACTATCCGAATCCGAATTGAAACACAGCCATTTGAGCCTGTTGGCCTCCATCAGTCTGAGTAGTCACTGGCCTCAAACAAACACCATAGAGATAGTTACAAGTCTAATGTTCTTGAAATTTATTTCTAGTTAAAGATTGGGTCAAATGTTTTTCCAAGCAATGGACCTTGGCATCCTTCAAGGACAAAACAAAAAGCTGAAGGGCCTTTTCCCCAATGAAAAGGTCGGCGCGCTGGGCCAGTGATGCTTACAGCAGCCCAGTTGCCATGCAACCATCATAATGCCTTTGACCCTGGCCTAGAAACCTCCAGACAATTAACAAAATGAACCAGAGCACATCTCCTATGGGAAATAGGAAATCAACTACTGCATTTATGTAAGTACAAGGTACCACTTAGGATTAGAAGATCCGGAAGCCCGTCCACAAATTTAACCAGCTTCACTTTCTGGTCTTTCTCTTTACTAGCAGACCAAACAGCAGCTTCTTATTAAAATGCACTCTGCTCATCCTTTAAAGGCACAGTCCCACCCCTCGTTAGTGTAGCCCCAGGCACCCTATTCAGAGCACGGCCCTCCACTACTGAAGTGTACCACCTTGGTACCCACTTCAAAGTGCACTCCCTCCTGTTAAAGTGAACCCCCAAAAGCCTCTGTAAGAACATAAGAATTTGGAACAGGAGTAGGCCATCTAGCCCCTCGAGCCTGCTCGCCATTCAACAAGATCATGGCTGATCTAGCCGTGGACTCAGCTCCACTTACCTGCCCGCTCCCCGTAACCCTTAATTCCCTTATTGGTTAAAAATCTATCTGTGATTTGAATGCATTCAATGAGCTAGCCTCAACTGCTTCCTTGGGCAGAGAATTCCACAGATTCACAACCCTCTGGGAGAAGAAATTCCTTCTCAACTCGGTTTTAAATTGGCTCCCCCTTATTTTGAGGCTGTGCCTCCTAGTTCTAGTCTCCCCGACCAGTGGAAACAACCTCTCTGCCTCTATCTTGTCTATCCCTTTCATTATTTTAAATGTTTCTATAAGATCACCCCTCATCCTTCTGAACTCCAACGAGTAAAGACCCAGTCTACTCAATCTATCATCATAAGGTAACCCCCTCATCTCCGGAATCAGCCTAGTGAATCGTCTCTGTATCCCCTCCAAAGCTAGTATATCCTTCCTTAAGTAAGGTGACCAAAACTGCACGCAGTACTCCAGGTGCAGCCTCACCACTACCCTGTACAGTTGCAGCAGGACCTCCCTGCTTTTGTACTCCATCCCTCTCGCAATGAAGGCCAACATTCCATTCGCCTTCCTGATTACCTGCAAACTAACTTTTTGGGATTCATGCACAAGGACCCCCAGGTCCCTTTGCACCGCAGCATGTTGTAATTTCTCCCCATTCAAATAATATTCCCTTTTACTGTTTTTTTTTTCCAAGGTGGATGACCTCACATTTTTCGACATTGTATTCCATCTACCAAACCTTAGCCCATTCGCTGAACCTATCTAAATCTCTTTGCAGCCTCTCTGTGTCCTCTACACAACCCGCTTTCCCACTAATCTTTGTGTCATCTGCAAATTTTGTTACACTACACTCTGTCCCCTCTTCCAGGTCATCTATGTATATTGTAAACAGTTGTGGTCCGAGCACCGATCCCTGTGGCACACCACTAACCACCGATTTCCAACCCGAAAAGGACCCATTTATCCCGACTCTCTGCTTTCTGTTAGCCAGCCAATTCTCGATCCATGCTAATACATTTCCTCTGACTCCGCGTACCTTTATCTTCTGCAGTAACCTTTTGTGACACCTTATCGAATGCCTTTTAGAAATCTAAATACACCACATCCATCGGTACACCTCTATCCATCATGCTCGTTATATCTTCAAAGAATTCCAGTAAATTAGTTAAACATGATTTCCCCTTCATGAATCTATGTTGTGTCTGCTTGATTGCATTATTCCTATCTAGATGTCCCATTATTTCTTCATTAATGATAGCTTCAAGCATTTACCCCACTACAGATGTTAAACTAACCAGCCTATAGTTACCTGCATTTTGTCTGCCCCCTTTTTAAACAGAGGCGTTACATTAGCTGCTTTCCAATCCACTGGTAGCTCCCCAGAGTCCAGAGAATTTTGGTAGATGATAACGAATGCATCTGCTATAACTTCCGCCATCTCTTTTAATACCCTGGGATGCATTTCATCCGGACCAGGGGACTTGTCTACCTTGAGTCCCATTAGCCTGTCCAGCACTACTCCCCTAGTGATAGTGATTATCTCAAGGTTCTCCCTTCCCACATTCCCGTGACCAGTAATTTTTGGCATAGTTTTTGTGTCTTCCACTGTGAAGACCGAAGCAAAATAAGTGTTTAAGGTCTCAGCTATTTCCACATTTCCCATTATTAAATCCCCCTTCTCATCTTCTAAGGGACCAACATTTACTTTAGTCACTCTTTTCCGTTTTATATATCGGTAAAAGCTTTTACTATCTGTTTTTATGTTTTGCGCAAGTTTACTTTCGTAATCTATCTTTCCTTTCTTTAATGCTTTCTTAGTCATTCTTTGCTGTCGTTTAAAATTTTCCTAATCTTCTAGTTTCCCACTAACCTTGGCCACCTTATATGCATTGGTTTTTAATTTGATACTCTCCTTTATTTCCTTGGTTATCTATGGCTGGTTTTCCCTTCTCTTACCGCCCTTCTTTTTCACTGGAATATATTTTTGTTGAGCACTATGAAAGAGCTCCTTAAAAGTCCACCACCGTTCCTCAATTGTACCACCATTTAGTCTGTGTTCCCAGTCTACTTTAGCCAACTCTGCCCTCATCCCACTGTAGTCCCCTTTGTTTAAGCATAGTATGCTCGTTTGAGACACTACTTCCTCACCCTCAATCTGTATTACAAATTCATCCATACTGTGATCACTCATTCTGAGAGGATATTTTACTAGGAGATCGTTTATTATTCCTGTCTCATTACACAGGACCAGATCTAAGATAGCTTGCTCCCTTGTAGGTTCTGTAACATACTGTTCTAAGAAACAATCCCGTATGCATTCTATGAATTCCTCCTCAAGGCTACCCCGTGCGATTTGATTTGACCAATCGATATGTAGGCTAAGATCCCCCATGATTACTGCCGTTCCTTTTTCACATGCCTCCATTATTCCCTTGATTATTGTCCGCCCCACCGTGAAGTTATTATTTGGGGGCCTATAAACTACGCCCACCAGTGACTTTTTCCCCTTACTATCTCTAATCTCCACCCACAGTGATTCAATATTTTGTTCATTGGAGCCAATATCGTCTCTCACAACTGCCCTGATATCATCCTTTATTAACAGAGCTACCCCACCACCTTTCCCTTCTTGTCTATCTTTCCGAATTGTCAGATACCCCTGTATGTTTAATTCCCAGTCTTGGCCCCCCTGCAACCACGTTTCTGTAATGGCCACCAAATCATACCCATTTGTAATGATTTGTGCCGTCAACTCATTTACTTTATTTCAAATGCTGCGTGCGTTTAGGTAGAGTGCAACCCAATTTTTGTCAGAATGTTCTGACAAGGTTCACAGACCTGAAACATTAACTCTGTTTCTCTCCACAGATGCTGCCTGACCTGCTGAGATTTCCAGCAGCCCGTCTTTAATTATACTTTTTAGGAGGGGCAGGACGACATTAAAAGCACTACATAGTGCAAGTTGTTATTGTTGTGGTTAGATGGATAGACAGCACTTTATTTTTCCCTCGGTGTACTCCATGGCTCAGTGGGCAGCACACTCGCTTCTGAGTCAGAAGTTTGTGGGTTCAAGTCCCACTCCACAGCAAAATAAAATCTAGGCTGATGCTCCAGTTCAGTGCTGAGGGAGTGCTGCACTGGTGGAGGTGTCATCTTTTGGATGAGATGTTAAACTGAGGCCTTGTCTGCCCTCTCAGGTGGATGTAAAAGATCCCATGGCACTATTTTAAAAAGGGCAGGGGACTTATACCCGGTGTCCTGGCCAATATTTATCCCTCAATCAACATAACATTATCACATTGTTGTTTGTGGGAGCTTACTGTGCGCAAATTGGCTGCTGCGTTTCCGACATAACAACAGTGACTACACTCCAAAAGTACTTCATTGGCTGTAAAGTGCTTTGAGACGTCCGGTGGTCATTAAAGGCGATATATAAATCCAAGTCTTTCTTATAGCAAATAGAACTGCTAACTATTGCTCCCTTAGCTCAGTGGTGGAGTTATAGACCCAGATTTTCATGGGTCTGTGAGATTGCCATAAGGATAAAGAAGTCAGACTCAATAGTTTAAATACTGTGAACTGACTCCCCGAATCTGAATTAAAACACAGCCATTTGAGCCCAGTGAGAAATAGCCTGGACTCTGCTCAGCTTGGAACTGGGGTGAGTGGAGGGAGCCCACTGTCATTCAGTCATTGCCGTTTCGCCGCCACTCTGCTCCACCATTTATCCGCAATTTAGATCTTAATTCGAAATAAAAATAGAAAGTGCTTTGATGACAGTGCAGGTCAATCAGCATCCAAAAGGGAAAGTGGGGTTAATAAGAACATAGGATACAGGAGCAGGAGTAGGTCAGATGGCCCCTCAAGCCTGCGCTGCCATTCAATGGGATCATGGCTGATCATCTACCTCAACTCCACTTTCCTGCCAAAGCCCTATATCCCTTAATATCAAAAAATCTATTGATCCCGGCCTTAAATATACTCAACAACTGAGCATCCACAGCCCTTTGGGGTAGAGAATTCCAAAGATTCACAACCCACTAAGTGAAGACATTTCTTCTCATCTCAGTACTAAATGGCCGACCCCTTATCCTGAGGGTATGACCCCTAGTTCTAGACTTTCTAGCCAGGGAAACAGCCTCTCACCCTCGACCCGGTGAAGCCCTCTAAGAATGTTATATGTTTCAATGAGATCATCTCTCATTCTTCTAAACTCAGAGAATATAGGCTCATTCAGACTTGAGGTGCTATGTGATGAGACGCTTCATCAGATCCCGAGACATTAACCTGCCATTTCTCTTTCAGATGCTGGCTGACTGGTGATGTCAGAGAAACACAGAAACATAGAAAGTAGGTGCAGGAGTAGGCCATTCGGCCCTTCGAGCCTGCACCACCATTCAATATGATCATGGCTGATCATTCACCTCAGTACCCCTTTCCTGCTTTCTCTCCATACCCTCTGATCCCTTTAGCCGCAAGGGCCATATCTAACTCCCTCTTGAATATATCCAACGAACTGGCATCAACAACTCTCTGCGGTAGAGAATTCCACCGGTTAACCACTCTTTGAGTGAAGACTTTTTTCCTCATCTCGCTCCTAAATGGCTTACCCCTTATCCTTAGACTGTGACCCCCAGTTCTGGACTTCCCCAACATTGGGAACATTCTTCCTGCATCTAACCTGTCCAGTCCTGTCAGAATTTAATATGTTTCTATGAGATCCCCTCTCATTCTTCTAAACTCCAGTGAATAGAGGCCCAGTTGATCCAGTCTCTCCTCATATGTCAGTCCTGCCATCCCGGGAATCAGTCTGGCGAACCTGCGTTGCACTCCCTCAATAGCAAGAACATCCTTCCTCGAAGATTTTTCATTTTTTGTTCAGATTCTGATAGGGTAGGAGAGTGTCACCACTGACTGGACAGCTGCTGAATGACTCGGGCTGCCATCCATTAGCTGGTATTTGCTTTAGTTTCAGTCCGTGAGTCATGCATTGCATCTCACTGATTGAGGCAATAGCTTCCCATTACCTCACTAACCAGTTCAAACGCTGCCCTAATTAAAGTGCAAAGTTAAGGTCAGCACGCTTCCCCAACCTTCACATCAAAACTGGCTATTTAGACTATGCAATCTGCCTCAGCCCTCGGTGCTAATTAATTGTGATGAGCGTCACACATTCCATTCACTCCCAAATGCTTCTAAAAAAATGTGGGTGGTTTAAAATCTGAAATAAAAACAGAAAATGTTGGAAACACTCAGCAGGTCAGGCAGCATCTGTGGAGAATGAAATAAAGGGTTAACAATTCAAGTTGACGTCCTTTCGGCAAACTGCTTCTTTAAACCTTTTGAGTCTGGCATTAAAGAAGGTAATAAGTTCTCCGCTGGAAATGTATCTTTATTTTGATGTAAGCCCTCCCACTAAAGCAACTACAAGAGCAACAGTTTAATTTCCTGCAAAAGAGGAGGCCAAGAATCACTGTTGCTGATATTGGAGGACGAATTCACACGTTCGTCCGATTTTCCTTGTCCACCGTATTAATAAAAGGTGTTAAATTGAAGGTATCATCCTGCTTATAATAAGCAGGTCCGGGGGGGGTCACAGCCATGATGCTCACCACGTGCTGGAGGAGAAGGAGAGTTCCAGTCATTGCTGGAGGAGGAGGAGGTCACTTGTGGGGAAGGAGAGGTCCAGCCGTCATCGAGGAGGAGAGGTTAACGATTCAAGTTGATGACCTTTCGGCAAACCGCTTCTTTAAACCTTTTGAATCTGGCATTAAAGAAGGTAACAAGTTCTCCGCTGGAAATGTATCTTTGTTTTGACGTTAGCCCTCCCACTAAACCAACTACAAGAGCAACAGTTTAATTTCCTGCAAAAGAGGCCGAGAATCACTGTTGCCGATATTGGAGGATGAATTCAGACATTCGATCGCCGCTGGAGGAGTGAAGGCCCGCCGCTGGAGGGCTGTGACCCCCCCCGACCTCCCACTCTGAACCCCAGTGGGCCACTGACCCTCCCAATGCCTGCCCAACCAAGCCTTGGACCACCTACCATCAAGGGCTCGACTCAGCGCCGAGCCTGCGGCCAACACCTTGCCGTAGGCAACTAGGCCCATACAGCAGTGCCTGGTCTCCAGTCGTCTCAGACCCCCTTGACACTCAACCAAGACATTGCTTAGCTAAGCACGTGTGGTAGCTGGTGTGCAACGACCACCCCGTGTTAAAAGAACTCACGCACAGGCATCTTCCACTCCTCTAACAATAAGCAGGTGAAAAGCACTGCATTAAAATGATGGGCAGAGAAATGTCACCAGCGTCCTCTTTAAATCGCACAGCTGCGCAACGCTCTGGAGGTCCCGTGCAGCCAGTTAGCCGAATAAACTGCGCCTGTGCAGACTTTTGAATGGGCCACTGAGGGAACAGTTCCAGAGCAACCAGCAGCCCCTCCTCGGTATCATAGCCAAGTGACCATTTGACACAGGCCAGCCCAGGCAGCCAGTGGCACCTGTCTGTTCAATCATGGGTAACATCAGATGCTCATTTGATTTCCACACTTTCCGGCACAATGAGGTCACTACGTAGTAATTGGGAGCAGAACCTTGGCTAGTAGTTCTGCTCGCTAAAGGCATTTGTAGAGCCCCTACCCTTTGCCCCCCCCAACCCCCCAACAACCCCCCCATCACCTCCCCACCCCCATCCCCGTCTCCCCCATATCATCCCCCCCCAAACCCCCAACAACCCCCCCATCTCCCCCCCATATCATCCCCCCCAAATCCCCCCATCCCCGCCCCCCCATATCATCCCCCCAATCCCCCCCCATCCCATCCCCCCTATCCCATCCCCCCTTCAGCAATGGTCATCTAACCCAGCACAGACCAGGGATGTCACCTGGGACCATATATGGAGTTAGGCCACAGATTAGCCATGATCTCACTGAATGGCGAAACAGGCTCGAGGGGCTATATGGCCAACTCCTGTTGCTATGTGCTTCTGACCACTTGGCGTAGTCAATTGTACCTTTGTATTTTCTTCTTTTATGTGGGTATCTCACCCTGGTGACCTACTGGCAGGGGAGAAAAAAAATAACAACTAGCCAGCTGCCCATCTGTCTGCAATGCTTGGACAAGTGAATATATACTGCTGCTTTTCTGTCGGACAAGTCAAGTCTGAATTATTGGCAGGGTCTGAAGCACAAAGAATACATTGTAGGGAGCAGCTTGCCTGTGACTCGAGAAGGAAGCGATTCATCCAGCTGTGAATTGATTCTGTTTCTCCGCGTTTCGAACCTCTCTTCAATTGGGCCAGGAGAGTTAGCAGCAGGACAGATAACTTTTACTGCTACTTGTCTCCTGAGAACATCGCTGAAGCTGTAAATAAGTGACTGCCGTCTCGAGTTTCTTTTTAAAGGAAAGAAAAATGTGATTGAGAGGAAACGTTCACAGGGGCACGAAAGGGGACAAAGTACCTTTGTTAGAGTTGCTACTTGCCTACAATAGATCTGAGAAATTGTAACGTGCGACACTGAATGAACTGACTGAAGAAAGCAGCTTCGTAACGCACGTCGCTATTTCATTTACATTATTCCTTGGTTACACTGTGTAACGGTGCCTATCCCAGACTCGGTACCTTAATCTGCAAGCAAGGCGTCACTGACAGGGCCCGCATTGCCTTGCTCGCTCCATCTGGTCAGCCAGGGATTCCCAGACCGATTGTAGGCGAGCACCAAATGCAACAAAGGTACTTTGTCCCCTGCCATGCCCCTGTGAACACGAAGGGATTCCGCTCCCTGAATGTCTGACTGGTGTACGACAACTGGCACATATTGTGCAAGTCTCCAGCGAGCTAGTCCTGGGGACGTCCAATCCCCCTGCCCCTTGCTCTTGGGCACGTGCGGGGTGCATCACCCAGTGAAGACCTTCTAGCTTACCCACTGAACTAAAAGAAAAACAAAAAGGCTTGCATTTATATAGCGCCTTTCATGGCCACTGGACATCTCAAAGCGCTTTACAGCCAATGAAGTACTTTTGGAAGTGTAGTCACTGTTGTAATGTAGGAAACACGGCAGCCAATTTGTGCACAGCAAGCTCCCACAAACGGCAATGTGATAATGACCAGATCATCTGTTTCTGTTATGTTGATTGAGGGATAAATATTGGCCAGGACACCGGGGAGAACTCCCCTGCTCTTCTTCGAAACAGTGTCGTGGGATCTTTTACATCTACCTGAGCGGCCAGAAGGGACCTCAGTTTAACGTCTCAGCTGACAGTGCAGCACTCCCTCAGCAATGCACTGGGTGTGTCAGCCTAGAAGGCAAGCTGGTGCCTGCAAGAGTGAGGTGGAGTGAAGCTTTGTCTATTTCTCATTTTCTTTTGCCTCTCCCAGGAGATTACCTAGCTGCGGGGAGTGGGATGTGGTGGGGTGGGGAGGTGGTTGTGGGGTGTGGGAGATGGAGGAGAGGGAGGAAGTATTTAGTCATGATGCCCTGGTAGTCACGGTGTGGGGGAAGCTTGTTGGACCAGCTGCTCTATTTCAGTCTGTCAATTTTGTATGCGTTTCTAATGTGCCTGTTATCCTGGCAGTAGCCTTTACCCTGTGCCAGTCCTCAATTACCCCTCTCGTCCACCCAGACCATTAGGCTGGTTGCTTGGGGATAAAGACTATCCCCTGCCCACCGGCCAGGAACCCGAAGACAGACCCCATGGAGCGCGACAGTCAGAGCCATGCCTCCAGCAGAGCTCTGTTTGAACAAGCCCTCGGCCTTCTGAAGTGAGCTTGCACACTGTGACTGCGGCTTGAGGGGGGGGGGGGGCGGGGGGAAGGCCGGTGAACTTCCTCACCAAGGGCACGTGAGATGGCCGGCATGGGCAACTTCGAAGAGCTGTAGCCATAGAGGGCCGAGCTGGAGATTGCTGTCTCTAGGTGTGGGCCGTGGTGATGTGCGCCAGCTGGCTGTCTGGCACCAACAGAGAGGCTGGTGGAAGACCAGGTGTCCTGTCATCCTGAGGGAGGGCTGCATGTGCCTCGCCAATGGAGCCACTGCCATTCTCGTGGGGCTGAACCACAGCACTCACCCTGCTCTGCACCAGAACAGAGTGCAGGAGAGATGCGATGCTCTCAAAGCCCCTGAAGGCATCTGAAAAGTGAGAATGCAGGTACAGCAAGTAATCAGGAAGGCAAATGGAATGTTGGCCTTTATTGCAAGGGGGATAGAGTATAAAAGCAGAGAAGTCCTGCTACAATTGTGCAGGGTATTGGTGAGACCACACCTAGAGTACTGCGTACAGTCTTGGTCTCCGTATTAAAGGAGGGATATACTTGCATTGGAAGCTGTTCAGAGAAGGTTCGCTAGGTTGATTCCGGAGATGAGGGGGTTGACTTATGAAGATAGGTTGAGTAGGTTGGGTCTATACACATTGGAGTTCAGAAGAATGAGAGATGATCTTATTGAAACGTATAAGATAATGAGGGGGCTCAGCAAGGTGTATGCAGAGAGGATATTTCCACTCATAGGGGAAACTAAAACTAGGGGACATAGTCTCAGAATAAGGGGCCGCCCATTTAAAACTGAGATGAGGAGGAATTTCAGAGGGTTGTAAATCTATGGAATTCTCTGCCCCAGAGAGCTGTGGAGGCTGGTTTTTTGAATATATTTAAGGCCGAGATAGATTTTTGAGCGATAAGGGAATATAGGGTTATGGGGAGCGGGCAGGGCAGTGGAACTGAGTCCATGATCAGATCAGCCATGATCTTAGTGAATGGCGGAGCAGGCTCGAGGGGCCAAATGGCCTACTCCTGCTCCTATTTCTTATGTTCTTAAAGTCTGGGGGCCCTTCCGGCACCAGCTCTTCCTGCCGCTTTCAGTACTGAAAATCGATTTAAGTTGCATGCTGCCAAAGTACAGGCTGCCTTTAAATGGTATCAGGAACGCTCAATTTCCTGCCCCCGCCCCCCTCCATTAGGCAAGTGGCCAATGACAGCTCCTGCCCCTCTCCCATGTGATCGAGCGCTCTCTCCTCCCATTCCCCGATGAGCTACGGGCCTTGTCCAATGTCTCAATGTCAAAGTAAGCAAGGGATACAACTGCTGACTTTAATATTATTTTTAATTTGTATCTGGGGCAGTCAAGTGGGAGCTGGCATAATCGTGTCAGTAATTTATTACATGACAAAACAACACCAAGGAGGACAGCAGTAACAGGTGGGGAGGCAAAATATTCAACCGTCTGGGACATCCTGAGCACTGCTGAGAAAAGCAGCAACACCCCGCAAATAATCCCAAACTGGCAGATTCAACTGGTTCCCTGCCACCTTGAATTCCACCCCCTTTAACACATTGAGAGGTATGTTGGTGAGTGTCTCTTGTGAGATGAGCAGCTTAGATTCCAGACTAAAGTCTTTTTCAAATCAACATCACTAAAACAGATTACCTGGTCATTATCGCATTGCTGTTTGTGGGAGCTTGCTGTGCGCAAATTGGCTGTCGCATTTCCCACATTACAACAGTGACTACACCAAAAGTACTTCATTGGCTGTAAAGTACTTCGAGACGGCCGGTGGTCATGAATATACATATATAAATAAATAAGTAAATAAATAAATTCCTCTTTTCCCCTTTCCTTCCCTTCCTTCCCTCCCTCCCTTCCTTCTACAAAGAATAGTGACAATTTCTTAAAGTACAGCACTGAGGTGGGGTGGGGAGGAATCGAAAGTTTCCTGCACCAGGTTTCAGATTGACTATTTTTCAAGTGCGTACCAAGGAAAAATATTATTTAGTGGGCCGAGGGAGCAGAAAGTCACAGACTGGAGCCCTTTCAGAACGTTTTAATAGGTGATCACATCACTGTAAAACTCAACGCATAAGCTGCGTCCTCAATCTACTGCAACCAATGTACAGGATTTTTAAATAACCCCAAAAGTTCTTTAGTGGGGTCAGGCTTAAAGGGTAAGTGGAAAGAGAATTAAAAGAAAGAACGTGAAATGGGGACTGCCCAACTCCTCTCACCATATCAAACAGTGAAAAGACAGCAAAACAGAGCACGAGATGGACACAGAGCCAGAACAGATCGCTCAGCACAGTGTTAAACACCTCCAGTGAATTGCGATTGATGAAGTGTCACCAGCGTCCAGTAGCCGTTAGCCATAGCAGGGAGAGGGAAAGAGATCAGTAAAATAAAATGAATTAAACCAATCACTCTAAACACACCATTAGCATCAAGCTCACAACAGTGTGAAATAGTGATTGATTTCATGGATTTTTAAAGTGTTTTTCTGTTCCATTTCACAAAGTGTAAGCCCATGCACTCACTGCAAATCAGCTCATTGAGATATATACTTGTCTAAAGCAATAAGAGGTATGGCTGTTATCGGGATAGAGGTATGTGAATTGTCATCAGGCCCAGGAGATAAACACAGGACCATAAAAAAAGTCAAGGGTGAAAAAAGGACATTTGTTTCATTGAAACTCTTCCTTTTAGCATTCTAACTGTGCTGTTTTAGCATTCCAGTTGTGTTTTGAAAAGCCCTGTTGCAGCTTCAAGGTCTACCATAGATATTCTCTTGAGTACACGGATGCTGGTCACTTCCATTAAGTGATCCAAGCGTCTTATCTTGCCGACTGTGCCCATAAAGCCCAATATCAAATTGTAGGACAATATCACCCAGGAGTTTAACAATACCCTGTGTTTGGAACTGGATACCATGTCTGTCACACGCCTATGCGGGACGAGGCCAGATGTGAATCGTTAAGCCGCTTTATTTTACAGCCAGCAAGTGTGCAGAGTAACAATGCTTTCAGATCTTACCTTGATTCGATTAACTATAGCATCCTCCCTGAGAACAAGAAAAATTAAAATTCAAAGGGCTGAAATTGATGAATGTATAGCCCACTGCCACTGACATTCCTCTGCTTGAACCGCCCAGTGCCACTTTCGAGGTGGCCTGGAGCGGGCTGGAGGGGAGAGCCGCCGGGGAGCGCCCGTCGACATCAGCGGACGGCCGAATCGCGCAACTGAGCTCCCGCCCACTGAGATGTGATATTCATGCGGGCGGGAATCGACAGGACTCGGCGGCAGAACGGGGGTGGGCCGCTGGCTGGAGGCTGGTCTGTCCCCGACGGTAAGTAGGAAGGTGCTGAAGGAAAAGTTAGTGAACTTTTTGTAATTTATTTCTTTACAGGGATTTACCCGGATGGGGCCCCCTGAAGGTCTTCAGTTGTTTTTTTTTTTGTTGATGCTTTTTCTTTCCAGCTCTTCGACCCTCCGTGGGCCCGACTCCATCCTCGGCGGCACTTGGGTGGCAAGCGCCTCTGCCGCCGAGATTGGGAGCTCCCGCCGGCTGTCACCCAGATTGGCGGCGTACGTCGCTCATTTGCCACCCGCCGACCTTTGAGAGACCTTCTTAATGAATATCCCGCCCAAAGAACCGCCAGGGACCTCGGCGGCCAATGGCGGTCCTTTGGGCAGCACTTGGGCGGGCGGGGACCTTCATCAAATTGAGGCCCTAAATGTGCCACACTATTAATGGCTTGCCCGAGTTTCCATGGCTTGAGATGTGTGCGATTCCCCTTGTTAGCGCAGGATTCCTCCCCAGCTGACTCATTCCCGTGTGTCCCCTTACTCTCTATTTTCGCAGTAAATGTCTACACCACTTTTCCAGGACTTCTGCGGATCTTCCACCTAAGTTACAGTCGACGATTAGGAGAATCGCTGTGGAAATTTAGCCTCACTGCTTTCACACAGATTTAGAAAGCACATCACTCGATCATAGCCCATTTCCAAATCCTTTCCAAGAAGACAAAGAAAGATTGAAACTCCTGAAATATGACAATCCCCAAAATTCTTATCTCTACTATCCCAGAATATTCGAAACAATTTTTGTCACTGAGTGAAGAAGTTCTTCCTGATTAAGTCAATTATGCTTTCATTTTTGTTTTAGTACCCATTTATCAATACCATTTAATGTGATTGAGTGTCAGCTGTGGCTCAGTGGGTAGCACTCTCGTCGCAGAGTCATAAGGTTGGGGTTCAAGTCCCATTCCAGGAACTTGAGCACATAAAAGAAAATCTAGGCTGACACTCCAGTGCAGTGCTGACGGAGTGCTGCACTGTCGGAGGTGCTGTCTTTCGGATGAGTCATTAACCTGAGGCCCTGTCTGCCCTCTCTGGCGAACATAAAAGATTCCATGGCACCATTTCGAAGAAGAACAGGGGAGTTATCCCCAGTGTTCTGGCCAATATTTATCCCTCAATCAACATCGCTAAAACTGATTATCTGGTCATTATTACATTGTTGTTTGTAGGATTTTGCTGTGCGCAAATTGGCTGTCGCATTTCCTACTCACTCTCATAGGCAGTCCCTCGGAATTGAGGAAGACTTGCTCCCACTCTTGAAGTGAGTTCTTTGGCAGCTGAACAGTCCAATACGAGAGCCACAGTCCCTGACACAGGTGGGACAGATAGTCGTTGAGGGAAGGGGTGGGTGGGACTGGTTTGCCGTGCGCTCTTTACGCTGTCTGCGCTTGATTTCTGCATGCTCTCGGCATTGAGACTAGAGGTGCTCAGCGCCCTCTCGGATGCACTTCCTCCACTTAGAGCGATCTTGGGCCAGGGACTCCCAGGTGTCAGTGGGGATGTTGCACTTTATCAGAGAGGCTTTGAGGGTGTCCTTGTAGCGTTTCCGCTGCCCACCTTTGGCTCGTTTGCCATGAAGGAGCTCCGAGTAGATCACTTGCTTTGGGAGTCTCGTGTCTGGCATGCGGACTAAGTGGCCTGTCCAGCGGAGCTGATCGAGTGTGGTCAGTGCTTCATTGCTGGAGTTGTTAGCCTGAATGAGGACACTGATGTTGGCCTGAATGAGGACACTGATGTTGGTGCGCCTGTCCTCCCAGGGGATTTGTAAGATTTTGCGGAGACATCGCTCGTGATATTTCTCCAGAAACTTGAGGTGTCTACTGTACATGGTCCATGTCTCTGAGCCATACAGGAGGGCGGGTATTACTACAGCCCTGTAGACCATGAGCTTGGTGGCAGTTTTGAGGGCCTGGTCTTCAAACACTCTTTTCCTCAGGCGACCGAAAGCTGCACTAGCGCACTGGAGGCGGTGTTGGATCTCGTCATCGATGCCTGCTCTTGTTGATAGGAGGCTCCCGAGATATGGGAAGTGGTCCATGGTGTCCAGGGCCGTGCCGTGGATCTTGATGACTGGGGGGCAGTGCTGTGCGTTGAGGACAAGCTGGTGGAGGACCTTTTTCTTACGGATGTTTAGCATAACGCCCATTCTTTCGTACGCCTCAGTTCCTACATTACAACAGTGACTACACTTCAAAAGTATTTTATTGTTTGTAAGGCGCTTTTGGACATCCTGAGGTTGTGAAAGGTGCTATATAAATGCAAGTCTTATTACATTGCAGTGTTTGGAAAGAAAACACAAAAGTGCTTATTTAACTATTTTGTTCTCAGTAAATGGGTTGTTTAATAAAGTATTAGTAACTTGTAAATTGACCATGTGACCTGTTAGGAGCTGAGCTCTATATTCAATCACTGTGACCACAGAAAGAAAGACTGGATTTATATAGCGCCTTTCACGGCCACCGGACGTCTCAGACACTTCAAATCTCTTCAATGGATCAGATGTAAAAGAAGCCAAATTATAAAAAGCTCAACAGGAAAAGGGTAAAATACCTCAGTTAATAGAAATGAACGCAATTTCTCTAAAGATGGAAAATAATCTTTGATGATCAATTTCTATTCTGAGAACTCAGTGTCAATGGAGTTGAACGATTGATAAAATATCCAGATTATTAGGCATTAGAAAGGAATTAAAAGGGAATTGTTATGCAAATCAAAAACATTATGAGGAGTCAAAAAGATTAAAAATGTAGAGACTGAACAGCTGGGAGAGATTTCAAATTGGTTTGGTCACTGAAGCATGTAGAGAACTGTGGATAAACGTACATTATGGTGTTAATTGCGTTATTAAAAGAAAGACCATGGGAGTGTATTTCAAGGAGTTGCAATGGAACAAGGCTATTAGTAACTTGTAAATTGGCCTTGTGACCTGTTAGGAACTAAGCTCTATATTTAATCACTGTGACCACAGAAAGAAAGACTGGATTTATATAGCGCCTTTCATGACCACTGGGTATCTCAAAGTGCTTTACAGCCAATGAAGTACTTTTTGGAATGTAGTCACTGTTGTAATGGATCCAATGACTGCCATTTTCTCCCCTCTTTTTCTGAAGGTCTTGCTAGTTTATCATTCCAGAGGCATCAACGTTGCCCGATTGGCCTTCATTAGACTGCTTGACAGTCACGAGAGTCCTGTCTGTACCTTTGCTGTGTGGCGGGGTCAGACTGGTGGAGGACCTTTGTCTTACAGATGTTTAGTGTAAGACCCATGCTTTTGTACGCCTCAGTGAAGATGTTAACTGTGACTTGGAGTTCAGTCTCTGAATGTGCACAGACGCATGCGTCGTCCGCATTCTGTAGTTCGACGACAGAGGTTGGGACAGTCTTGGATCTGGTCTGGAGACGATGAAGGTTGAACAGGTTCCCCCTGGTTTTGTAGTTTAGTTCCACTCCAGCAGGGAGCTTGTTGGATGTGAGATGGAGCTTTGCAGCAAGGAAGATTGAGAAGAAGGTTGGCACAATGAAGCCAAACTTTGTGTGCTGGGCTATTGGTCTGGGCTGTGATTCCTACTTTGAGATATGAACCAAGGGTTTTGAAGAACAACCAAATAGTGCCATGAGATCTTTTACATCCACCTAGCTGGGCAGACCGGGTGGGCCTCGATTTAATGTCTCATCCTCAACAGTGCAGCACTCCCTCAGTACGGCACTGGGGTGTCAGCCTAGATTTTTGAGCTCAAGTCTCTGAAGTGGGGCTTGAATCCACAAGCGTTTCTATTGCATAGCTATCTTTTATGTGGTGTGATTGTCCAGAACTGAACACAGTAAGAGTGATCTGACCATGTCCTTATAAAGTCTTACCATATGTTCCAGAGGATTGTAATCTACTGTTCTGGCTGTATATCATAGCTATTAGCTTTTCAGGCCCCACTTCAGGACTTGAGCACATAATACTTCCTTACATATGTGCCAGCTAGGCTGGTCAACATCAATGGAAAAAAACAGGAAGATGGGAAAAAGTAATAAAACTCTTGATTGTTTAAAAAGGGAATTTGTTAGTTGCTTGAAAAAAGTTATATTAAAAGGTAACATTCTCCAACTGTCTAGCATGGGTCACTGGATAGCAGCCAGAAGCAGGTATCTGGGTGGATTTTACTGTATGTCTCCCAGGGGTTCTGAAGAAAGAAAGAACTTGCATTTATATAGAGCCTTTCATGACCTCAAATGCTTCACAGCCAATTGAACACTTTTTTTTAAAAGTGTGAAATGTAGCAGACAATATTGACACAGCAAGATCTCAAAATACCAACCGGATAAAAGATCAGATCATCTGTTTTTTGTGGTGTTGGTTGAGGGATAAATATTTCTGGATTTCTGAGGAAGAGAGTGTTTGAAGTCCAGGACCTCAAATCCAGTACCAAGCTCATGGTTTACAGGGCAGTAGTGATACCCACGCTCCTATATGGCTCAGAGACGTGGACTATATACAGCAGACACCCGAAATGCTGGAGAAGTAACACTACCAGCGCTGCCTCCGCAAGATCCTACAAATCCATTGGCAGGACAGATGCACCAACATCAGTGTCCTCGCTCACGCCAACATCCCCAGCATCGAAGCATTGACCACGCTTGATCAGCTCCATTGGGCAGGCCACATCGTCCACATGCCCGACACGAGACTTCCAAAGCAAGTGCTCTATGTGGAGCTTCGATATGGCAAGCGAGCCCCTTGTGGGCAGAGGAAACATTTCAAGGACACCCTCAAAGCCTCCTTGACAAAGTGCAAAATCCCCACCGACACCTGGGAGTCCAAGGCCCACGACCGCCCAAAGTGGATGAAGAGATTCCAGGAGGGCGCTGAGCACCTTGAGTTCCATCGCCAAGAACAAGCAGAAACCAAGAGCAGACAGCGGAAGGAGCGTGTTTCAACCCAGGCTCCCCGACCATCCTTTCCTTCAACCACCATCTGCTCCACCTGTGACAGAGACTGAAGGTCCTGCATTAGACTCCTCAGTCACCTGAGAACTCACTTTTGCAGTGGAAGCAAGTCATCCTCGACTCCGAGGGACTGCCTATGATGATGATGAAATGTTTCCAGGACACCGGGGGGACTCCCCTGCTCTTCCTCGAAATAGAGCCAGGAGATCTTTTACAACTGAGAGAGCAGACAGGGCCTCGGTTTAACGTCTCATCTGAAAGACATCAGCCTGGATTATGTGCAGTAGTGCTTAATCTGATGACCTTATGGCTCAGAGGTGAGAGAAGTACCTCGGAGCCATGACTAAAGCTAGTTCTATGGACTTATAAAAAGAGGCTCAGAATGCACCCATACACCCCATTCTTAACCCCATTGCTCCCTCGTAAGACCAAAACACAGCGGTGGATCCCGGTGTTACAATTGGCCAGGAGTGAGAGAAGGGAAAATCAAACATGTTTGGTCCAGTGCCCATTTTGATAATTAAAATCAATTTGTTTTCACAATCGAGGGGTTACAATTTACAAGAAAAATTGCAACTTGACAATCTCGTTTTGTTTGTAAGGATGGATATGGCTGCCATGCAACAGCAGCATTCCTACGGATCCAGCAAGCTCTGTGTGTATTGACTCAGAGTACTGACTGATCGGAAGCCGTTGTAGTTCCATCATTAACGAACCACTGCAATTAGGCCTTTCTCCCCACAATCTGTAAAATGAGCGACTGTGGAGCTGAAATTGTGCTGTGCGATACTAGTAACAAACGTGTAGTGATGTTTGGATAGAATTCCTGCACCCACGCCCCCCCCCCACCCCCCAAATTTTGGCATTAAGGTCGGCAGAGACCTGGCGTGCCCTTGCCTTGCCGGGTTCTTTGGCCGATTAAAAGAAAGACTTACATTTATATAGCACCTTTCACGACCACCGGACATCTCAAAGCGCTTTACAGCCAATGAAGTACTTTTTGAAGTGTAGTCACTGTTGTAATGCGGGAAGAGCAGCAGCCAATTTGCGCACAGCAAGCTCCCACAAACAGCAATGTGAAAATGGCCAGATAATCTGTTTTTTGTTATGTTGATTGTGGGATAAATATTGGCCAGGACACCGGGGATAACTCCCCTGCTTTTCTTTGAAATATTGCCATGGGATCTTTTACATCCACCTGAGAGGGCAGACGGGGCCCCGGTTTAACGCCTCATCTGAAAGTTTAAAGTTTAAATCTCAGCCACACCCTCTCCACCTCCCCGTAAATATCGGGACCTCACTGCCTGGCCTCACACATAAAAAAATGTACGTCCAGAACCCTGGGAACTGTGCTCCAGAATTAGGAGAGAAGGGGAGAAAATAGGATTAAAAATAGACCGAATAAAACAACTGCTTCATCGCAAACAAATAAATAAATCCTTACCAAGTAAAACTGGCGTAATTGCGATGATGTTGCAGCGCAATGTAAAGGTTATTCGACTAGTTAGGTCTGGACAGGGCGGAGGTTCAAAGGGCACAAACACATAGAGGCCGTAAAGGATCCATGGTATAAAAATCAGAGCAACAAAGACAGATGATATTGCTTTAAGGTGCGAAGCGGTGCAGCACTGGCAGCAGGAACAGCATTTCCTGCCTCCTTTTCCCTCCGTCGTCACCTTGTGTGAGGATTCAGCTGGTGCATTGCGCTCAGAATCGCTGGAAATCAGTTCAATGGTCTCCGTGTCGGGGGATTGGCCTAGTAAAGGCTGGTCTTCTGAAGCCTGACTGGTGAATTTGTGCGCCTTCTCCAGTGTACCCAAATTCTCCACCGCCAGCATGGTGATGAAATTCTGGGGGTGGCAGGTTCCTGTTTCGCTGGGCGACGGCGGCTCTGGGAAGGATGCTTTCTCATCAGTTAAGAAAGAAGTTTCTGTGGTGATGACAAGAGACACATTGTCCGGTTGCTTGCTCTTGGCTTCAGTGTGTGGAAGAGTGTGATTTCTTACAAGCTCTGCATTAATCATATTCAAACTCCCATCATTCTGCGCACTCATGATCTTCTGGTGGGCTTCATTGTACTGCAGCCTCTTGTCTTTTGGAACCGGTTCAGTTACGTGTCCAATATTTTCATCAGACAGAGAGTGAAGTTCCTCCACAGATGACTCTGGGCTATCGGAGATGGGTGCCAACGTAATCTGGGTGTCCAGGTCCAAAAATGGAGAGAAAGACAGTCGGCTCGGGTCAATGTCCTGGAGCTGGTTAATGATGTCGGTGATTGACTCCTTCACACTGTCAAATTCCTTCAGCTCATGACTATTGGCTGGTTGTCTCTGAGTAGTCATTGTTGGGAGCTAACCCCTGAAAAGATATGGAACTTATGAGTGACACCATCAAAGAAAAGTAAGCCAAACAACCTTCTATTTGGTAGTTAACATGTATTTGGTTACATTTTAGAAGTCTGTTTACTGTTCACCTTTACACCTATGGTAGAACTAAAACTAAATTGATTAACTATAGGGTGAAAAGAACTTAAGTTCAAGTTACAAAAGTAACTGAGCATTATTTACATAGTTACATAGTATTTACAGCACAGAAACAGGCCATTTGGCCCAACAGGCCCATGCCGATGTTGATGCTCCACACAAGCCTACTTCATCTAACCCCATCAACATATCCTTCTATTCCTTTCTCCTTCAATGTGTGTATCTAGCTTCCCCTTAAATGCATTTATGCTGGTAACTACTCCTTGTGGTAGTGAGTTCCACATTCTAACCACTCTCTGGGTAAAGAAGTTTCTCCGGTATTCCCGATTGGATTTATTAGTGACGATCGTATTTGTGGCCCTTAGTTCTGGTCTCCCCTGCAAGTGGCAACATCTTCAATGCATCTACCCTATCAAACCCTTTCATAATCTTAATGATCTCTATCACCCCTCAGTCTTCTCTTTTCTGATAGATATAACCTCTCGATTCTGGTATCATTCTAGTAAATCTTTTTTGCACTTTCTCCAGTGCCGCAATATCCTTTTATAATATGGAGACCAGAACTGTAAACAAGGTACCATACAAGTTTAACACAGCTTCTCTGCTTTTCAGTTCTATCCCTCTAGCAATGAACCCAGTGCTTTGTTTATGGTCTTAGGTAACCTCTGCAATGATTTTGGCTAGCTCACCTCTTTCCACTCCCTTACACATACCTCTTGACAAGCAGTATATGTAGGAAGTCTATGTGTAATCAGACCTGAAGAAAATCATGACTACAAAAACATTATCCATCTTAGGAACTTTAAACAAAGGGTTCTCATTCAAACGGAATTAGATTTACTCGACTGAGAAGAACCAGATTTGGGCAGATCGGAGGTGATCATCCCAACTGGCTCAGCAGAACTGATACTTGGGCATCAAGATATTGGTCGAGATTTTTCACTCTGGCACCGAGCACCTCCTCTGATGGTGGGAGTAAATGACACTCCCACCACTCATGCAATTTCCTCCTGTCCTGGTGTCTTTAGGCCGAGAGAAAAAGAGAATCAATGGAAAGAGAAATGAACAGATGGCCTGATTATACACT
The DNA here is from genome assembly GCF_044704955.1 of Pristiophorus japonicus. Classification (NCBI taxonomy): domain Eukaryota; kingdom Metazoa; phylum Chordata; class Chondrichthyes; family Pristiophoridae; genus Pristiophorus; species Pristiophorus japonicus. The sequence continues at coordinate 13,612,764 of NC_091994.1, forward strand.
CCTGTCCAGTTGCTAAACCCTTTCATATTCTTCTTTTTCACGCAGCTATCAAATTTCCTTTTGGCACTACTTATGGAGTCTTCTTTAACCACTATTTGTGGCAGGAAATTCCACAATCTAGCCAGCCTTTGTATAAAGCGGTTTTTCTCTAACCTCCGCTTCAAATCTTCTTGTGAGTATCTTCACCATGTGCCCTCTCATCACCGTTTCAGCAACCAATGCAAGCAAAATGCTACTGTTAACTGTTATAATTTTTCATAACCCTGAAGATCTCAATCAGTTCACTCCACAAGCTTCGCAACTCCAGTGAAAAATGCACTAACTTCTCAAGTCCTTTTTCACAACTGTAACTCCTCATGCCATTGCATTTATACCCTTCCTCTGAGGAGAGGGAAGGTCACGACGGATGAGCGGCGAGAGATCGTAGCGGAGGTGTGATGAATGATTGAGGTGGAGGAGCGGCGAGAGATCGAGGCAGAAATGTGGCGGATGATCGGGGTGGAGGAGTAGTGAGGGATCGTGGCTGAGATCCGGCAAGTGATCGTGGCAGCGGTGCGGCAAATGTTTGGTGCGGAGGTGCAGTGAGAGATCGTGGCAGAGGTGTGGTGAAAGTTTTGTGGCGGAAGAACGGCGAATGTTTGGTGCAGAGGTGCAGCGAGAGATCGTGGTGGAGGTGCGGCGAATGTTTATGGCGGAGGAGTGGCGAGAGATCGTGGCAGAGGAACGGTGAGTGATTGTGGCTGAGGTGCGGCAAATGGAGTATGGGGCGCAGAAGAGCGGAGGGCCCAGGGGCAGCACCGGCCAGCCCACACTGCAATATGTGTGCAGCAGAGCAGGTCTCCAGTCATCCTGGTTAATCCTTGCCATTGTACAAAGACCTAGCTCTGTCAAGCCCATGTGGTGGCTGATATGCAAAGGCCACCACATGTTAAAAAAAATCCACACACAGGCATCTTCCACCCCTGGAGGACTGGAATATCGGGTCCTTCATTGAAACATCTGCGAACTCATCCCTTTTGGTGTGGAAGCAAGCCATCCTCGTTGGAGGGACCACCTATGATGATGACCCTTCCTATATTGTACATAATACTGGCCTAACTAAGGTGTTGTACAAATTCTATTCAATGCCTCTACAAAACCGTGGATTCTGTTTGCCTTTTTATGGCCATATCCATTTGTACTGCCAACTTTAATGGCTTGTGTAATTGCAAACCAAGGTGCCCCCTACTCTTCTGCTCCATTTAAAATATACTATTACAAGTGCACTTCCTTCTCCATTCTTATTTCTAAAATCTATTATTTCACATTGTTTACATTGAACAGCATCTACCACTTATCTGTCCATCCTACTAGCTTATCTAGGTTCTCCTGCAATCTTTGACAGGCCGGCTGGACTTTTGGCTTTGATGATTTCGGAGCAGTAATGGTGGCTGGGTGGTAAAGTTAGCGCCCGGGAACAGTTTGCGCCTCAGTCAGTGACATTGGGCGGCTGGGCCCTGAGTCAGGGGCGCAGCGCTAAGGGATGCGTTGTACGCCGCTCTTGGGCGATAGCGTGGGAAACTCCCGAGCTAAAGAGCCGAGCTGGGATCGCACCGAGAGATGTCTGGGGAGAAAAAAAACCCGAAAAAAACCCCACAAAAACATTGCTGAAGCCACCACAACATAAATCGCAAAAAAAATTAAAAGAAGAAACAATCATACTTACCTTAGGAGTCCATTACTTACCTCTCCGCTGTCGTTATCGTTGGACCGCCTGATTTCCCAGGCGTTCACTGCGGGGCTTACGGATCGGGCAAGAGTCAAAACTCGCGCCGGTGTCGCAACCAGGGGCGTTGCACACCGGCGCAGCTTGTCCGGTTGGTGCTGCTCCGCGCCGCCGCAAAACCGGACCCGAGGATTGCTGCGGGGCGCTGGAGGCTGTCTGCCATTGCCGCCGCTCTGGGGTGAAAACCGAGCCGAAAATCCGCCTCCTTATTCCAGCTTGCCATACCTTCCCACTTGACGTAATCTGCAGATTACATCATTTCCTAGGTCCCTATTATTTGTATATGTAATAAATGAGCGCAGCCTAACTTGCACTTGAAAAACATGTCTTTCATACCCAGCAAACTTTCCTTTGCCTCTGCTCTTTGCTTTCTGTCCTACAGCTATCTCTCTATCCATGTGGCCACATTCCTCTTATTTCCCAGTGACATTCCCTTTGCCGTGAGTCTCTTGTATGTATCTTATCAAATCGTCCTTGGAAATTCATACGTACCACATTCATTGCATTTCCTTTATCTATCCTCTGTGTTATTCCTTCAAATTATGCTATAGGATTGGTCAAACTCTCTTCTCTTGAAAAAAGAAGGCTGAGGGGTGACCTAATAGAGGTCTTTAAAATGATGAAAGGTTTTGATAGAGTGGACACAGAGAGAATGTTTTCACTTGTGGGGAAGAGCATAACTAGAGGCCATCAATATAAGATAGTCACCAAGAAATCCAATAGGGAATTCAGAAGAAACTTCTTTACCCAGGGAGTGGTGAGACTGTGGATGCACTACCACAGGGAGTGGTTGAAGCGAATAGTATCGATGCATTTAAGGGGCGGCTAGAAAATGCATATGAGGGAGAAGGGAATAGAGGGTTATGCTGATAGAGTTAGTTGAGGAAAGATGGGAGGAGGCTCAAGCAGAGCATAAATGCTGGCATGGACTGGTTGGGCCGAATGGCCTGTTTCTGTGTCACGTATCCTATGGAATCCTATGTAAACACAGTCTGCCATACTTACTATAAGCGGACACCCTGTACTTCAGATGCGTGCCATTTATACAGTCGCTGCACCCACCATGAACCTTAGGCAAATTAAACCGGATTCTATTTTGGAAAGTATATGCTCTCAAACTTTAGCTTCTCCGCTGTAATGGTCATAATGACCTGCCCAGTTTTCAGAGCACGTCCATAAAAGTTGACATTGAGACGTATACCAGTCATGATGTACCAGGTTGCTGCCTTTTGGCCAGTGGAAGCAGTATCATTAAGTAACAGTACTGTTGGAAAAAATGGCAATAATCTTCCGCACATACACATAGAAACCAGAAGGAATTTGACAGCAAACTACCTTTGGGGAAACCCTCTGATATTCAAGCCCTTTCTCCTAATCTGACATCCTACATTTTAATTACTTTAAAATATTCTATTTCCATTGGGGATATCGCTTACATTCTAGTGTGTAGCTAGGAGCTGGAATAAACATAGAAACATAGAAAATAGGTGCAGGAGTAGGCCATTCGGCCCTTCGAGCTTGCACCGCCATTCAATGAGTTCATGGCTGAACATGCAACTTCAGTACCCCATTCCTGCTTTCTCGCCATACCCCTTGATCCCCTAGTGGTAAGGACTACATCGAACTCCTTTTTGAATATATTTAGTGAATTGGCCTCAACAACTTTCTGTGGTAGAGAATTCCACAGGTTCACCACTCTCTGGGTGAAGAAGTTTCTCCTCATCTCGGTCCTAAATGGCTTACCCCTTATCCTTAGACTGTGACCCCTGGTTCTGGACTTCTCCAACATTGGGAACATTCTTCCTGCATCTAACCTGTCCAATCCCGTCAGAATTTTAAACGTTTCTATGAGATCCCCTCTCATTCTTCTGAACTCCAGTGAATACAAGCCCAATTGATCCAGTCTTTCTTGATATGTCAGTCCTGCCATTCCGGGAATCAGTCTGGTGAACCTTCGCTGCACTCACTCAATAGCAAGAATGTCCTTCCTCAAGTTCGGAGACCAAAACTGTACACAATACTCCAGGTGTGGCCTCACCAAGGCCCTGTACAACTGTAGTAACATCTCCCTGCCCCTCTACTCAAATCCCCTCGCTATGAAGGCCAACATGCCATTTGCTTTCTTAACCGCCTGCTGTACCTGCATGCCAACCTTCAATGACTGATGTACCATGACACCCAGGTCTCGTTGCACCTCCCCTTTTCCTAATCTGTCACCATTCAGATAAAAGTCTGTCTCTCTGTTTTTACCACCAAAGTGGATAACCTCATATTTATCCACATTATACTTCATCTGCCATGCATTTGCCCACTCACCTAACCTATCCGTCACTCTGCAGCCTCATAGCATCCTCCTCGCAGCTCACACTGCCACCCAACTTAGTGTCATCTGCAAATTTGGAGATACTACATTTAATCCCCTCGTCTAAATCATTAATGTACACTGTAAACAGCTGGAGCCCCAGCACAGAACCTTGCGGTACCCCACTAGTCACTGCCTGCCATTCTGAAAAGTACCCATTTACTCCTACTCTTTGCTTCCTGTCTGCCAACCAGTTCTCAATCCACGTTAGCACACTACCCCCAATCCCATGTACTTTAACTTTGCACATTAATCTCTTGTGTGGGTCCTTGTCGAAAGCCTTCTGAAAGTCCAAATACACCACATCAACTGGTTCTCCCTTGTCCACTCTACTGGAAACATCCTCAAAAAATTCCAGAAGATTTGTCAAACATGATTTCCCTTTCACAAATCCATGCTGACTTGGACCTATCATGTCACCTCTTTCCAAATGCGCTGCTATGACATCCTTAATAATTGATTCCATCATTTTACCCACTACCAATGTCAGGCTGACCAGTCTATAATTCCCTGTTTTCTCTCTCCCTCCTTTTTTAAAAAGTGGGGTTACATTGGCTACCCTCCACTCCATAGGAACTGATCCAGAGTCTATGGAATGTTGGAAAATGACTGTCAATGCATCCGCTATTTCCAAGGCCATCTCCTTAAGTACTCTGGGATGCAGTCCATCAGGCCCTGGGGATTTATCAGCCTTCAATCCCATCAATTTCCCCAACACAATTTCCCGACTAATAAGGATTTCCCTCAGTTCCTCCTTCTTACTAGACCCTCTGACCCCTTTTATATCCGGAATGTTGTTTGTGTCCTCCTTAGTGAATACCGAACCAAAGTATTTGTTCAATTGGTCTGCCATTTCTTTGTTCCCCGTTATGACTGCAGGGGACCTACGTTTGTCTTTACTAACCTTTTTCTCTTTACATATCTATAGAACACAGATACCACTTCCTGGTGTGTCCCACTCTGTGTTTTTGTACCCGGCAGAAGAAACATGCTTCTTAAAGACTTGGAATAAAAGTGCCAACTTCAGGCAGATGTTCGGAGTGGGATTCATGATCAAGCAGAATTGCTAGGCCTGCCTGCTTGGCATGTGTGCATTTTCTTTTCTTCACGGAGGCTCTGAATCTCTCTGAATCATAGGGGACCCTGCATATTTCACAGTACAAGGGGCTGTGGTCATATTGCACCACCAGTGTGAGTTTGCCATTGTGCGAAAATCAGCCAGTAAGACCTGCATTACTCTGTGAGCTGCTGTCGTTCTTTGCTCACCAGGAAAGAGATTGTGCATAAATTCACAACGCCTCTCCCCGACAGCTTTTTTTTTAAATGCCAGGAGATTGTGGGTGTGAATGACTGCTTTCTCACGAGTAAGTTTGTTAACTGTCTAAAAGACTGCCTGAGTGCCTTAAACTCAACATGGCGTGACATCGGAGTCACCGTTCATGTGAGCAAGCCTCGGTGGTATGAGAGGGAGGGAGTCCTTGGATGGTGAAGAGGGAGAGGGGATGTGGGCAGGGGAAGAGTAAGTGTATTCCAGAAGCAGATATCCAAAAACAAACTCGCTTTCTTGTTGATGTGCACTCAAAGCTGTTCTGCAGTGACACAAGAGTGGCAGTACAATTGCAATTATAGACACTGAATTGCATCAGGTCTTTACCAGCTTTTCAAACATTGAAAGACTTGACGAGAGAAATGTATAGGCCAAAGAGTGAGATGCATTAAAATTCTGAAACCAAACCGAGCGAGTCTCACTCCAAATGAATGTAATTTGTCAGCCGACGAGGTTTAAAGCTGTGTTTTTATATGAAACAAGTCTACAAAGGACCAAATGCACACATACACAATCCTGATACAGTCAATTCCAGGTAAATGTTTTAAATGTCATAGAATTCTTATTTTCCAAATTATTTCCTATGTAGTCCCATAATCTGGAATTCCTAATCCAAACATACCACTTAAGTACAAAATCACCATCCAAGTTGGATTCAATTGTACTTCAGGCATCACATCCTCTATTAAATGGGGGTACTTGTGCATGAAACACAAAAGGTTAGTATGCAGGTACAGCAAGTGATCAGGAAGGCCAATGGAATCTTGGCCTTTATTGCAAAGGGGATGGAGTATAAAAGCAGGGAAGTCTTGCTACAGCTATACAGGGTATTGGTGATGCCACACCTGGAATACTGCGTGCAGTTTTGGTTTCCATATTTACGAAAGGATATACTTGCTTTGGAGGCAGTTCAGAGAAGGTTCACTAGGTTGATTCCGGAGATGAGGGGGTTGACTTATGAGGAAAGGTTGAGTAGGTTGGGCCTCTACTCATTGGAATTCAGAAGAATGAGAGGTGATCTTATCGAAACGTATAAGATTATGAGGGAGCTTGACAAGGTGGATGCAGAGAAGATGTTTCCACTGATGGGGGAGACTAGAATAAGGGGCCACCCATTTAAAACTGAGATGAGGAGAAATTTCTTCTCTCAGAGGATTGTATATCTGTGGAATTCGCTGCCTCAGAGAGTTGTGGAAGCTGGGACATTGAATAAATTTAAGACAGATATAGACAGTTTCTTAACCGATATGGGGATAAGGGGTTATGGGGAGCGGGCGGGGAAGTGGAGCTGAGTCCATGATCAGATCAGCCATGATCTTATTGAATGGCGGAGCAGGCTCGAGGGGCTGTATGACCTACTCCTGTTCCTATTTCTTATGTTCTTATGTTATATAAAGGAGAAGGAAACCCTGTCTATATGAAAAGGTATGTATCTAAATATATATATATATTTTTTTTTTGCCATAATGGAGACCTGCCACCGAATGTCTTATCCCTTAACAACCATTCTGGTGACACGATTTTATGTAGTCTCTTTTTTGAGGTCATCCAAAACTCTGCTGCCGCTGTCCTAACTCGCACCAAGCCCTGTTCACCCATCACCTTTGTGCTTACTGGCATACATTGGCTCGCAGTTAAACAACACCTCAATTTTATCCCTCCATGGCCTCACCCCTCCCTATCTCTTTAACCTCCCCCAATCCCAAAACCTTCCAATATATCTGCGCTCCGCTAATTCTGGCCTCTTGAGCATCCCTGATTTAAATCGTTCCACCATCGCTGGCCGTGCTTTCAGCTGCCTGGGCCTAAGTTCTGGAACTCCCTGCCTAAACCTCTCCACCTCTCTTTACTCCTTTAAGACGCAGCGTAAAACCTACCTCTGCTCTAATGTCTCCTTATGTGGCTCGGTGTCAGGTTTTGTTTGATAACGCTCCTGTGGAGCGCCTTGGGATGTTTTACTACTTTAAAAGCGCTATATAAATACAAGTTGTTGTTGGTGGCGGTGGAGAGGGACACATTTAAAAGTACACACATGCACTTTCAAGCAGTACTGAATAGCAGTCACAACCAGGGACACTGCTAGACTTCATTTCCCGTTTATTTCCCTTGGGTATTGAGGTAAACTCTACTGCTATGCTGACCTGGATAAACTAACTCAACATAAAGCTGGGAGCTGATCTGATTCCTTGTTGATCTGTGCAGCTCACTGGGTACAATTGACACAGTTAGCTGTGGGGAAAGTACTGTATCAGTGAAATCAGCATTCGACTCATAATTGACTCGTTTGACTTTGTAATTTGTTTTTGTTCCTACTCAATAAATCTTAGTGTTTCTTTTTTTTGCTGGGGGGGTGGGGGGGGTGGAGGTGCAGTGGGGGGCAGGGAGAAGGTGAATGGTCGGCCTGTGAAGGAAGTTGTGACCCCAAAAAAGACCCCGATCAAAATGTTTGCAACTCTGTAATGGTTGTTTGGTTTTCCGAGACTGATTTGGAGAGGTTGTGACACAGTTACACTGCTGGGTGTCAAACAAACAAAGACACGTTTGTGAGCCTCCGAGACAGAGGAGGTTGTCCGTCCTGCGGTTTTGCTCTTCCCACAAACAGCTGCTATTCCAGGCCTGAATAACCTTACAAACCCTTTGCCGAGCCATCGATGGGAAATTGCTTCGCCCCTGCTGAATGGAGACCTGCAAATTCTCCCAATATTTAGTATCAACACTGAAAAGCTCACCAAATGCAGTCCGCCACACCTAGCAGACGTGAAACTCTAAACTCTACAACACAGCACCTTTTTACCAGACGATGAATTAGTTCAAGTGACTTTTACTGAGTAGTGGTCGCTGCAGCAAAAGCCCGCCCAGCAATCGCTGTGATCGCAACCTGTCACATCTCTAACTTCTTCACAGTTCTGACAAAGGGTCATCGACCTGAAACGTTAACTCTGTTTCTCTCTCCACAGATGCTGCCTGACCCGCTGAATATTTCCAGCATTTTCTGTTTACATTTCAGATTCCAGCATCCGCAGTGTTTTGTTTTTGTATTCATGTTTAATTCACTGCCACTTCTCTTCTAGGAATGCCAACCTTGAAGAAGTACTGCTCTTCCCTCAGACAGGATTTCTGTTTGTCTCTTTTACCTTGTTCATCTTTATTGCTTTCTGTTTCCCTGTTGTTCCTTCCTCCCTCGCCCCCCTTTCCTGTCCCCTACACCTGCTTAAAAACCTGTTACATCTCTAACATTTTTCAGTTCTGACGAGGGTCATCGACTTAAAAAGTTAACCCTGTCAAGCCCTGTCAGAATTTTGTCTGCTTCAATGAGATCACCTCTAAACTCTAGAGATTATAGGCCTGGTCTGCTCAATCTCTTCTCATAGGACAATCCCCCCACCTACCAGGAATCAGTCTGGTGAACCTTTGTTGCACTCCCTCTATGACAAGTATATCCTTCCTTCGGTAAGGAGACCAAAACTGTACACAATACTCCAGGTGCGGTCTCACCAGAGCCCTATATAATTGCAGTAAGACATCTTTACTCTTATACTCAAATCTTCTTGTAATAAAGGCCAACATACCATTTGCTTTCTTAATTGCTTGCTGTACCTGCATGTTAACTTTCAGTGATTTGTGTACAAGGACACCAGGTCCCTCTGAACACCAACATTTTCTAATCTCTCACCATTTAAAAAAATACTCTGCTTTTCTATTTTTCCCACCAAAGTGGATAACTTCACATTTCTCCACATTATATTCCATTTGCCATGTTCTTGCCCACTCACTTTGCCTGTCTATATTCCCTTGAAGCCTCTTTGTATCCTCCTCACAACTTGCATTCCCACCTAGCTTTGCATCATCAGAAAATGTGGATATATTACATTTGGTCCCCTCATCAAAATCATTGATATAGATTGTGAATGGCTGAGGCCCAAGCACTGATCCTTGTGGCACCCCACTAGTTACAGCCTTCCAACCCAAAAATGACCTGTTTATTCCTACTCTCTGTTTTCTGTCTGTTAACCAAGCCTCTATCCATGTTAGTATATTACCACAAATCCCATGAGCCCTAATTTTGTTTAATAACCTCATGTGTGGCACCTTATCGAATGCCTTCTGAAAATCAAAATATACCACATCCACTGGTTCCTCTTTATCTAATCTACTAGTTATAACCTCAAAGATTTGTCAAACAATGATTTCCCTTTCATAAATCTGTGTTGACTCTGCCCAGTCCTATTATTATTTTCTAAGTGTCACCACGTCCTTAAAAATAGATTCTAGCCTTTTCCCTACTACTGATGTCAGGCTAACTGGTCTACAGTTCCCCATTTTTAATCTAGGGTTGCAAGATGAACAACAACAACTTGCATTTATATAGCACCTTCAACATAGCAAAACGTCCCAAGGCGCTTCACAGGAGCGTATTCGGACGACAATTGAGAGATTTCCCCAGTGCGCCTGCGAATGGATAATCTCGGAGAATCCCATACCCCTTTAGGAGGGGCAGTTGACCCCTGGTTAGGAGCACATCATTTTTAAATTGGGATTTAATGCACAGCAAGCACAGCTGGAGGAGCCTCGCAGGTGATCGAAGAAATTAAGTTGCAAAATACGGTATGAAATCTATTTGCTTCTTAAAATCTATCAAAGGCAAAGGATGATCGTTAGAGAGAGGACACAGGATGCTAAAAGATAAGCAAGAAAGATGCACGGGATGGCTTTGATTCAATGAGAAGCGCTGCCTTTTGTAACCTTGAAATTCCAACCAGTATTTGGAAGGGGTGAATAGCAAGCTTATTTGAGCCTGTGGTGAATGCTTGTGCCCAAAGGCATCAGTTGTCCCTGTAAAAGGGCTCCACTTGTACAGCGCAGAGCCGGAGGGCATTGAAAACTCACTGTAGGACAGGCTGGAGGAGAAGAACTATGCACTGTACTGGCACAACAAAGTTATCCTGGCTCGACACCAGCTCCCAAAGCTGGAGGAGCTGCAATAGAAAAGTAAGTTTCTCTGCGTGATGATACCAAACCGTGCCATTTTTTTTCCTCATAAAACCCAATCTTCCTCAGTTGTTTATTCAGCTCACCACAGCCATGGTTAAGGTCGAAAAATAACATCAATGGAAAAATAAAATGCGCCAGTGGAAATTAACTGCCACCCCTCTGCCCACATATGTGGTACAGACTGGATTCAACCACTTGGTAGACAGCTTTGAGCCATGAAAGGCTATTTGTTCCAATATTATGAGTCTGATCTGTGGAGGCTGGCCTAGTGCCAGTACAGTTGTGCGGTGCCAGTATTCTCTGCTCCTCCACCCTTACTGCTTGTCCTGCTGCCAGATATTGAGAATCCCCACACGCTGCACAATATAAATGGGGCATTTTCACAGCATGAACTGGTGCCGCTGGGAGTAATATTAACTTTGGTGACAGTGTAAAATGAGCAATGTTGAAGCAGCCTCCCATTATACACTCAGCCCTAATTTCCTTTCCATTAACAACTTGCATTTATATCGTGCCTTTAGCGTAGCAAGATGTCCCAAGGCTTCTGTATAGTGGGCGGATAAGTCAACACCACCCATTTTGCACCTGTGCTCAAAGTTAAAATGACTCCCTTTGTGTGTTAACACCATGGACTATTGGCCGTTTAACGCAGGCTCAAGCAATTACACCCGCAGCAATATTGGAGGGACTGGTACGAGATAGACAGTGCAGCCAATCTCACCCTCACCCTCGTCTGCAATCCTCAGCAAATTTGCTCTTTCCTGTGCCTCCCGGGCAGCGAGAAGTGACTGGAGCTGCAATTCAGCACTGTGCCTTTGCCTTCTCTTTCTTCCCTGCTCGAGAAAACTAGACAACACGATTAAGAGGTGAGGCGATTCCATATCACAAGCAGAGCTCCCCCCCCCCACCCCCCCATCCACCCTTGCAAGTGGCATTTGGCCAACCAATGAGGAAGGAATCAAGCAGGGGACGAGACTTGAAAGAAAGAACCTGCATTTATATAGTGCCTTTCACATCCTTAAGGCACTCCAAAGCACTTCACAGCCATTAAAAGAAGTCCCCTCTCAGGTGGACATAAAAGACCACATAGCCACTATTTCCAAGAAGAGCAGGGGAGTTCTCCCCGGTCTCCTGGCCAATATTTAACACTCAATCAATATAACAAAAACAGATTATCTGGCCATCATCACATTACTGTTTGTGGGAGCTTGCTGTGCGCAATGTGGCTGCCGCATTTTCCACATTGCAACAAAAGTACTTCATTGGCTGTAAAGCGCTTTGAGACGTTTGGTGGTCGTGAAAGGCGCTATATAAATGCAAGTCTTTCTTTCTTGTGTAGGAATGTTTCCTGCAATCAATGAGCTGGTTTATGCTGAGCTCTGCAACCTGGGTCCATGATTAACTTGCAAACAACACACACACAATGACCTCCACATCAACACGGACCTGATCCCAGCATATTCCTCAACCACACAGAATTCCAGCAACCAAACCACTTCCTATTCACTCCAACTGTGCAGGCATCCCCATCCTAGCATAATATTGAATCACAATGTCTTGACAGACATTAAATGCTGCCCAACTATTCCGCTCAACCAGCTGAATACTCTAGTGTCACATCCAGGCGAAATTTCACCAAGAGGGAACTACCAACGTATTTTAAAGTCAGTTCTGTGTCAGTGGTAACTTTTCGCGAAATGTTTAGATTACACAGTTAATAGCAGAATTGAATAGGCTGTGGCACAAAAATATCCAATTTGGAGAGCTGTCAAAGGTGGGGAAAGGTTAGGAGTGAGAGTAGTGATCAAAGACAGTGCGACCAATCATTATCATCAGAGGCGGTCCCTCGAAACGAGGATGACTTGCTTCCACGCCAAAAAAGGATGAGTTCACAGGTGTTTCAATGAAGGACCCGAACTACATGTTGAAGGGTGGAAGATGCCTGTGCGTGGATTTTTTTAACGTGTGATGCCCATTGCACAACAGCCACCACATGGGCTTGACAGAGCTAGGTCTTGGTCCAGTGGCAAGGATTACCCAAGACGACTGGAGACCAGCTCTGCTGCACGGACCTAGTGCGCACACATACCGCAGTGTGGGCTGGGCCGTGTTGCCCCTGGGCCCCTGGCCCCGAACTCACGTCTCCCCTGGGCTCCAATCACATCCTTCCACAGTCTCTCGCCGCTCCTTCCACACAAACCCATTAAAACATACGGAGCTGTGTTTATTTTGTTCTAGCGAGATGTATCAAAATAGGTCACATTTTTGGACCAGCAAGGAGGAGGCCTCTCTTCCAATGATTGACAACTTGACAGGGCTGGCAAATTAGACCGTTGCCTGTGTGGTCAACAGAAATCAAGAGGCAAGAATGACATTAGTTGATAAAATGAGATCTACCTTTGTTAGAATTGGAGAATACGTAAAATATATACATGGCAAGAAATGGGCCAAAATACCGATCCCACAGCCTCATTCGAAAGAAGTATAGGTCCACAAGAGTGCTGCAGTAGTGCTAATTCTCTGACCTGTTTATTGAGTAGATTGGGCCTATACTCCTCTGGAGTTTTGAAGAATGAGGTGTGATCTCTTTGAAACATAGAAGATTCTGAGGGGGATTGACAGGGTAGATGCTGAGAGGTAGTTTCCCTGGCTGGAGAGTCTAAAACTTAGCGGCACAGTCTCAGGATGAGGGGTCGGCCATTTAAGACTGAGATGAGGAGGAATTTCTTCTCTCAGAGGGTTGTGAATCTTTGGAATTCTCTGCCCCAGAGGGCTGTGGTTGCTGAATTATTGAGTATCTTCAAGGCTGAGATATAGATTTTTGGACTCTAGGGAAATCAAGGGATATGGGGGTTGGGCGGGAAAGTGGAGTTGAGGTTGAAGATCAGCCATAGGTCTTATTGAATGGCGGAACAGGCTCGAGGGGCCGTATGTCTTACTGCTGCTCCTAATTCTTATGTTCTCATGTACCTCCTTCAATTGAAGGCGGGAAACATGGGATTGATGAATTTACCTAAATAAACAATACCAACTTTCACCATCTGCTGAAACTATTTGTTCTTATCAAAGTAATTCGAGATGTGTTTCCATGGTTACCTGCACTGCCCAGTGTGGTACTGAGCCATTACCAGGTCCAAGCTCTGCTCTGCACTGAGACAACTGATCTCAACTGGGGCAACGATGAGGTCTCTACAATTGGAGATTGAAAAATTCAGTCGGGTTTCCCGCTCCTGGTCAGTGCCCCTAGACTACTGCTGGGAAGTGCCTGGATCGGATGAGGATTGAGGGTCCAGTGTGCCCATAAGAGCTGAATAGTCTTGCACAAGGGGAATAGCCTGTTGAGTGAGATACCAGAAGGCTGCCAGCACAAGTGGAACAGAAAAAGACTGAAAGAAAATGAGGGGAGTATGGCTTTACATGAGTTGTTTGAGAATTCCTCAAGAGAAGGTGGTGGTGAGCCGCCTTCTTGAACCGCTGCTGTTCGTGTGGTGAAGGTGCTCCCACAGAGCTGTTAGGGAGGGAGTTCCAGGATTTTGACTCAGCGATGATGAAGGAGCGGCCGATATATTTCCAAGTCAGGATGATGTGTGACTTGGAGGGTAACTTTCAGGTGGTGGTGCTCCCATGCGCCTGCTGCCCTTGTCCTTCTAGGTGGTAGAGGTGGCGGGTTTGAGAGGTGCTGCCGAAAAGTGTATAATTGAGACTGCGGCACAGTGCAATTAAATCCGCACTGTGACTACGGGAGGAGCTCCTCGGCCACGGGAAGAAGATGGTTGAGGAGGACTCTAGTGATGACTTTCCCAGTGGCTGATAGCAGGGAGATTCCTCTGTAGTTCCCGCAGTCAGACTTGTCCCCTTTTTTTTTTAAAGGTGGTCACGATTACTGCATCTCTGAGATCCCCCGGCATGCTCTCCTCCCTCCAGATGAGAGAGATGAGGTCGTGTATTTGTGCCAGCAGTGCCTCTCCGCCATACTTCAATGCCTCGCAGGGATTCCATCCACACCTGTAGCCTTGTTGTTTTTAAGCTGTCTTATGGCTTTTTCCACCTCGTGCAGTGCTGGGGTCTCACGTGGTGGTGGCGGGTAGCATGCTGCAGGATGGAGTTGAGAACACTCGAGTCAAAGGCAGAGTCTCGATTGAGGAGATCTTTGAAGTGCTCCTTCCAGCGGGCTCTGACTGCCTCGGTGTCCTTGATGAGTGTTTCCCCGTTCTTGGCCAGCAGTGGGGTGGGGCCTTGGGTGTTTGGCCCATAGGTAGCCTTGACTGCGATGAAGAATCCTCGCACATCATGGCTGTCGGCCAGCTGCTGTATCTCCTGTGCTTTCTCCACCACCACCTATTCTTTAAGTCCCGGGTTTTTTGTTGGACCTCAGCCTTGAGCCGTCTGTAATGCTGCTTTGCTGCTCCCGCGTTGGGTTGTTGTTTAAGGCTCAGAAATTAGCTCTTGATCATTCTCATCAAACCAGTCCTGGTGTTTTCTGGTTGAGTGACCGAGTGTCTGTTTGCAGGCACAGGTTATGGAGGCCTGGAGGGCAGACCAAGCGCTGTGGGCATTCTGCGTCTCGGAGTCGTCAAGGCACTCCCGGAGTCACAGTGCGGATTTCGTCCCCTATGGGGCACAATGAACATGATTTTTGCAGTGCGACAGCTACAGGAAAAATGCAGGGAACAGTGCCAGCCCTTATACATGGCCTTCTTCGACCTTACAAAGGCCTTTGACACTGTCAACCGCGAGGGTCTATGGAGCGTCTTCCTCCGTTTCGGATGCCCCTAAACGTTCGTCACCATCCTCCGCCTGCTCCACGATGACATGCAGACTGTGATCTTTACCAACGGATCCATCACAGACCCAATCCACGTCCGGACCGGGGTTAAACAGGGCTGCGTCATCGCCCCAACCCTCTTCTCAATCTTTCTTGCCGCCATGCTCCACCTCACAGTCAACAAGCTCCCGGTTGGAGTGGAACCATTGGGAATCTGTTCAACCTGCGCCGTCTCCAGGCCAGGTCCAACCTCTGTCGTCGAGCTACAGTACGTGGATGATGCCTGCGTCTGCGCACACACAGAGGTGAACTCCAGGACACAGTCCAGAGTCAACATATTTACTGAGGCGTACGAAAGCATGGGCCTTACGCTAAACATCCGTAAGACAAAGATCCTCCACCATCCTGTCCTCACCGCACAGCACTGCCCCCCAGTCATCAAGATCCACGGCGTGGCCCTGGACACCGTGGCCCACTTCCCTTATCTCAGGAGCCTCCTATCAACAAGAGCAGGCATTGACGACAAGATCCAACACCGCCTCCAGTGCTCCAGTGTAGCTTTCGGCTGCCTGAGGAAAAGAGTGTTTGAAGACCAGGCCCTCAAAACTGCCACCAAGCTCATGGTCTACAGGGCTGTAGTAATACCCGCCCTCCTGTATGGCTCAGAGACATGGACCATGTACAGTAGACACCTCAAGTTGCTGGAGAAATATCACCAATGATGTCTCCGCAAGATTCTACAAATCCCTTGGGAGGACAGACGCACCAACGTCAGCGTCCTCATTCAGGCCAACATCCCCAGCATTGAAGCACTGACCACACTTGATCAGCTCCGCTGGGCAGGCCACACAGTCCGCATGCCAGACACGAGACTCCCAAATCAAGTGCTCTACTTGGAGCTCCCTCACGGCAAACGAGCCAAAGGTGGGCAGCGGAAACGCTACAAGGATACCCTCAAAGTCTCCCTGATAAAGTGCGACATCCCCACTGACACCTGGGAGTCCCTGGCCCAAGACCGCCCTAAGTGGAGGAAGTGCATCCGAGAGGGCGCTCGTCACCCCGAGTCTCGACGCCGAGAGCGTGCAGAAATAAAAAGCAGACAGCGGAAAGCGCGTGCGGCAAACCAGTCCCACCCTCCCTTACCCTCAACGACTATCTGTCCCACCTGTGACAGAGTCTGTGGCTCTCGTATTGGACTGTTCAGCCACCAAAGAACTCACTTCAGGAGCGGAAGCAAGTCTTTCTCGATTCCGAGGGACTGCCTATGATGACAGTGCAATGCTGCAGTGTAAAAGTACCGTACGTTCATCTGTGAGATGAATATTCTGACGCCAAGCAGTGTTGTTTGAACAGGTATCCATAAATAGGACTGCGATCCAGCTGATGCACTCGGGTGGGAGGGAGACCCTGGGTGTGTGTGCATGTGGAAAGCAGCAATGTGACTCTAACAGTGATCAATCAGAAATAATCTGTTAAAAAGAGAGCACTACTGTTAAGCAACCTTCACAGTTTGTAAATCTTTGTGCTCCTGTTACGGTGAATGTCTGAGACTGTACAAATCGGCTTATCGCTGAGCACCGACCCCAGGTTATTTAATGGATGCAGTTGGCTTGTCAGCCTATTTGCTTTCACCGTTTCAGAATACCGACCTCCTATTACACTACCCAGCTGTTTCTTAACTTCTGCAGTAAGTGACTCGCCTCCTGACTCCCCAAAGCCATTCCACCATCTACAAGGCACAAGTCAGGAGTGCGATGGAGTGCTGTCCACTTGCCTGGATGAGTGCAGCTCCAACATTACTCAAGAAGCTCAACACCATCCAGGACAAAGCTCTCCGCTTGATTGGCACCCCATCCACCACCTTCAACATTCACTCCCTCCAGCACCGGCGCACCGTGGCTGCAGTGTGCACCGTCTACAAGATGCACTGCAGCAACTCGCCAAGGCTTCTTCGACAGCACCTCCCAAACCCATGACCTCTACCACCTAGAAGGACAAGGGCAGCAGGTGCATGGGAACACCACCGGCTGCAAGTTCCCCTCCAAGTCACACACCATCCTGACTTGGAAATATAGCGGCCGTTCCTCCATCGTCGCTGGTCAAAACCGTGGAACTCCCTCCCTAACAGCACTGTGGGAGCAGCTTCACCACACGGACTGCAGCGGTTCAAGAAGGCAGCTCACCACCACCTTCTCAAGAGCAATTAGGGATGGGCAATAAATGCCAGCCTTGCCAGCGACGCCCGGATCCTGTGAATGATTTTAAAAGAAATGAATCTGCCACTGGTCTCAGTTACTCCTGGTGACCCATTCTAGCTCTCGAGTGAAAGAAAAGAATTAAAATCAAGTGATTATATTCTGGCTGACCTCCTGTTTGGAGGTTGGGAGGCCAGGGATGTGATGTTTCGTTGCTTGTTCTCCGTGCCCCGCTCCAACCCCTCCCCTCCTCTAAATAGCGCTCATTGCTTTCAGGGGAGCTATCACATGACGTTTTTAAATCTTCTTTGTAACACAAAATCCTTTTCCTAAATGAGTCTCGGGGGCGGGGGTGGGGGGGGGGGGGAGGATAAGTCCATTATTTAGTTCCATCTAGCAACATTCCTTTAAAAGGAGTGTTGTCATCACTGAAAGCTGTCTCTTGAGCCACTCAAGTTAAAATGAACTCATTAATCTAACTTTAACCTGCTGCAAACCACAAGGAATCTGAATTAGCCAGAGACCAAAAGAAACATTGAACATTCAGCAGCATTGACGTTAAATAATGAATACACTCACTGTCACCCCTTTATAAACTTGAGCTCATCCAAAACTCTGCTGTTCATATCCTCACTCACACCAAGTCCCATTCACCTATTTCCCCAGTGCTCACAGTAGCTCCTAGTCCCCTCACAACTTGATTTTTACAATTCTCAGCCTCGTGTTCAAATCCCTCCCTATCTCTGTAACCGCCTCCAGCCCTACAACCCTGCAAGATCTCTGCTCTCTTCTGACTCTGGCCTCTTGTGCTTTCAACTCCCTTCACCCCACCATTGGCGGCGGTCGTGCCTTATACTCTGGAATAACCTCCCGGAACTTCTCCGCCTGCTTACCTCTCGCTCCTCCTTTAAGGCGCTCCTTAAAACCGATCTCTTTGACCAAGCTTTTAGTCACCTGCCCTAATGGCTTCTCCTTTGCCTCAGTGTCAACTTGTGTCTGATTATGGGGCCAAAATTGCCCCTTTGCGCAGGGCCAGTTGGGGCTGCCGGCTGGCGCTAACGAAACGCCTAATCCGTTAGCGTGCGGCACGGCGACCACAACGACTCGCGCGGAATTGGCCCCAGGACTCCTCCAACCGGCGAAAAGCGGTTTGTGCCGCGCCCCGCGATTAGTGCAACGGCGCGGAGCGTGCACAGCAATGATGTCATGCAGCCCGCAGCCCCTCTTGGCTTCCCAGGCCCCTGCCCCTGCCGACACCCTCCCTGGTGGCCCAGTGGGTGCCACTAAAGAGGCTGCAGAGTTTGCAGCAGCCCTCCCCTTTAAAAGAAGAGGAGGGATGTTGTGACGCGTTAGCCTGACGCTCCATTAGCGCACCAAACATTTTTTTTCCTCAAAAAGGCCAATTCCACGCCAGGGGCCGATGCTTCCTACGCAAAAAAAACATCCAATTCTAATTATGCGTGCCAAACCCAGCACAGGGCAATTTCGGCCTCGTGTGTCTAATTGTTCTATCATGAGGTTTAACCACCCACTCCACTGCCACTTGTTGATTTCCGACGTTAAGGATCACTAAGGGAGCATTTACATTACAGCTGGATTGTTGCTGCAACACTGTCGTAGTTTCACATTGTGCCAACACTGTCGTTATAAAGGCCAATTTTCCAAGCACAGGCCTCGTCCACCAATGGCACCGATCGGTAAATCACGGCCCTTCGCCTGCGAGTTCTCAATACGCGTGGAGTTGGTGAGGCCTAGAATTTGGAGTTGGGTCCGACCTGGAGGAGGGAATCTCACTCCACGGCACTGTGGAGCCAGGTTGAGCCTTAACCTCCGATTTACACAGCCCGACTTCAGCTTTGTTGCGAAGCTAGACCCACCTTAAACGAATGCTAAACCCCTGTTATAAATGTACCTCCCTTGAAAAGATAAATCAAGTAGTGCTTTAATATCCCTACATCCCTCTTCTAACAGTGACTGCACTCCAAAAGTACTTCATTGGCTGTAAAGCGCTTTGAGCAGTCCGGTGGTTGTGAAAGACGCTATATAAATCCAAGTCTTTCTTTCTTTTATTGACCCAGCTCCTCTTTAAAGGTGTCAATTGACCACAAATCAATTCTTTTCTCTGAGTAAGCGTCCCACATCTCCACTATCCAATGGGAAGTGAGTATTTTCTAATCTCTAACCTTGTTTGAAGCTTGTTAATTTTATACGTCCGTTGCTTAACGCTGGGTTGACAAGAATTCTTATTGCGTAAACCATAAAAATACAACAGCCAAAAAAATGTATAGTTGATATGTAACAAATGAGAAATGAAATCAGCAACAAGTCCTCAATGTTACCTTTGGCTCCTGTTTATAGTTTTCCAGTTCATGCCATGTTACTAATGATCATATTTGTACTGATAAAGCTCTTGATCACATTAAAATATTTCAAAACTTCACTCTGTGAATTATTTTGAGTTGCAGTGACTGTTGTTATACAGATAAACATGGCAGGCAAATTCAACACTTGCAGCATCACACTAATAGCACTGAGCTACATTAGCAGTTAATCTGTTTATTTTTGTGATGCTGGTTGAGGGAGAAATGTTGGCCTAGGACAACTCGAGAACTCTGTGCCCTACTCTAAGATCCATCGAGCCACCATTACCGGCAGATGGAGCCTCGACTTAACATCTCCTGAAGGATGGTGCCTCCGATGATGCAGCACTCCCTCAACACCGTACAGGAAGGTCAGCCTCAATCACACGCTGGTATGGGACTCAAATTCACAACCTTCTGACCCAGTGTACTACCCAGTGAAAGAAAGAAAGACTTGCATTTATAGAGCGCCTTTCATGGCCTCAGGCTTTCCAAGGTGCTTTACAGCCAATAAAATACAGACACACTTGAGGTTATCAGTACAAGATCTTCTCACTTCGACACTGTAAAATATCCAACACGTCTCCATGCATAGCACTTTTATGTTAAGTGCACCAACATTAAAATTCTTGTTACGTATTACACTGTTCAGCACAGAGTTTTGTGTATTGAAGCTTAATATTTGCTGAAATATGTGTGCAATAGTTTTGCACTCTACTATGAAGCTATCACCTTGTGTACAGCTCAGGAGAAGTACAGAGGTCTGTTTAACAAGTGCATTGAACAACTCTGACTAAACAGCTTTAACTAGTATGAAGAGAATTGAGACCTACTTACTGACTGGAAAGTGACTGTCACAGGCTTTCAGTAGGACTCTGCCAGCTCCTTGAAAGTGAGGTTAACAGTAACACACAGTACTTGCTGGGAACAAGAAAATGTGATTAAAGTCTCGGGCATGACGGAGTCTACAGTTACGACCCAACCCCCTCACAGGCTCAGGTCCAATCACATCGCCACTGAGCCCACCAATCAGCAACGTGTTTTTTTTTTGCATTTTCTCTCACACAAAGACATTAAGCAGTCAAGTGACAGGAACCAATCCCTTTGCACAGAACTTAGACTCCTTTAGAAACCTAAAAATAAGGACACTACATGATTGTTCACTCTGACTACAAATTTCCGAGGATGTACAATTAGACTGTGGTCCCCTTAAGTACACCGCATGTCTCTGCATTCTGCTACATCCATATCTCAGTCAAACACTTAACCCTTTAGCGGATTCCAGCAAAAAAATACTTAAGCCAGATTGCAGTTTGCTTTACCTTTGTTCGGACGATACGGCGAATGAAACAGTTGTATATCATCATTGTAAAGTATCTTGTCAGAACTCCTACACGGCAAGCGAGCCCCAGGTGGGCAGTGGAACCGTTTCAAGGACACCTTCAAAGTCTCCCTGGTAAAATGCAACATCCCCACCGACGCCTGGGAGTTCCTGGCCAAAGACCGCTCTAAGTGGAGGAAGAGCATCTGGGAGGGCGCTGAGCACCTCGAGTCTCGTCGCCAAGAGCGTGCAGAAAACTGTACTAATGTAACGTGATTTACGGATTGTATTAAACTGTACCTTGAAATGAAATGCACGCTAGTGCATTGTATGGAACTGCTGTCAGCATCCAAACGAGTTGTATGGAATTGCTGACCGCAAGATACTGAGCTATTTTCCAGTGTATTGTGAAAATTTTACATGAATAAAGTATATTTTTGAAAAAAAAATGCAGAAAACAAGCGCAGGCAGCGGAAGGAGCGAGTGGCAAACTAGACTCATCACCCACCCTTTCCTTCAATGACTGCCTGTCCCACCTGTGGCAGAGACTGTAATTCCCGTATTGGACTGTTCAGTCACCTGATGATCGGTCAGGCTCATTACCACGGTTTATACTGCGATCTGTGGATAGTAGGAGCACGCGTGCGCACTAGGTCCGTGCAGCAGAGCTGGTCTCCAGTCGTCTTGGTTAACCCTTGCCACTGGATCAAGACCTAGCTCTGTCAAGCCCGTGTGGTGGCTGGTGTGCAACGGCCACCCCACGTTAAAAAAATCCACGCACAGACATCTTCCACCCTTCAACATGTAGCTTGGGACCTAGTTCAGGTCCCTCATTGAAACACCTGTGAACTCATCCCTTTTTGGTTTGGAAGCAGGTCAGCCTCGATACGAGGGACCGCCTAATAATACTATTTATGTGCAGAGCGGTCAGCCGTGGCTCAGTGGTACCACTCTTGCCTCTGAGTCAGAAGGTCGTGTCGACAAGTCCCATTTCAGCGACTTGAGCACGTAATCTAGGCTGACACTCAGACACTAACACCGTCTGAGATGCCGACTTGCGGAAGGAAACGTTAAGCCGAAGCCCTGCCTGACCTCTCAGGTGAGGCAAGAATGACTGCCCTTGACATTGAGGCAGCATTTGACCAAGTTCGGCACCAAGGAGCCCTGGTAAAACAGAAGTCAATGGGGATCGGGGGAAAACTCTCCACTGGCTGAAGTCACATCTAGCACAAAGGAAGATTGGTGTGCTTGTTGGAGGTCAATCATCCCAGCCCCAGGACATCGCTGCAGGAGTTCTTCAGGGCAGTGTCCCAGGCCCAACAATCTTCAGCTGCTTCATCAATGGCCTTCCCTCCATCATAAGGTCAGAAGTGGGGACGTTTGCTGATGACTGCACAGTGTTCAGTTCCATTCAAAATTCCTCAGATAATGAAGCAGACCATGCCCACATGCAGCAAGACCTGGACAACATCCAGGCATGTGCTGATAAGTGGCAAGTAATAGTCGCACTACATAAGTGCCAGGCAATGCCCATCACCAACAAAAGAGAATCTAACCACCTTCCCTTGACATTCAATGGCATTACCATCGCCAGGTCCCCCAACATCAACATCCTGGGGGTCACCATTGACCAGAAACTTAACTGGACCAGCCACATAAATATTGTGGCAACAAGAGCAGGTCAGAGGCTGGGTATTCTGAGGCGAGTGACTCACCTCCTAACTCCTCAAAGCCTTTTCACCATCTACAAGGCACAAGTCTGGAGTGTGCTGGAATACTCTCCACTTGCCTGGATGAGTGCAGCTCCAATAACACTCAAGAAGCTCAACACCATCCAGGGTAAAGCAGCCCGCTTGACTGGCTCCCCATCCACCACCTTAAATATTAGCGCCTTTCACCACCGGCGCACCATGGCTGCAGTGTGTACCATCTACAAGATGTGCTGCAGCAACTCGCCAAGGCTGCTTTGGCAGCACCTCCCAAACTCGTGACATCACCACCTAGAAGGACAAGGGCAGCAGGCGCATGGGAACACCACCATCTCCACGTTCCCCTCCACACCACACACATATATCAATGCAAGTCTTTCTTTTTATTGTTTTCAATGTAGAATAAATTTGGACAGGATGTAAAATGGCCACCTGCCCCGAACCTGCCCCATTCCTGCCGGGCACGAGGTTAAAATTGGGGCTTTAGTCTCCTTCAGTTGTGTGCAGAGGTCTTGTGGCTATTTCATTCTGGCACAGAACGTTCGTGGCCTTATTATTGGCCAGTCGGACTACATAGCTGCCATGTTGGAACCTGGAGTGGGATTGTGAGTGGGGCCAGGACCGAGAGTGTCATGTATGTAACCTCTATGTAACACCACTGCAATACTGTATATACTTAAGCAATGCACACCTTGACCACAGGGGCTGAACTTGTGGGAGACACTCCTTACCTGGTCATCCAGGTATATAAAGGGAGGTCGCGTGCAGGGTCATCACTTCTTGGTCCTGTGAATAAAGATTCAGGTCATAGAGTGACATTGTCCATAGGATGTGCCTCGTGTGGGTTTTGTGCCATTGAGTAAGGACATTACAGAGAGCTGAATGTGGAGCTCGAATTGGATCGGGAGTGGGACCTGGAGCCGGAGTGGAGTCTGATGGGAAGAGCGACCTGGAGCCGGAGTGGGACTGGGATTGGGAGCTGCAGGAGGAACGTCAAAGCAGTTGGTGGGGCGGAAAGCATGGACTCAATCTAATCCAGTCTAAAGGCAGCAACAGAGAGACAGGGGCAACGTGGTGCTCGTGGGCTGTACTCATGGTCTAGGCTCATGTGAGGAGACTGGCTTCTTGGGGGGGGGTATCAGAGGGGAGTCGGTAAGGAGCGAGAAACCTGGAAGCAAGAAGAATGCACAAAAAGTCATCCAAGATTCTCCTGCCTATTTCCTAACTCGCACCAAGTCCCGTTCATCCACCACCCCTGTGCTCGCTGACCTACATTGGCTCCCGGTTCAGCAATGCCTCGATTTCAAAATTCTCATCCTTGTTTTCAAATCCCTCCATGATCTCACCCCTCCCTATCTCTGTAGCCTTCTCCAGCCCTACAACCCCCTGCGATATCTATGCTTCTCCAATTCTGGCCTCGAGCATCCCTGATTATAATCGCTCAACTATTGGCGGCCGTGCCTTCAGCTGCCTGGGCCCTAAGCTCTGGAACTCTCTCCCTAAACCTCTCCGCCTCTCTATCTCTGTTAGATGCTCCTTAAAGCCAACTCTTTGACCTGTCCTAATATCTTCTTATGTGGCTCGGTGTCAAATTTTGTTTGATAACGCTCCTGTGAAGCGCCTTGGGACGTTTTACTACGTTAAAGGCGCTATATAAATACAAGTTGTTGTTGCCAATAGTTGTATGACAGACTTCAGTTATTCACTGCAAATGCTGCAATACCAACTGAATGTAGAGTTCTACTTTACAATATTTACCACTAGTAATGTAGAAAGAATTGGACTTCGCTGTTATGTGAAACAATGTGTACTTATAGGTTGAAAAAGGGTTTGAGGGAGCATTTGAAGGAAGTAGGACAGTATTACCAAATATCATTAATATAGGAAATGCTTTAATTCATAATGTCTGACATTGGCAACTCCTTCACAGCTAGTAATGAATGTGATTGAATCACCTGTTTATATTAACCATGAAAGATGCACTATTATGGTGATGAGTAAAAGCTAGATGTCTAATAAATGATGATAGTGTCTCTCACCTCTAGCCGCCAACCTTCCTCTTTTGCAACCTATCTCCACAGCCTCCTCCAGTCCTACAATCCTTCGTGATCTCTTGTACATCCCCCACTTCCTTTGCCCCACCATTGGTTCTTTCCGCCTCTCTGCATCGCTCTCCTCCTTTAAGATGCTCCTTAAAACCTATCTCTTTGTCCAAGCATTTGGTCACTCGTCTAAATGTCTCCTTCTTTGACTCAATGTCACTTTTGAAGGAGGAAAGCATCTTGAAGGAGGAAAGTGGGGTAGAGAGACAGAGAGGTTTAGGGAGGGCGTTTCAGAGCTTAGGGCCTAGGCAACAGAAGGCACGGCCACCGATGGCTGAGTGATAATAATCAGAGATGCTCAAGAGGGCCAGAATTAGAGGAGCGCAGACATCTCGGGGGTGGGAGGGGCGCTGTGGGGCTGGAGGAGATCACAGAGATAGGGAGGGGCGAGGCCATGAAGGGATTTGTAAACAAGGATGAGAATTTTGAAATCGAGGCGTTGCTTAGCCGGGAACCAATGTAGGTCAGCGAGCACAGGGGTGATGGGTGAGCGGGACTCGGTGCGAGTTAGGACACGGGCTGCTGAGTTTTGGTTGACCTCAAGCTTACATAGGGTAGAATGTGGGAGGCCAGCCAAGTTAGAATAGTCAAGCCCAGAGGTAACAAAAGCATGGATGAGCTGATGCAAGGGTGGAGACAGGCGATGTTAGGAGGTGGAAATAGGCGGTTTTAGTTATACCGCGGATATGTAGTCGAAAGCTCATTTCAAGGTCAAATATGACACCCAGGTTGCGAACAGTCTGGTTCCACCTCAGACAGCTAGGGAGAGGGATGGAGTCGGTGGCTAGGGAACGCAGTTTGTGATGGGGAAACAAAGACAATAGCTTCGGTCTTCCCAATATTTAATTGGAAAAAATTTCTGCTCATCCAGAACTGGATGTCGGACAAGCAGTCTGACAATTTACATACGGTGGAGGCGTCGAGAGAAGTGGTGGAGAGGTAGAGCTGGGTGTGTCAGCGTACGTGTGGAAACTGATGCCATGTTTTCCAATGATGTTGCCAAGGGGCATATAGATGAGAAATAGGAGGGGGCCAAGGATAGATCCTTGGGGTACCCCAGAGGGAACGGTATGAATCAGTATGAAATCAGTGACTGACTTCACTGCACATTTCAAAAAATCAGCAACAAATTACAAAACAAAGTATAAACTATGAGCATTTTCACTATCTACTAAAATAAAACAAATAATCTTGCAAGGACACACTGTCTCTCTCTGCCCTCTCCCGTTCCTTGCCCCTCGTCCCCTCTCCCCTCGTTGCCCCTGTTATTTCCCTCTCTTCTTCAATAATTGCCAAAAAATGCCAGGGAAAGGTGCGGAGATATTTTTTTCTTTACGCAGCGAGTTTTTACGATCTGGAACGCACTGCCTGAAAGGGCGGTGGAAGCAGATTCAATAGTAACTTTCAAAAGAGGAGTTGAATAAATCTAGAATTAGAAAAGAAGAAATCTTTAAAATTGGTGCCTGACTCTCATCCCCCTCAAAATAGACATAAAATGGTAGCGTCATAATCATCATCATGAGCACCTCGAGTCTCGTCGCCGAGAGCATGCAGAAAACCAGCGCAGGCAGCGGAAGGAGCGTGCGGCAAACCAGACTCCCCACCCACCCTTTCCTTCAACCACTGTCTGTCCCACCTGTGACAGAGACTGTAATTCCTGCAATGGACTGTACAGTCACCTGAGAACTCACTTTTAGAGTGGAAGCAAGTCTTCCTCGATTTCGAGGGACTGTCTATGATGGTAGCATACACAGTACATGACTGGTTCTGCCCTGCACTCATACAGACCAAGAAAGTCCCAGTGTGCGGAGGTGCGGAGTTAATTGATCTTGGATGAACCAGCAGTACAGGTGCCTCTGTACAAATGCCTCTGGATTAATAAAGGGATTCGTTGAGCACGGGGAGGTGTGAATGGTAACCTAATCCTAAACCGAAACAACAGGGAGAGCCGAATGGACTAAATGTCCTTTTCTCTCTCTCCCCACCCAGTTCGTTCCTCTTTGGTCCCGTAGTGAAGGCATTGACTCATTGCCTGGGTACAGTCCCACAGACACCAACAGCCCTCGGGTACGCTTACCCAAGTGGCCGCTTTATCATTCGTGAGCCTCGACAGTGAGCGGGCCAGGGTTAAAATGTCTGCAGCACTCCTTTGCTCTGCTGGCAGAGGCTGGAGAGGGACTGTCTCAAAAGACAGTAAAACCATCTGTGTGCAGTCTTCAACAGGCCCCTGTGCAACTGCGCATCGGAAGATGGACAAAGACACCCATTGTGTGGGACGATGTCAGATCTTGAAAGTACCACTCACTTGGGACATCTTTAAAAGCAATTAACATCAGGCACGGGATTCCCTGTAATTTACCTCATCTGGGACCATTTGGTATCTCCCCCGACTGGATGCTGAAGAAGTCAAAGGCAGCACTGTTACAATATCTGCATTACCGTCTCATGGAGAACATCTCCCTTTTATCTAGTCATTCCTTTTAAGCAAGCACCATTAAAAGTATATTTGCTGTTCGGAATTGGCAATAACATTCTATAAATCCAAGGACTAAAGTCATTTGCCTGTCTATTACAACAAATTAGTGTTAATTAATAAAGGGGGTATAATTTGCACAGATTAGTACTTGATAGGTTTGGGCAAAACCCAATTTTAAAATTTTTTATTCCTGGGATGTGAGCATCGCTGACAAGGCCGGCATTTATTGCCCATCCCTAATTGCCCTTGAGAAGGTGGTGGTGAGCTGCCTTCTTGAACCGCTGCAGTCCGTGTGGTGAAGATACTCCCACAGCGCTGTTAGGGAGGGCATTCCAGGATTTTGAGCCAGCGACGATGAAGGAACGGCCGATATATTTCCAAGTCAGGATGGTGTGTGACTTGGAGGGGAACGTGGAGGTGGTGGTGTTCCCATGCGCCTGCAGCCCTTGTCCTTCTGGGTGGTGGAATCATGGGTTTGGGAGGTGCTGCCCAAGAAGCCTTGGCGAGTTTACCCTGAGCAACTACAACTGGCCCCGTTCCACAACAATAAAGAGGCCTCATTAAACCAGATCTGACGATTGCAACTTGAATGACTTCAGATGTACTTTAGGATCTGACAGTCAATCTCAAAGGGAGCCCAGCCCACAGAAGGCGACATACCCGAGGGTACATAAGAACATCAGAACATAAGAAATAGGAGCAGGAGTAGGCCATAAGGCCCCTTGAGCCTGCTCCGCCATTCAATAAGATCATGGCTGATCTGATCATGGACTCAGCTCCACTTTCCTGTCCACTCCCCATAACCCCTTATCTCCTTATCATTTAAGAAACTTTCTATTTCTGTCTTAAATTTATTTAATGTCCCAGCTTCCACAGCTCTCTGAGGCAGCGAATTCCACAGATTTACAACCCTCTGAGAGAAGAAATTTCTCCTCATCTCAATTTTAAATGGGCGGCCCCTTATTTTAAGATCATGCCCCCTCGTTCTAGTCTCCCCCATCAGTGGAAACATCCTCTCTGCATCCACCCTGTCAAGCCCCCTCATAATCTTATACGTTTCTATAAGATCACCTCTCATTCTTCTGAAGTACGAAGTACTGCCAGTGACCTTAGTGCTGTGTCCACTGCATAACATCGCCAGGTTATTGAGAATCTGCACAAGCAGACAAGCTTTATTTGGTATTTTATTACTGGAGCCTAACCTGGATGTTTATTGAAACTCAAATTCTGATGGTCAAGTTACACAGAAGTTAATTAATTACATGCAAGATAACAAACAACAACAACTTGTATTTATATAGCGCCTTTAACGTAGTGAAACATCCCAAGGCACTTCACAGGAGTAGTAGGAGACAAAAAAAAAATTAACGGTCCTGTGACATTATTCAAAGAGGAGCAGGGAGTCCTCCCGGAGTCCTGACTAATGTTCCTCGCTCACACAACATCACCACAAAAAACCCAGACCAACGGGCCATTCACCATCGCTGCTGCACTTTCCCATCCGTCTCTGCACTTCACAACGATTCATTGTGGGCACCACTTGCCGACTTTCCAACGTGATGTGCTGCTTTATAAATTCTAAAATGGTTATTGTTGTTAAATGTGGCACGAGACAGATTACAAAGTGTCCACTAGATGGCAGCAAAGCGACAACAGAACAATCCGACTTCCTGCAGCAGCCCCCTTTGTCTGTTCGCACGGCGGCAAATTTTTATTTAATAACCAGGTTATTTTCCTATAATATCACAAGAGCACAGCAGAACGCGTCATGAGGTCCAACGGCAAGGGAAAAAAAGAACTTGCATTTATATAGCGCCTTTCATGACCACCGGACGTCCCAAAGAGCTTGACAGCCAATGAGGTACTTTTGGAGTGTAGTCACTGTTGTAATGTGGGAAACGTGGCAGCCAATTTGCGCACAGCAAGTTCCCACAAAGAGCAATGTGATAATGTGCTCCCACGGCAATATTTCGAAGAAGAGCAGGGGAGTTATCCCTGGTATCCTGGCCAATTGACATTCCTAAAGCAGATGATCTGGTCATTATCACATTGCTCTTTGTGGGAGCTTACTGTGCGCAAATTGGCTGCCGCGTTTCCCACATTACAACAGTGACTACACTCCCAAAGTACCTCATTGGCTGTCAAGCTCTTTGGGACGTCCGGTGGTCGTGAAAGGCGCTATATAAATGCAAGTTCTTTCTTCCCTTGCCGTTGGACCTCATGACGCGTTCTGCTGTGCTCTTGTGATATTATAGGAAAATAACCTGGTTATTAAATAAAAATTTGCCGCCGTGCGAACAGACAAAGGGGGCTGCTGCAGGAAGTCGGATTGTTCTGTTGTCGCTTTGCTGCCATCTAGTGGACACTTTGTAATCTGTCTCGTGCCACATTTAACAACAATAACCATTTTAGAATTTATAAAGCAGCACATCACGTTGGAAAGTCGGCAAGTGGTGCCCACAATGAATCGTTGTGAAGTGCAGAGACGGATGGGAAAGTGCAGCAGCGATGGTGAATGGCCCGTTGGTCTGGGTTTTTTGTGGTGATGTTGTGTGAGCGAGGAACATTAGTCAGGACTCCGGGAGGACTCCCTGCTCCTCTTTGAATAATGTCACAGGACCGTTAATTTTTTTTTTGTCTCATAATACTCCTGTGAAGCGACTTGGGACGTTTCACTACGTTAAAGGCGCTATATAAATACAGGTTGTTTTTCTTGTTGTTAATAGCCACGCAAACCACTGGAACAGGCAGAGGGGCCTCAATTTTGCTTCTAAATCTGACATTTCCGACCTGCTCCCTCTGATCTCTGCCCCGTTTAGACAACTGACGGAGATTAAAAGAAGGAATGAGGCAGGTTCGGGTCAGGCGGCCATTTTACATCCTATCCATATTTATTCTCCATTGAAAACAATAAAAAGAAAGAAAGACTTGCATTCATATAGCGCCTTTCACGACCAGCGGACGTCCCAAATGCTTTACAGCCAATGAAGAACTCTTGGAGTGTAGTCACTGTTGTAATGTAGGAAGCACGGCAGCCAATTTGCGCACAGCAAGCTCCCACAAACAGCAATGCGATAACGACCAGATAGTCTGTTTTTGTTATGTTGATTGAGGGATAAATATGGACCAGGACACGGGGGAGAACTCCCCTGCTCTTCTTCGAAATAGGGCATAATCCTCTCTGCTTGCTCTAATGGATTGATCAAACTCTGAAATTCATTTCTCTCAGATTTAATTTGGCTACTGCACGAAAATCAGCTGAAGAAAACTTACGTTAGAAAACAGAATTCACGCGTGTGCAGGAACGTACTCCCACAGTCCAGGGGTTGGTGGGATTCAAAGGAGAAACCTTTTACTTCCAGTTCCTATGGAGAAGCTGAGGCGAAACTCCTCTAACATTCTGCTCAGGCCGACACTGCTGGTGCTGGCTCCTGAAACACGGATTCCGTGCAGCCAACTGCAACCCTAAAGGCCCAGGTCCTGACCAGGATATCCAGGGGCGGATTAACCACGGGGCGATTAACCACTGGGTGGATTAACCGTGGGGTGGATTAACCGTGGGGCGGATTAACCACACGGCGATTAACCACTGGGTGGATTAACCACGGGACGGATTAACCACGGGATGGATTAACCATGGAGCGGATTAACCACGGAGCGGATTAACCATGGAGTGGATTAACCACGGGACGGATTAACCACTGGGCGATTAACCATGGGGTGGATTAACCACGGGACGGATTAACCACGGGATGGATTAACCACGGGATGGATTAACCATGGAGCGGATTAACCACGGAGCGGATTAACCATGGAGTGGATTAACCACGGGACGGATTAACCACTGGGCGATTAACCGTGGAGTGGATTAACCACGGGACGGATTAACCACTGGGCGATTAACCGTGGGGTGGATTAACCACGGGACAGATTAACCACTGGGCGATTAACCGTGGGGTGGATTAACCACGGAGCGGATTAACCACTGGGTGGATTAACGGTGGGGTGGATTAACCACGGGACGGATTAACCACTGGGCGATTAACCGTGGGGTGGATTAACCACGGAGCGGATTAACCATGGAGTGGATTAACCATGGGGCGGATTCACCACGGGGTGGGTTAACCATGGAGCGGATTAACCAGGGGATAGAAGGGGCTGCAACCCCAGGCCCACCAAACAATATATGCCCACCAAATAAATGTTGGGAAAAAATATAAGGCCTCTCAAATAGGTTGAATAGAATGGACAATAAGAGAGGAAAAACAAGACCGAGAAAAATAGATTCACTTGCTTATACCTATATACAGAAATACCTTTATACACGAATGTACAGAAGTACCTATATACACTAATGTACCTATATATAGAAGGACCTATATACACTAATGTACCTATATACAGAACAGAATACATATTAGCTTGTTTTATTTCACATGTTATGGAGAGAAATTTGCATATATGTTTAGGAATCTAGTATTGCAATGTTACCAGAACCAGAATATATGCCTACTTGATACAGAATATATGCTTTGATTGTTGAATATACCGGCCTATGTTTTCATATTCAGAATCAGAATCGTGTACGTAATGTAATGAACCTGAACAAACAGAACTATCGGCCCAATTGGACCAGTTTCCCCGGGCCCACCAGACCCTGAATCCGGCCCTGGTCATCTCCCAGTCAGCTCACCTTTGGGGGCACCAACTGCCCGAGACCCACCTGGTGGCAGCCAGCACCACCAGCAGAGGGCGCGATGCAACGCAAAAATGCTTCAGTGAGGGAAAATACTCCGCGGGCAAGCAGGTCCTTGGGGGAAGGAAGTGAGTGAGGAGGCAGCAGTTATATTGTTGGCAGTCAGCGGGAGAGCCAGTCAGGGGGAGAGTCAGTCAGGGGGAGAGAGAGAGTCAGGGGGAGAGAGAGAGTCTGTCATGTATTCAACCAGCATTGTAACCCATGTATAATCTGACCTAAGTTGTACACTGTGAGAACAATGACCACTAGGTGGTAAACTTGTGGGAGACACTCCTAACCTGGAGCTTCAGATATAAAAGGGGAAGCTCCACCCACCTTCATCACTTGAGTGCTAAGGAATAAAGGACAGGTCACAGACTGACCTTCTCTCAAGCATGGGCCTCGTGTGCATTTATACTGTATAGTAAGGACGTATCAATGGCGACGAGGATGGGATTTAAACCACGCGAGCATGGCCACTAGCAGAACAGACGAGAGGTACTGTGTTAAGGAATGGTTGGGACAGAGATTCAACATTGTTAAAGCAGCACACAGTTCTCCAGGCAGACAAGGGCAGTCGGGCATGCCCCAACATGTGGTCGAACCCAGAGGGGGAGTTCGACAGAGACAATGGCAAGCTGAACGGCGATTCACGCCATTGCAAGGGACAATGCGGCCAGTAATGGGGCCATCAACACCTGTTAATGGTGCACTCAAGGACAATAACAGGGGCAGTCAGGGACGATCGACTGGCAAGGGACCTTTTGTTTCAAACAGCAGCTCATGTTGGAGGCGTGGAGGCACACACTCAGCCGGAGTTTGCAGAGATGAGCAAAATACTTGCAGAAATTGCAGAAATGAACGCTGGGGGAAATCGCTGGAAGCTGAAGTTCAGCGAGTTCATGTGGAGCATGTATACAGTTCATACAACAGGACGCCACCGATAATGATGAAAGTGCTCCTCAATGGCATCCCAGTATCAATGGAGCTAGACACGGGGGCCAGCCAGTCCCTGATGGGTATCAAACAGTTCGAAAAGTTGTGGGCGTCCAAGGCCAGGAGGCCAAAATTATCGCCGATTGACGCACAGCTACGGACTTACACAAAGCAGATCATTCCGGTGCTAGGCAGCGCCACGGTAGTCGTGATCCACAAAGATTCGGAGAACAGGTTGCCACTCTGGGTTGTCCTGGGGGACGGTCCCGCGCTACTGGGGAGGAGTTGGCTTGCTGTCATGAACTGGAAATGGGACGATGTCAATGCAATTTCCTCTGTGGAGCGAGTATCATGCTCACAGATCCTGGACAAATTTGACTCATTATTTCAACCCGGCATTGGCACTTTCATGGGGGCCAAGGTAGTGATTCACATAAACCCGACGCCAGGCCAGTACACCACAAGGCCAGAGCGGTGCCGTACGTGATGCGGGAAAAGATAGAAGGTGAATTGGACCGCCTGCTGAGGGAAGGCATCATCTCGCCAGTCGAATTCAGTGACTGCGGGAGCCTGATTGTGCCAGTGCTCAAGGCGGATGGGTCGGTCAGGATATGTGGCGATTACAAGGCCACCATCAATCGGGTGTCACTCCAAGACCAGTATCTGCTACCTAAAGCGGAGGACCTCTTTGCGACGCTATCCGGTGGCAAACTTTTTTCAAAATTGGACCGGACCTCAGCTTACATGACCCAGGAGCTGGTGAGTGAGTCAAAGAAGCTGACCACCATCACAACACACAAGGGGTTGTTTGAGTACAACAGATGTCCGTTCGGGATTCACTCCGCCGCCAGGATCTTCCAACGAAATATGGAAAGCCTCCTCAAGTCGATTCCAGGGACAGTGGTTTTTCAGGACGACATCCTCATCACGGGTTACGATACTGAAGAACACCTCCACAACCTGGAGGAGGTGCTATGCAGACTGGACCGGGTAGGGCTGCGACTGAAAAAGGCCAAGTGCGTCTTCCTAGCTCCAGAGGTAGAATTCCTGGGGATGAGGGTAGCAGCAGACGGGATCAGCCCTACTGCGTCCAAGACGGAAGCGATTCAGAGAGCACCCAGACCCCGTAACACAACGGAGCTGCGTTCATTCCTGGGGCTCCTGAACTATTTTGGTAACTTTCTTCCCAAATTGAACACGCTGCTAGAGCCGCTACATGTGCTCCTACGCAAAGGTCGCGAATGGGTCTGGGGAGACAGCCAGGAAAGGGCTTTTAATAGAGCACGCAATTTGTTATGTTCCAACAATCTGCTAACGCTATATGACCCGTGTAAGAAACTTGTGTTAACGTGCGATGCGTCGTCCTATGGTGTCGGGTGTGTGTTGCAGCATGTCAATGCCAAGGGTCAGTTACAGCCGGTAGCATATGCCTCCAGAAGTCTGTCCCAGGCAGAAAGGAGCTACGGGATGGTAGAAAAGAAGGCGCTCGCATGTGTATATGCGGTAAAGAAAATGCACCAGAACCTGTTTGGCAGGAAATTTGAGCTGTAGACAGATCACAAACCCCTAACGTCCCTTTTGGCCGATAACAAGGCCATAAATGCAAACGCATTGGCCCGCATACAGAGGTGGGCACTCACGTTAGCCGCCTATGACTACACAATTCGGCACAGACCGGGCACCGAAAACTGCGCCGATGCACTCAGCAGGCTCCCACTAGCCATCACTGAGGGGGCTACCGAGCATGCTGCTGAGATGGTCATGGCTGTTGAAGCTTTTGGAAGCGAAGGCTCACACGTGACAATCCATCAGATTAAAGTCTGGACAAATAGAGACCCGCTATTGTCTCTAATCAAGAAATGTGTCCTGAATGGGGACTGGGCAGCCACGTACAGGGCATACCCTGAGGAATTTAAACCATTTCACAGGCGCAGGGATGAACTCTCGATTCAGGCTGATTGCCTACTGTGGGGAAACCGCGTAGTCATGCCCCAGATGGGCAGAGAGGTGTTCATCAGAGAACTCCACAATGAGCACCCGGGCATTGTGACGATGAAGGCAATTGCCAGGTCACACGTTTGGTGGCCAGGGATAGACGCAGATCTGGAACTTTGTGTTCGCAGGTGCAACACGTGTGCCCAGCTGGGCAATGCGCCCAGGGAAGCCCCCCTTAGCCCCTGGCCATGGCCCGCCAAGCCTTGGTCACGCATCCATGTGGACTATGCAGATCCTTTCATGGGAAAAATGTTTTTGGTTGTAGTAGACGCCTACTCCAAATGGATCGAGTGTGACATTTTAAATTCAAGCACATCCTCTGCCACGGTAGAAAGTCTACGGGCAATGTTCGCCGCCCACGGTCTACCGGACATCTTGGTCAGCGACAATGGCCTGTGCTTCACAAGCACTGAATTTCAGGACTTCATGGCAGGCAATGGAATTAACCATGTCAGAATGGCACCGTTCAAGCCGGCCTCAAACGGCCAGGCAGAACGAGCAGTGCAGATAATCAAACAGGGGATGCTCAGAATCCAAGGGGGTTCCCTACAATGCTGCTTATCACGCCTCCTGTTGGCCTACAGATCCCGACCACACTCGCTCACAGAGATTCCACCCGCAGAGCTGCTGATGAAAAGGACGCTCAAAACCCGGTTATCCCTTATACACCCCTCCATGAAAGAAATTGTCGAGAGCAGGCGCCAGTCACAATATCACTACCATGACAGGAATGCGAGGGCGCGATGTATTGATGTAATTGATCCTGTTTTTGTCCTCAACTACGCTGCAGGGCCCAAATGGCTCGCAGGCACTGTGGTTGCCAAAGAGGGAAATAGGATTCTGGTAGTTAAACTTACCAATGGACAAATCTGCCGCAAACATGTGGATCAAACAAAAAGGAGGTTCAGCAACCCCATAGAAGAAGCAGAGGAAGAACACGATATAGAGTTCACTCCTCCACAGGTGACCGAACACAGGAACCAAAGGGAGGAGAGCCCAGTCACTGTGGGCAGTCCGGACAGGCCTGAGGCACCGCAAACAGCAGACACTCAGGCCAGCGCCCAACAACCGGCGCCCCAACTCGGGCGCTCTACAAGGGAGCGTAAACCACCAGAGAGACTCAACCTGTGATCCCAATAAGACTTTGGGGGGGAGGTGATGTCATGTATTCAACCAGCATTGTAACCCATGTATAATCTGACCTAAGTTGTACACTGTGAGAACAATGGCCACTAGGTGGTGAACTTGTGGGAGACACTCCTAACCTTCAGATATAAAAGGGGAAGCTCCACCCACTTCCATCACTTGAGTGCTATGAAATAAAGGACAGGTCACAGACTCCTTCTCTCAAGCATGGGCCTCGTGTGCATTTATACTGTGTAGTAAAGACATATCAGAGTCACGCGGGGGGAGAGAATCACTCGGGGGGAGAGAGTCAGTCAGGGGAGAGAGTCAGTCAGGGGAAGGGACTCACTGAGGGGGAGAGGGAGTCACTGAGGGGCAGTTCTGCTGCTTGGAGAAGAGCTGTCACATGCTTTTAGCCGTTAGACAGCAACCCAAACTCTTGAGTTGCATTAAGCACGAGACTAACAATGGTGGTGGGGGGCAGAGGGGTGGTTTTATTCAACCACCACAGAGTAGGCACTAAAGTATGTTAAACAGATGGATTTAGCAAACCAGCTGGCAGATCCAGTGCGCGAAATGATGCAAAGGTCTCCAGAATTCAATGGAACCTTTGTAGCGTGCGGCCTATAATGAGGTCCAGCTATAGCCCCAGCACTCAATTAACCCTGATCATATATTGAGAGACAGCCAGTCTACGAAGGCCATTTCACAACACGGCTGTCTCTCGCTGGGGTTTCGAGGTGGACATTATGGAATCAGGAAGATTTAAATGAGGCAGGCAAAGTCTTCAGCAACAGGAGCCCGTTTACCCACGGTGTCTTATGGTGAAGCCCCAGTGATAATATTACTGATGTTTTCGTTTAACTTGCACCAAAGCAAATGCCAGAATACCATGTCCTGATCCTCAACCAGCATCACTAACACACATTATCTGGTCATTATCACATTGCTGTTTGTGGGAGCTTGCTGTGCCCAAATTAGCTGCCTTGTTTCCTACATTTAAGAAATTGAGACTTGCATTTATATAGCGCCTTTCACGAACACCGGACGTCTCAAAGCGCTTTACAGCCAATGAAGTACTTTTGGAGTGTAGTCACTGTTGTAATGTGGGAAACGCAGTAGTCAATTTGGGCACAGCAAGCTCCCACAAACAGCGATGTGATAATGACTCGATCATCTGTTTTTTTTCTTATGTTAATTGAGAGATAAATATTGGCCCCAGGACATTGGGGATAACTCCCCTGCTCTTCTCCGAAATAGTGCCAGGGGGATCTTTTACGTCCACCCGAGAGAGCAGACACATTGGGCCCAAACTTCACCGTCCCAGAGGGGACAGCTACCGCGGAGTTTAGATCGAAAAAATGGATGGGCCGCCGCGGTCGGGTACTTTTCCCTCCCCGGGCCATATTCAGCTTGGGGAGGATTCGAGCGGTGTTCACTTCCGCCAGAAACAGCGCGGTGAAGCTGCTGTAAAGGAAGGTTACCAGCGGTGAGCTCTGCAGCGTGTGGACTGCTGGAAAGGGACTACCATAGCGAAATTCACCGAGGAAATAGTCGGACTTTCCCGGCAGTGACCACGTGAGGTTTGCGATGTGGTGCTTGAACGCGACACCATTGGGGCCCTTTGGTAGGTAACTATTATTTTACTTATTAGTGTTTTTATTTCATTATCCAGCATCTGCAGTATTTAGCTTTTCATATAATTTTATTAATTGTTTTTGGCTCCATTAAACCTGCAGAGTGCTGCTCAGAGGTTTGCACATACCCCTGTACTTTGGTACAACTTTCGGGTCTGACTCTTTAGTGGAGGCCTGTGGGCTGCAGAGAACTGCTGGGCAGGGTTCGCCCTGAGGATGGGAGGAGTGTTGGGAGGGCGACGCCTGGTACACCTGGTCAGAAGCAGGGTGGCACACAGGAGAAGGCATCGCCGTCAGCAATGTGCAGACAGGCAGCGGGCAAGGGAGGCAGCAGCCATGATCGGTTCATTCTGTGCCAGACCAGTGTGCCCGCCGTCTTCACCGGCCCCAATCAGGATTGTGGTTGGCTGCCTGGGGACAAGGGATATTCTCTGTGGCTGCTCAATCGTCTGCGGAACCCCATGACAGTGTCAGAGCATGCATACAATGATGCTCATTG
The DNA here is from genome assembly GCF_044704955.1 of Pristiophorus japonicus. NCBI lineage: Eukaryota > Metazoa > Chordata > Chondrichthyes > Pristiophoridae > Pristiophorus > Pristiophorus japonicus. Next base: position 13,651,065 of record NC_091994.1, read on the forward strand.
TGTCACCAGGTGCATCATCGAAAAGTGCATAGAAACATAGAAACATAGAAAATAGGTGCAGGAGTAGGCCATTCGGCCCTTTGAGCCTGCACCGCCATTCAATAAGATCATGGCTGATCATTCCCTCAGTACCCCTTTCCTGCTTTCTCTCCATACCCCTTGATCTCTTTAGCCATAAGGGCCATATCTAACTCCCTCTTGAATAGATCCAATGAACTGGCATCAACAACTCTCTGCGGCAGGGAATTCCACAGGTTAACAACTCTCTGAGTGAAGAAGTTTCTCCTCATCTCAGTCCTAAATGGCCTACCCCTTATCCTCAGACTGTGTCCCCTGGTTCTGGACTTCCTCAACATCGGAAACATTCTTCCCGCATCTAACCTGTCCAGTCCCGTCAGAATCTTATATGTTTCTATGAGATCCCCTCTCATCCTTCTAAACTCCAGTGAATAAAGACCCAGTTGATCCAGTCTCTCCTCATATGTCAGTCCAGCCATCCCTGGAATCAGTCTGGTGAACCTTCACTGCACTCCCTCAATAGCAAGAATGTCCTTCCTCAGATTAGGAGACCAAAACTGAACACAATATTCCAGGTGAGGCCTCACCAAGGCCCTGTACAGCTGCAGTAAGACCTCCCTGCTGCTATACTCAAATCCCCTAGCTATGAAGGCCAACATACCATTTGCCTTCTTCACCGCCTGCTGTACCTGCATGCCAACTTTCAATGACTGATGAACCATGACACCCAGGTCTCATTGCACCTCCCCTTTTCCTAATCTGCCACCATTCAGATAATATTCTGCCTTCATGTTTTTGCCCCCAAAATGGATAACCTCACATTTATCCACATTATGCTGCATCTGCCATGCATTTGCCCACTCAACTAACCTGTCCAAGTCACCCTGCAGCCTCTTAGCATCCTCCTCACAGCTCACACTGCCACCCAGTTTAGTGTCGTCTGCAAACTTGGAGATATTACACTCAATTCCTTTATCTAAATCGTTAATGTATATTGTAAAGAGCTGGGGTCCCAGCACTGAGCCCTGCGGCACTCCAGTAGTCACTGCCTGCCATTCTGAAAAGGACCCGTTTATCCCGACTCTCTGCTTCCTGTCTGCCAACCAGTTCTCTATCCACGTCAGTACATTACCCCCAATACCATGTGCTTTGATTTTGCACACCAATCTCTTGTGCGGGACCTTGTGAAAAGCCTTTTGAAAGTCCAAATACACCACGTCCACTGGTTCTCCCTTGTCCACTCTACTAGTTACATCCTCAAAAAATTCCAGAAGATTCGTCAAGCATCTTTTCCTTTTCATAAATCCATGCTGACTTGGACCGATCCTGTCACTGCTTTACAAATGCGCTGCTATTTCATCCTTAATGATTGATTCCAACATTTTCCGTTTTTTTTTTACCCGTTTTCTCTCTCCTTCCTTTTTAAAAAAGTGGTGTTACATTAGCTACCCTCCAGTCCATAGGAACTGATCCAGATTCGATAGACTGTTGGAAAATGATCACCAATGCATCCACTATTTCTAGGGCCACTTCCTTAAGTACTCTGGGATGCAGACTATCAGGCCCCGGGGATTTATCAGCCTTCAATCCCATCAATTTCCATAACACAATTTCCCACCTAATAAGTAATATCCTTCAGTTCCTTCTTCTCACTAGACCCACTGTCTCCTAGTACATTCGGAAGGTTATTTGTGTCTTCCTTCGTGAAGACAGAACCAAAGTATTTGTTCAATTGGTCTGCCATTTCTTTGTTCCCCATTATAAATTCACCTGAATCCAACTGTAAGGGACCTACATTTGTCTTCGCTAATCTTTTTCTCTTCACATATTTATCGAAGCTTTTCAGTCAGTTTTTATGTTCCCCGCAAGCTTCCTCTCGTACTCTATTTTCCCCCTCCTAATTAAACCCTTAGTCCTCCTCTGTTGAATTCTAAATTTCTCCCAGTCCTCAGGTTTGTTGCTTTTTCTAGCTAATTTATATACCTCTTCCTTGGTTTTAACACTATCCTTAATTTCCCTTGTTAGCCACGGTTGAGCCACCTTCCCCGTTTTATTTTTACTCCAGACAGGGATGTACAATTCCTGAAGTTCATCCATGTGATCTATAAATGTCTGCCATTGCTTATCCACTGTCAACCCTTTAAGTATCCTTTTCCAGTCTATTCTAGCCAATTCACGCCTCATACCGTCGAAGTTACCTTTCCTTAAGTTCAGGACCATAGTTTCCGAATTAACTTTGTCACTCTCCATCTTAATAAAGAATTCGACCATATTATGGTCACTCTTCCCCAAGGGGCCTCGCACAACAAGATTGATAATTAGTCCCTTCTCATTACACATCACCCAGTCTAGGATGGCCAGCTCTCTAGTTGGTTCCTCGACATATTGGTCTAGAACACCATCCCTAATACACTCCAGGAAATCCTCCTCCACCGCATTGCTACCAGCTTGGTTAGCCCAATCAATATGTAGATTAAAGTCACCCATGATAACTGCTGTACCTTTATTGCACACACCCCTTAATTCTTGTTTGATGTTGTCCCCAACCTCACTACTACTGTTTGGTGGTCCGTACACAACTCCCACTAACGTTTTCTGCCCTTTGGTATTCCACAGCTCCACCCATACCGACTCTACATCGTCCAGACTAATGTCCCTCCTTACTATTGCATTAATTTCCTCTTTAACCAGCAACGCCACCCCGCCTCCTTTTCCTCTCTGTCTATCCTTCCTAAATGTTGAATACCCCTGGATGTTGAGTTCCCAGCCTTGGTCACCCTGGAGCCATGTCTCTGTGATGCCTGTTACATCATATCCGTTAACTGCTCTCTGCGCAGTTAATTCATCCACCTTATTCCGAATACTCCTCGCATTGAAGCACAGAGCCTTCAGGCTTGTCTTTTTAACACACTTTGCCCCTTTAGAATTTTGCTGTAATGTTGCCCTTTTTGTTTTTTGCCTTGGGTTGCTCTGCCCTCCACTTTTACTATTCTCCTTTCTATCTTTTGCTTCTGCCTCCATTTTACTTCCCTCTGTCTCCCTGCATAGGTTCCCATCCCCCTGCCATGTTAGTTTAACTCCTCCCCAACAGCACTAGCAAACACTCCCCCTAGGACATTAGTTCCGGTCCTGCCCAGGTGCAGACTGTCCGGTTTGTACTGGTCCCACCTCCTCCAGAACCGGTTCCAATGTCCCAAGAATTTGAATCCCTCCCTCTTGCACCACTCCTCAAGCCACGTATTCATCTGAGCTATCCTGCGATTCCTGCTCTGACTAGCACGTGGCACTGGTAGCAATCCTGAGATTACTACTTTTGAGGTACCCTTTTTTTTAAATTTAGCTTCTAGCTCCCTAAATTCGTCTCGTAAGACCTCATCCCATTTTTTACTTATATCGTTGGTACCTATATGCACCACAACAACTGGCTGTTCACCCTCCGTTTTCAGAATGTCCTGCACCCGCTCCGAGACATCCTTGACCCTTGCACCAGGGAGGCAACATACCATCCTGGAGTCTCGGTTGCGGCCGCAGAAACGCCTATCTAGTCCCCTTACAATAGAATCCCCTACCACTATAGCGCTCCTACTCTTTTTCCTGCCCTCCTGTGCAGCAGAGCCACCCACAGTGCCATGAACTTGGCTGCTGCTGCTCTCCCCTGATGAGTCATCCCCCCCAACAGTACCCAAAGTGGTGTATCTGTTTTGCAGGGGGATGACCGCAGGGGACCCCTGCACTACCTTCCTTGCACTGCTCTTCCTGTTGGTCACCCATCCCCTATCTGGCTGTGTGTCCTTTACCTGCGGTAAGACCAACTCACTAAACATGCTTTTCACGTCATTCCCAGCATCGTGGATGCTCCAGAGTGAATCCACCCGCAGCTTCAGGGACGCAATGTGGTCCGTCAGGAGCTGGAGGCGGATACATTTCACGCACACGTAGTCATCAGGGACACCGGAAACGTCCCTGACTTCCCACATAGTACAGGAGGAGCATAACACGTGTCCAAGCTGTCCTGCCATGACTTAACCCTTAGATTAACTTAATTTGGCAACAACAATGTTAAATGTTACTTACTGATAAAGAAAGAAGAGGTTCCGGTGCCTGGACCGCTCTGGTGGCACCTTGCGGTACTCTCAACAAGCCTCCATAATCATCGTGGTCTGCTGCATGCTGCACAACCTGGTCACCATGAGGGGACAGCCGCTGGAGGTCAAGTCAGCAGTACCACCTGAGGAGGAGTAGAAGGAGGAGGACAAGGAGGAGGCGGAGGAGGATCCCCATCGCCCCAGGGATAGGAGGCGTCGACCCAGCGCCACCCTGGGAGAGCCGGGTGCAGACTGGCCAGCAGCCTCCTGCGAGGGTGCGTCCTCACATATATGGAGGTGCCTGACACCCCCCCCTGCAATCTCCCTCCGTGCATTATGTACTGGCGGTCTGCCAGATCTCCCCACGTCAGGAAACAGTATTCTTCTTCTGTCCTCCACACCGTCCATCAGTGTCTCCAGCTCCATATCAGTGAACCTGTTGGCTCTCCTTGCACCTCTGACACCGACCATCCTTCCAACCCTCTTCCCCCTCAGGGTCTTGCTGCAAACACTGGCCTTTAAAAAGGCCAGGGATCAGCTGGCTCGTTAGAAACCCTTACCTGCATGCTGAATTTCTCAGTGGTGATAACGCTCAAATTAAGGCAGCCACACCGCTGAAAAATCCACTTTGGAAGGGTTCAGTGGCGCTGGAATCCATTTGTTCACTTTTGGAGCTGAATATGGAGTGGCCCAGCCACAAAAACATTTCGGCGCTAATGGCCACAAAAAGGTGGGGAGAGCACCAGCTTTCCAGTGGTTCTGAATTTCGGGCCCACTGTGTCTACACTTCAAAAGACCTTCCTTGGCTGTAAAGCGCTTTGGGACATCTTGAGATTGTGAAAGACACGATATAAATGCAAGTCTTTCTTTCTTTTACTGCTGATACTTGAGGCTAATGCATTTATGGTTTTGGTTTGTAATTAAAACCGATAATTGAATTCAGTTCCACATGCAGCGTGTTTCAGCACACAGACATTCGAGAATTCACACAATCAATAGTAGCGATGTCAACGTTCATTCTTATAACCGAATTCCACTGTATTTCCAAAGGTAATAGCTGCATCTCACTATATTCTGTCTCTATCCTTCTCCCGTCCGATTTTGGATGGCAGTCCTACTTAGAGAGGCAATCGTTATACAAAGGTTTCCCTGTACATGCCCACTCCTCAGTACCTTTCCTGCGATGTGTGAGATCCGGCCCTGGGTGTGGTGTGTAAGGCCTGGCCCTGGGTGTGGTGTGTAAGGCCCAGCCCCTGGGTGTGGTGTGTAAGGCCCCGCCCCTGGGTGTGGTGTGTAAGGCCCCGCCCCTGGGTGTGGTGTGTAAGACCCGGCCCCTGGGTGTGGTGTGTAAGGTGTGGCCCTGGGTGTGGTGTGTAAGGCCTGACCCTGGGTGTGGTGTGTAAGGCCCAGCCCCTGGGTGTGGTGTGTAAGGCCCCGCCCCTGGGTGTGGTGTGTAAGGCCTGACCCTGGGTGTGGTGTGTAAGGTGTGGCCCTGGGTGTGGTGTGTAAGACCTGACTCTGGGTGTGGTGTGTAAGGCCTGACCCTGGGTGTGGTGTGTAAGGCCTGACCCTGGGTGTGGTGTGTAAGGCTCGGCCCCTGGGTGCGGTGTGTAAGGTGTGGCCCTGGGTGTGGTGTATAAGGCCTGACCCTGGGTGTGGTGTGTAAGGCTCGGGCCCTGGGTGTGGTGTGTAAGGCCTGACCTGGGTGTGGTGTGTAAGGCCTGGCCCTGGGTGTGGTGTGTAAGGTGTGGCCCTGGGTGTGGTATGTAAGGCTCGGCCCCTGGGTGTGGTGTGTAAGGCTCGGGCCCTGGGTGTGGTGTGTAAGGCCTGGTCCCTGGGTGTGGTGTGTAAGACCCGGCCCCTGGGTGTGGTGTGTAAGGCTCGGCCCCTGGGTGTGGTGTGTAAGGCCTGGCCGTGGGTGTGGTGTGTAAGGCCTGGCCGTGGGTGTGGTGTGTAAGGCCTGGCCCTGGGTGTGGTGTGTAAGGCCTGGTCCCTGGGTGTGGTGTGTAAGACCCGGCCCCTGGGTGTGGTGTGTAAGACCCGGCCCCTGGGTGTGGTATGTAAGGCTCGGTCCCTGGGTGTGGTGTGTAAGGCCTGGCCCTGGGTGTGGTGTGTAAGGCCTGGCCCTGGGTGTGGTGTGTAAGGCCTGGTCCTGGGTGTGGTGTGTAAGGCCCGGCCCTGGGTGTGGTGTTTGAGTCCAGGCTCTGGGTGTGATCTATAAGGCCCGGCCCTCGGTGTGGTATTTGAGTCTAGGCTCTGGGTGTGGTGCGAACACAAGAGGCCGATTCTCCTCATGCAGTTTGTGTAATAATCATAACCCGAACTATGAGGATTTAGGAATAAAAACAGGAAAATCCTGCAAACACTCAGCGGGTCAGGCAGCACCTCTGGGAGAGGAGGGCAGGATTAACATTTCCGACCTACGGACATTGGGCAGAGCACAGAATCAGCATTTTGGCTTTTGGATGCTGATTTAGGATTTGGCCGTACATTGCAGAAGGGGGATATCATCCCCCATTGCCTTTAAATGTTAAATAGTTCATGTAATGCTGATTTCCACCACTAGATGTAGCTATTGCCTTTAGAAATACAGCAGAAATCATTTATAAGAATCAATTTTGACATCCCGACTATTGATCATGTGAATTCTCGAAGGTCTGTGTGCTGAAACACGGTACTAATGAGCATGTGGGACAGAATTCATTTTATAGGCTTGAGTTGCAAAAAAGCCCCAACATAAATGCATTAGCCTCAAGAATTAACAGTAAAAGAAAGACATGTATTTTATTTACATAGCGCCTTTCACATCCCCAAAATGTACCAAAGCGCTTTACAGTCATTGAAGTAATTTTAAAGTGTAGCCACTGTTGTAATGTAGGAACCACGGCAGCCAATTCAGGCACAGCAAGCAATGAGATAATGACCAGATAATATGTTTTAGTGCTGATTAATAAATATTGGCCAGGATTCTGGGGAGGGCGTCCCTGCTCTTCTTCGAAATTTAGAATTACATATTATTTCCAGGGCTGAGGGACTTCAGTTACTGGAGAGGCTGGGCTTGGGGCAGAGAGGATTGAGAGGAGATTCGATCGAGGTGTTCAAAATCGTGAGGGGTCGGGACAGAGTAGACCGAGAGAAACTGTTCCCATTGGCGGAAGAGTCGAGAGCCAGAGGACACAGATTTAAGGTGATTGCCAAAAGAACCAAAGGCGATGTAAGAAAATACTTTTTTACGCAGCGAGTGGTTAAGATCTGGAATGCACTGCCTGACAGGATGGGGGAGGTAGACTCAAGTTAATCTTTCAAAAGCGAGTTGGAAAAGTATCTGAAGGAAAAACATTGCAGGGCGACGGGGAAAGGGCGGGGGGAGTGGGACAGGCTCAATGGGCCGAATGGTCCTCCGTGCTGTAACCATTCTATGGTCCCATGATTCTTTACATAGTATTTTACAGCACAGGAGCAGGCCATTCGGCCCAACAGGTCCACACGAGCCTCCTCCCACCCCATCAGCCCGTCCTTCTCTTCCTTTCTCCATCATGTGTTTATCTAGCTTCCCCTAAACTGCATCTTTTTTTTCATAGATTCCGGTTCCAGAAAGCAAATGATACGTGAGGAATTACCGGCACAGGCAGACGTGAGATTGGAACCCCGGGATGGGAGGGCAGGAAATCACAGGATCATCTGTGAGACTCCGAGCAAATACGGAAGTACCGGCAGGTGTGCTGCTCAGCGTGGAACCAAGAGGCAAAACACAGCTAAAAACTACGGAATAACCTCACTGCGCTCTGGATAAAGAAGTTGCTCCTGAATTCCTTATCGGATTTATTAGCGACTATGTTTTGGTTTTTTTCACTTCTTTCAAACAAAGACCATATTGATGGTAGGTAGCCAAACATTAATTTGTTAAACGTCCCCCTACAAATCGAAAATGGAATTGGGATTCAAGGGACTTGCGTCCTCAAGCCAACTTGTAGCAGAGCAGCCTTAAAAGATTTGGGAGGTGAAATTACCCCTTTTTACAGCCCGTTAGCGCCTCCGGGGGAGGGGGCTAAAGGGGTGCAATGAAGGTTACCACCTCGCGGGAAATTGCCCCGGAGGTTTGGGGGGGGAGGGGTGGGGTGGGGCGATGTGCCAGTAACGCCGCGCCCCGTGATTTGTGACCCGGGCCGGTGCACGCCATGCATGCGGACCCCTTACCGCCCCCCCCCCCCAGGGGAAATTGCCCCACGAAGGTAACCGCCCCCAATTGGGGTGTGGGACAATTTCTCCACCTTGGTGTTTTGATCTATGTGGCCAACATCATGATGCTCAGTAGATGGTCTGGGCCATAAAAGGAGCAGCGAGGTCGGGGCGAAGGAGCGGCGCGAGATTGTAGGGGGACGTGATCGGGGCCCAGGAGAGGCGCGTGTTTGGGGCCAGAAGAGGCGAGGGCCCAGGGGCAGCACCGGCCCAGCCCACACTGCGATATGTGCGCGCACTAGGTCCGGGCAGCAGAGCTGGTCTCCAGTCGTCTTGGTTAATCCTTGCCACTGGATCAAGACCAAGCTCTGTCAAGCCCGTGTGGTGGCTGGTGTGCAACGGCCACCACACACTAAAAAAATCCACGCACAGACATCTTCCACCCTTCAGGATGTAGTGCAGGACCTGGAATATCGAGTCCTTCATTGAAACATCTGTGAACTCATCCTTTTTTGGCGTGGAAGCAAGTCATCCTCGTTTCGAGGGACCGCCTATGATGATGATGATGCTTAGTAAATGCAGGAATTCTGTGTCAGCTAGTGGCTCAGTGGGTAGTACTCTCGCCTCTGGGTCCGAGGATTGTGGGTTCAAATCTAGGCTGACACTCCAGTGCAGTACTGTGGGAGTGCTCCACTGTCGGAGGCGCCGTCTTTCGGATGAGACGTTAAAAGAAGTCTCCTCTCACTTGGACGTAAAAGATCCCTTGGCACTCTTTCGAAGAAGAGCGGGGGAGTTATCCCTGTGTTCTAGCCAATATTTATCCCTCAATCAACATCACTAAAAAATAACCCATTTGAAAAGGGGTCCTTCAACCAAAACGGTTTGAGAGCCACTGGTTTAAGTGAGATGACGCACGTCAATCTGGAGCAAAAATGGTGACCATGAAACTACCGGATTGTCGTAAAATCCCCATCTGGCTCACCAATGTCCTTCAGGGAAGGAAATCTGCCGCTCTTACCCGGTCTGGCCAATGTGTGACTCCAGACCCACAGCAATGTGGTTGACTCTTAACTGCCCTCTGAAATGGCCCAGCGAGACACTCAGTTGTAACCAACTGCTATAAAAAGAACATCAGTTCAAGAAGGCGGCTCACCACCACCTTCTCAAGGGCAATTAGGGATGGACAATGAATGCCGGCCTTGCCAGCGACGCCCACATCCCATGAATGAATAAATAAAATAAAATCAGCAAAAGCGCCATTTCCGGGAGTTGGAGCGGAGTTGATGGATTCTCCTCATTCCTCCACTTCCTCCAGCCTCATTGATGCTTTTGTTGCTTTGCCTCATTTTACATAAGAACGTAAGAAATAGGAGCAGGAGTAGGCCACTCGGCCCCTCGATGCGATCGTGGCTGATCCGATCATGGACTCAGGTCCACTTCCCTGCCCACTCCCCATAACCCTTTACTCCCTTATCGGTTAAGAAACTGTCTATCTCTGTCTTAAATTTATTCAATGTCCCAGCTTCCACAGCTCTCTGGGGCAGAGAATTCCACAGATTTACAATCCTCTGAGAGAAGAAATTCCTCCTCATTTGTTTTAAATGGGCGGCCCCTTATTCTAAGATTATGCCCCCTAGTTCTGGTCTCCCCCATTAGTGGAAACATCCTCTCTGCATCCACCTTGTCAAGCTCCCTCATAATCTTATACGTTTCGATAAGATCACCTCTCATTCTTCTGAATTCCAATGAGTAGAGGCCCAACCTACTCAACCTTTCCCCATAAGTCAACCCCGTCATCTCCGGAATCAACCTTGTGAACCTTTTCTGAGCTGCCTCCAAAGCAAGTATATCCTTTCATAAATATGGAAACCAAAACTGCACGCAGTATTCCAGGTGTGGCCTCACCCTGTGTAACTGTAGCAAGACTTCCCTGCTTTTATACTCCATCCCCTTTGACTTTTTAAAAATCTTAACAGCCTTAGAACTGACCAAGAATCGCCCACATCCATCCTGAGGCATTACTGTGCATTGTCAACACCGAGGTACGGATTTCAAGACATTTCTTTACATACTGTGCAGCAGTTTTAAACACAAAGGGGTGGGGATTCAGTTTGAGGCTAATTAGGGCACGAATGGGGGCCAGGAAATGGTTTGCGTCTGCAGCCGCAAAGTTCACCAGCTGGGCCCTGAGTGTGGGACGGAGCGCTAAGGGAGGAGTTCCCGCACCTCTCTCAGGGCGTTGGGCTGGCTGAGCAACTGAAAATCCCGAGCTAAACAGCCGGCCACGGAGCGTCCCAAGACAGACTTCCCCTGTGGATAAAAAAAAAAAATCGCCAAAGAAAACCCATAAAAAACATTCGCAATACCTTGCTCACCCCACATAAACATAAATCGCAAAAATCACCTGATGTAGTCATTCCTTCCCTCACCGTCGCAGGAACAACTCGGATCGCCCGCGTTCCCAGGCGGCCTCATTAGGGGGCACTACGGGTCGTGCTGCAATCAGATTTCACAACGGTGTCGCAAGCGGGGGCGTTGCACACCGGCTCGACACCCCCGGGCGGTACAGCTCTGCGCCCCCGCTATCGGCATGCTGAATGTGCCGGGCGGCGCGAATGCCGGTGCTCGCGGCTCCGACCCCTTTAGCGCCCCCGTTCCCACCCTTTCCGTGGAAACTGAATCAGTAGTAACGTTCAAAGGGGAACTGGATAAATACGTGAAAAAGAAACATTTGCAGGGCTGTGGGGAAAGCTTCTGCGGGGGGGAAGAGGTTGGTGGGGCAGGAGGGTTTGTGGAGGTGGGGGTAGGTTGGTGAAGGGGGGGGTTGGTGGGTGGGAGGTTGGCGGGTGGGAGGTTGGAGGGGCAGGAGGGTTGGTGGAGGTGGGGGTAGGTTGGTGAAGGGGGGTTGGTGGGTGGGAGGTTGGCGGGTGGGGGGGGGGAGGCTGGTGGGGGGGTGAGGTTGGTGGGTTCGGGGGAGGTTGGTGGGTGGGAGGTTGGTGGGTGGGAGGTTGGAGGGGCAGGAGGGTTGGTGGAGGTGGGGGTAGGTTGGTGAAGGGGGGGTTGGTGGGTGGGAGGTTGGCGGGTGGGTGGGGGGGGAGGCTGGTGGGGGGGTGAGGTTGGTGGGTTCGGGGGAGGTTGGTGGGTGGGAGGTTGGTGGGAGGGAGGTTGGAGGGGCAGTAGGGTTTGTGGAGGTGGGGGTAGGTTGGTGAAGGGGGGGTTGGTGAGTGGGAGGTTGGTGGGAGGGAGGTTGGTGGGGCAGGAGGGTTTGTGGAGGTGGGGGTAGATTGGTGAAGGGGGGGTTGGTGGGTGGGAGGTTGGTGGGAGGGAGGTTGGAGGGGCAGGAGGGTTTGTGGAGGTGGGGGTAGGTTGGTGAAGGGGGGTTGATGAGTGGGAGGTTGGTGGGAGGGAGGTTGGAGGGGCAGGAGGGTTTGTGGAGGTGGGGGTAGGTTGGTGAAGGGGGGGTTGGTGGGTGGGAGGTTGGCGGGTGGGGGGGGGGGGAGGCTGGTCGGGGGGTGAGGTTGGTGGGTTCGGGGGAGGTTGGTGGGTGGGCGGTTGGTGGGAGGGAGGTTGGAGGGGCAGGAGGGTTTGTGGAGGTGGGGGTAGGTTGGTGAAGGGGGGGTTGGTGGGTGGGAGGTTGGAGGGGCAGGAAGGTTGGTGGGTGGGTGGGGGGGGGGTTAGTGCGATTAATTGGATAGCTTTACTAAAGAGCTGGCAGAGACCCGATGGGCCGATGACCTCCTTCCATGCTGTATAATTCCCTGGTTCTACAGCAAGTCAGGGGAATGGAGATTGGCATGGAGTAGTAGTGGAAAATAAAAAGCAGCCATCATAAAGTTGCATTTCAACACCGAAAATAATTGTCAATAACGGTGCGGGGCAGTGAGAAGAGAGTAAGTATTGGAGCTTGGGCACACTCGCTTGTGTTACAGCTGAACAAAGGCTGCTTTAACCCACGTAAGGTGCCCGCTGGCTTGAATCCAAAGGCCCTTGTATCAAGATGAAAAGACCCCCGAGCATTCTGGCACTTGGACATTTCATTCTTAGCTTATTAATCTGTGTTACTGAGCTCAATATTTTATAGTAATATAATAGTTTGTTAAAAAAATAGGTGATTGTGTTCATTAGCAGGCAGTATGGGTGAAAGGTTTAATGAGCATTTAATGCTGGAGCCGTTGCCTTTCATGTGCAGTCATGTTTATTACCATTAAAACGCAGGGCGCTCTGTGGTTTGCAGCTATTGGCAGAAGCGAGGGCATCTTAAAACAGCATGTTAAACTTGGGGCCCTTGTCAATGCCGCCCCACACATTGTTTTTGGATTGAGTTCAGTCGAGACACGGACAATACTTCTGACTGAATCGCATGAACGTCGGAGCAGACCGTTTTTCAACGCAAGCGAGCGGGGTTCAGGGTCAGTAACATCACCCCTTCTGTCCCATGGTCTTTGAATCAAGCTCCTCTCTTCTCCAGAAAAGGGAAGTCTGAGGAGGTGACCTGATAGAGGTCTTTAAGATTATGAAAGGGGTATGATAGGGTAGACGTAGAGAAGCTGTTTCCATTTGTGGCGGGGGAGACCAGAACTAGGGACCATAAATATAAGGTGGTCACTAATAAATCCAATCGGGAACTCAAGAGAAACATCTTTACCCAGAGAATGGTTAAAATGTGGAACTTGCTGCCACAGGGAGTAGTTGAGGTAAATAGCGTAGATGGCTTTAATAAAAAAGACTTGCATTTATATAGCACCTTTCATGACCACCGGACGTCTCAAAGCGCTTTACAGCCAATTAAGTACTTTTGGAGTGTAGTCACTGTTGTAATGTGGGAAACGCGGCAGCCAGCCAGCGCACAGCAAGCTCCCACAAACAGCAAAATGATAATGACCAGATAATCTGTTTTTGTTATGTTGATTGAGGGATAAATATTGGCCAAGACACCGGGGAGAACTCCCCTGCTCTTCGAAATAGTGCCATGGGATCTTTTATGTCCACCTGAGAGGACAGATGGGGCCTCGGTTTAATGTCTCATCTGAAAGACGGCACCTCCGACAGTGCAGCGCTCCCTCAGCACTGCACTGGAGTGTCAGCCTAGGTTTATGTGCTCAAGTCCCTGGTGTGGGACTTGAACTCACAACCTTCTGACTCTAATAGGAAGCTAGATAAAAACGCGAGGGAGAAAGGAATAGATGATTATGCTGCTAAGGTGGGCGAAGGCTTGTGTGGAGTATGAACACTGACAAGGACCCCACATCTGACATGTCACCAAGGTGCTCACACCTCTGCAGCATCTCCTGCTTTCTCGTCTCTACCTCTCCTCCTCAGCTGCCTCAAACTCGCGTGGCTGCACTCGTCCAACACTTCGACTATCCAGAAACTACAAGGCCTCCAGAATGCCGTGGCCTCACCCACAATAAGGCTCGCTTATCCATCAACCCTGCACTCACAAGCTCTGCTCACTTCCTGTGTCTCAGAGAGTGGGCTTGAAGCATCTTGTTTTCATCTTCAAATCCCTCCGTGGCACCGAATCTTCCTTCCTCTGTGATCTCCCCCAACTGGTCAATCCTGTGGCCTTTACTGCACCATTAGCCCCAGCCATTTAAAACTCTTCCCCCATCATCATAGACGGTCCCTCAAATGAGGATAACTTGCTTCCACACCAAAAGGAATGAGTTCACAGATGTTTCAATGAAGGACCCGATATTCCAGTCCTGAACTCCAGGGGTGGAAGATGCCTGTGCGTGGATTTTTTTAACGTGTGGTGACTGTTGCACATCAGCCACCACACGGGCTTGACAGAGCTCGGCCTTTATCCAGTGGCAAGGATTAACCAGGACAACTGGAGACCTGCTCTGCTGCGTGGACCTAGTGCGCACACATATCGCAGTGTGGGCTGGCCCCTGCTGCATCTGGGCCCTCGGCTGTTCTGGGCCCCGTACCCTCAATTTGCCGCACTTCCGCCACGATCTCTCACCGCTCCTCCGCCACGAACATTCGCCGAGCCTCCGTCAAGATCCCTCATCACTCCTCTGCCACGAAACATTCGCCGCTCCTCCGCCACGATCTCTCACCGCACCTCCTCACCAAACATTCGCCGGACCTCAGCCACAATCACTCGCCGAATCCCAGCCACGATCTCTCATCGCTCCTCCACCTCAATCACTCGATACATCTCCGCCACGATCTCTCGCCGCTCATCCGCCCCGACCTTCCCGCTCCTCTGCTGTAGCTGGGCCCCGCCGATGTTCCTGCCCACGCTCCAAATGTCGACCTGGGTTTTGATGATGTCATCCAGTCGCCCTCCGCGAAGCCGTCGCACACTTGGAGCAGCTCGCGCTGGAAGCTGCAGTGGTTTTCCCCTTCTCACTCTTCCCCCACAACCCTCTCAGCAACTCTGCGATGTCACTTCCTTCTCTGCTTTCTGAAACCCCAGTGCTTTCTGATCTTCTCCTGAACCTCTTCCTCGTTCTCCTCCATCATTGTGGCCATTCACCATGCACTGGCCTGTATCATGTTCTCAGATAGCTCTCCGTATGTAATGAGTGCTGTAGAAATGTAAGTTGATGCTGTAGCATTCATTATCACACATTACTAATACAGCCCACCATTCCCGGGCTGGATTGAAGCAGATTAAGTGTCGGTCTCAAAGGTACTTTTTAAAAAGTAAAAACCCCTTTCATCTCAAAATTATTATTTTTTTATTCATTCCTGGGATGTGGGCGTCGCTGGCAAGGCCAGCATTTATTGCCCGTCCCCTAATCGCCTTAGAGAAAGTGATGGTGAGCTTGAACCACTGCAGTCCGTGTGGTGAAGGTGCTCCCACAGTACTGTTGGGGAGGGAGTTCCAGGACTTTGACCCAGTGACAATGAAGGAACAGCAATATATTTCCAAGTCAGGATGGTGTCTGACTTGGAGGGGAACTTGCAGGTGATGTTGTTCCCATGCGCCTGCTGCCCTTGTCCTTCTAGGCGGTAGAGGTCGGGGGTTTGGGTGGTGCTGCCAAAGAAATCTTGACCAGTTGCTGCCTTGATGTCGAGGGCAGTCACTCTCACCTCACCTCTGGAACTCAGCTCTTTTGTCCATGTTTGGACCAAGGCGGTAATGAGGTCTGGAACTGAGTGGTCCTGGCAGAACCCAAACTGGGCATCCAGGTGAGCAGGTTATTGGTGAGTAAGTGGCGCTTGATAGCACTGCCGACGACACCTTCCATCACTTTGCTGATGATTGAATGCAGACTGACCGGGTGGTAATTGACCGGATTGGATTTATCCTGTTTTATGATCCAGAGCCAAGGGTGCCACCAACTGTGGTAGACAATCCTATTTCTTCTATGCCAGTCTGACCATACAGAGAAATAAACCTAACTCTTCCAGTCGGAAACATATTCTGTGACTCTACCTGGTTGGTATTAACTTTACAAATGACAGCCTCTAAGGTGCTACTGATCAGTAACGGCACCTTGATAACTTGTAAATAAATCGCCTGATGGGGTACTCAGCCATTCTGACCATGATGCTCTCAGGTACTTCCAAGGTGTTGAGTCAACTGATCTCCATTAGGGCACCAGCAGACAGTCCAGTTAGCATTTGTGTTCCTTGGACAGGGAGGGAAAATTAGCACCGGGTTTCCGTTCTTGAATGTTGTCTGGCATCCCCTCCTAAAAACGGCATGCGTGTAGACAACTAATAAAGGATAGGACAGAGTTCAATGGTGATATTTCCATCATGTTCAGACAGCCCACCGCTGGATTTACACGTGGGGAATGGCTACTTGAACGAGGGACCAGAGAGTAACCAAGATGGAGTACTGTGTGAAATTTTGGTCTCTGTATTTAAGGAAGGATATACTTGCATTGGAGGCTGTTCAGAGAAGGTTCACTAGGTTGATTCCGGAGATGAGGGGGTTGACTTATGAGGATAGGTTGAGTAGGTTGGGCCTATACACATTGGAGTTCAGAAGAATGAGAGGTGATCTTATCGAAACATATAAGATATAAGAGGGGGCTCGACAAGTTGGATGCAGAGAGGATATTTCAACTCATAGGGGAACTAAAACTGGGGGACATAGTCTTAGAATAAGGGATCGTCCATTTAAAACTGAGATGAGGAGAAATTTCTTCTCTCAGAGGGTTGTAAATTTATGGAATTCTCTGCCCCAGAGAGCTGTGGAGGCTAGGTCATTGAATATATTTAAGGCAGAGATAGGCAGACCTTTGAGCGATAAGGGAGTAAAGGGTTATGGGGAACGGGCGGGGAAGTGGAGCTGAGTCCATGATCAGATCAGCCATGATCTTATTGAATGGCAGAGCAGACTCATGGGGCCAAATGCTCCTATTTCTTATGTTGGGACCAGAGGACTATTGGATGAGGGACCAGAGAGCTTCTTGGATAAGGGACGAGAAGGCTACTAAGATGAGGGACTTCTTGAATGATGGACCACAGAGCTACGAAGATGAGGGACCAGAGGACTATTGGATGAGGGACCTGATAGCAACTTTCATCTGTGGAACTGTTGCCCAGGTTAATGCCTGTGTTAAACTAATGGACAGAGTAATGTCATACAGAAGCAATGCTATGATCGGCAGCATTAATTTCTTTCATATTATAGAAATAAAGGAGGTAAACTAGGACCTGGATGACACGTGAAACTCGATGGACTGAAGAATTTTTTTATTGGATCTCTACAACTTTTTTGTTGTGAACAAAATAAAACATTAAATCAAGTGCCCCCTGATTAAAGGTGGGGGTGGGGGGGTGGTGGGGGGGAACACTCTAAACACTTTCAAACAAGTGCCCCCTTGTTTTTTTGGGGGGGCATTAAAACACAAATTATACAACTGCCCCCTGGCTAAAAGAGGGGGGGGACACTAAAACTGGCACAGTAAACAAATTAAACTTTAGACAAAACATCAAATTAAAATGTTGTTGCCGGGGGAGATGATGCTCTCCAGTCCCTCCTGTGCCCACTTCTCGCGGAAGACCGCGAGCGTACCGGTGGACACCGCGTGTTCCATCTCCAGGGACACCCTGACTTGGATGTAACAGCGGAAGTGAGGCAGGGAGTTGGGCTGAACGACCCCCTCGACCGCCCGCTGCCCGGACCGGCTGATGGCCCCCTTGGCCGTGCCCAGGAGCAGTCCTACGAGGAGGCCCTCGGACCTGCCCGCTCCCCTCCGCACAGGGTGCCCAAAGATTAGAAATGTGGGACTGAAGTGCAACCAGAATTTGAGGAGCAGCCCCTTCAAATAATGGAATAGGGACTGAAACCTCGCACATTCAATAAAAACATGGAACACGGACACCTCTAGACCGCAGAAATTGCAGGTGGCCTGGGAGTCTGTGAACCGACTTAAAAACCGAATGTCTACATTTTCAGCTTTAGTTCCCAGCTGTGGATCCTTGAGCCTTTATTCTGTATAGTTGGAAAATTATTAATTTTATTTATTTCAGCAAAAAAGCCAGGCGTGGGGGGTGGTTTGCGGGGGGGGGATGAGGAGAATTGCTTTGACTCTGCTGTTTGTTACTGTTAAAAATGTAAACCTGTAAATACCATGTTTAACCACCAGAGGGTTCATCCCCTGGAGCCCCAAGGGATCCCACAATCCCTTGGGAGCACCCATACATAAGGAGACCTCGCAGGCTGGAGATGCACTCTGGAGACCTGCAATAAAGGACTACGGTCACACATTAATTTGAGCTCACAGTATCTGGTCAGATTCTTTATTCGAGACGTAACAACTGGCGACGAGACACAGGTGACGAACCCCACCGCAACAATGCAGAGAACCGTGGGCATCCTGGAGAAATTTTCGGAGGGAGATGATTGGAAAATCTTTGTGGAGCGACTCGACCAATACTTCATGGCTCACGAGCTGGAAGGAGAATCGAACGCTGCCAAACGAAGGGTGACCCTCCTCACTGTTTGCGGGGCACCAACGTATGGCCTCATGAAAAATTTGCTCGCTCCAGCGAAACCCACAGAGAAGTCGTATGATGATTTGTGCACACTGGTCCAGGAGCATCTAAACCCGAAGGAAAGCGTTCTGATGGTGAGGTATCGGTTCCACATGTACAAGAGGTCTGAAGACCAGGAAGTGGCGAGCTATGTCGCCGAGCTAAGGCGCCTTGCAGGACATTGCGAATTTGAAGGACACTTGGAGCACATGCTCAAGGACTTCTTTGTACTTGGCATTGGCCATGAAGTAATATTTCGCAAACTTTTGACTGCAGAGACCCCAACCTTGAGTAAAGCCATAGCGATAGCCCAGGCGTTCATCGCCACCAGTGACAATACCAAACAAATCTCTCAGCACACGAATGCTGCTGCAAGTACTGTGAACAAAGTAATGTTGTTTTCGAATCGCATTGTACAGGGCAGGACTCACATGCCTGCAGCTGCACATCTGCAGATGTCTCAGAGTCCACCATCAAGGGTGGTGAATGCAAGGCCATTAACACCTTGTTAGCGCTGCAGAGGTGATCATCGTTTCCATTCATGCCACTTCAAAAGATACGTTTGCAAGGGCTGTGGAACAATGGGACACCTCCAACGTATGTGCAGGTGAGCTGCAAACCCTGCTAACCCTGCAAACCACCATGTTGCAGAGGAGGACAGATCCACGGTGGATCACGACGAACCAGAGCCTCAGGCTGAGGAGGCAGAGGTATATGGGGTGCACACATTTACCACAAAGTGTCCCCCCGATAATGCTGAAGGTTGAATTAAATGGACTCCCGGTATCAATGGAGCTGGACACGGGCGCGAGCCAGTCCATAATGAGCAAAAAGACTTTCGATAAATTGTGGTGCAGCAAGGCCTCTAGGCCAATCCTGACTCCCATTCGCACTAAACTGAGAACGTACACAAAGGAACTGATTCCCGTAATCGGCAGTGCTACCGTAAATGTCTCCTACGATGGAGCGGTGCACAATTTACCACTCTGGGTGGTACCGGGCGATGGCCCCATGCTGTTCGGCAGGAGCTGGCTGGGAAAGATACGCTGGAACTGGGACGACGTCCAAGCGCTCTCGTCCGTCAACGACACATCGTGTGCCCAGGTCCTAAACAAGTTCCCCTCGCTGTTTGAACCGGGCATCGGGAAGTTCCAAGGAGCAAAAGTGCAGATCCACCTGATTCCAGGGCGCGACCCATCCATCACAAGGCGAGAGTGGTACCGTACATGGTGAGAGAGAGGGTGGAGATCGAGCTGGACCGGCTGCAACGAGAGGGCATCATTTCGCCGATCGAATTCAACGAGTGGGCCAGTCCGATTGTTCCACTTCTCAAGGAAGATGGCACCATCAGAATTTGTGGTGATTACAAAGTAACTATCAATCATTTCTCCCTGCAGGATCAATACCCACTACCAAAGGCAGACGACCCATTTGCGACGCTGGCGGGAGGAAAAACGTTCACGAAGCTGGACTTGACCTCGGCCTACATGACGCAAGAGCTGGAGGAATCATCGAAGAGCCTCACCTGCATCAACACGCACAAAGATCTCTTCATTTACAACAGATGCCTGTTTGGAATTCGATCAGCCGCGGCGATATTCCAGAGGAACATGGAAAGCTTGCTGATGTTGGTCCCGCGCACCGTGGTCTTCCAGGACGAAATCTTGGTTACAGGTCGGGACACAGTCGAGCACCTGCAGAACCTGGAGGAGGTTCTTAGTCGGCTTAATCGTGTGGGGCTCAGGTTAAAACGCTCGAAGTGCGTTTTCCTGGCTGAAGTGGAGCTCCTGGGGAGAAGAATCGCGACGGACGGCATCAGGCCCACCGATTCAAAGACAGAGGCAATCAAGAATGCACCGAGACCACAGAATGTGACAGAGCTGCGGTCGTTTCTAGGACTCCTGAACTATGTTGGTAACTTCTTACTGGGTCTTAGCACACTGTTAGAACCACTGCACGCTTTACTGTGTAAAGGAGATGAATGGGTATGGGGTAAAAGCCAAGAAAATGCCTTTGAGAAAGATAGGAAACTTTTATGTTCAAACAAATTGCTTGTGTTGTATGATCCATGTAAGCATTTGGTACTAGCATGTGATGCGTCATCATATGGTGTCGGGGGTGTATTGCAACAAGCGAATGAATCTGGGAAATTGCAACCAGTTGCTTATGCATTCAGAAGTCTGTCTAAGGCTGAGAGAGCCTACAGCATGATCGAAAAAGAAGCGTTAGCGTGTGTTTATGGGGTAAAGAAAATGCATCAATATCTGTTCGAGCTTAAATTTGAATTGGAAACTGACCATAAGCCACTTATATCCCTCTTTTCTGAAAGTAAGGGGATAAATACGAATGCATCGGCCCGCATCCAGAGATGGGCTCTCACGTTGTCCGCATACAACTATGCCATCCGCCACAAGCCAGGCACAGAAAACTGTGCCGATGCTCTCAGTAGGCTGCCATTGCCCACCACAGGGGTGGAGATGGCACAGCCCACAGATTTGGTTATGGTAATGGAAGCATTCGAGAGTGAGCAATCACTTGTTACCGCCCGACAGATTAGAACCTGGACGAGCCAGGACCCCTTACTGTCCCTAGTAAAAAAAACTGTGTGCTCTACGGGAGTTGGTCTAGTGGCCCGTTAGAGATGCAAGAAGAAATAAAGCCGTACCAGCAGCGCAGAGGTGAAATGTCCATACAGGCTGATTGCCTCCTATGGGGTAATCGGGTAGTGGTGCCAAAAAAGGGTAGGGACAACTTCATTAGTGATCTCCACAGCACCCACCCAGGCATTGTAATGATGAAATCGATAGCCAGATCCCACATGTGGTGGCCCAGAATCGATGCAGACTTTAGAGTCCTGCGTGCACAAATGTAACACATGTTCACAGTTAAGCAATGCACCCAGGGACGCGCCACTAAGTTTATGGTCTTGGCCCTCCAAACCATGGTCCAGGATCCATGTCGACTATGCAGGCCCATTCTTCGGAAAAATGTTCCTTGTGGTTGTAGATGCGTACTCCAAATGGATTGAATGTGAGATAATGTCGGCAAGCATGTCCGCTGCCACCATTGAAAGCTTGCGGGCCATGTTTGCCATGCACAGCCTGCCTGATGTCCTTGTGAGTGACAATGGGCCGTGCTTCACCAGTGCCGAGTTCAAAGAGTTCATGACCCACAATGGGATCAAATATGTCACATCTGCCCCGTTCAAACCAGCGTCCAATGGTCAGCCAGAGAGAGCAGTGCAAATCATCAAGCAAGACTTGAAGAGGGTAACTGAAGGCTCACTGCAGACTCGCCTATCCCGAGGCCTGCTTAGTTACCGCACAAGAACCCACTCGCTCACTGGGGTTCCCCCCACTGAACTGCTCATGAAAAGGGCACTTAAGACAAGGTTCTTATTAGTCCACCATGATCTACATGAACAGGTAGAGAGCAGGCGGCTTCAACAGAATACATATCATGAACGCGCAAATGTGTCACGTGAAATCGAGATTAATGATCCTGTATTTGTGTTGAACTATGGACAAGGTCCCAAGTGGCTTCCCAGCACTGTCGTGGCCAAAGAGGGGAGTAGGGTGTTTCTGGTCAAACTTTCAAATGGACTCACCTGCAGGAAACACTTGGACCAAACCAAACTCAGATTCACGGACTACCCAGAACAACCCACAATGGACTCTATCTTTTTCGACCCCCCAACACACACACAAGTGGCAACCAACCCAGCGGTTGACCATGAAGCAGAACCCATCACCTGCAGCAGCCCAGCAGGACTCACCACCCCCAGCAGCCCTGCAAGGCCAGCTGCGCAGCAGCCCAGCGAGGGCCCAACAAACGACTCACCAAAACCAGCATTTGCACCGAGACGATCTACCAGGGAACGGAAAGCCCCAGATCGGCTCACATTGTAAATAGTTACACTATTAACTTTGGGGAGGAGTGTTGTTATATATGTAAACCGGTAAATACCTCGTTTAACCATCAGAGGGCTCATCCCCTGGAGTCCCAAGGGATCCCACAATTCCTTGGGAGCACCTGTACATAGGGAGGCTTCACAGGCTGGAGAGGAACTCTGGAGACCTGCAATAAAGGACTACGGTCACACATTACTTTGAGCTCACAGTATCTGGTCAGATTCTTTATTCGAGACATAACAGTTACGATCTGGAAAGCGCTGCCTCAAAAGGGAGGTGGAAGCAGATTCATAGTAACTTTCAAAAGGGATATGGATATATACTAGAACAAGAAAAAAATTGCAGGGATTTGGCGAAAGAGCAGGGAAGTGCGACCAATTGATAGCTCTCCCAAAAAGCCGACACAGGCATGATGGGCTGAATGGCCCCTGTCTAGTCTTCCAACGCACTCCTGGCTGGCCTCCCACATTCTACCCTATGTAAACTAGAGGTGATCCAAAACTCGGCTGCCCGTGTCCTAACTCTCACCAAGTCCCACTCACCCATCACCCTCTCTGCTCGCTGACCTACAGTGGCTCCCGGTTAAGCAATGCCTCGATTTCAAAATTCTCATCCTTATTTTCAAATCCCTCCATGGCCTCACCCCTCCCTATCTCTGTAATCTCCTCCAGCCCCACAAAGCCCCGAGATGCCTGCGCTGCTCTAGTTCTGCCCTCTAGAGCATCCCTGATCATAATCACTCAACCATCGGTGGCCGTGCCTTCTGTTGCCTAGACCCCAAGCTCTGGAACTCCCTGCCTACAACTCTCTGCCTCTCTACCTCTCTTTCCTTCTTAAAACATAGCTCTTTGACCAAGCTTTTGGTCACCTGCGCTGGTTTCTACTTATGCGGCCCGGTGTCAAATTAAAAAAAATCTCATAATACTCCCGTGAAGCGCCTTGGGATGTTTCACTATGTTAAAGGCGCTATATAAATACAAGTTGTTGGTTGTCGTAAGTTTCTGTGATTCTATGAACATTTCGCACATCCAATTTTCACCTCGAACATTACTCTGTGTCCAGTTTCACTTCACTCTGCCATGAATTAGGAACAATTCTCACAGCAGGTGGGAGATGTGCAAGTGCTGCCAGACTAACAATGGCTCGCAGTTGTCTCCCGCACAGCCACTGATTTCCTGATATCTGAATATCCTCATTAACTACTCCACTGAAGAAACAAATATAATTTCACACAGCACTTTTTATTTTTACTCTCAAACACATTTGCCAGCCAGATGTTCATCAAACCACGTGCAGATGCTGGCTGTGACACCGCGTCCCACAGTGGATTTGTCTGCCTGAGTAAAATAATAATCGGTTTGCATTTCCTTACAAATCTTAAATATAGATTTTTTTTCTCTCCGACATTCTCCCTTCCAAGATGTCAGCTGTGGCGCAGTGGGTGGGCAGCACTTGTGCCTCAGGCAGAAGACCGTAGTATCCGATCCCACTCCAGAGACTTGAGCACAGAGGGCCAGCGGACACTCCAGTGCAGTGCTGAGGGAGTGCTGCACAGACTGGGGTGCCGTCTTTAAGCTGAGGTCCTGTGGGAAGGAGGAAGGAAGGAGGACAGTAGGAGTAGGTTTGAGTGTGTGTGTGTGTATGTATGTGTTGGCACATGCGGCCGAGTCTGGTCTCCAGTCGTCTTGGATCCCCTTGCCGCTGGACCAAGACCTTGCTCCGTCAAGCCCGTGTGGTGGCTGGCGTGCAATGGCTACCCCACGTTAAAAGAATTCACGCACAGGCATCTTCCACCGTTTAAAGTGAGTTAATCAGTCACCTAGGTGCTAATTTTTGGTGTGGAGGCGGGTCAGCTTCGGCCCCGGGGGATTACCGATGATTAAGCTGAGCCGTTAAAACCAACGCCCCCTTCTGCCCTCTCAGGTTGCTGTAAAAGATCACTTGTCACTATTTCGAAGAGGAGCAGGGGAGTTCTCCCCGGTGTCCTGGCCAATATTTATCCCTCAATCAACATAACAAAAAACAGATTATCTGGTCATCAACACATTGCTGTTTGTGGAAGCTTGGCTGCTGTGTTTCCCACATTACAACAGCGACTACACGCCAAAACTACTTCACTGGCTGTAAAGCACCTTGGGGATGTCTGGTGGTTGTAAAAGATGCTATATTGTTTATTGGAAGCTCGATCAAAGCACTGCCCGTACCTTTCTCAGTTGCCGTACCATCATTGTGCTAACTTCCTTTGCCCTCTGGCATTTGTTTGGAAAGCACCACCATTCTGCGAGCTGTGAATCCCAAGACATCTTCAAAAATTAAACAGGCGGTGGTTTGGGTGTGATGTCTGTAATGCACTTATGAATGACTCCACGAGGCAATGTGTTGTACTCAAACTCCAGTGACCTTATTCCTTTATTCGTAACTCCAGAGTGAGGCACAAGCATGGTGGAAAGCCTTTTATACTGGGCCCTGCACACCTATGCAGGTGACCCTCAAGTCTCCCACCACAGTGCCCTCTGGTGGACAGCCTCTGCCACTGGGTCAGGAAATCCCAGTCTCCACCAGTTGCACCCTCTAGTGGTGCCAGCATAGTATATACACGGTGTAAACCTTATCGATGGTACATCAGGTAGCAAGTCTCCATCTTATGCAACTACACAGTGACTACACAGGGAGTATATCTATAGTCTGCATATATAACAGCGGGGGTGGGGGCAGAGGCAGAACTCTTATTTTCACAATACTTCCCCATTCATAATTTTTCCATTGTTCTTTGTTCTTTCAGAGTTAACCTGATAGATTCCTCACATACCGACATCAAATTTTGTGTATCTCCTTTCAAAATGCCCAATCTTGTAGGCGCCAGCCCAGTCTTTGTGTAGTAAATTGCATCGTTCCCAGACAACAAGACAGAATATGAGGGGTTTGTTTGTGTTTCAACCTTGAAGGGTCTTTGTCGCTAAAAGGGACAGCATCGCTTACAAAATAAAAAGAACTCTTCATTTGAAAAGTTGAGGCGCGTACCATCAAACGACTAGCAATGCAGTGATGCAATTGTCTCGATCGAGTCAGGTTCCACAATTTATTAGCTTAGTTTTAATAACAAGCTATATTTTTAAGGTTTGCCACCTCTCTTTGATATTCAATGGCATTACCATCGCCGAATCCCCCACCATCAACATCCTTTAGGGTCACCATTGACCAGAAACTTAACTGAACCAGCCACATAAATAGTATGGCAACAAGAGCAGGTCAGAGGCTGGGTATTCTGCAGCGAGTGTCTCATCTCCTGACTCCCCAAAGCCTTTCCACCATCTAAAAAGGCACAAGTCAGGAGTGTGATGGAATACTCTCCACTTGCCTGGATGAGTGCAGCTCCAGCAACACTCAAGAAACTCGACACCATCCAGGACAAAGCAGCCCGCTTGATTGGCACCCCATCCACCACCTTCAACATTCACTCCCTCCATCACCGGCGCACCATGGGTGCAGCATCGAAGCACTGACCACGCTCGACCAGCCCCGTTGGGTGGCCCACATCGTCTGCATGCCCGACACGAGACTCCCCAAGCAAGCGCTCTACTCAGAACTCCGACACGGCAAGTGAGCCCCAGGTGGGCAGAGGAAATGTTTCAAGGACACTCTCAAAGCATCCTTGATAAAGTGCAACGTCCCCACCGACACCTGGGAGTCCCTGGAGAAGGACCGGCCAAAGTGGAGGAAGAGCATTCAGGAGGGCGCTGAGCACCTTGAGTCTCGTCGCCGAGAGCGTGCAGAAATCAAGCGCAGACAGCGGAAGGAGCGTGCGGCAAACCAGGCTCCCCACCCACCCTTTCCTTCAACCACTGTCTGTCCCACCTGTGACAGAGACTGTAATTCCTGCATTGGACTGTTCAGTCACCTGAGACCTCACTTTTAGAGTGGAAGCAAGTCTTCCTCGATTTCGAGGGACTGCCTATGATGATGACCGTGGCTGCAGTGTGTACCATCTACAAGATGCACTGCAGCAACTCGCCCCGACTTCCTTGGCAGCACCTCCCAAACCCCGCGACCTCTACCACCTAGAAGGTCAAGGGCAGCAGGCGCATGGGAACGCCACCACCTGCAAGCTCCCCTCCAAGTCACACACCATCCTGACTTGGAAATATATCATCGTTCCTTCATCGTCGCTGGGGCAATATCCTGGAACGCCCTCCCGAACAGCACTGTGGGAGTACCTTCAACACGCGGACTACAACTGTTCAAGAAAGCGGCTCACCACCAACTTCTCAAGGGCAATTAGGGATGGGCAATAAATGCTGGCCGTGCCAACGATGCCCACATCCCAGAACGAATAAAAAACAGTTGCTACAACGCAAACATGTCATGGCAGCCAACATGGCTGCACTGTTTTGGAGTTTTTCAGAACTGGCTGTCGCAGAGACTGGAAGATTATAGACCCAACGTATAGCCATGATCTCATTGAATGGAGGAAATGGCTCGAAGGGTTGAATGGCCTACTCCTGTTCCTCAGTTCCTATAATTTGATTGCGTAATCTAGACTGACACAGCGGTGCAGTACTGAGGGAGTGCTGCATTGGTGGTATATATCTCCTTCAGATGAGACTTTAAACGGACGCCTTATATAAAGCAAAATACTGCGGATGCTGGAAATCTGAAATAAAAACAGGAAGATGCTGGGAATCCTCAACAGGTCAGGCAGTATCAGCGGAGAGAGAAACAGAGTTAATGTTTCAGCTCGATGACCTCTCGTCAGAACTGGAAAACATTAGAGATGTGACAGTTATTAAACAAGTACAGAGGCAGGGAAAGGGAGTGGGAGGGTAGGTGGAGAGTGGAGTGGTGCATTAAAGATCTGATGGTCCTACTTGTAGAAGGTAGTCCTTCCTGTGTCTTGTCCAACTATTCCTTCCTCAAACAATTCCACCTGAAATACATTAACTGTTCATTCATCTCATTGCTGTCAGTGAGAGATTCCTGATGTAGAGTGCTGTTGGGTTTGCCAAAATGATCATAAAAATAACAGTAATAGTTATCTTCATTCATCCTTCAACATCAAAGAAGACAGCCAGAGTATCATTTTGTTTTCTGCAGTGAGTTTGTTGACACCTGAGCAGACCGATCTTTTGCTTGGAATGCGCATCCACGGATTGAACAATGGATCCGCGATACACCAGGTTCACTTGCCTCAGAGTCAGGAATGTTGTGGGTTCAAGTCCCACCCCCGGCACTTGAACACATAAATCTAGGCGGACACTCCCAGTGCAGTACTGAGGGAGTGCTGCACTGTCGGAGGTGCCGTCTTTCAGATTAGACATTAAACCGAGGCCCCATCTGCCCTCTCAGCTGGAGGTAAAAGATCCCATTGCACTATTTTCGAAGAAGAGCAGGGGCGTTATCCCCGGTGTCCTGGACAATATTTATCCCTCAATCAACATAACAAAAACATTACCTGGTCATTATCACATTGCTGTCTGTGGGAGCTTGCTGTGCGCAAATTGGCTGCCGCGTTTCCCACATTCCAACAGTGACTACACTTCAAAAAAAAGTACTCCATTGGCTGTAAAGCACTTTGAGACGTCCGGTGGTCGTGAAAGGCGCTATAGAAATGCAAGTCTTTCTATTTTTATGGACATGTCCATTTTGCACCATTTCAGAATCACTTTTGAGCAGTCTTCATATCTCTTTCGCTCTCCAGCATGAAATCGGTTCCCAGTTGTCAATGTACCATAAAATATCTTTGGAAGATACGATTTCTTACCCACTGCACAGGCAAATCATGAGTAATGGGTCCTCAGCTTTCCTGTGTGTGATGACACGCAATTGACACCAGATACCTTGCCACCAGCACTAAGTTTTGCCAGTCCTTCGGATGATATGTTAAACGGAGGCTCCCTCTGCCTGTTTGAAGGATGTTCCTCACCCAATATCATGAAAAAACAGATCCTGGTCATTTATTTCATTTTCTGTGTGTGGGAGCTTGCTGTGTGCAAGTTGGCTGCTGCATTTGCCGACATAACAACCATGATTACACTTCCAAAAAGTGATTCATTAACTATTATTGCTTTGGGACAACCTAAGGATGTGAAAGGTGCTATATAAATGCAAGTTCTTTCCTTTCTTCCCTCATCCTTTGGACTATGCCTTTATTTTTTCAAGTATGAAACAGATGACTTAAGAAATTACTTAATAATTTCCAGCATTAGTGATATTTTGATGCATCTTTTATTGGTGTACTCCTCAAAGTGAGAACTGTTATTGCTGGGAAATGGAACACTTTTTGCAGCTAATGCCAGTGTCAACCAGGCCCAAGTTGGATATAACATGGTTTGATGCAGAGTAAAGTGCCCTGTACTTTGATCCGACAGTGAGCAGAGAATTCCTCTAATTGCTAATTGTCCCTCTGAAGATTTCCAATGATCTGTGTTCTTACCAAAATTATAAAAGCTTTATAGGGACATAGAAACAGGAGTGGACCCTTCGAGCCTGCTCTGCCATTCAATTAAATCATGGATGATCAGTACCTCAACTCTATTTACCCGCCTTAGCTCCGTATCCCTTACCTAACAAATATCTATCAATCTCAGTCTTGAAAGCACCAATTGTCCCAGCATCCATGGCTTCTTGGGGGAGAGAATTGCGGATTTCGATTATCCTTTGTGAGAAAAAGCACTTCCTGATTTTCCTCCTGAATGTCCTAGATCTAATGTCCCCTCATTGTGTCAGCTGTGGCTCAGTGGGTAGCACTCTCTATGTGGGAGGGGCTAGGAGTGAGCACTCTCTCGGTGGGAGGGGCTAGGAGTGAGCACTCTCTAGGTGGGAGGGGCTGGGAGTGAGCACTCTCGAGGTGGGAGGGGCTGGGAGTGAGCACTCTCTAAGTGGGAGGGGCTGGGAGTGAGCACTCTCTAGGTGGGAGGGGCTGGGAGTGAGCACTCTCTAGGTGGGAGGGGCTAGGAATGAGCACTCTCTCGGTGGGAGGGGCTAGGAGTGAGCACTCTCTCGGTGGGAGGGCCTAGCTGTGAGCACTCTCTCGGTGGGAGGGGCTAGGAGTGAGCACTCTCTCGGTGGGAGGGGCTAGCAGTGAGCACTCTCTCGGTGGGAGGGGCTAGCAGTGAGCAGGTGCTGCAGGAGTTGGAGTGAGTTTGTAAAAAGTTGGTGGTGGGATTTTGAGTTGTTTTTTTTCAAATTTTAGGCCTTTTTGGCCCATAAACATCAGTCAGATGGCTGCTGCGGGGCCTGGAGTGCTGGGCCCCTCAGAGGATAATGCTTCCAGTGTGAAATTAATCAGGGGAGAGAATGTCTTGAGAAGGGAGAATTAAATGCCCAAAGATTTGGGCCTGGACCCCAGGATGTTTGGAAAAGAAAACACGGTGGAGGTTCACTGCCAGGATAAGGAGATGCGAGCTTGGGATATGATCTAGGCAGTGGGTAACTGCGATGAGGGAAGTTGTTTTGCCTGCCGACCAAAGCTGAATGTTGGATTCGAAGTGACGGTCAGTGGCCGAGAGGAGGTGTAAAGACTTTTACTGAGCGTGAAGGTTAGTAAGAACATAACAACATAAGAAATAGGAGCAGGAGTCGGCCACCTGGCTCCTCGAGCCTGCTCCGCCATTTATCAAGATCATGGCTGATCTGATCATGGACTCAGCTCCATTTCCCCGCCTGCTCCCCATAACCCTTTATTCCTTTATCACTCAAAAATCTGTCTATCCCGCCTTAAATATATTCAATGACCCAGCCTCCACAGCTCTCCAGGGCAGAGAATTCCACAGATTTACAACCCTCTGAGAGAAGAAATTCCTCCTCATCTCAGTTTTAAATGGGCGGCCCCTTATGTTGAGACAATGGGCCCAAATTTCCCCAGCCGCCTAGAGCGGCGTAGTTAGCCGTGGCACACTGACTTGTGGGGCAAAAAACCCGCCGAAAATTTACCTCTTAATTTGGCCGCTCCTTCATCGGTCTGGTGCCTTGGCATGACACTGCAGAGCCTGCGGGGGGGGGGGGGCGGAGCTTCGGCCGCGCTTGCTCAGTGCAGCTGGCAGGGCAAGGGAGCGGGGCTTGCTCCCAGCGTCTCGTAGAGTGCCAGCAGGGGGATGCATGTCCGTTTCAGCGTGCGCGCATGCATAATCGGCCAATTAAAGGGAGAGCGTCCTCAGTGCCTCAGCAGCATTGGTAATGGACCATATAGAAAGGTAAGGTGTGAATAGTGATTTTTGGGTGGCTGAGGGAGTGGAAAGGAGTGCTGCATAGGTGGAAGAAAGGTGAGAACTGTGATTTTTCAAGATTACCTGAGTGTAAGTCCAATACACCAATGACGCAAGAGCGTGCAACAAGAACACAGAATTTCCTTCATGAGGAAGTGGAGAAACTAGTCACTGCCATTGAGGACAAATGGCAGGTGCTGGATATCAGTAAGAGTGGTCCCACAAAAGTTCCACCCAAAGAAATGAGAAGAAGATGGAACCTAGTTGCAGAAGAATACTCCGCAGGGGTGAATACCGCAAGATCTGGAAGCCAGTGCAAAAAGAAATGGCAGGCGTTGGTCAATGAGTGAGTGTAAGTAATATCTTCATCTTTAAATTGAATTGCAATTGTAAATTTGACCATCTGTATACGTCCCACCCATCAGAAGTGCACCATGTGTGAAAAGTTGCATGTTCATCTTTGCAGAAGAAATTGGCCCACAATAAAAGGGGAAGACTTAGAACAGGAGGCCGGCCGCCAAACCTGCACCAACTATCACCCCTGGAACAGAGGGTTGCTGCCTTGCTGAGTCGCACCGGCAGAAAAAGAATCAGCTCTGCACAAGCTGGACCCACACGCGAGGGTGAGGGTGAGTCATTAAAATGCATCGTCGCCCTTCAAATTAACCTGCTGACTGGCCACGCAGACTACTCATTCCACCTATCCTACCCCCTCCTGTGCTGCTAACCATTTGACTGTTCTGTTGTATTTTGCAGAAGACGACGACAATCCTGAACATCCTGAAGATCCACCAGAAAATCCAGATGCGTGCGCTCCAGACCAAGGCGGGTGGGGGGAGGAGGGGTCCATGGAAATGTGTTCATGGGAGAATGCTGATCGTGATATGGATCAGTCCATAGTTGTTGTTGTTGAAGTGCATTGTAAAATATCCAACAAAAGATATTTTGCATTAAAACGGAATCATGTTCCATTAGGACCACACAACATTTAGGAACAACTGTAAAAAATAAAAATCCCTCACCCCAACAGTCATGCGTGCCTGCCACCCCAGCCCTGGTGGGAGGGCTAGCCAGTGCGTTCTGCAGTCGGTAAGGTAGGACTCCTCTACTTTCAGTAGCTGATTTATCTTTCATTTATTTTTGATGATGTTGTGCTGAAGATGTGATGTTGTGCTGATGTTGTGAAGGTGTTTAGTGCTTTAGAATCCTCTAACTCACCTTTCTCATCTCCCTCCCCCCATCTCTGGCTACCTGCGCTGATTTCTTAAATGTAGGTAAGGTTTTTCTGTGCCTACAAAAGTGGCCACATACACTGGCCTAAGTTAGTTTGGAGTAACTTTTAGAAGCAAATTTAGCCAGCTATGGCCAAAAGAGGTGTAAGTGGCTGGTCACGACCCCTTTTGGAGAGAAAAAATGAAACTAGAATAAAACCTACCTAACTGACTTACACTGGAGCAAGTTAAATGGAGAAATTTGCGATTTTTAAGTTACTCCAAAAAAAGCAACTTGCTCCAAAAAAAACGGCAACTCCTGGGGAAATTTGAGCCCATAGTCCCCTAGTTTTAGGTTCTCCCACGAGTAGAAATATCCTCTCTGCATCTAACTTGTCGAGCCCCCTTATTATATGTTTCGATAAGATCACCTCTCATTCTTCTGAACTCCAATGAGCATAGGCTCAACCAATCTTCATAATTCAACCCCCTCATCTCCGGAATCTAGTGAACCTTCTCTGAACAGCCTCCAATGCAAGTATATCCTTTCTTAAATACGGAGACCAAAACTGTACGGAGTACTCTAGGTGTGGCCTCACCAATACCCTGTACAGTTGCAGCAGGACTTCTCTGCTTTTATACTCCATTCCCCTTGCAATAAAGGCCAACATTCCATTTGCCTTCCTGATTACTTGCTGTACCTGCATACTCACTTTTTGTATTTCATGCACAAGGACCCCCAGGTCCCTCTGTACTGAAGCACTTTGCAATTTTTCTCCATGGATAACCTCACATTTTCCCACATTATGGGCCCAAGTTTCCACATGATAAAAAACGGGTGCCCCTCCGAGCTGGGCGGCCGTTTTTCGCGCCGAAAACGGCGCCGGAAAAAAAACGTGCAATTCTGGAGCGCCCTGCAGCTCCATGTCTGCTTGGCGCGGAGCCTACCACTTGCGCGATTTTGTAAGTGGGAGGGGGCGGGTACCATTTAAATTAGTTTTTTTCCTGCCGGCAACGCTGCGCGTGCGCGTTGGAGCGTTCGCGCATGCTCAGTGTGAAGGGAACATTGGCACTCGGCCATTTTTGCAGTTCTTTGTAGCTGTTTAATTTTTGAACATTTTTTAATAAAAGTACATTGCCATCAGCACAGAGGCTTCTTGCAGCAGTGAGAAGGCTGCAGGAAGCCTCAAAGTTGAGGCAGCCGTTTCCCTCCTCCCCCCCCCCCCGCCCGCCGTCGGGAACGGCTTCCTCCTCCCCCCCCTCCCCACCGCGGAAACGAACGGCTGCTTCCCCCCCCCTCCCCCCCCCCCCCCGCAGCATTCTCCCTGGCTGAAGCACTTTCACACAGGTAGGAAGATGATTTATTTAATCTTTTCTTTGCTTATAAATTTTTATTCAGGTTGGATTTATTTGTATAATATTTGTATAAGTATAAATAAGGATTTATTATAGAATTTAATGACTTCCCTTCCCCCCCCCCACCTCGTTCTGGACGACTAATTTGTAACCTGCGCCTGATTTTTTAATGTGTAGACAAGGTTTTTTCAGTTCTACAAAAATCTTCACTTGCTCCATTCTAAGTTAGTTTGGAGTACGTTTTCACTGTGGAAACTTTGAAATCAGGCGTCAGTGGCCGGACACGCCCCCTTTTGAAGAAAAAATTCTGTTCCAAAGTGGAACTGTTCTACCTGACTAGAACTGCAGAAAAAAAAATGTGGAGAATTGCGATTTCTAAGATAGTCCGTTCTCCACCAGTTGCTCCTAAAAATCAGGCGCAAATCATGTGGAAACTTGGGCCCTATACTCCATCTGCCAAATTTTTGCCCACTCACTTAGCCTGTCTCTATATCCCTTTGCAGATTTTTTGTGTCCTCCTCACAATTTGCTTTCCCACCCATCTTTGTATCATCAGCAAACCTGGCTACATTACACTCGGTCCCTTCATCCAAGTTATTAATATAGATTGTAAATAGTTGAGGCCCCAGCACCGATCCCTGCGGCATCCCACTGGTTACTGTTTGCCAACTGGAAAATGACCCATTTATCCCGACCCTCTGTTTTCTGTTAGTTAGTCAATCCTCTATCCATGCTAATATATTATCCCCAACCCCGTGAACTTTTATCTTGTGCAGTAATCTTTTCTGTGGCACCTTATTGAATGCCTTCTGAAAATCCAAATACACCACATCCACTGGTTCCCCCTTATCCACCCTGCTTGTTACATCCTCAAAGAGCTCCAGGAAATTTGTCAAACATGATTTCCCTTTCATAAAACCGTGCTAACTCTGCTTGATTGAATTATGCTTTTCCAAATGTCCCGCTACTGCTTCCTTAATAATGGACCCCAGCATTTTCCCAATGACAGATGTTAGGCTAACTGGTTTCCTGCTTTTTGTCTGCCTCCTTTTTTAAATAGGGGCATTACATTTATGGTTTTCCAATCCGCTGGGACCTCCCCAGAATCCAGGGAATTTTGTTACATTACAACCAATGCATCTACTATCTCTGCGGCCACTTCTTTTAAGACCCTGGGATGTAAACCATCAGGTCCAGGGGACTTGTCCGCCTTTAGTCCCATTATTTTTACCGAGTACTACTTCTTTAGTGATTGTACTAAGTTCCTCCCTCCGTAAAATACTTGGATGTATCTTTGCTGTATTCCGAAGAGGTGGTGATCTCATTCTTAAATCTGCTGCTTTATGTTGAGGACGATATGCTGATTAAAAAAGTTGGAGTCGTAGGACATTAAACTTTGCTCAGTAATAAAGAGGAGATACTATCCTGGAACGCGGGTAGCCAATGGAACCCGTTATGACAGTCATGTTCCAACATTCCATTGACTCTGGATCAGTTCCTATGGAGTGGAGGGTAGCCAATGTAACCCCACTTTTTAAAAAAGGAGGGAGAGAGAAAACAGGGTATTATAGACCGGTCAGCCTGCCCTCAGTAGTGGGTAAAATGATGGAATCAATTATTAAGGATGTCATAGCAGCGCATTTGGAAAGAGGTGACATGATAGGTCCAAGTCAGCATGGATTTGTGAAAGAGAAATCATGCTTGACAAATCTTCTGGAATATTTTGAGGATATTTCCAGTAGAGTGGACAAGGGGGTACCAGTTGATGTGGTATATTTGGACTTTCAGAAGGCTTTCGACAAGGTCCCACACAAGAGATTAATGTGCAAAGTTAAAGCACATGGGATTGGGGGTAGTGTGCTGACATGGATTGAGAACTGGTTGTCAGGCAGGAAGCAAAGAGTAGGAGTAAATGGGTACTTTTCAGAACAGCAGGCAGTGACTAGTGGGGTACCGCAAGGTTCTGTGCTGGGGCCCCAGCTGTTTACATTGTACATTAATGATTTAGACGAGGGGATTAAATTTAGTATCTCCAAATTTGCGGATGACACTAAGTTGGGTGGCAGTGTGAGCTGCGAGGAGGATGCTATGAGGCTGCAGAGTGACTTGGATAGGTTAGGTGAGTGGGCAAATGCATGGCAGATGAAGTGTAATGTGGATAAATGTGAGGTTATCCACTTTGGTGGCAAAAACAGAGAGACAGACTATTATCTGAATGGTGACAGATTAGGAAAAGGGGAGGTGCAACGAGACCTGGGTATCATGGTACATCAGTCATTGAAGGTTGGCATGCAGGTACAGCAGGCAGTTAAGAAAGCAAATGGCATGTTGGCCTTCATAGCGAGGGGATTTGAGTACAGGGGCAGGGAGGTGTTGCTACAGTTGTACAGGGCCTTGGTGAGGCCACACCTGGAGTATTGTGTACAGTTTTGGTCTCCTAACTTGAGGAAGGACATTCTTGCTATTGAGGGAGTGCAGCGAAGGTTCACCAGACTGATTCCCGGGATGGCGGGACTGACCTATCAAGAAAGACTGGATCAACTGGGCTTGTATTCACTGGAGTTCAGAAGAATGAGAGGGGACCTCATAGAAACGTTTAAAATTCTGATGGGTTCAGACAGGTTAGATGCAGGAAGAATGTTCGCAATGTTGGGGAAGTCCAGAACCAGGGATCACAGTCTAAGGATAAGGGGTAAGCCATTTAGGACCGAGATGAGGAGAAACTTCTTCACCCAGAGAGTGGTGAACCTGTGGAATTCTCTACCACAGAAAGTTGTTGAGGCCAATTCACTAAATATATTCAAAAAGGTGTTAGATGTAGTCCTTACTACTAGGGGGATCAAGGGGTATGGCGAGAAAGCAGGAATGGGCTACTGAAGTTGCATGTTCAGCCATGAACTCATTGAATGGTGGTGCAGGCTAGAAGGGCCGAATGACCTACTCCTGCACCTATTTTCTATGTTCTATGTTTCTATGTAAAAGTGCGATTCACAGATGGGGTGAAGTCATTACCCTACAGCATGAAATTCGAGACAATGGAAGGAGTGCAGTACTTCTGGGTTCTGCATGATAACCAGGTGAAGGTTTGCTATTACTGTCTTGGACATGACCATTTAATAAGAAGCTGTCCAGACCTGTCCTGTTGTAACTGTGGCAAGTCTAGACACATCGCTCGGCAGAGAGCTGTGCGGTTTGTTCGCTGTGAGTGTGAGGCAGAAGGAAGCTCCTTGAGCGACGAAGAGACGGATCAGGAGGTGTGAGTGGAGTGGCCAGAAGAGCGGAGCAGGCGGAGGACACAGCCGCCAAACGGAATGAGGAAAGAGCGCAAGACGAGGCAGAAAATTACGGAGCAGTAAACAGGATGGAGATGGTGGAAAACACACCAAGTATGGTGGAAAATGACACAGTCAGTGGAGGACATCACGGGTCAGGGACAGAATCTTCAGGTGTCCGTGGGGGGGGAGCAGAGGTGGGTGCGGGGTAAGTGTAAGTACTCCAAAGGGAGACGGGGAGTCGGACATCTGGGGAGCAGGAGGGGGCAAGGGGCAGGAGTCTTAAAGGGGCAGCAGAATTGGAGCGGGGAGACAAAGATGCCAAAAGGGAACCAGATGGGTGGAGATGCGTCATTGTCCCAGAGAGAGAAGAAACAGGGAGCAAGGGTCAGTGGTGGAGGTAAGGCCAAAGGGAGTGGCACTGTTGGAGAAACCATGTTAGCAGGAGGACTCTCTAAGGGAGAATCTGTATCTGACGGGGAACAGGGACGGGAGATTACAGAAGAGCTCGAGAGTGTGGTGTCAGAGGAGGAAGGAGACATGGACTTCGGGGGGGGTGGGGGGCATCATGTGGAAGGGGAAAGGTTAGTGAGGGTCAGAAGGAGGTAGAAGGGGCAGTTCTGCGGCCTAAATTGAATGTAAGGAAGAGGCTGAAACTGCAGGGGAAGTTCAAACAGGAGGTGAAAAAGAGCCGGAGGCTGCAGGAGAAAGCAACAGCTGTCCAAAAGGTTAGGAAAGAGCATGAAAGGAGGGAAGGCCAGAGATTAAATGATAATAGGGGGATTAACAGGCACACTTCTTTTATTAGGAGCAATGATTACATTACTCTAAATTAATGCGAACGGACTGAGGGGGGAGAGGAAATTGCAGCAGTTGTTGCAGTGTTTTAAAGGCACGGACCTGTTGTGTCTGCAAGAAACCTTTTGGGATGAGGAGATCCTAGAAAGGGTTTGGAAGGTTTGGAAGAGAGAAGTGTTTGCAAGTTACGCAAATAATAACCGTAGAGGGGTGGCTGTTTTAATGAGCTCGTCCATAAAAGAGAACGTTGCATTGGTGGACAAGGACACTGAGGGGAGAATTTTACAGCTAAAGGTTGAATTGAATTGTGATCTCTTTAATATCTATGCGTCGAATGCCCATTGCAAGCGTCGTGAGTTTTTTTCGGTGGTTATTCACAGAAGTGGCAGAGTGGAAAACCCTTGTGTAGTCGGAAATTTTAATGTATTTTTATCTTGGATGGATATTTCAGCCCAGATGACCTTTAAGGTTGATAACTCAGATGATTGTAAAAATGATGACAAATTTAAATTTGCGAGACTTAGAGGGATGGGAACCCCATAAAAGGGGAGTTCTCCAGAACAGGTTGTGTGAGTGATGTTTTAAAACAGAGCCGAATAGATTTTGTGTTAATGCGGGAAGGGTTAAGTTCTGAGGTGATGGAGATTTATTATAAAAAAGTATTTTTTAGTGACCACTCGGCTTTGCTTCTTAAAATTAGGAACAGCAGAGTTAAGATCGGTCCAGGGTGTGGATTTTAATCAATCAGTATCTGAAATAAACTGTTTTTAAAGAAGGGATTTTAAAGATAATAAAGAATGCGCGGAAGGAACCTTTTATTCTTGAAAGAAAAAAGAGTTTGGTGGGACAATTTCAAATATAAGGTATAAGTTTTTTCGGTACGTTATGGGAAAGAAAAAGCAACAACTAACCGGTGTCAAGAAGAGAATATAAACAGAAGGTTTACAGATATCTGTAAAGCAGATGACGGAGGGGATAAGGGAGCAGAGACTAAGTGGAAGGTTTTAAAGGAAGAGTGGGAATTATTGCAAGCTGAAAAATACAAGGGGCAATTCTCCGTGCAAAGGCTAAAGATGCATTGGAGGGAGAAAGATGCACTAGATATTTTCTAGAGCAAGAGAAGTTGCGACAAAGGTTATCATTAATTGGAGAGTTGAAGGTTGGGGAAAAGATCATTGATGAAAGCAGGGAGATTATGGAGGCAGCTCGTAGCTTTTATCAAGATTTATATACAAAAGCAGACATTTCCAAATTGGCGATGGAGAAGAGGGTTTAAAGGAGGATGAGAGAAGCATGTGTGACAAAGAAGGAGGATTAGCGGAAATAAAAGTAACAAAAAGTGGAAGGGTGGGGGTGGGGCCCAGGGTCCGATGGACTAAATGCAGAATTTTATAAATAATTTTTTTTTTTTTTTTTTTAAAGAGATTTTAAGTCCATTGGTCTTAGAGGTTTTTAAGGATTAAAACTGAGGGAAGCCTGGCCCCATCGACGAGGAGAGGTATCATAAGCTTAGCTCATAGAAAATATAGGGGATAGAAGGGAACTGAAGAATTGGAGGCCCATCACATTATTAAACGTGGATTATAAGATCATGGCGAGGGTTATGGAAAATCGTATGAAGGAGGTGATGCCTCAGATAGTTTCGCCCTCTCAGTCCTATGGAGTCATAGGCCAGGACATCGAAACATAGAAACATAGAAAATAGGTGCAGGTGTAGGCCATTCAGCCCTTCGAGCCTGCACCGCCATTCAATGAGTTCATGGCTGAACATGCAACTTCAGTACCCCATTCCTGCTTTCTCGCCATACTCCTTGATCCCCCTAGTAGTAAGGACTACATCTAACTCCTTTTTGAATATATTTAGTGAATTGGCCTCAACAACTTTCTGTGGTAGAGAATTCCACAGGTTCACCACTCTCTGGGTGAAGAAGTTTCTCCTCATCTCGGTCCTAAATGGCTTACCCCTTATCCTTAGACTGTGACCCCTGGTTCTGGACTTCCCCAACATTGGGAACATTCTTCCTGCATCTAACCTGTCTAAACCCGTCAGAATTTTAAACGTTTCTATGAGATCCCCTCTTATTCTTCTGAACTCCAGTGAATACAAGCCCAGTTGATCCAGTCTTTCTTGATATGTCAGTCCCGCCATCCCGGGAATCAGTCTGGTGAACCTTCGCTGCACTCCCTCAATAGCAAGAATGTCCTTCCTCAAGTTAGGAGACCAAAACTGTACACCAGGTGTGGCCTCACCAAGGCCCTGTACAACTGTAGCAACACCTCCCTGCCCCTGTACTCAAATCCCCTCGCTATGAAGGCCAACATGCCATTTGCCTTTTTAACCGCCTGCTGTACCTGCATGCCAACCTTCAATGACTGATGTACCATGACACCCAGGTCTCGTTGCACCTCCCCTTTTCCTAATCTGTCACCATTCAGATAATAGTCTGTCTCTCTGTTTTTACCACCAAAGTGGATAACCTCACATTTATCCACATTACACTTCATCTGCCATGCATTTGCCCACTCACCTAACCTATCCAAGTCACTCTGCAGCCTCATAGCATCCTCCTCGCAGCTCACACTGCCACCCAACTTAGTGTCATCTGCAAATTTGGAGATACAACATTTAATCCCCTCGTCTAAATCATTAATGTACAATGTAAACAGCTGGGGCCCCAGCACAGAACCTTGCGGTACCCCACTAGTCACTGCCTGCTGTTCTGAAAAGTACCCATTTACTCCTACTCTTTGCTTCCTGTCTGCCAACCAGTTCTCAATCCATGTCAGCACACTACCCCCAATCCCATGTGCTTTAACTTTGCACATTAATCTCTTGTGTGGGACCTAGTCGAAAGCCTTCTGAAAGTCCAAATATACCACATCAACTGGTTCTCCCTTGTCCACTCTACTGGAAACATCCTCAAAATATTCCAGAAGATTTGTCGAGCATGATTTCCCTTTCACAAATCCATGCTGACTTGGACCTATCATGTCACCTCTTTCCAAATGCGCTGCTATGACATCCTTAATAATTGATTCCATCATTTTAC
The DNA here is from genome assembly GCF_044704955.1 of Pristiophorus japonicus. Classification (NCBI taxonomy): domain Eukaryota; kingdom Metazoa; phylum Chordata; class Chondrichthyes; family Pristiophoridae; genus Pristiophorus; species Pristiophorus japonicus. The sequence continues at coordinate 13,691,094 of NC_091994.1, forward strand.
CCACTACTGATGTCAGGCTGACCGGTCTATAATTCCCTGTTTTCTCTCTCCCTCCTTTTTTAAAAAGTGGGGTTACATTGGCTACCCTCCACTCCATAGGAACTGATCCAGAGTCTATGGAATGTTGGAAAATGACTGTCAATGCATCCGCTATTTCCAAGGCCACCTCCTTAAGTACTCTGGGATGCAGTCCATCAGCCCCTGTGGATTTATCGGCCTTCAATCCCATCAATTTCCCCAACACAATTTCCCAACTAATAAGGATTTCCCTCAGTTCCTCCTTCTTACTGGACACTCTGACCCCTTTTATATCCGGAAGATTGTTTGTGTCCTCCTTAGTGAATACTGAACCAAAGTACTTGTTCAATTGGTCTGCCATTTCTTTGTTCCCAGTTATGACTTCCCCTGAGTCTGACTGCAGGGGACCTACGTTTGTCTTTACTAACCTTTTTCTCTTTACATATTTATAGACGCTTTTGCAGTCCGTCTTAATGTTCCCTGCAAGCTTCTTCTCGTACTCCATTTTCCCTGCCCTAATCAAACCCTTTGTCCTCCTCTGCTGAGTTCTAAATTTCTCCCAGTCCCCGGGTTCGCTGCTATTTCTAGCCAATTTGTATGCCATTTCCTTGGCTTTAATACTATCCCTGATTTCCCTTGATAGCCACGATTGAGCCACCTTCCCTTTTTTATTTTTACACCAGACAGGGATGTACAATTGTTGTAGTTCATCCATGCGTTCTCTAAATGTCTGCTATTGCCCATCCATTGTCAACCCCTTAAGTATCATTCGCCAATCTTTCCTTGCCTATTCACGCCTCATACCTTCAAAGTTACCCTTCTTTAAGTTCTGGACCATGGTCTCTGAATTAACTGTTTCCTTCTCCATCCTAATGTAGAATTCGACCATATTATGACCGACATCGCTGACTCTGTGGTCATAATCCGAGATGCGATCGAACTCATGGAAGAGAGTGGGAGGAAAGCTTATGTGCCAAAGATGGATCAGGAGAAAGCCTTTGATAGTCTCTCATGAGTTTTTATTGATGGTTTTGGAAGCATTTGGTTTTGGGAAAATTTCATTGAGTGGACAAGGATTTTTTATTTAAACACATTTAGCTGTGTTAAATGTAATGTTTTTTTATCCAAGTATTTTCCAATACAGAAATCAGTGAGGCAGGGTTGTCCTCTGTCCCCATTGTTGTACACATTGGTAGCAGAACCATTAGGTTACATGATGCGAAAGGAACAAGGCATAGTCGGGATTGCGGTTCCCAGTTCCGGGCAGGTGTCGGTGATACACCAATATGCAGATGACACGACCTAAACGTTTGAGAGATGGGGAGTCAGTGACGAAGGCTATGGGAGTAGTGGAGTATTGTAGAGCTTCAGGAGCCAGAGTGAACTATAGTCAGACCCAATGCCTGGTTGTGGGAAGGAGTAGGGGGGAGTGGTTGGAGGAAAGCCCTTTTAAGGTGGTGGAGGTTTTAGAAGTTCCGAGGGAGCATATGGGGTGCAAGAAGGATAGGGATGAAGTGGATCAACTAAATTGGGAACCGAAGGTTATGAAAATTAAAAAGATTTTGGGAAGATGGGAGAGAAGGTGGCTGAAAGTGCAAGGAAGAGCGACAGTGGTGGCAGCTCTCCTGCTATCTACACTATGGTACTTATTGATGGTGGAGGATATTCCTGAGTGGGCAGAAAAGTCTATCCGAGAAGCTTGTGTAAATTTTTTATGGGAAGGGAAACCAGCCTTGGTTGCTTACAATACCATCATCGGACAGCGAAATCAGGGAGGACTCAATTTCCCAGATATTGAGTTGAAGAAAAAATCCTTTAGAATTAAATGGGTGAAGAGATTTCTTCAGAAGACAAATACAAGTTTTTGGAAGAGGTGTTTCCAGCATTTGTTTTTAATGAAGTGGGATAGGAGGACAGGGAATATTTTATATGGAATACAATATGTTTTTGAAATCAATTAAACTTCTCCCTAGGTTTTATAAGAGGGTTGTGGACACTTGGGCCCAATTTTTTAAAAGTGTGCAGTTTATGCCCAAAGGTGCTGAGGAACTTTTAGAACAGCCCTTATTTTTGAACAGGTGGATCAACATTGAACGAGAGGCATTATTTAATCAAGCTTTTATAAAAGCTGGTATTCTATATATGGAAGATGTATTCTATGAGGTAATTCCAGGTTGGTTGACGGAAGCGGTAGTGAGGGACATGGTTTGGGAAGTAGATCAGGAGGTAGAGGAAAAAGCAATTACGATCATGTATGAGAAGATTGTGAGGCAATGCCACAGGATTGGATGGAAGAAATAAATACGCAAATCTCCAAAGGAGATAGAATGCGTCCCGCTTTTCCAAGCTTTCTGCTGGAGAAAGGGGAGGAGTTGGTCCAATTTGACAACTGTAATACACAAGATTTCTATGGGGTATTTAGAGAATGGAGATTTAAGACACCTGCTGGTCAGGAGTTTTGGCAGAATATAAACCGACAGCTGGACTTCAACAGGATTTGGAAGGGAGTGTGGGCGAATTTTAAATGTCCAGAGTGGATTGAACTGGATCTCAAATTGGCTCATAACCGGATTTTTACCGTGATAGCCTTATGTAAGATTGGACGAGTAGAGGTGGCAACTTGCCCAGTGTGTGGGACGCGGGATGAGACTCTGTCCCATTTGCTGGTGCTATGTCCGCAGTTAAAGGATTTTAAGTACTATGTTCGACAGTTGTGTGAGGTTTTCTTGCTGGGTGAGGGCCAAAGAGCAAGAATGGGAATCTCGTGGGACTCAATTTTGAGATGGGGATTGCAGGAGAGTCTGCCCGCGTCTAGCAAAGTGGCAATTAATTTAATGTACAGTTTGGCTAGATTTGTGATTGTGCAAAGAAGGAATGCTCTATTTTTTAAGGGGAGGAGAATAAACCTAAGAGTATTTTAAATATAAACTAAAAGATCATTATAAGGCTTTGTGGATGTTTTATTCAGAAAAGAATTTAAAGATAGTATTTTACAATCAATTTGTAAAGTACAATAGTTTATTATATGTTACAGGAGACAAATTAAACTTCAGGTTTTAATGTGTGTTGGAGGAACGGCTGTGCAGAGGGCCGGAATGGATTTGTATGATACAATAGAATGATCATGATGTTGTTAATGTTCAATAAATATTAATTATTATTTTTTTAAAAGCGAGTAGCACACTCGCTTCTGAGTCAAAAGGTTGTGGGTTCAAGTCCCACTCCAGAAACTTGAGCACGAAAAAAATCTAGACTGACACTCCCAGTGCAATGCTGAGGGAGAGCTGCACTGTCAGAGGTGCCATCTTTCTGATGAGACATTAAACTAATGTCCCCTCTTCCCTCTCGGGTGGATGTAAAATATCCCATGACACTGTTTTAAAAAAGAGTAGGGGAGTTATCCCCGGTGTCCTGGCCAATATTTCTCCCTCAATCAACATCACAAGAAGTCATTATCACATTGCTGTTTGTGGGAGCTTGCTGTGCGCAAGTTGGCCGCTGCATTTCCCACATTACAACAATGACTACACTTCAAAAAGTACTTCTTTGGCTGTAAAGCACTTTGAGACGTCCGGTGGCCATGAAAGGCACTATATAAATGCAACTCTTCTTTCTTTCTTTTTGTTCTTGATTCCCCCAACAGAGAAATAGTTCATAGGTTCTTTGCTTGAGAATTCATAGTAACTCATTGCTATTAAGAACTAGTTGGTTTATGAGCAAAGGTTTAACAATCACACTACACATTACCAGTTCATCCTCCAGGCTCGCAACCACCTGCCCCATCGTGGATCCCCCGAACCCAACTGGCCGGGGTTTTATTGAGTCTTGTGACCATCACATGACTGGCAAAGCCACTCCCAACTCAACAGCTCTACAAACCTGTGAGCGTCCTCACTGGTGCACACATTACATTAGCGAATCCATTTAACATTTTAAATACCTTGATCAGATCACCCCTCATTCTTTTATACTCAAGCGAATACAAGCCAAGTTTATGCGACCTGTCCTCATAATTTAATTGGTATCATTCTGGTGAATCTGTGCTACAAGCCCCTTCAAGGCCTTTCTGTAGGCGCGGTGCCCAAATCCGGAGACAGTTACTCCGGAAGGGTCTGGCCAAAACTCTGCACAGAGTATCACTTCCTCCCCCTTTGTAATCCAGCCCCCCTTGAGATAAAGGCCAAGATTCCATTCGCCTGTTGATTATGATTCATGATTTTCTCAGAAATACTGACATGAGGAAAATGTCATGGAAATGCTCACAATGTCTCCATGGCAACCGGAGTAATTTGTGTGAACGCAAACCTCGCTAGACATCCCCAGTTTTTGTTCCCCCAGGTCATTGTATTCATACTTTGGTCTCACATCAAATTCATTATGTAAATTTTGCCTGCGCTTGGGGTTTATAGTGACCTGAATCTTAGGTTATTGATTGATGGTCTGTTGGAATGCCTGGTGGCTGCAGCCGATACACCTAGAGAGAGTCAAGGACATTACTCTGATCAGAGCATAAATGAGTTAACCCTGCGGCTTGCAAACTCCACTAACGCTTGCTTTGTTACACCATAGGATTTAAATTCAATTTAAAATTACAGTGGAAATTTCCCTGATGGAACAGTGTAAAACTAAGCCACACCGAACAAGTGCCCCAGATTTGATGTGATATTAGCTGATCGCAGAAGGGGCTTTGGTAGAAGTGTCAAGAATTGCCATGTGTGGTCCTCGGATATTGAGTAGAAAATGCATTGTTACTTCTTAGTGGTGGCTACGCTGTGAGCCTAGTTGGAAACTTCACGTCTGGAAATTAAGTTAAGGACAGAGTTGGGGCTTGGTTTTGTAGGCTACTCTATAAGGAATTGTCCCTGGATGAGGTACTGAGAGCTACAAATACTTATCAGTCAACTCCTTCAAAAGAGGAGGAAGAAATTAAAAAAAAAATATATATATATCTGTTATTGGGAGGGATTGGGGGGACCATTCCCCTCCCTTTCCCGGACCATTCCCACCCCATAATTGGACCATCGCGCCCCCGTCGCCATTCCCCATCGCTGCCCCATTGCCGGCTGCTTTTAGGTCAAACCAATTTGATAAAGGGGGCCTCCAAAAGGCGCTCGGCCCCTTATTTGCACACGCCTGTAAAACGGGTGCAGCGGCATCGAATCTCATGACCTCAGCATCACCGAATCACTTTATTGCGACTTACCTCGGGTCTCTTCTGTCCTTTGGGACCTTGGTTCGCTGCGGTTTCAGAATAGGAGGGAGTTTCAGGCAGATGCAATTAAATAAATACTCTGATTTATCGAACCCCTTATCACAACCTTGAAACATCTCCAAGCACTTCAGTGAATTGCTTTGGCCTGCTGTGACCTGTGTTAAGTTGGCACAAATCGCAACCATTATGCCCCAGCAATGCCCCAGCAATGCCCCACGTACAGGGTGACCGGAAATGAGATTTTTAGGACATTAAATATTAGTTTTGTAGAATATATTTTGAGAACTGTTGTGCAGTCCTCTCAAAGAGTTAAACTTTGCACTGAAACATGGTTATGTTATCAGTGGAGTACCCACTGTTGGTTTTCAAATAGGTCATCTCATCTAATTATGTTGAGATACTTTGCTGCGAGATTTTGTTTAGTGTCTCACTTACCCTGAATTGTTCTGACAGTCATTGGACAGGAAATGAAACCATTTGATCGCACACTGATCAAACAATAGCAAAGCTCCAAAGGCCAAAGGGAACATGGCAACAATTTCCATCATGGTTGCCAAGGTCTTGTCTCCATTTCCTCATCCTTCCCCCCACCGCCCCCCCATCCCTCGCTAAAAAAATTATCTCTTCCCTCTGCGACAGTATTTTTAAAGGAGAATTCTGCTCAAATCACAGTCTGTGTGGAGCTGAACGATTTCGCCTGATTAAGTCCAACTTATCGCACATAGACCACCGAATTGACTTCTTCTGCAGCTGCGGTGATGTGATTATGAGAATTGCGTGGTACGAGTCATTCCGATGTTGACTATAGCCGGGGTGAGGCCCCATTCCAGGCAGAGACCGGGGAGAAGGCTGCCTTCGGCTTTGAAGTTGCAGGACCCAGAGCTCTGGGGAACTCGGTGGAAAGGAAGGATGTTTGAGGAATATCATGCCTATACGCAGGCTCTGTGTTCAATCTCTGAGGGTGTGCGGCAGCTGACAGTTCTGAGCCTTGAATCGACAGCCGCCCATTGTGCCAGCATCATGGAAGCTTCGTCTTCCTTGTAGCCAGCGAGTGGCACCTTCATTGGAATCTGCAGCAGATCCCTAGCTAAGAAACGACCAACTCCCCCGCGAGCACAGATGACAGCTTGGGGTGCAGTCGGGGTCACAAATGGAGTGCAGTATGAATCGATGCTTCCAGATGGTGGCAACCACTGTGTCTCAGGGCTCCCATCATCTGATAGTTGTCAGCCATGGCTCAGTGGGCAGCACGCCCAGAGGTTGTGGGTTTAAGTCCCACTCCAGGAACTTGAGCGCACAAATCTAGGCTGACACTCCAGTGCAGTGCTGAGGGAGTGCTGCACTGTCGGAGGTGCCGTCGCTCGGATGAGATTTTAAACCGAGGCCCCGTCTGCTCTCTCAGATGGTACTATGTCAAAGAGTTATCCCCGGTGTCCTGGCCAATATTGACCCCTCAGTCAACATAACAAAAACAGAATTTCTGGTCATTATCACATTGCTGTTTGTGGGAGCTTGCTGTGCCCAAATTGGCTGCCGTGTTTCCCACATTACAATGGTGACTACACTTCAAAAGTACTTCATTGTCTGTAAAGCGCTTTGCGACGTCCGGTGGTCATGTAAGGCGGCAATAAATGTAAGTCTTTTAGTTGCCATTGGATCAGTGGGTTTTTACGACAATCCAGTAGTTAGATGGTCACCATTACTGACACTGGCTTTTCACGCCAGATTTATTTTTTTAACTGAATTTAAATTCACCAGCTGCTGTGGTTGGATTTGAACTCTTGTCCCAAGGATTATTAGTCCAGGTCTCTGGATTACTCATTATCATCATAGGCGGTCCCTCATATCGAGGATGACCTGCTTCCACACCAAAAAGGGTGAGTGCACAGGTGTTTCAATGAAGAACCTAACATTCCCGGTCCCGAACTACATGTTGAAAGATGGAAGATGCCTGTGTGGATTTTTTTGATGTGTGGTGGCCGTTGCATCACGGGCTTGTCAGAGCTAGGTCTTGGTCCAGTGGCAAGGATTACTAGTTCAGTAACGTAACCACGATGCTACCATTCCTGTACGCTGCTGTTCCACATGCTATAAAAGCAGGGTGGCAGAAGTGCCAGTTTATGATGGAGCCGTCCTTCTTGACAACAACACAGCTTTATTCCCTCTTCCTGCCTGGGGTCTCGTTGACGAAGAGCGGAAGTCCCTGAGAACCAATAGGTGCCGAGCGAGGCCCCATGGTTTCCAATGAGAGAAAGTCTCCATTCAGTAGTTTCTCTTGCTCTATTGCTCCACCTGCTAGGTAATAAGCCCAATAAATCTTCTTTTCTACAATTGTTTCGAACAACAAAAAACACGTTGCAATCCATGTGAAGTGCTGCTAAAAATATCACTGCTTTCTGGTGCTTTGGGACCTTGGGCAGATTTGAAAGTTAAACTTGCAGACTGTGTTCTGTTCCACTTACAGTGTGGAGCATCAATTTGTTGTTCCTGGCATCTTGTGCTCCCATTGTTTTCTGAGAGAGAATTCTTGGGGACGGGTTACAAGATCATTTGATTTTTTTAAAAAGCAAAAAAATTGGAACAAATGAGTCCATCGGGTAACATATGCTCTTTTTATAGTTGACGAGACCTCATTTAACTTCTGCAGACATGGCTTTCTGCTTCCAATGCACGCCCATTGCTGAATCTTACAAAGTTGTTTGAAAGTGACTTTCTGTCGGTGTTAATTACCATAAAGTAGGAGAATGGAATCATAGAAATAGAAATTTACAACACGAAAGGAGGCCATTTCGGCCCATCGTGTCCGCGCCTGTTGACAAAGAGCTATCCAGCCTAATCCCACTTTCCAGCTCTTGGTCCGTAGCCCTGTAGGTTATGGTACTTCAATTGCACATCCAATACTTTTTAAATGTGGTGAGGGGTTCTGCCTCTACCACCCTTTCAGGCAGTGAGTTCTAGACCCCTCATCATAGGCTGTCCCTCGAAGCGAGGATGACTTGCTTCCATGCCAAAAAGGGATGAGTTCACAGGTCTTTCAATGAAGAACCTAATATTCCAGATCCCGAACTACATCCTGAAGGGTGGAAGATGCCTGTGCGTGGATTTTTTTAACGTGTGGTGGCCGTTGCACACCAGCCACCACACGGGCTTGACAGAGCTAGGTCTTGGTCCAGTGGCAAGGATTACCCAAGACTAACTGGAAACCAGCTCTGCTGCACAGACCGAGTGCGCGCACACATCTCGCAGTGTGGGCTGGGCCTGTGCTGCCCCTGGGCCCTCGCCTCTTCTGGGCCCCAGACTCACGCCTCTCTTGGGCCCCGGTCACTTCCCTCTACGGACTTTTACCGTTCCTTCGCCCCTCCTGCTGTGCCTGCCCGCGCTGCAATCAACGACCTGGCTTCGTAGCCATTGCCCTCTTGGAGCAGCAGGCACTGCTCCCTGCAGTGGTATGCCGCCGCACGCTGCTCCCTCCAATGGCCCCGGCCTGCTGATGGTCTTACAGGCCAGGACCGCCAGGAAGAAATTTCCCGTCATATCTTCTCTAAACCTCTGACCAATTACTTTAAATCTATGCTCCCTGGTTGTTGACCCCTCTACCAAAGGAAATAGGTCCTTCCTATCCACTCTGTCTAGGCCCCTCATAATTTTATACACCTCAATAAGGTCTCCTCGCAGCCTCCTCTGATCCAAAGAAAACAAACCCAGTCTATCCAATCTGTCCTCGTAGCTAAAATTCTCTAATCCAGGCAACATCCTCGTAAATCTGCTCTGTACTCTCTGTACCCTGTTATCCTGGAATGGTACATTTCTTAACTTGTTCTATTGAGACATAGCATTATCAGGAGTAAAGAAATATGACCTAGAATTACATAGAAAGTACAGCAGAGAAACAGGCCATTCGGCCCAAATGGTCTAGCTGGAGTTTATGCTCCAAACGAGACTTCTCTCACCCTACTTAATTTATCCCTCTACTTGGACTTGACTATTCCAACGCACACCTGGCCGGCCTCCAACGTTCTACCCTACATAAACTTGAGGTCATCCAAAACTCTGCTGCACATGTCCTAACTCGTATCAAGTCCCGTTCACCCATGACCCCTGTGCTCGCTGACCTACATTGGCTCCCGGTTAAGTAACACCTCGATTTAAAAATTCTCATCCTTGTTTTCAAAATCCCTCTCCGTGGCCTCATCACCTCATATCTCTGTAATCTCCTCCAGCCCCACAACACCCCGCACCCCCCAGCCCGAGATGCCTGCGCTCCTCTATTTCTGTCCTCTTGACCATCAATGATTCTAATCGCTCCACCATCGGTGGCCGTGCCTTCTGTTGCCTGGGCCCTAAGCTCTGGAACTCCCTCCCTAAACCTCTCCGCCTCTCTACCTCTCTTTCCTCCTTTAAGACGCTCCTTAAAACCTACCTCTTTGACCAAGCTTTTGGTCATCTGCCCCAATATCTCCTTATGTGGCTCGGTGTCAAATTTTGTTTGATAATCGCTCCTGTGAAGCGCCTTGGGATGTTTTACTATGTTAATGTTGCTACAGAAATACAAGTTGTTGTTGCATATCCTTCTATTCCTTTATCCCTCAGGTATATATCTAACTTGCCCTTAATGACATTGTACGATATTAACCGATAAATGCTGAATGGATTTTTATTAAAAAGCTTTGCTCATTATTAACCCATTTATTTTGAACAACTTAGACCAAGGAATTTGAAATGATTGAGATATGTTTGTTCAGTAACAGCCCACACTGTCATGTCCAGGCTGCATTGTTCCCTTTTCCATTTATGTTTGCCGACAAATTATTTTCTTATTGAGAGCCCGAGATGAAGGGCCACGAGATGAAGTCTAGCACAGAATCCCCTTGGTTGAAAACTTTCAGAGATAAGATATGGTAAAAAGTAAAGAAAGACTTGCATTTATATAGCGCCTTTCATGACCTCAGAGCATCCCAAAATGCTTTACAGTCAATGAAGTATATTTTGAATGTAGTCACTATTGTACTGTAGGATATACAGCAGTTAATTTACACACAGCAAGCTCCCACAAACAGCAATGTGATAATGACCAGATAATCTGTTTTTGTGATGTTGATTGAGAGATAAATATTGGCCAGGTCACCAAGGATAACTCCCCTGCTCTTCTTCGAAAAAATGACAAGGGATCTTTTACATCCACCTGACAGAGCAGACAGCAGTCTCGGTTTTAACGGCTCAACTGAAAGATGGCACCTCTGACAGTGCAGCACCTCCTCAGCACTGCACTGGATTTCTGTGCTCAAGTCTCTGGAGTGGGACTTGAACCCATGACCTTCTGACCCAGAGACAAGTGTGTTACCCACTGAGCCACGGCAGGGACACACAGGGTATCAATCAAGAGGTAGGTGATGCCAAGATTGATTTTTAAAAGTCAAGATTGCAGGAGTTATGGAAAGACCTGGAGTTGTGAGGAGTTCCACAGCTTTGAGATCCTGGGAAAGAGTGAGGTTGATGAGGAGCTGGTGTGATGATTCATCATTTCATCTCAGTGAAGATACAGGAAGGCAGAAGACACTGGGCTCAAGTTTCGGACCCCCGCTAGAACGGCGCACATCGGAGAGGCCGGTCTAATTTGTAGAACAAAAATTGTGCCGAATACTTACCTCGCGATTCTCCGATATCTGTCGGCCCGTTTCCAGCTCGGCGCGGCGCAGCAGGAGCTGCTGGGAGCGGAGCTACAGCCCTGCGCCAAAAACAGTGGCGACAGCTGCGCGAGTGCGCAATGGAGGCTGCGTGCGTGCGCAGTAGCTCCCGGCCCTCCCAGCGCGTCCCGTCTCTGGAGCGACGACACTATCCAAGGCCGAAGGAACGTCGCTCCTATTCCGGGCCGAGTGGCCTGATACATCTGGCCTCGTCGGCGGGGCCTGCCCGCCCAGCCTCTTGCCGGGGGCGCGCCCTGCCCGAAGCCCCCCGAAGTCCTCGGAGCCGGTGGCGGCGGGTCTGTTCAGCCCCCCTCCTCCCCCCCCCGTTCAGCCTCCCCCCTCCTACCCCCCTCGTTCAGTCTCCCCTCTCCTCTCCCCCCTCCCCTCTTCCCCCCTCCCCCTCTCCTCTTCCCCCTCCCTCTCTCCCCTCTCCTCTCCCCCTCCCTCCCCCCTCCCCTCTTCCCCCTCCCTCTCTCCCCTCTCCTCTCCCCCCTCCCCTCCCCCCTCCCCTCCCCCCTCCCCTCTTCCCCCCTCCCCTCTTCCCCCCTCCCCTCTCCCCCCTCCCCTCTCCTCTCCCCCACATCCTCCCCTCTCCTCTCCCTCCTCCCCTCTCCCTTCTCCCCCCTCCCCTCTCTTCTCCCCCCCCACCCCTCACTGTCAGAAACACAGAGACACTGACAGAGACAGAGAGTGAGACACTGGGGCGGTTCCAGCCCCTGTTGGAGGGCTCCCGGTGCTGTAGTCGGTGGGTAGAAAGTTAATTTTTTATTTATTTTTAAAATTTTTCATTTTTTTATTTTTTTTGATTGATTTATTGATTTATTTATCATTTATTATTGATGATGGCTCTTTATTTGTAAAAGTGAAGTGTTTAATGCTTGTAAACCCCCCTCCCCCCCAATCTCTCGTTCCCTACGCCTGATTTATAAGTGTAGGCAAGGTTTTTCTGAGTGTGCAAAAATTTACATTTACTCCATTCTAAGTTAGTTTGGAGTAAGTTTTCGCTGTCTAAACTTGCAAAACAGGTGTAAGTGACTGGACACACTCCCTTTTGAAAAAAAATCTGTTCTACAATGAAACTATTCTAACTCACTACAACTGGAGCAAACTAAATGCCGAGAATTACAATTTCTAAGATGCTCCGTTGTAAACTAGTTGCTCCAAAAAAAAAGGAGCAACTCAGGCCGAAACTTGAGCCCACTGTGAGTGTAACTTGGGCAGGAAATACGTCATTTTCTGGCAATAATACTTCAGTTGTACAGGGCCTTGGTGAGGCCACACCTGGAGTATTGTGTACAGTTTTGGTCTCCTAACTTGAGGAAGGACATTCTTGTTAATGAGGGATTGCAGCGAAGGTTCACCAGACTAATTCCCGGGATGGCGGGACTGACATATCAAGAAAGACTGGATCAACTGGGCTTGTATTCACTGGAGTTTAGAAGAATGAGAGGGGATCTCATAGAAACGTTTAAAATTCTGACGGGTTTAGACAGGTTAGATGCAGGAAGAATGTTCCCGATGTTGGGGAAGTCCAGAACCAGGGGTCACAGTCCAAGGATAAGGGGTAAGCCATTTAGGACCGAGATGAGGAGAAACTTCTTCACCCAGAGAGTGGTGAACCTATGGAATTCTCTATCACAGAAAGTTGTTGAGGCCATTTCATTAAATATATTCAAAAAGGAGTTAGATGAAGTCCTTACCACTAGGGGGATCAAGGGGTATGGCGAAAAAGCAGGAATGGGGTACTGAGGTTGCATGTTCAGCCATGAACTCATTGAATGGTGGTGTAGGCTAGAAGGGCCGAATGGCCTACTCCTGCACCTATTTTCTATGTAAAAAAATATGCAAGGACTATGCTGGGAATTAATTTGCAGATTGACTTAAGGGATCTATCTTCCAATGAAACACTTTGTGTTGGTTTAGACACACATTTCCACTTTTTCCCTTCGCAGATGGGCCCTTTTCCTTTCAAGCTTCCTGAGCCTTGTGTGCTCCCTCTCCCACTATGTTAACAGTCAAAAGATTCACGATCTGCTTTTATATTGTAGCCTGGGGAGAGCCAGCTGACTGGGCCAGTGTCCTGTATTTAGTTGTGGAAAGTGCTTCCTGTAATCCACCTGCACCACACAGCTCACTGCTCCCATGCGTGCACACACTGGCACTGACATTTTGACTGGACTTATGCACCTGGAGCGGTACCATTGCTTTGCAACATTAAACCGCACCATCGCTGCCTCAACAGCACATTAACCGGCTCTGGGGAGACCAGCTGCAGCGTGTTTAAACAAAACCTCGGTCTCCTGGGCCTCTGGTCCTGGAGCATCCAACAAGCTTGTCTTAATTTTGCTGTCGGATGGAGGAAACTCATTCTGGAAGGCGGCAGCTGAAGATAAAAGCAGCAACTCAGAAAAGTAATCACCTCGCTGTCAATTCTACAATGCATTGACTTGCAAGCCTCTACCAAACTTGTTAAGTTATGTCCTTAAGTGACAAGGTTTGCTTCTGTTAGTGACAGATGGTTTCTTAATGAACAACTTAACACACAATTCACAAATGCTGCTCAGCCAACCTGTCTCCCAAAGGGTAACAAGATAGGCTTAACCTTGTTAAATGGTTGTTTTATTGAATTAAAGTGCCATAAGATTGTTTCAGTGTTAAGGTTAAAACTTGCTGAAATGGTTTAATCTGGTTGCTAATTGCCTTATCAAATATATTTCATTCTGTGCTGGATTGTGAGTTAAAACCCTACGTCAGGATTTCAGCACGCGATCGGGGCTGACACTTCAGCGCAGTGCTGAGGGAGCGCTGCACTGTCGGAGGTGCCGTCTTTCGGATGAGAGGCTAAACTGGTGGATGTGTACAAACCATTGAAGGTGGCAGGACAGGTTAACAGAGCAGTTAGCAAAGCATATGGGATCCTGGGCTTTATAAATAGAGGCATAGAGCACAAAAGCCAGGAAGTTATGCTAAACCTTTATAAAACGCTCGTTCTGTCACAGCTAGAGTATTGTGTCCAATTCTGGGCACCGCACTTTAGGAAGGACGTGAAGACTGTGGAGAGGGTGCAGAAGAAATTTACAAGAATGGTTCCAGGGATGAGTGGTTACAGTTCCGTGGATAGACTGGAGAAGCTGGGGTTGTTCTCCTTGTGACGGAGGTTTGATAGGTGTTTAAAATCATGAAGGGTTTAGATAGAGTACATAGGAAGACACTGTTCCCAATGGCTGAAGGTCAATAACGAGATGGCGCAGATTTAAGGCGATTGGCCAAAGAAGCCGAGGCGACATGAGGAAAAACGTTGTTCCGCAATGAGTGGTTAGGATTTGGAATGCACTGCCTGATAGGGTGGTGGATACAGGTTCAATAGTAACCTTCGAATGGGAATTGGATAAATAATTGAAGCAGAAAAAATGTCAGGGAGCTGGGGAAAGAGCGGGGGAGTGGGACTAATTGGATAGCTCTTCAAAAGAACTGCTACAGACTCGATGGGCTGAATGGCCTCCTTCTGTATTGTATGATTCTATTCTATTAAACCAAGGCCCCATCTGCCTCTTCAGTTGGATGTAAAATATTCTAATCGAAAAGAAACATGGCGTTCTCCCAGTGGCCTGGCCATCATTCACCCCTCAACAAACCTCACCTGGAGCAGATTAATTGGTCACTTGGTGTTTGTGGAAGCTTGCCTTGTTTAAATTGGCTGAAAGTATGCCCACAAAACAACAGGTGCCACCCTAAAAATGTTATTCTTTGGCTGTAAGGCACTTTGGGATGTTCTGGAAAGTGCTGTATAAATGTAAACTCGTTGGCCGGTAACTTGCGGTCAGCGGTGATGCGACGGTAACCGCTGCTGGCCCTGATGAAAGCTGCCCGCAGAGATCTCGCGATGTCTGGGTGATAACTTTAGTTTCTTCGACAGGTAATTACTATAGCGCTGTCAACAGGGGATTCCTAGTACAGAGCAGCAGTGATGTCATCGAGCTGTCTAAGCAGCCAATTACACTGAAGAATTTTCACAGATAGCAAACCAGGAAATGAAAAGCACTGATTATCTGCACTTTAGCAAAAATGTTACGGAGAGCGAAATAAAGATTTGGACATACACATGGGGTTACGGTAGAAGCTAATATTGGTAATATCATGAATAAACTTTACAAACAGTTTTAAAAAAATCTAGTACTTTTTAGTCATAATGGAGAAATTTGACATTACACAATTTAAAAAAAAAAGATTTTCAGGGCCAGAATGGTTGTTTACCAGTTAATACACTGTTAAAACCCCAGTTACACCTATTCCAACAAGGCTTAACATTTAATGGAATACTTAACAGCGATATTAGCGCAACAAAGCTTAACCTTTTGCCAATTCCACTGGTTACACTGATTGCCAGCTATGGGGAGGGGGCTCCACAGCATACCCTGTGGCGGATCAGTGAATGACAGGCCTTAACTTCAGGATATCTGCGTTTAGCTGCGCATGCGCAGAATCTTGAAGTTACGGTCAATTTCAGAGGGGTAACGACGGCTGACAGTTTCGCCGTCATTACTCACTGCAAAATCCAGGCTTTTGTATCGGCTGGTATCATCTCCCTGAGCTGCTTATTGCACCTCAAAAGATTAACATCATAATTGTGAATAGACAGCCCTGTACAGACTGTTCAGTGCTGTGACCAGAACCACATTGCAAGCTGCCTCGCAATATTGGTCACATGTAAAATTAACATATTACTACTATAATTATGTGTGGTACAAACAAGGTACAAGATGAAAAGACACAGGACGTGATTTGTGTCCTATTTGTGAGCTGACTAGTTCTCCATTTGGACTATAAGAACATAATAGGAGCTGGAGTTGGCCATTTGGCCTCTCGAGCCTGCTCTGCCATTCAGTAAGATCATGGCTGATCTTCTACCTCAACTCCGCTTGCCTGCACTATTCCCATATCCCTTGATTCCTTTAATATCCAAAAATCTATCGATCTCTGTCTTGAATATCCTCAACGACTGAGCCTCCACAGCCCTCTGTGGTAGAGAATTCCAAAGACTCACCACCCTCCGAGTGAAGAAATTTCTCCTCATCTCAGTCCTAAATGGCCGACCCCTTATTCTGAGACTGTGACCCCTGGTTCCAGACTCCCCAGCCAGGTGACACATCCTCCCTGCAATGACCCTTTCAAGCCCTGTAAGAATTTTGTATGCTTCTATGAGATCACCTCTCATTCTTCTAAACTCTAGAGAATATAGGCCTCGCCTACTCAACTCATAGGATAATTCTCCCATCCCAGGAATCAGTCTGGTGGACTATAAATTATACCCCACAGCTTATGTTTCCTCATTTTTATAATAGTCCGGGAAGAGGAAGAAAAAGAGCTGCACTTAGCCAGCTATATGTATATAAAAGTTGACCAAACGTGAGCGTTGCTGGCAAGGCCAGCTTTTATTGCCCATCCCTAATTATCCTTGAGAAGGTGGTGGTGAGCCACGGCCTTGGACTGCTGCAGTCCCGTGTGATGAACGTACTCCCATAATGCTGTTAGGGAGGGAGTTCCAGGATTTTGATCCAGCGACGATGAAGGAACGGCGACGTATGTCCAAGCATGGATGAAGTATGACTTGGAGCTTATGGGACCATTTTGCCCACCTCAAACAACCATCAGGCAGGCTTTTAAATGGCTGCCCAGCATCCCGGCCAAAACAGGCGGCTGGCTGTCTAGTAATGCAAATCGGGGTTCTAGGCTTGTTTCAAGACCCCACATGCCTTTCGAAGAGAAATGGGTGGGGCGTGGGCAGTGTATGTCAGTCCCATTTTCTAGGCATTGTGAGGCTTTAAGGGCTCCGCTGAAGGCCTCTCCAAAAGGGTTAAGACTTTTAATGGGTTTTGTAAAAAGATTGTTGTGGGGTCCGGAGGAGCAGGAGTTCTTGTGCCCCCACCACCAGCTCCCTCAACCCCCGACATGTCTTACCTGCACGACAGTTGCTTACTACAGCTAATTGATTTTCCATTGAGGGAAACTGGTGAGCTGTAGTGTGGGTCCCATTCAGCGCCTGAAGCTTGACGACAAAATGTTAATGAGGCCCTAATCCGACAGCCATGTTGAGTATTTGAAGAGGTAAAAGAGAAACAGAGAGGCCGATTGTACACAGCAACAAGAGAGATCCAAAGTATTTAAAAAAAAACTATATGTAAACAGTGAAAGGAGTATTAATGGCCTAAGAGAAAGAAAAACTTACATTACCTTAGTGCCTTACACGGTCACAGGATGTCCCAAATGCTTTACAGACAATGAAGTACTTTTGGAGTGTAGTCACTGTTGTAATGTAGGAAAAGCAGCAGCCAATTTGTGCACAGCAAGCTCCCACAAACAGCAATGTGATAATGACCAGATAATCTGCTCTTTGTGATGTTGATTGAGGGATAAATATTGGCCAGGACACTGGGGGATAACTCCCCTGCTCTTCGAAATAGTGCCCTGGGATCTTTTATGTCCACCTGAGAGGGCAGACGGGGGCCTCGGTTTAACGTTTCATTCGAAAAATGGCACCTCCGACAGTGCAGCGCTGCACTGGAGTGTCAGCCAAGGCTTCAAGTCCCTGGAGTGGAACCTGAACCCACAGCCTTCTGACTTAGAGGTGAGAGTGCTGCCCACTGAGCCACGGCTGACATCACTGAGTTGGGTAGAAATGAAGGAGATTAGGAAATGGAAGAGACGTTCAATGAATTCCTCTCATGTCTTCCCAAGGTCCAGATTCAGCCATTTAGCTCATAACTCCCTAACCTTTGCAGGGGTGAGAAAAACACATATTGCAAAAAAGCTCAAGGAACTAATCTAGAGGCAGCTGGGCCAGATGGGATACAAGAGAAAATAAGAAGGGCTAGTCGCTGGAGGACAGCAAATATTGCCCGGTATTTAAAATGCAATGAGCAATGAACATGGGAATTACAGGCTAGTTGGCTTGACATCTGTGTCGGCAAACTGCTCAGGAACACTTTACAGGCTGCTATTAATGTTCATCCGAAGAGCACTGAGGGAATAAAGACTTGTTGGCAAAGATTTAGGAGCTGCAAATCATACTGGACTAATCAACTGGAATCCTACTGGGAAGGAAACTAAAATAGTAGATGAGGGTTGCCCAGTGGTTAGTATTTATATTGATAGATCTCACATGCAAGACTTTTAAAATAAGATGAAGACTCATTTAGCCAGTGAGATTGAAAGTTAGCTTGGCAATAAGAAAGGCTGTATGTGTGGGGTTAGGGGAGTGATGGGGGTGGGGAGCACAATAACTAATGGGATTCTACAGCAGTGTATTCAGTATCTCCTGCTGTTCATCAGTGCTGCTTGCAACAATATAAGACTCCGGATGACATTAATCTATGTGGCCAGGCAATGATTAAGTGGAAGATTGATAGCACACCATTGTGGATGAGCTAAGAATTGGCAGGTGAATTTTATTGAAGGTAAATGTTAAAGCAGTGTGCATTGGAACATGAAAAGTGCACATATTGAAAGGATCCCAGGTAGAGAGGATTTTAGTCAAAGTAAATCATTGGGCCCCATTCTAAGCAGGACAGTGGAACTGTGGAACAAGGCAAGCCTCAAAATTACAAGAGGGAGTGTGGAAAGACAGTTTAGATTTAACGACTTTATGGTGTGTTCGTGGAATGAACTGCCAAGGGAGGTAGTGGGGGACTGATTGTATCCGCAAATTAAAGAGTCGGATAAATACTTGGTGCCAAGATTTGATAGAGGGGAACGAGAAGTATTCCCTGGACATTGGGATTGGCCAGATGGCATGCTTTACTGGTCCTGTACCTTACTATGTTTCTTAGTGTCGCCCCTTACAGGGGTAAGAACATGTAATTTTTCAGGTGGGGGGGTGTAGCCCAGGCAGTATAGGGAGGAAGAAAATATCGCAGCTCAGGCTGATCCTGATCCTATTCCCATTTGGTGCCCACGTACATGCATTGTCCGCCAATAGTCATTGGGAAAATGACGAGGGTTAGTGTAATGTTTGCACCTGTGAGTATGCTCACAAGTTTGTGGAGCTGGTGAATTGTGAGTGGCTTAGCCAGTCACGTGATGTTCACAAGACTCAATAAAACCCCAGCCAGTTGGGTTCAGGGGAACACGATGGGGCAGGTGGTAATGAGCCTGGAGGACGAGTGGGAGGTCAGAGGATTGAGAAACTTTTAAAAGCCAGCAAAGAACAACTTAAAAAAAATATAAAGGGAGGGAAGATATATTATGAAAGCAAACTGACACGAAATATAAAAACAGATAGTAAGAGTTTCTACAGGTACATAAAAAGGCTAAAGTAAATGTTGGTCCCTTAGAGGATGAGACTGGGGAATTAATAATGGAGAACAGGGAAATGGCAGAGACTTTGAACAAATATTTTGTATCGATCTTCATGGTAGAAGACACTAAAAACATCCCAATAATGGATAAGCAAAGGGCTATAGGGAGGGAGGAACTTAATACAATCATTATCACTAAAGAAGTAGTACTCGGTAAAATAATGGGACTAAAGGTGGACAAGTTCCCTGGATCTAATGACTTACATCCTAAGGTCTTAAAAGAAGTAGCTGCAGAGATAGTGGATACATCCAAGTATTTTACGGAGGGAGGAACTTAGTACAATCACTAAAGAAGTAATACTCGGTAAAATAATGGGACTAAAAGCGGACAAGTCCCCTGGACCTGATGGCTTCCATCCTAGGGTCTTAAAAGAAGTGGCTGCAGAGATTGTAGATGCATTGGTTGTAATCTACTAAAATTCCCTGGATTCTGGGGAGGTTCCAGCGGATTGGAAAACCGCAAATGTAACGCCCCTATTTAAAAAAGGAGGCAGACAGAAAACAGGAAACTATAGACCAGTTAGCCTAACATCTGTCATTGGGAAAATACTGGAGTCCATTATTAAGGAAACAATAGCAGGACATTTGGAAAAGCATGATTCAATCAAGCAGAGTCAACATGGTTTTATGAAAAGGAAATCACGTTTGACAAATTTGCTGGAGTTCTTTGAGGATGTAATGAGCAGGGTGGATAAGGGGGAACCAGTGGATGTGGTGTATTTGGATTTCCAGAAGGCATTCGATAAGGTACCACACAAAAGTTTACTGCACAAGATAAAAGTTCATGGAGTTGGGGATAATATATTAGCATGGATAGAGGATTGGCTAACTAACAGAAAACAGAGAGTTGGGATAAATGGGTTATTTTCCGGTTGGCAAACAGTAACTAGTGGGGTACCGCAGGGATCGATGCTGGGGCCTCAACTATTTACAATCTACATTAATGACTTGAATGAAGGGACCGACTATAATGTAGCCAAGTTTGCTGATGATACAAAGATGGGTGGGAGAGCAAATTGTGAGGAGGACACAATAAATCTGCAAAGAGATCTAGACAGGCTAAGTGAGTGGGGAAAAATTTGGCAGATGGAGTATAATGTGGGAAAATGTGAGGTTATCCACTTTGGCAGAAAAAATAGAAAAACAAATTAAAATTTAAATAGAGAAAGTGCTGCAGTACAGAGAGACCTGGGGGTACTTGTGCATGAAACACAAAAAGTTAATATGCAGGTACAGCAAGTAATCAGGAAGGCAAATGGAATGGCCTTTATTGCAAGGAGGATGGAGTATAAAAGCAGAGAAGTCCTGCTACAACTGTACAGGGTATTGGTGAGGCCACACCTACTATACTGCGTACAGTTTTGGTCTCCGTATTTAAAGAAGGATATACTTGCATTGGAGGCTGTTCAGAGAAGATTCACTCGGTTGATTCCAGAGATGAGGGGGGTTGACTTATGAAGATAGGTTGAGTAGGTTGGGCCTGTACTCATTGGAGTTCAGAAGAATGAAGGGTGATCTTATCGAAACATATAAGATAATAAGGGGCTCGACAAGGTGGATGCAGAGAGGATATTTCCATTCATTGAGGAAACTAAAACTAGGGGGCATAGTCTCAGAATAAGGGGCTGCCCATTTAAAACTGAGATGAGGAGGAATTTTTTCTCTGAGGTTGTAACTCTGTGGAATTCTCTGCCCCAGAGAGCTGTGGAGGCTGGGTCATTGAATATATTTAAGGCGGAGATAGACAGGGGATAAAGGGTTATGGGGAGCGGGCAGGGAAGTGGAACTGAGTCCGTGATCAGATCAGCCATGATCTTATTAAATGGTGGAGCAGGCTCGAGGGGCCAGGTGGCTTAATCCTGTTCCTTTTTCTTATATTCTTATGTATACAGTTGTGAGCCTGGTGGATGAACTGGTAATGTGTAGTGTGATTGTTAAACCTTTTGTCATTAAACCAACTAGTTCTTGGTGATAATATGTTGCTATGAATTCTGAAGCAAAGAATCCATGAAGCAAATACATTACAGTTAGGAATTCTGGCTGATTTTTGTTTTTTTCCCTCTCCTTAGCTTGGGTGCATTGAGGTCAAATGTAGCAAACCTATTGCCGCCTTGCTCGAGATCAGCTAACTCGGCATAGACCATGCATTGAAACTGGTGGTGATGGGAAGGTGCGGGAGGGGGTGGGAAGGAGAATAACAATAATAACTTACATAGAAACATAGAAAATAGGTGCAGGAGTAGGCCATTCAGCCCTTCGAGCCTGCATCGCCATTCAATATGATCATGGCTGATCATGCAACTTCAGTACCCCACTCCTGCCTTCTCTATTTATATAGTGCCTTTAATATGCTAAAGCATCCCAAGGCTCTTCGTTCGCATGAGTGTTTGCAAATAGACAACAAAATTTGACACCAAACCATTTAGGGAGATGTTCGGGAAAATGACCAAAATCTTGGTTGAAGAGGTACGTTTTAAGGAGCATCTTATAGAAACATAGAAAATAGGTGCAGGAGTAGGCCATTCTGCCCTTCGAGCCTTCCCCCTACATTCAATAAGATCATGGCTGATCGTTCACCTCAGTACCCCTTTCCTGCTTTCTCTCCATACCCCTCGATCCCTTTAGGCGTAAGGGCCATATCTAACTACCTCTTGAATATATCCAATGAACTGGCATCAACAACTCTCTGTGGTAGGGAATTCCACAGGTCAAGAACTCTCTGAGGAAAGAGAAGTGGAGAGGCGGCGAGGTTTAGGGAGAGAATTCCAGAGCTTCGGAACTAGGCAGCTGAAGGTGCAACCACCAATAGTGGGGCATTTAAAATCGGGGATGTTCAAAAGGCTCGAATAGGTGAAGTGCTGATTTCTAGGGGGATTATAGGGCTGGAGGAGATTACAGAGATAAGGAGGGGCGAGGCCATGGAGGGATTTGAAAACAAATCCAAAAAAAAGTGCTGGTGGGAACTGGGCAGGGTAAGCAGTTAAAATGGAGCTGGGGACTTACCAATGGCCAGTCTTGATCTGGCCAACTGCAGTTTTACATCGGACACCCGCCTGACGCCTTATTTAAACATTCCAATCGGGCTCTGATTACATCATTAGGGCCCGACTGCAATATTAACCTGAGGCCTGAGCAGGGGATCAGTGACGGCTTCTCTACTAGACCCAACCTGTCAGGGAGTGGATCCCCTGGCGGGGCAGAAGAGACCCAGAAAGGTAATTTTTTAAAAAAGTCTCCTTTTGAGCCAGGAGGAGCAGGAGTGCTCAGGAACCTTGAGCCTCCATGGCCCTGGGCTTCCTTCCTCCTCCTGCCCCGGCTGCGATTCCTGTCGGACTCCGCCCGCCTCGTGATCACTTGCCTCAATGCCGGGGACTCTTACCTCCAGTCCCCGCCGCCTGATTTTAACGGGCCGGCAGCCATTTTGGTCGGGAAGTCGGCCAAGCGCCTGACCAATGGGGCTGGCTGTTAAAACCGGCCAGGCTTGCCCGTTGCCACTTCCAGGTGTCTCGCTAGGCCCCGTTCCCGCCCAGGGATTGAAGTCAACCCTCGTGGCCCTACACCAAGCACTGGTTAGACCACACCTGGAGCACTGTGAGCAGTTCTGGGCCCCACACCTTAGGAAGGATATATCGGCCTTGGAGGGACTGCAGCGTGGGCTTACCAAATGATGCCCGGACTCCAAGGGTTAAATTATGAGGAGAGATTACATAATTTAGGGTTGTAATCCCTTGAATTTAAAAGCTTAAAGGGCGATTTGATTGAAGTTTTCAGGCTATTAAGAGGAACTGACACGGTAGATCAAGAGAAACTATTTCCGATAGTTGGGTTTCTAGGATTGGGAGGTCAAAATTAGAGCCAGGCCTTTCAGGAGTGAAATTAGGAAACACTTCTACACACAAAGGACAATAGCAAATAACAATTGATGCTAGGTCAATTGTTAATTTTAATTCGGAGATTGATAGATTTTTGTTAACCAAAGGTATTAATGGAGATAAGTCACAGATCAGCCATGATCTTATCGAATGACGGAACAGGCTCGAGGGGCTATGTTGCTATGAAATTTCTGTTCCTATATTGCTATGAAATTCCTGGGAGCCCATGCAGTGTAATGGAACCGTCGCTCTCCTCAACCCGTAGCCATAGAACCTACCCCAAATCGCAGGGTCAAGATCATTATCGTACTCGGACTGGGCTGGTGGTGCCCTCAAGTATGGATCAGTATGTCGATGCAGGTTCGCTTAGTCGGAGAGGAAACTTTAAGAACATAAGAACATAAGAAATAGGAGCAGGAGTAGGCCATATGGCCCATCGAGCCTACTGCGCCTTTCAATATGATCCGATTATGGACTCATGTCCACTTCCCTGCCCGCTCCCCATAACCCCTTATTCCCTTATAATTAAGAAACTGTCTATCTCGGTCTTAAATTTATTCAATGATCCAGCTTCCACAGCTCTCTGAGGCAGTGAATTCCACAGATTTATAACCCTCTGAGAGATGAAATTCCTCCTCATCTCAGTTCTAAATGGGCGACCCCGTATTCTAAGATTAGGCCCCCTAGTTCTAGTCTCCCCTATCAGTGGAAGCATCCACATTGGGATCCGATACAAAAAGGGTGATCTCCTGGACTAGTTTCGATTGCCTGGATGGATCGGTGAGGAATTTTCCCAGATTTTTCTCCCCAATTGACTTGGGTTTTTTACCTGTTTTTTGCCTTTCCCAGGAGATCACATGGCTCCAGTTGGGGTGGATGCAGAATGTTTCAGTGCAGGGGGTGTCGCAGTTGTGTGGGGCGGACTGGTTGGGCCGGATGGTCTTTACCTTTCCGCCGTTGTTCGTTGTTCATAGGTTTATATGTAACCTTCAGGGCTGCTGACTGAGGGCCGCGCGGCTCTTTGTCGGCCGGCGCGGACACGATGGGCCGCAATGGCCTCCTTCTGCGCTGTAGATTTCTATGTTTCTGTGTTACCTGCTCCCCCTCTTGTATTTTGGCACCATCTATTAGGCCCACAGCAGATTCTCTGCCCGCTCTTGATAGGCCTGGGCTCTCCTGTAGTATCAGAAGGCACAAGGGTGGAATGCCCCCAGGGAAGCTGATGAGCTGCTCCAGCCACGCCACCCTTGATGCAAGGGCGGCGGCCGTGGGGTGCAGGAAGTTGCAAGACCTAACGGTATTTAAAGGGCTACTACAACTTGGGTGGAATTCCAGTATAACCTGGTTCCACCCAAATTCCTGGCTTCTCCTGCACCCCCCTCTCCCCCCCCCCCCCACCCCCACAATCAAATATCCAGCTTTCTCTCCATTCCAACCTTTGGGACACTGGCAGGGGGGGGGAGGGGAATTTTAACCTCCAAAATCGAGTGGGTTTGGGTCGGGTGGGATGTTAAAATTTAACCAATCTCATACCCTAACTCGATCCACTTCAAACCCACCCACGTCCAGTTTTAACGGAGGCAGGACAGGGGAGCGGGCAACCAACCAGCTCCCAGGAGGCGGGTCCCTCAGTTAAATATGTTAATAAGGCTGCGGGCCTCAGATTTTATCTCTCTCCCAGTTTTAATGTTGGTCGGCCGGATTTCCTGGGCCTCGGGAAACCCGGCAGCTAAAGGGAGGTGAGGACTGCTGCATGCAAGAGCTAAGTGCTTTTCCAGCAATGCTTGTGGGCCAGGAGGTGCAGGAGTGCTTCCCTTCCGCCCCCCTCCCCCCAAACAAACCTGTTTCCCACTCTACACGATCGGACCCCGCCCGCCCCCCAACTTACGATCGAACCCTCTTCCTGATCGGTGCCCCCACCCGCTCGATCGGATCCCCCTCTGCAATCACCAACCCCCTCCATCTCTGCCCCCGATCTCTCGCCGACCCCACAGCGCTCATCCCCTGACCCTCCAAACCACGCTGTAACCCCTACCCCTTGCGATCTTTGCCCCGAGCACAAAACCTCAGCTATGACCTCTTCCGGAGCGTTTCCCGTCCGACAGGGAGCCAAGCCTGTCGATCAGGCTGGCTTCTGGGAGGGGAACCTGTTTTTAAAAAAAAAACACCACGCCCGCTGTGGTGTTAAAAACTCCACGCCAATCGGAGGCCCCGACCAGATCTCCTTCCATGCGCTTGGAAATCCCACCCCAGTTTAGATCAGGGCCCAAGTCGTGGTGGACCTATGCATCCAGCTGTACCTAAGTGAAAACCTCAGACATTCCAAAGCTTATTCCCCGGGAAGTGAGTTGGAAGAAATGACATAATAGCAGAAGAATTTTCAAGAACAGGAGGAGGTCATTAGGTCCTCTAGCCTTGTCACATTTTGATATATTCCCCGCACTTATCCACTTTCTCACCATATCCTTCAATCCCTTCTGTCTAAAGTAATACAGCTTGTTGCCTCTTTAACCCATAGTGCCTGCTTCAAAGGTGCAAGGTTATTCTCTCTGCAAGAATATTATCCTGGGGGAGAAGAAGTTCTGCTCATCTTGTGCTCTCAATGCGAGCTCACATCCTAATTTTTAACAGTTGTCCTTGGCCTTTGAATCTTTGCCATACTGAACAACTTGCCTGGATCCTTCCTTTTGTTGTCCTACATTACAACATTGACTACACGCCAAAAGTAAAGTGCTTTGAGACGTCTGGTGGTTGTGAAAGGCGTGATATAAATCCAAGTCTTTCTTTCTAGATAGAGTGGATAGGAAGGGCCTTTGCAGAGGGGTCAATGACCAGGAGGCATAGATTTAAAGTAGTTGGTAGAAGGATTAGAGGGGCATTGAGGAGAACTTTTTTCACCCAGAGGGTGGTGGGGGTCTGGAACTCACTGCGTGAAAGGGTGATAGAGGCAGAAACCCTCACCACATGTAAAAAGTAGTTGGATGTGCACTTGAGGTGCTGTAACCTACAGGGTTACGGACCAAGAGTTGGAAAGTGGGATTAGGCTGGATAGCTCTTTGTCGGCCAGCGCGGACGTGATGGACCAAACGGCCTCCTTCTGTGCCATAAATCTCTAGGATTCCATGAGGGTGGGAGCACCCTTGCTCTTCCCGGCTCCACATTAAAAGTAAAAAAATTGTTTTACTTTTCTTTTTCGGTGACGACCGCTTGCTAGGCCGCAGGGGTCTTTCAACGTATAAAAGAGGCCTGACGCTTGTGCTGGGTGGCCTACCACAATGCCTGAAAAACAGGCCCAGTGAATTTAAATTGGGGCAAACACCTGGTAGGGCCGGCTCACTGCTAAAGTACTTCCACATGGACCCTGCTTTACACCAGATAAACAGGTGCAACGCTTACCAATCTCTATCCCATATTTTTTTTAACTTGCTCGGCCTGCTGCGCCTTACTGGTCCTGTTATAAACTGTTCCAGCTGATGCCAGATATAATCGGAGCACTCTTAACTTAAAATTACATAAATTGTTAGTCATGCTCAGTGCAGGGAATAAATCTGTCAATAACTAGAGGGAGAAGGGACTGGAGGGTTATGCTGAGATGAGGAAAGACAGGAGGAGGCTCGAGCGGAGTATAATCACCGACATGGACTGGTTGGGCCGAATGGCCTGTTTCTGTGCCGTACAGCCTCTGTCATCCTATGTAGAACTCCAGTATTAAAATGTTGACGTCCTTTTTACTGGATGACTGCGACAGACTCATAGAACTATCTCAATGCCCTACATTCTGGCCCACGTGGGTTTCATGCCATTTTCGTTGTTGCACTCCAGTTTTAACTAACTGACGGCCTCAATCGGCCCTACCTCTGTAGCAGGATGCGGACTGTATTCTACTATTTAAAAAAAAAAGTCTAGACAATTTCTGTCAGGATTAGGGGTCAGTTCAGAATCTCTCTCACTCTTAAACGATTTGTTTAAAATTGGACTTAATTAATTATGGAATATGTCTCCAGCTCGTGAACATTCCTGTTTCAACAATGTGAATATACAACTCCGTGTACTGTACTCTCTTTTAAACTCTTGAGGCCATCTCGAGATAATAGGTTAACCATTAAAATTATATCTCGGTGCTGTTCTGACATAAATGATTTAACGCAAATGATAAATTAGAATGAGAATATTATCGCATCCACTCGCTATTTAATTTGGTTACATGGCAGTGTTGCAGGCAGACCCTGCAGGTATAAGTACACGTGTTTTCTTATCTTTCATTATCTGAGGAATCTGCGAATGGGGCTGAACACTGCAATCATCAGCGAACAACCCCACTTCTGACCTTAAAGAAAAAGAAAGACTTGCATTTATATAGCGCTTTTCACGACCATCGGACGTTCCAAAGCGTTACAGCCAATGAAGCACTTATTGAAGTGTAGTCACTGTTGTCATGTTGGAAACACAGCAGCCAATTTTCGCACAGCAAGCTCCCGCAAACAACAATGTCATAATGACCAGATAATCTGTTTTAATGATGTTGATTGAGGAATAAATATTGGCCAGGACACCGGGAATATTTCCCCTGCTCTTCTCTGAAATAGTGCCGTGGGATCTTTTACATCCACCTGAGAGAGCAGACAGGGCCTTGGTTTAATGTCTCATCCAAAAGATGGCACCTCCAACAGTGAAGCACTCTCTCAGTACTGCCAACCTAAATTTTTGTGCTCAAGTCTCTGGAGTGGGTCTTGAACCCACAACCTTCTGACTCAGAGGCGAGTGTGCGACTCACTAAGCCACGGCTGACACTGATGGAGAGAAGATCATAGAAACATAGAAAATAGGTGCAGGAGTAGGCCATTCAGCCCTTCTAGCCTGCACCGCCATTCAATGAGTTCATGGCTGAACATGCAACTTCAGTACCCCCTTCCTGCTTTCTCGCCATACCCCTTGATCCCCCGAGTCTAACTCCCTTTTGAATATATTTAGTGAATTGGCCTCATTGATGAAGCAGCTGAAGGTAGTAGTGCCCAGGATGCTGCCCTGAGAAACTCCTGCAGTGATATCCTGAGGCTGAGGTAATTTGCCTCCAATGACCAGAACCATCTTCTGAGGTATGACTCCAGCCATTTTCCCTCTTGAACTAGGGCTCATTGGTGCCTCACAAAACACTGAATGCTGCCTTGATGTCAAAGGCAGTCACTCTCGCCTCTCATTTGGAATTCAGTTCTCTGGTTCGTGATTGGACCAAGGCTCGTATTGGCTGTAGAATGTTCTGAACTCTTACGGGGCTTTTAGTACCCCCCCACCCCCCTACTACTTCATGGGGGTCCATTGGGCAAATCCACTCTGGCAAAAGGAGCAAGAGTCAATAGAACTGAAATTCCGACGGATTCTATAATGGGTGAGCGCTCCACTCTGCCAGTTTACCACCCAGGTGATGAAGGTGAAAATGGCCCCCACCGTGGGGGCAAATTACCCAGGACAAATCCACGTCCTGTTTCTCTGAGATACAGGAGCACTAGACCTGCACATCCACGAATTGTCCTGAAGAGCGTCCTCATTGAATAAAATTCCACACGTTTAAATGCTGCTCAGTGTGGCATTGAGTCATACAGAGTATGAAGATTTCTGACCTGTGCTCACTTAACTTATCTTAAAAGTGCGCTTTCAGAAGGAATTTGAAAAAGAATGAGCAAAGCAGCTCTTTAAGACCTGATAGAGACCAAGGCTTTATAGTAATTTATGGAATAACACCACTTATCAGTTAAATGGTCTGATTGCCAGCTCCGCCACAACTCGTAATCTGTAGTCTTTGAGGAATATAGAGACAGCATCACTGAAATAAAATTACATGTAGAGCAGGATTGCAGTCGGTCGTTTTGCCAGTGCATTCAATGCACATTCCGTCATTCGACATATTTGTCTACTTGCCCTACATAGCACTAAGCATCTGAAACTTGCCACAGAAAAAACCTTTCATAGACAGAAACGGAAGGAAATCTGCTAGCTACCTTCAATTGCTTTGAGGTCACGATTGGAGCTGCAAGGATACTTTATTAATCAACTATCCATGGCATGCAAGCATGATGTGACAAATAGCTATTAAATGTATTATTTAAATAAATTATTTTAAAAAAACAAAAAATTATATCAAAAAACTTACCTGCTTCCTTTTCCTTGATGTATGGGCTTTTTATGCTGTTTCTGCTCAGACTCCTGATATCCCTTCTCTGCAGGTAGACACACCTGGCACACTTACACCGGTGCACCTACAAATAGAGTCCTGAAGGCAAAGCCATTCATCGTCAGAACGTCCTGCCTACTGATGAGGATGGAGATTGAAACGCTTGGAAATAACTGAGAAATAGTTCAATATCTTTTTGCAAAACGCAGCATCTTTTTCATGCCGTTTTCTGTAGCGAACCCTTAATTAGCAATTGGATTGTGATTATATTTTGCTGAGCCGTGCTTTACTCCCAGCCAAAGCAGGAGACAATTAGCAACCTCCACCGTGCCAGCCATTAATCCAAGGATCAGTGGTCCCACACCCCTTCTGAAGTTTGGACATGTTGTATCGCTTGCTTTCGGTTCACATTGCAAGGAACTAGCTAACTCAACTCCTGGAACACCGTAACTTGGGAGTAAATTTGCCACTGTTGTCGGTGCATAAATCCGTATTTCATTTGCATATCTCCATGGAATTGTGAGGGAACACAATGAGGCTAATTTGAATATGTATACGGCAGCGTTAACCCCTTGAGTGCTGAGTGTAACTTGAAGCTTTCAAAACTGGCAAATGTTTTGCTGGATGAAATCCGTTTTTTTTAAAAAGACATTGTCAGCACATTGTCAATGTTGAATTTTAGAAAGTAGACTGGCAGTTGCAGATACTGTGATAATATCGCCATGAACAAAGCGTGATTATTTTTCTACTCAAATGTCTGAGTCCTGCGCTCGGGGTTAAATGTGTTATTAACCTGTATTGACGCTAAAGTGAACAGAAAATACATGGAAAGTCAAAGCAACAGTAATTAATTTATTAAACTTCTTGGATTCTATTCTTTCTCTGCAGTGTAATGAATACCGTAACATGACTACAAGGTGGAAACTTTATTGAGCGGCTCAGATGCTATTTTCTTTGTGCCGTGGTTCTCTGCGTTGCTTTGGGGTCTCTGCATCTGGTTAGAGTGAACCAACAGGTCATCAGTGTCAGCCGTGGCTCAGGGGTCACGCTCTTGTCCCTGAGTCAGAAGGTTGCAGGTTCATATAGTCCCACTCCAGAGATTTGAGCACAAAATAGCAAGAAAATGTTAAAGTTTTGCCTTTCATACAGCGCCATTCACAATCTCAGGACATCCCAAAGCAGTTTACAGCCAATCCATAGCACTTTTGAAGTGTTGTAATGCACCAAGCATGGCAGCCAATTTGCGCACAGCAAGCTCCCACAAACAGAAAATTGATCATCTGTTTTAGTGATGTTGGTTGAGGGATAAACATCAGGGCACCAGGAAGAACTCCCTTACTCTTCTTTGAGTAGCACCATGGGATCTTTTACATCCATCTGAGAGAGCAGATGGGGTCTCGGCTTAATGTCTCATCCGAAAGACGGCACTTCCAACGGTGCAGCAAATCCACCGCGGGAGCAGCAAAGTAGCATTACAGATGGCTCTTAAAGAACAGGTGGTGGATGGAGAAAGCACAGGAGATACAGCAGCTGGCCGACAGCCATGATGTGTGAGGATTCTTCATCACAGTCAAGGCCACCTACGGTCCAAACACCCAGGGCCCCACCCCACTGCTGGCTAAGAATGGGGAAATACTCATCAAGGACACCGAGGCAGTCCGGGCCCGCTGGAAGGAGCACTTCGAAGATCTTCTCAATCGAGACTCTGCATTTGACTCGAGTGTTCTCGACTCCATTCTGCAGCATGCTACCCACCACCTCAGTGAGACCCCAACACTGCACGAGGTAGAAAAAGCCAGAAGACAGCTAAAAAACAACAAGGCTACAGGTGTGGATGGAATCCCTGCTGAGGCATTGAAGTATGGCGGAGAGGTACTGTTGGCATGAATAATGACCTCATCTCTCTCATCTGGAGGGAAGGGAGCATGCCGGGAGATCTGAGATGCAGTGATCGTGACCATCTTTAAAAAAGGGGACAAGTCCGATAACTACAAAGGAATCTCCCTGCTATCAGCCACTGGGAAATTCGTCGCTAGAGTCCTCCCTGAGTCACAGTGTGGATTTCATCCCTACGGGGCACAATGGACATGATTTTTTGCAGTGCGACAGCTGCAGAAAAAATGCAGGGGACAGCGCCAGCCCTTATACATGGCCTTCTTCGACCTTACAAAGACCTTTGACACTGTCATCCGCGAGGGCCTATGGTACGTCCTCCTCTGTTTCGGATGCCCCC
The DNA here is from genome assembly GCF_044704955.1 of Pristiophorus japonicus. Taxonomy (NCBI): domain Eukaryota; kingdom Metazoa; phylum Chordata; class Chondrichthyes; family Pristiophoridae; genus Pristiophorus; species Pristiophorus japonicus. The sequence goes on from NC_091994.1 coordinate 13,722,636, forward strand.
AAAAGTACGTCACCATCCTCCGCCTGCTCCACGATGACATGCAGGCTATGATCCTTACCAACGGATCCATCATAGACCCAACCACATCTGGACCGGGGTCAAGCAAAGCTGCATCATCGCCCCAACCCTCTTCTCAATCTTCCTCGCCGCCATGCTCCACCTCACAGTCGACAAGCTCCCCGCTGGAGTGGAACTAAACTACATTGGGAACCTGTTCAACCTTTGCTGCTTCCGGGCCAGGTCCAAGACCACCCCAACCTCTGTCGTCAAGCTACAGTACGCGGACGATGCCTGCGTCTGCGCACACACACAGGCTGAACTCTAGGACAGTCGACGTATTTACTGAGGCGTACGAAAGCATGGGCCTTACGCTAAACATCTGTAAGACAAAGGTCCTCCACCAGCCTGTCCTCGCCGCACAGCACTGCTCCCCAGCCGTCAAGATCCACGGCGTGGCCCTGGACAACGTGGACCACTTCCGTTATCTTGGGAGCCTCCTATCAACAAGAGCAGACATTGACAATGAGATCCAACACCACCTCCAGTGCGCCAAAGACCGCCCTAGGTGGAGGAAGTGCATCCGGGAGGGCGCTGAGCTCCTCGAGTCTCGTTGCCGAGAGCATGCAGAAATCAAGCGCAGGCAGCGGAAAGAGCATGCGGCAAACCAGTCCCACCCACCTCTTCCCTCAATGACTATCTGTCCCACCTGTGACAGAGACTGTGGTTCTTGTATTGGACTGTACAGCCACCTAAGAACTCATGCTAAGAGTGGAAGCAAGTCTTCCTCGATTCCAAGGGACTGCCTATGATGATGATGACTCTCTCAGCACTGCACTGGTGTGTCAGCCTAGATTTTGTGCTCATGTCCGTGGACTGTGGCTTAAACCCACTACATTCTGACTCAGAGACGAGTGTGATACCCACTGAGCGACGGCTGACACTTAGGCTAACATACCCAGTGTGTGCAAATTAGCTGCCATGTTTCAAACATTAGAACAGTGACTACACTTTAAAACTATTTCATTGGCAGTATAGCACTTTGGGACTGAGGTCATGAAAGGCACTATAGAAATGCAAAGTCTTTCTACCTCATGTAAAAAGGAGAAAAAAACATCCAGACAAATGCGTGGTAAATCTTCTAGGTCCCACCATCACGTCTCCGAAGGTGTCATCAATTGCTGATGCTTGTGTGTCACACAGCTGATGGTGATCCCATTGTAAATGAATCAAACGATCTTGTTCTGGCGACATCGGGGAGCCATTTATTCGTGGAACTTTGGATTTGCCAATTGGAATAACCTTCTTCTCTGCGTCCAATCAACCTGCAGCAGACTGCAAATATAAAAACAGGAGAACAATCCAAAAAGATAATTAGTTTTTGCTCTCCCAGTTTATGTCACAGAGCTACAATGCTAAAGGCCCACAAGGATGTTCCAATGAGCACACTTTAACCTCAGTGTTACCAGAAATAATCCACTCGCTGCCTCTTGATTTTTCTCATCTGTGATATATTCTTTACATCACTAAGCACACTACACACAAGATGGCTCAACAGGAACTTGTCATCATGTGACTTGTCACGACCCTTTTATTGCATTTACATCAGTTGCATTGCCACAGTAGTCCACTTGGACAATCTCCAAGTCGCACACAATCCTGAGTTGGACATGTATCACGCTTCTTTCATTACCGCCAAGTCAAAATCCCTACCCAGCACCATTGTGGGAGCACCATCACCACATGGACTGCAGCGGTTCAGGAAGAAGGCCCACCACCATCACGCCAAATAAGGATGGGCAATTAATGCCAGTCATTAATAGAGATTAATATAGTTGCTGTGTTGACAACTTTCCTCAGGCAAGTGTGTAAAATGTTTCTCATCGTCATCTGATCGCTTCTCCGAGAGGCAGAGTCTCAAACTCTGACCACAGCAGGCGGGGGGGGGGGTGGGGGTGGGGGGGAGCAAATAGACATTTTTGCATGAAATTCCACCTGCTTTCTCTCCTGAAGGCATTGATTTCCACTGAGGTAGGGTGCTTCGAGTGCTGCCAGCTTTCTGGTATCTCTTGCCGTTTTTCACACGCCAACCTATTCTGTGTGCAAACCATTCAGCTGTGGAACACATCCTCACCCGACATCGTTTCATCGATGCTTTTCAGTAACGGTGGCCAAACAGTGATCAGGTGTGGTATAGGGTTGTTGTTTACTCTACTCTAATTCTTGGTCCTGGGAATGTATAGGGGGAAAGGACAACACGTGGCACAAAATTTAGGCTTAAACCAGTGTCCGTTTTATTACGCAACAAAAAACAACTAAAACTACAGGACTAGACTGCTGAGAGAAATTGACTTGAGGCACACAATCACCAACCCTGGCTGTAGCTATTGTAGGTTTGTGGTCATTGATTCTGTGACCGGTTGGTGGTTCTTCTGTCCGTTCTCTGCAGTGTTGTTCCCTCCCTGTCCTTCTGTCTCTCTGTTTGTCCTTCTTCATCATTTTTCTTCCTTCTCTTGTGTTTCTGTGTTCGTATATTTATATCCATAGTATGAATAAGTTTCCCGCTGGGCCGGGGTCCACTTAATGCGTATGGAACGATGCGGTGATTTGTTTAACTGGCTGTGGTGAGGAGTTTGAATGGCTACTAATTTGCACACGGAGTCGACAGTGTAAAAGATAATTCCTTATCATTAATGCCCTGTTATCCAAAAATGTGCATTTCGTAGGGTCCTTTGTAGTCCTGGTTTCTTGCAGATTTGTAGTCTCTGGGATGAACAGTTTTACCCCCTGCGGCCAATCAACTCTGGGGCTCCTCGGACAAATCTCTTTGTCTGTACGCATAACCAAGTTTAGTCTTTGACCACAGAGATTGCTTTTAATTGGTGATGAGTCACGACTTGCTTCAGGCTGGTGCCTTTTTCCCTCCCAGGTAGTCCAAAAGTTTTTATTTTAAAACAGTTTGTTGATGGCCTCTTCCTGTGCCTTGTTCCAAGAAAAATAGGTGGGACCATTTACTGAATTTTCCCCCTCTAGCTCACTCCAATTGGGGCATCAAGCAAGGGTCAGGATTGAACCTGGCAATGAGGTGCTATGCCTGGCATGGAATCTGTGAACCAACTGGGGAAGCAACGAGATTGAGCCTTGACAGATCCTGCACTCAGTAAAGGCTGCAACAGATTATGGTAATTCGGGCAAATTCAATCAAGTACATCATTATTTAGTGCATAGGAAATGCTGTGCCTGATGAAAAGCATCTGGATTCGTAGGCCACTGTGACAGTATATAACCGTGCCTGTGCGCAAAAGAATGCAAAAAGACCGGCTCTTCAGAATGGAAAATCCAATGTAGTCTATAGTTAGGCACTGTACAAAATACACTGTAAACCTCTATAGAAAAAGATACTGACTAAATGAGAGTGACAAAGCAATTTATAGCCAGTCTGTCAAACGTGACCTTGGCCTGTATAAACTGAGACATAGCCCTTGCCCCCCGTGGAAAGGCAGGAAGCTGTTACTGATGTCAGTTTGGAAGATTGATTGTGAGCGAGGTTTTTTTCCACCTGAATGACGAGCAGGTCCGTTGGCAGTGGAGCAAAGTGACCAAGGTTCAGAGAGCGCGCGGCATCTGAGAACCGAACTTAGGAATGGACGGCTGCACACTTACGAGGTCCAGTCATTTTACAGCTCACAACATGGCTATCAGTGATAAATTTCAAAGGAAAAGAGTGTGGTGATGGTGATCTGCAATTAGCCTACCTATTAGCTGTATGATCATACACTGATGAGTCTTCTCTTCTTAGGCAGCCCCTCGGAGTCGAGGATGACTTGCTTCCACACTAATGAGTTCTCGGGTGACTGAGTCCAATGTGGGATCTACAGTCTCTGTCACAGGTGGGGCAGACGGTGGTTGGAGGGACGGGTGGGTGGGGTGCTTGGGTTGTCGTGCGCTCCTTCTGCTGTTTGTGCTTGGCTTCCACTTGCTCCTGTTGAAGAGACTTGAGGTGATTGGTACCTTCCCGGATGCTTCCCCTCCACTTTGAGCGGTCTTGGGCCAGGGATTCTCGGGTGTTGGTGGGGATGTTGCACTTTTTCAACGAGGCTTTGAGGGTGGCCTTGAAGCATTTCCTCTGCCTTCCTTGGACTTGTTTGCCGTTTGCCGCTTGCCTGGATGAGTGCAGCTCCCACAACACTCAAGGAGCTCGACACCATCCAGGGTAAAGCAGCCCACTTGATCGGCACCCCATCCACCACCTAAAACATTCACTCCCTCCACCGCCGGCGCACCGTGGCTGCAGTGTGTACCATCTACAAGATGCACTGCTGCAACTCGCCAAGGCTTCTTTGGCAGCACCTCCCAAACCCGCGACCTCTACCACCTAGAAGGACAAGGGCAGCAGGCTCATGGGAACATCATGACCTGCAAGTTCCCCTCCACGTTGCACACTATCCTGACTTGGAAATATATCGCCGTTCCTTCATCATCGCTGGGTCAAAATCCTGGCACTCCCTCCCTAAGTGCACTGTGTTGGGAGCACCTTCACCACACGGACTGCAGCGGTTCAAGAAGGCAGCTCACCACCACCTTCTCAAGGGCAATTAGAGATGGACAGCAACACCCACATCCCATGAATGAATAAAAAAAACAAAAAAATAATCTCAAGCCTTCGGTTTCAATACGACACGCTAAAGCAATAGAATGATGTGTTCATCAGAAAAATCTGTATGACCCAGAAGTGCATAACCTTGCAGTGCTGAACGGAAGGTCATTCAGCCTGTCGCACCTGTGCCAGCTCTCTGAGATCCTTAATCCCATTCACCTAATCACACCCATCTATCCTTTCCCCTTACCTTTAAAAAAAATTATTTTTAACTTTTTAAAAGCTATTATGGGTTCTGCTTCCCCGACTGTTTTATAGTAGGCCACTCATGTCCTAATAACTCAGAGTGTCAGCTGTGGCTCAGTGGGTAGCACCCTTGGCTCTGAGTCAGAAGGTTGTGGCCAAGGACTTGAGCACAAAATCTAGGCTGACACTCCAGCGCAGTGCTGAGGGAGTGCTGCACTGTCAGAGGTGCCGACTTTCGGATGAGACCATAAACTGAGGCCCCGTCTGCTCTCTCAGGTGGATGTAAAAGATCCCATGGCACTATTCTGAAGAAGAGCAGGGGAGTTATCCCCGGTGTCCTGGGCCAATATTTATCCCTCAATCAACATAACAAAAACACATTGCTGTTTGTGGGAGCTTGCTTGTGCGCAAATTAGCTGCCGCGTTTCCTACATTACAACAGTGACTACACTCCAAAACTACTTCATTGGCTGTAAAGCGCTTTGAGACATTGGTTGTGGAAGGCGCTATATAAATCCAAGTGTTTCTTTTTCTTTGTGCAAAAACAAATCTCCCAGTCTATCCCTTTGTTCTTTTGGTGATGCTTTAAATTAATTCCTGTCATTTCTGATTACCGAACCAGTGGAAATAGTTCTTCCTGATTTATGTTATCCAAACACCAACTAATTTTGAACAAGTCTGTTAGATCTCCTTTTAACCGTCTCAGTTTTGATGCCTCAGTTTTTCCCGATAACTAAAGCTTTTTCGTCCCTGGTATCATCATAGTGAATGTTTACGGCACCCTCCCCATGGCATTGACATTCTTCTTAAGGTGCCTTAAACTGGACACAATATTCTAACTGCAGCCGAACCATTGATTTGAATAGGTTTGGCATTACATCATCGGCCCTAATATCTCCACACACGGCGTCATGTTGAGTATTTTGTTGATAACGTTCCTTGTGAAGCGCCTTGGGACATCTGGTTACATTAAAGGTGCTTTATAAATATAAGTTGTTGTATTGTACTGTCCTGGCCAATATTTATCCTTTAACCAACATCACTAAAATAAACAGATTATCTGGTCATTATCTCATTGCTGTTTGTGGGAGCTTGCTGTGCGCAAATTGTCTGCCGTATTTCCCACATTACAACAGTGAGTGCACATCAAAAAGTGCTTCATTGGCTGTAAAGCGCTTTGGGACGTCCTGAGGTGGTGAAAGACGCTACATAAATGCAAGTCTTTCTTTGTTTTTACCGAATGCTCAGGGCTGGTCTGTCCCCCCAGCCTGATTCCATAGAACTATCGAAAATCTAAAACTTTCTTTATGCACAGAATGAACATCGCACAGTTATATTCAGAAAGCCCAGCATTATTTTTAAATCTCAAGGCTACAATTACCGAGGAAAAGACTATTGTATTTTTACTCAAACATCTGTTGCTATTTTCCCCAGATACCCAGAGCAGGTTGTTGCAGTAGTTGCTAGTTTGCTGAGTTGGGTTCATTTTTTCCACTTTGGACTTAAAACATACAGTCCGCAATCCCTGCACTTGGAATGAAATAATGCTTAGCAGATTACAGCTGTGTTGCTGTATCCTGCCAATACAAATGAGAGCCACTAATCAAAGCCACCAGTTGTTGTTATAGAAAGGGCTGTAATGCCAAAATGTTCCCAAGCGATGTAATATTTCAATGAGAAAACCTGGATGAATTTTAATGATCCATTGGCGGATTTTGTCATGGAGCATATTCAAGGATATGAGTTGGTTTTTTTGTGTGGGTGATGTTACCAACCACTCGTGCAGCTCTGCCCTCCCGTCGGGTTATGACTTATTTACACCCAACTGTAAGGTACAGTACAAGAATCCTCAGCACAGATCTAGTGTCTCCGCAAGATCCTGCAAATCCCCTGGAAGGACGGACGCACCAACATCAGTGTTCCCGATCAGGCCAGCATCGAAGCACTGAGCACACTCGATCAGCTCCGTTGGGCAGGCCACATCGTCCGCATGCCCGATGCAAGTCTTCCAAAGCAAGCGCTCTACTCTGAATGCCTACACGGCAAGTGAGCCCCAGGTGGGCAGAGGAAACGTTTTAAGAACACCCTCAAAGCCTCCTTGATAAAGTGCAACATCCCCACCGACACCTGGGAGTCCCTGGCCAAAGACCGCCCTAAGCGGAGGAAGTGCATCCGGGAGGGCGCTGAGCACCTCGAGTCTTGTCGCCGAGAGCATGCAGAAACCAAGCACAGGCAGCGGAAGGAGCGTGCGGCAAACCAGACTCTCCACCCTCCCTTTCCTTCAACCACTGTCTGTCCCACCTGTGACAGAGACTGTAATTCCCGTATTGGACTGTACAGTCACCTGAGAACTCACTTTTGGAGTGGAAGCAAGTCTTCCTCGATTTCAAGGGACTGCCTATGTTGATGATGAGTGTCAGCTGTGGCTCAGTGGGAGGCACTCTCTCTTGCTCTCTGAGTCAGAAGGTTGTGGGTTCAAGTCTCATTCTAGAAACTTGAGCACACAAATCTAGGCTGACACTCCAGTGCAGTGCTGAGGGAGTGCCGCACTGTCGGAGGTGCTGTCATTCAAATGAGACGTTAAACCGAGGCCTGTCTTGCCCCTCGGGTGGATGTAAAAGATCCCATGGCACTATTTTGAAGAGCGGGGGAGTTATCCCCGGTGTCCTGGGCCAATATTTATCCCTCAATCAACATAACAAAAACAGCTTATCTGGCCATTATCACATTGTTATCTGTGGGAGCTTGCTGTGTGCAATTTTGGCAGCTGCATTTCCCACATTACACCAGTGACTACACTCCAAAAGTACTTAATTGGCTATAAAGCACTTTGGAACATCCTGAACTCGTGAAAGGTGCTATAGAAATGCAACTCTTTCTTTACCCTAGAGTTTTACAACACAGAAGGAAGCCCTTCAATCCTTTATGCTGAATGGGGCATGAGGCAAGGATGGGGAATGGGACTAAGCGCGTTTTCAGGGAGTCTGTGTGGCTAACTAATCCCAGCTCCCATTTTCTTTCTGTTGTGTATCTGTAAAGCATGCACTCCCATGTTCCGCCACCAGGGAGCTCATCCCCTGAAGTCCCAAGGGATCCCAGCATCCCTTGGGAGCACTGTATATAAGCCGGCCCCTAAGGCCTGTTCCTCACTCTGGAGTGTCTTATTAAAGACTGAGGTCACTGTTACTTTAACCTCCCTGTGTGCAGCCTCATCTGTGTTAGGAGCACAATAACTTCCTCATACCCTTTTAAATGTTTCTATTTCAAGTATTTATCCATTTCCCTTTTAAAAAGCTGCTCTGGATTCTGCTGGCACCACTGTTTGTAGTCGGGCCGTTCACATTCTCCTCACCACCCCTTATGTTTTTGTGGTGCTGATCTTAACCCTTCAGATTGCGAAAGATGTTTAAAAGGATTAATAGACTTGGCAACTTCAATGTCAAGTTTATTTGTCCTTTTGAGTTTAAATTTATGCCCTCCAGTTACTGACTCACCGACCAGTGGAAATAATGTTTCCTTCTTTACCTTATCAAAACCCCTCATAATTTTGAACGCCTCTATCATATTCCTTACCCTTCATTGCCTAGCCCTGTGTCGATTGACGAGCACAATGATGCGAAATGAATTGCCTTGAATCTAATTTATTTTGCATGCGATGCCTGCATTACTGTGACAAGCACCACCATAAGAATTATCTCTGGCATATCATCGTCTCTCTCCAACACTCTCTCATATTCAGGGAGGTCACAATGTTGGAACGGAGACTGTGCAAACAGAGCAGAGCAAGCTAAAGAGGGCTAAAAGGCTTGACATTGAAGGTTTAGTGTCTGGTACTGTGATTTGCTTTGACGCGAATGAAACCTGTTGACTTTCAGGTCAGATTTAATGGCTGCTTCGGAGAGCAGATGGAATTACACGAGATTTTCGGAGCCTTCCTCAGTAACATCAGTGACAGCGCAAAAGACAGAAACACTTGAAGCTTGGCTCAGCAGCTTGGACTACTGTTGGGCCGTTCAATGTAGCAAACCCGGAATCTGGTTAGAAACATACTTTTGTTTAAAACTGACGTTTGCGAGGGCTGGGTAGGCCAAGTTCGATTCTGACTAACTTGATTGAATTTTTCGAGGCGGTAACCAGGAAGGTTGATGAGGACAGGGTGTATGATGTAGTGTATATGGATTTTAGCAAAGCTTTTGATAAGGTTCCTCATGGAAGACTGGTCACGAAAGTAAAAGCCCATGGAATCTGGGGCAAAGTGGCAAGTTGGACCCAAAATTGGCTTAGAGGTAGGAAGCAAAGGGTAATGGTTGATGGGTGTTTTTGTGACTGGAAGGATGTTTCCAGCGGGGTTCCGTGCTGGGTCCCTTGCTTTTTGTGGTATATATCAATGACTTGGACTTAAATGTTGGTGGTATGATTAAGAAGTTTGCAGATGACACTAAAATAGGCTGTGTGGTTGTTAATGAAGAAGAAAGCTGTGGACTGCAGGAAGATATCAATGTACTGGTCAGGTGAGCAGAATAGTGGCAAATGGAATTCAGCCCGGATAAGTGTGAGGTAATGCATTTGGGGAGGGCTAACATGGAAAGGGAATACACATTAAATAGTACGACACTGAGAAGTGTAGAGGAACAAAGGGACCTTGGAATGCAGGTCCACAGATCCCTGAAGGTAGCAGACCAGGTGGATAAGAAGGCAGATAGAATACTTGCCGTTATTAGTCAAGGCATAGAATACAAGAGCAAGGAGGATATGCTTGAACTGTATAAAACACTGGTTAGGCTGCAGCTGGAGTACTGTGTGCAGTTCTGACCACCACATTACAGGAAAGATGTGATTGCACTGGAAAGGGTGCAGAGAAGATTTACAAGAATGTTGCCTGGACTGGAGACTTTTGGCTATGAGGAAAGATTGGAGATGCTGGTCTGTTTTCTTTGGAACAGAGGAGGCTGAGGGGAGACCTGTTTGAGGTGTATAAAATTATGAGGGGCCTGGAATAGGAAGGACCTGTTTCCCTTGGCAGAGGGGTCAACAACCAGGGGGTATAGATTTAAAGTCATTGGGGGGGCGGTTTAGAGGAGCTATGAGGAGAATTGTCTTCACCCAGAGGGTGCTGGGGTCTGTAACTCACTGCCTGAAAGGGTGGTAGAGGCAGGAACCCTCACCACATTTAAAAGATACTTGGATGTGCACTTAAAGAGCCGGAACCTACAGGGCTATGGACCAAGAGCTGGAAAGTGGGATTAGGCTGGATAGTTCTTGGTTGGCCGGCGCGGACATGATGGGCCGAAATGGCCTCCTTCCGTGCTGTAAATTTCTATGATTCTATGAGCCGACGATGCTTCTGGAGTATTACAACCCAGTTGGGGTTGACTGTATAGTGACCTATGCTTCAGTAGTGTTGAAGGTAGCATAACAGACAAGTTACTGTTTAAGAACACACTCGAGTGCCACTTCGTACAGTAATGAGCTCTGAAATCTGGAGGTTTAATATACTGTACCAATCGATCCAAACTCGGGTTGAATTACGCTATGCCTAATTACTAATAAGCCTACTAATACATTGGTATGAAATTCATTTGTCTGCAACACGGCTTTATTTAAATACTAGATAGAACAATTTCATCTGAACATGTCTTTCCTAAATATCAGCACGATTTCAACCCACTCATTTTTAATGACAGTAAACTCAGCTCCATTGAAGCAGTGCAATGTAACTGTAAATCCAGTCCACGCATGGTTGAGCTTCAGAGTACTACCAATGTTCAGGATCAGTGCCGGTGTAGTATGTACTGTTACATTCTCTAAAATTACAAGACTAATTTGCAGTAATATTACCACCAATTCTGGGAAGTGCTGCAGATCATGCCTACCTGGGGTTTAACAGCTTAATCACATCATAAAGCATGCAACGAGGAAAGGCCATTTGGCCCATCAGATCCACTTCTGCAAGCCACGGAAAGTTGAGGGAATACTCTCCATTAATCATAGAATTAAAGAATCATAGAAATTACAGCATAGGAGGAGGCCATTTGGCCCATCGTGTCCCCAATGTTAGTCATGCTAAACTCATAAAGTGCATTAATTACCACATCTCCACTATTTACTCCAGGTCTGCTATCCTACAAACCCGATCCCCACCCCAACCCCCTTGGCCCCCACCAAATCCCAGCCGCACATGAGTCTTTTCTGTGCAATACTTCAGGAGTATCCAAGACTTTTTTGATCTCAAGGATCGTTTAGGTGTGTACCATGTGGTCTTGGGGCTACCAATTGGCCCCACAATTCCTGGGGTCAACGAGGGCAGAAAGAAACATTTCCATCGGGCGGCAGGAATTTGGGGCAGAATCTGGTAATGTCCGGATTCCATCCTGTTTACACTGTCCCTCTAAATTACATGTGGGGTGGGGGGATGGTGTGAGTAAATATTCTGCCCATTCCCCCTATGTCAAGAGAGTGTGAAAGAGTACATTCCCAGGCTGCCCTGAGAAATACCATCCATTTAAAAAAAATCATTCACAAGATGTGGAAGCTGCTTGGCATTTATTGCCCAGCCCGAACTGCCCTTGAGAAGGTGGTGTTGAGCCAACTTATTGAACCGCTGCAGTCCGTGTGGTGAAGGTAATTCCACACTGTTGAATTTGTCGCCATGTGACTTGCTGGGCCATTTCAGGTGGCAGTTAAGATTCAACCACATTGCTGTGGGTCTGGTGTCACATGTAGGCCAGACTGGGTAAGGACAGTCTCCTTCCCTAAAGGACATTAGTGACAGTTGGGTTTTTATAACAAATCCAGTAGTTTCATGGTCATGAGTTTTTTTTATTTCAGATTTATTTAATTAACTGAATTTAAATTTCCCAGCTGTCATGGTGGGCTTTGAACTCATGTCCCCTGATCATTAGTCCAGGCCTCTGGATTACTGGTCCTGTAACATAGCCACTACACTACTATATTCCACTGTGGTGTTGTAAGACCTCAGGGGACCTTACACCAACTGAGAGCTAAGAGAGGGCATGAGTCCTGCTGCGGGCCTTAGGAAATAGGCCACTTGCTCCACTGGGAGCATAAAATATTATGAGTATTATTGGGTGCTTCCCGTGCCTCTTCTCCACTGTAGAAAGTGGAATGGTGCCACTCTGACAGATTCCTTTTAAAGGAGTTGGTCATCTCAGCCTCAACTGTTCTGGCCAGGGGCAATATAGCAAGTGTGCAGTTCTCTCTCGTCTCTGTGCCACAGGTCTGACTTGAGCTTTGTTCATTTCGAACCTGTCCGCTAGTTCTGCGCTCACAGTCTGATTCACCTAACCTGCTTACGTCTTTTTCAGCCTTACTGCTCAGCATTTTAATGACTCGGTTCATGTCCCTGCTCAACCTTCTCTTCTCCAATGTCAATGGGTTCAGGTTTGTGAGCAACAAGAAATCTCTACTCTTTGTGAGAAAAGACATCTGTGTGTGTGTGCGCGTGTGTGTCTATGTGTTTGTCTGTGTGTGTCTGTGTGTGTGTGTGTCTGTCCATGTGTTAGGGTTTCACAACTCTGGTTGGGCATATTCCTGGAGATTACATCACATGACCTCCCACCTCCAACCATCCTCCCCCCCCCCCCACACTCCAGCCATTGGAAGCCCGACATGTCAACAGTTACAGTGCACTGCCTTCATACACCAATTGGAAAGCGAACAGACTCCTGATTGAATGATTATTGAATGTCAATGATTGCATAGTGTTCCGTTCCATTCGCAACTTCTCAGATAATGCAACACCCGTGCCCACATGCAGCAAGCCCTGGACAATATTCAGACTTGGGCTGATAAGTGGAAAGTAAAATTCACGCCACACAAGTACCAGATAACGACTATCTCCAACAAGAAAGTCTAACCAGCTCCCCTTGACATTCAACTGCATTACCATCATCAAATCCCCCACCGTCAACATCCTGGTGGGGGGGTCACCATTGACCATAAATCCTCCACCACCGATGTACCATGCCTGCAGTGTGCACCATCTACAAGATGCACTGCAGCAACTCGCCAAGGCTTCTTCGACAGCATCTCCCAAACCAGCAATCTAGAAGGACAAGGGCAGCAGGCGCATGGGAACACCACCACCTCCAAGTTCCCCTCCAAGTCGCACATCATTCTGACTTGGAAATATATCGGCCGTTCCTTCATCGTCGCTGGGTCAAAATCCTGGAACTCCCTCCCTAACAGCACTGTGGGAGTACCTTCACCACACGGACTGTAGCGGTTCAAGAAGGCAGCTCACCACCACCTTCTCAAGGGCAATTAGGGATGGGAAATAAATGCTGGCCTTGCCAGCGACTCCCACATCTGTGAAGGAATAAAAAAAAGTCAGCCTTTGGTCCATGTCCATTAATTTTATAACTGGTAAACAAAAGTGTTCCACAAAATCTTTGCCATAGTTACGGTGCCCAATCGGGTGAACTCCCCGAGGAAACTCCTGTCATTTGAATTTAGGCCGGTTCAGATTATTTCCAACATTCTTGTTTTCAAATCCCTCCGAGGCCTCACCCCTCCCTATCTCTGTAATCTCCTCCAGCCCCACAACCCCCTGACATATATATATGCACTCCTCTAATTCTGCCCTCCTGAGCATCCCTGATTATAATCACTCAACCATTGGTGGCCGTGCCTTCTGTTGCCTAGGCCCCAAGCTCTGGAACTCCCTGCCTAAGCCTCTCCGCCTCTCCACCTCTCTTTCCTCCTTCAAGGCGCTCCTTAAAACATACCTCTTTGACTAAGCTTTTGGTCACCTGTGCAAATTTCTACTTATGCGGTCAAATTTTTTTTATCTCCTAATACTCCTGTGAAGCGCCTTGGAACGTTTCACTACGTTAAAGGTGCTATATAAGTACAAGTTGTTGTTGTAGGTATGACAAATCCCTTTAAAAAGATGCGCAGAGGCACAAAATGTCTGAGAATATTTCTTGACCAAACTAACGTCCTCAAACTGACTACAAATCTTTCACTGCATTGTAGCATCATGTTGCTAAAATGATTTGAAGCACATTCAGTAGTGGTGAATTCTCCCTTTTATTATATAAGAAAATTTTTTTTTAATTGGCAGCATTTCTTAACCTCCCCTTAACATTTAAAGCTGAAAAAACATAGATCCAAGTTTAACATCCACTTTTAGTTTTCTGCCTATAAACTTTGTTTAACTTCGGTAATTCTATCCGTTGTTTGTATATTCAGGTTCCTTGCGTGTTGAGTGTTTCTTGGATGCAGTGAAGGTTCTTTTGGACATGTTTGGCTTTTAAAAATTTCCTGTAATTGTCTTCAAACTTGTAATTTTGAGGAATATGAGGGAGGTGGGTCTTTCCACTAGTCGAACTGATAGAGAAATTGCCAATACGACTATAAGGAGTGCGTTAATGATGAGTGGAAAATCACCCTTGTTGTAACAAGGAAACACACATTTTTTTGTTAATCCTTTGAAGGCATCAACATCATTATGGCTGGAGTTCCCATATCTGGGCATGATATCCTCTGGTTACCATAGCAACGCTGTAAACAAACACGGGACGATTCCCCCCAGTCAATATTTCCAACGATATTCTTTCGGAATGCGTTTACCATTGCACCAGGAAAACCGATCAAAAGTAGATCTTCAACACAGAAAAACAGAAAACTGCTGGAAACACTCAGCAGGTCAGGCAGCATCTGTGGAGCGAGAAACAGAGTTAACGTTTCAGGCCGACGACCTTTCGTCAGAACTGGAAGAAGTTTGAGATTTACCCGTTGGACAGAAGAGCAGAACTTCTAGGTGGGCATTCTTGGAAGAGAAGTTGCAGTGAATTAAACATGGAAACAAAAGTAATCTCCCCTCCTTTACATCTGAAGTCAGTATGCATAGTAACCAGAGGAACATATTGGCAATCCTGTGAAGTCAGTTCCTGTGAACCAGAAATTATTTTCTCTGCCATGCTTTTCCTCCTTTTTTTGATGTTTTTCCTGTATCCACGCCAGTCAGATGCACTTACTGTAACAATTAAACTGCTGAGATATTTTGCATTACTAAATGACTGAGGATGTACATGTTAAACGTGCTCAGTATATAGAAAACAAAGTTTCAAACATTTCCAACTTGGCTTGTTGCTCACCCATTCTCTAATGTCTTTCTCTCTCCTTTGCTAATCTACTTACATTTCCTCTATTTCTCTTTGGTTCCCCTCATGTTTTCTCAGTCTTCTTTACACATTTCTTGAGGTTTCTCAGTGTCTCTCCTGCGCTTTCAGTGTCTCTTTAAATTGGTATGAGCCCTGGAGTTCTCATTCACTTTGCACTCCAAGGAGAAATAAGGGAAATAATAATCGTGGCCAAAATTCTTGTACAGTCTCTGCAGCTGTTTTGAATGTTGTAATGTCAGTTCTTTACGCTCGACTAGAATCCTGGTCAGAGTATAGTCTGCCTTGCTGGCTAAGCCCTAATGGGTAGCTGGACAAGCAGCAAGAATCTTTACCAGTGACCTATGACATGTGCAGTCCAGCAGCATCACTTTTTATTTGTTTCTGGGATGTGGGCGTCACTGGCAAGGCCGGCATTTATTGCTCATCCCTAATCGCCCGTGAGAAGGTGGTGGTGAGCCGCCTTCTTGAACCGCTGTAATCTGTGTGGTGAAGGTGAATTCCCACAGTGCTGTTAGGGAGGGAGTTCCAGGATTTTGACCCAGCGATGATGAAGGAATGGTGATATACTTCCAAGTCAGGATGGTGTGTGACTGGAAGGGGAACTTGGAGGTGGTGGTGTTCCCATGCACACGCTGCCCTTGTCCTTCTAGGTGATAGAGGTCGTGGGTTTGAGAGGTGCTGTCGAAGAAGCCTTGGCGAGTTACTGCAGTACAACGTGTAGATGGTTCACACCGCAGCCACGGTGAGTCGGTGGTGGAGAGAGTGAATGTTTAAGGCTTTCAAATCCCTCCATGTGTTTCATCCTTGTTTTCAAATCCCTCCATGTGTTCATCCTTGTTTTCAAATCCCTCCATGTGTTCATTCTTGTTTTCAAATCCCTCCATGTGTTCATTCTTGTTTTCAGATCCCTCCATATGTTCATCCTTGTTTTCAGATCCCTCCATGTGTTCATTCTTGTTTCCAAATCCCTCCATATGTTCATCCTTGTTTTCAGATCCCTCCATGTGTTCATCCTTGTTTTCAAATCCCTCCATATGTTCATCCTTGTTTTCAAATCCCTCCATATGTTCATCCTTGTTTTCAGATCCCTCCATATGTTCATCCTTGTTTTCAAATCCCTCCATATGTTCATCCTTGTTTTCAAATCCCTCCATATGTTCATTCTTGTTTTCAAATCCCTGCATGTGTTCATCCTTGTTTTCAGATCCCTCCATGGCTTCGCCCTCTCCCTATCTCTCTAACCTCCTCCAGTCCCACAACCCTCCGATATCTCTGTCAACATTCCCACGTAGCTCTCTGCTGGCCCTGCACAGCCTGAGAACAACTTTCTCAAGGTTAGATTTTGTGCCTGAGCGAAACAGTTTTTTGTGTGTGCGGCCCATTCAAAATACCACGCAGGCGCAGTTTTTCCAATTTGAAAGCCGGTGAGCTGGCTGCGCGGAGTTGCAGAGCGCGGCGCAGCTTAAGGTGATGAGTATCCGTGTGTGGTATGCACCCAACACCAAAAGCAAATATTGTCCACCCGACTACAACATATTTGGTTTGTTTCTTACATTCCAACAGTAAGTTAACTTCAAAAAGTGCTTTTGGGTGTCCTGAGGTCGTGCAACACTACATAAATGCAAGATCTATCTTTCTTTCCATGAAGAGTGTATGCTATCTCAAATTGATTACACGCTATTACTCTTGTTCAGCATTCAGGTCTGGTTATGCCAGAGGAAGCACGTTACATACAGTGAACAACCATTCCTCCCTTCTTCATGTTTCTCCTTTGGGAATTATGGGATTGAGTGATGGATGCAATATGCGAGCTGCTGGGGCTGCCATTGTACCATGCGCTACCTGGGGAATGGGCTCAGGGAACAGAATTCCTCTGTATGTTACTTGTAGCACCTTCCCAGTTCACCACCAGAGGAAATCTTCCTCCTCGATTTGTAGGCAGGTGGGAATGCATTCTGCTCGGGCAAGCTCGATTCAAAATGGCAGCCAGCCCTGGCTGGTATATTTGAGTGCTCCTCCCTTTACTAGCAACTAATCAGTTCTGACACACAAAGTAAAGGGGTCTCTTTATCTGCTCCGACAATTCCAACCATCCTGGTCTTCCTTGAGCCAGACTTCCCAGTTGATCTAGCAATGATCACCTGGTTTTTCAAACCTTTCCATGTTCTATCTCACGATCTGTTCTTTGCTGTTTCTCTGAGTTAGTGAACCATCAGTGTCAATCTTTGCTTTCGGTCCGACTGCATTTTCCTACTGCTTCTTGTGCTCTCCTCCTCTTCGGCCGTAATATGTTTAATTCTGCGACCCTATG
Source organism: Pristiophorus japonicus (assembly GCF_044704955.1). NCBI lineage: Eukaryota > Metazoa > Chordata > Chondrichthyes > Pristiophoridae > Pristiophorus > Pristiophorus japonicus. The sequence goes on from NC_091994.1 coordinate 13,739,935, forward strand.
CTGCATCTCCTTGTATCCAATGTGCAGTGTTCTTCATTTCCATCGTCCCTCTTGCACTAATCACATATTATCTGTTTCTGCTACTAATGTGGGTAACAACTGATCCTGCTCATCTGATTTAGCATAAACTGTCACGGAAAAGTTAAAGGGCTGAATTTTCGGCTTTGATGACTCCAGGGCAGTAATGGCGGCGGGGCAGTAAAGTTTGTGCCCGGAAACACTTTGCGCCTCAGTCAGCAAAATTGGGCAGCTGGCCCCTGAGTGTGGGGCGCAGCACTAAGGGAGGCATTGTACACCTCTTCTGGGGCGTTAGCACGGGAAAATTCCGAGCTTCGGAGCCGGGCCGGGAGCACTCTGAGAGATGCCGGGGGAGAAAAAAAAACCTGAAACAAAACCCATAAAAACATTTCCAAAAACATTGCCCACGCCACAACATAAATTGCAAAAAAAAATTCAAAGAAAAAATAATCACACTTACCTCAGGACAGCATTACTTACCCCTCTGCAGTCAGTATAGGTTGGACCGCCCGATTTCCCAGGCGTTGATTGCGAGGCGCACTGCGGGGTGTACGGGTCGGATGGGAGTCGCAACCAAGGGCATTGCACACTGGCGCAGCTCCTCTGGGCGGTGCTGCTTTGCGCCACCGCAAAACCGGTCCCCGAAAACCCCCGTGGGGCGCTGGAGACATACCGCCTGCCCAGAAGACCTCACCGCCGCTCCGGGGCGAAAAATGGAGTGCAAAGGACCAGAAAATCAGCCCCAAAATATCTTACAAACAAACTTGAAGAATTGCTTCATAAGTAGCTCCGACAACCACCATAAATTGTTCCTTTAATGGTTATTTTAAATTACAACTTTTGAATCCTCTCTGTTAATGCATTGTTAAGTTTTCAATAGAAACATTTGCTGATGCAGATCTTTGATCTGGTTGTGAAGGATGTGCTATGTAGCACAATAGGATCCTTCTGTAACTTTAGAATCTTTGCTTTTAGTTGATATTCAATATGTCTTCAATGGTTGAGTGTGTGTGAAAGTCAGAGGTGAAATGGTTAAAGATAATTAATTTTTGTCAATTTTAATGACTTGAGTGTGTACAATAAAATATTTAAAAATGTCTTTGATGCTTAGATACATCATGTACCATGCAAAGTGATTAGCTTCAGTATACTAGTGAGGTACTTAATATATGTACTTAAATAACTGAAATAAATGAATTGGCCCAGAGGTGCATCAGTACAACACATCGCCCAAAATTCGGAACATGCCAGGTACAATACAGACTGCCAGTCCTTAAAGAATATGGGATTCATGCAATGTAATACTGCCCAAAACTGGGAGCATCCTTCGGGAAATGGATGCCCCAAACACCTGGGGAGAAACTGTTACAAAACAATTAAGTGCATTACTTTTCGAGGTGTGGCAGAGATATCGCCATTGTGCTCCAGTCACAAGGTGTAATATTGGGTTGGCTGGCTCCTTGAATATATAGCTTCTGGCACTATCAACAATCTTGAGCATAATGGTACCATCCACACCAAATAGTTCATCATAGAGAACATTCCTTAAAACAAAACCCAAACACTGCTGGTCAAGACCAACCACATAAAGTTCCCCATAGCTCTTTCCAATATGAAGAATTATTTTCCTTCGCTTCAACTGAGCGCGGATGGAACAGTCATATTAGCTCATTTCCAATAATTCAGTGCGACACATTTTTGCCTTGACCCACAGAGTCGTCATCAGATAACATCTTCCAGTGACTGTTCTTGGTGGCTTAGAAAGAAGTACTCAATATAGGCGTTGAGTAGCTGGTTAATAGGAAGTTTGCAGGTAACCGATGGAATGATTATAGTTTTCCTACGCAATGTCAAGAGCGTCCTCAAATACTATCCAAGGCTGTGAAATGCTTGTGTCATGGTAGACTTCCCTTTATGAGTACCGGCGGCAATACTTGTCCATGTCTCGCAGCATCAAGTCTTCCTTTGGCTGCCAGAGCCGCACAAAGCTGTTGTGCTCCAGGAGGATTCGGTTCAGCGTTTGCTCAAAGTTCACGTGCTGCCTTGCCATCATGATGTACTCTCGCTTCTCCAGAATGTAGGGACAGTCACACGTGTTTGGCACCCAGATGTATTCTCTGTGGACTATGGGGTATTGGTTCTTATACGTTTGCTTGACTTGTACGTCGTAGCGAGTCTCCGATCCCACAATTTTCTTTCCGAGGATTCTTCCGCGGAAAACTGGTGAGAAAGGCGAGATGGAAACATTTATGGAACAAAGTGGGAGTAGATTTTTTTTTCCTGGCAATTTGTTTTCTCCCACATTCCCTTCCTCAAGTCTCCCAGGACCGCACCTTCCTTTGCCAGGAGAACAGTTTGTTACCAGACCTGTGCTTAACTCAGTTGGTAGCATTCTCGCCTGTGAAGCTGTGGGTTCAAGCCCGGCACTCCAGTGCAGTGTCGGAGGTGCCACCTTTTGGATGAATCATAGAATCATGGAAATCTACAGCACGGAAGGAGGGCATTTCGGCCCATCGTGTCCGCGCCGGCCGACCAAGAGCTATCCAGCCTAATTCCACTTTCCTGCTCTTGGTCCGTAGCCTTGCAGATTACGGCACTTCAAGTGCACATCCAATTACTTTTTAAATATGGTGAGGGTTTCTGCCTCTACCACCCTTTCAGGCAGTGAGTTCCAGACCCCCACCATTAAACTGAGTTTAAGGGACATTAAAGATCCTAAGGTATTGTTCTGGAGAACTCCCCGCTCTTTTGATGTCTCGGACAACATTCCTCCCTAAACTAACACCACCAAAACAGATTATCTAATCATGCATTTATTTATGTTTGTCAGACTTTGCCATGCTTGAATTGGTTGCAGTGTTTGCCGACCTAAAAACATGACTATACTTCAAAAAATAATTCATTGGTCGTGAAGCATTTTGGGATCCTTGAGGATGTGATTTGGTGCTACGTAAATGTAAGTTCTTTCTTATGTAAAGCTGTTCCATTCTGAGAAATAGGGGGAACATTAAGGGGAGCAGTGACTGATCAGCTAGTTTTCCCCCCCTCCCTGTCGGAATGGCCTGGCCATTGCCTAATGTCGTTAGCATGGGTTCGTTTGGGTGGATAGAATTAATTCTGTACATTCCAAAAGATCCTGTACGCTCTATAGTCGCTCCAAATGCCTGTTTGGTGCCTTATCTAGTAATGAAGGTGCTCAAACTTTCTTTGTTTCTGGGTCAACTCCATGAGCCCCATTGTGTGGTCTCGTTATCTCCTCTCCTCTCTGCGAGTGGCAGGACGTCAGGGCTGGAAGCAGAGCTGAATGGCGGTGGTTACACATACAGTTCGTTACTTAGTCTAGAACCAGGGCTCAAAGTCTAAGGATAAGGGGTCGGCCATTTAGGGCTGAGATGAGGAGAAATTTCTTCACTCAGAGGATTGTGAATCTTTGGAATTCTAGCTCTTCAGAGAGCTGTGAGATCGATAGATTCTAGGGTTCTAAGGGAATCAAGGGATATGGGGATAGGGCGGGAAGGAAGGAGGAATTGCGATAGATCAGCCATGATCTTATTGAATGGCGGAGCAGGCTCAAAGGGCCGTGTGTCCTACTCATGCTCGTAATTCTTATGTTCATACGTTCTTACTTATTTCCACTGTATAAAGGTAAATGTCTTTACAATGGAAGAGATACGCAATAAAAGGAAGGTGAGTTTGAGCTGAGTACGTAACCATGGAGGGCCACACATGCCAAGCTGGCTCAATGCTAACCCAATATCCAACACACACACTCACAGGTTGCACTGAATAGTGACCGAGTGACAACTTGAACTAGCTCAAGGGCACTGAGGCTAATTGCAGGAACCCTCGCCGAGATTTGTGCGAGCCAGGGTGGGCCCTAGGACCTTCTTTGTCAGTGTGGCTTTCGTTACGGTCTGGGCAATGTTTGTAGGATGCTTTTATTATTATCCTTTTCTTTTAGTTCCTGTGAAGCGGAAAGGTAAATTCAGTGATCCCGCATTCCGGCGAGGGGCATGGCAAGGGAGCACGGGGCACAGATCCGGCTAAAACACGATGGTGCCAATCCTGCAACCATTGCACCCACTGAGCACGGCTTCATGCTGAGATCAGTGAATTCACTCGACACAGCTGACCTTTTCTACACAAAACAAACATTAGACAATTTGCAGCATGCTGATGTAGTTGCAAATTAGAACCAGTCCCCATAATGGGTCCAAAAATAAATTTATGAATCATGTAATAAGTTCCTTTTAATTTTACAGTAATAGCTTTAAGTTTTATTGCTGTCTTACCAAAGTCTTTCTGGCAGTACTGTTGGATCCTTTGAGATTTTCCTTTAGACTTCTTACACTTTCTACAGTAACCTAGATCAGAGAGAGACAGCAATTACTTACATGTATCAGACCAGTTCCTCCTAGTGCTGATCCACGGGCCAGTTAATGCATACCATCTATTAGATGGAGCTTTTGCCCCGGCATCAAGTAATTAAACCTCTCCCCGCTGAAAGGAGGAGGGAAGCTTTATTAGACTGTCAGAGAAGGGACGCTGTTTGCACATGTTCAGTTTTCCTCGAGTCCACATTGGTAGAAAGAGGAGTTCAGCCTCTGAATGTGCACAGATGCCGGCATTGTCCGCGGGAAGATTTGTATCCAGTGACAAAAATCAAGAATCGCCCTTCCCTGCACGGGATCAGCTCTGCCGAATGCTGTCAGAGGGACGGGTTGGTTGGGAAAGGGGGTTTCTTGAGGTGAAGAACCACAGGATGTGTTTCTCCATTCCCCCTCCTGTGCGTTGGTAATCTCTCCAACTTGTTTGTGACCCAACAGATTTGGGGAATGCCCCCTTTCCCCCTCCTCCTCCCTCTTCCCTTTTTTTTCCCTCTTTCCTTTTCCCCTGGTGTTTCCATGTAGGTATTGTGGAGGTCACTAATGAAGAAGAGCAGGGGAGTTATCCCCGGTGTCCTGGGCCAATATTTATCCCTCGATCAACACAACAAAAACACATTACCTGGCCGTTATCTCATTGCTGCTTGCTGTGCGCAAATTGGCTGCCGCGTTTCCTACATTACAATATTGACGACACTTCAAAAGTACTTCATTGGCTGTAAAGCGCAGTGAGACGTCCTGAGGTTGTGAAATGCGCTATATAAATTCAAGTATTTTTATTGTTTGCCAAGGCAGCAAATCATCCCAGGAGAGCATTGGGCCGGGAGTGAGAGCGAGAGGGCCAATGAGGGAATTAAGGGTTACGGGGAGAGGGCGGGTAAGTGGAGCTGAGTCCACGGCCAGATCAGCCATGATCTTATTGAATGGCAGAGCAGGCTCGAGGGGCTAGATGGCCTACTCCTGTTCTTAATTCTTATGTTCTTATGAGAGAGACACACAGCAAGGAGACGACAGGAGGTTTAATATACATTATTTCTTTCTAGGTGTGAATAGTTCAGCAGCTGCCAGGAAGCTCACTCACTCACTCACCAATCTCCCAATGCTGTCAAAGAGGACAGACTAAGGAATGTGCTTTGACTGTTGGAAGTAGTTCTGTGAAGACAGGATACTGCTGGTGAGATTTTATCAGGTTAGACTGTACCACTAACATAAGTAGTGTAAGGATTTCTTTGGAACATAGTGTTTTGGTTCCAAAACCACTGCCTGGAAAACCAGTACTGTTGCTACCTGGGTTATTTTTTTTATTAAATACAAAACGTGGACTTTGTGCTCAATGGCATTTGAGCAATGGTCTTTTCATCCTTAACCTAAAAGCAACTCAGGACCATACTTTGGGGGCAGGAGAGAAAACAAAATGGTTGCTTCAGTACTGGGCGGGTAAGTGCGCAGCCGCCATTTGTAGTACAACAACAACTTGCATTTATATAGAAAATAGGTGCAGGAGTAGGCCGTTCGGCCCTTAGAGCCTGCACCTCCATTCAATAAGATCATGGCTGATCATTCACCCCAGTACCTCTTTCCTGCTTTCTCTCCATACCCCTTGATCCCTTTAGCCGTAAGGGCCATATCTAACTCCCTCTTGAATATATTTAACGAACTAGCATTAATAACACTCTGCGGTAGAGAATTCCACAGGTTAACAACTCTGAGTGAAGAATTTTCTCCTCATCTCGTTCCTAAATGGCTTACCCCTTATCCTTAGACTGTGACCCCTGGTTCTGGACTTCCCCAACATCGGGAACATTCTTCCTTCATCTAACCTGTCCAGTCCCTTCAGAATTTTATGTTTCTATGAGATCCCCTCTCATCCTTCTAAACTCTGTGAATACAGACCCCCTTGATACAGTCTCTCCTCATATGTCAGTCCTGCCATCCCTGGAATCAGTCTGAACCTTCGCTGCACTCCCTTAATAGCAAGAACGTCCTTCCTCAGATTAGGAGATCAAAACTGAACACAATATTCCAGGTGAGGCCTCACCAAGGCCCTGTACAACTGCAGTAAGACCTCCCTGCTCCTATACTCAAATCCCCTAGCTATGAAGGGAACATAGCATTTGCCTTCTTCACCGCCTGCTGTACCTGCATGCCAACTTTCAATGACTGATGAACCATGACACCCAGGTCTCCTTTCTCCTCCCCTTTTCCTAATTCAGATAATATTCTGCCTTCATGTGTTTTCCACCAAGGTGGATAACCTCACATTTATCCACATTATACTGCATCTGCCATGCATTTGCCCACTCACCTAACCTGTCCAAGTCACCCTGCAGCCGCTTAGCATCTTCCTCACAGCTCACACCGTCACTCAGCTTAGTGTCATCTGCAAACTTGGAGATATTACAATCAATTCCTTCATTTAAATCATTGATGTATATTGTAAATAGCTGGAGTCCCAGCACTGAGCCCTGCGGAACCCCACTAGTCACTGCCCGCCATTCTGAAAAGGATCCGTTTATCCCGACTCTCTGCTTCCTGTCTGCCAACCAGTTCTCTATCCACGTCAATACATTACCCCCAATACCATGTGCTTTAATGTTGCACACCAATCTCTTGTGCGGGACCTTGTCAAAAGCCTTTTGAAAGTCCAAATACACCACATCCACTGGTTCTCCCTTGTCCACTCTACTGGTTACATCCTCAAAAAATTCCAGAAGATTTGTTAAGCATGATTTCCCTTTCATAAATCCATGCTGACTTGGACCGATCCTGTCACTGCTTTCCAAATACGCTGCTATTTCATCTTTAATAATTGATTCTGTTGTGTATTGTCCAGATACATTAAATGTATAATATAAGTACAATGGTGCACCACAGAGGGCGCTGTGGTGGGAGACCTGAATGTACCTGCAAGAGGCAGTATAAAAGGCTGCCCACTACACCTGAGAGGCACTCTGGAGCTGAACAATAAAGGACCAAGGTCACTGCAGTTATTACAACACCAGACCGCGTGGAGTCAGTGATTTGTGTGCTACATACACCACAGATTCCAACATTTTCCTCACTACTAATTACCTGTATTCTTTCTCCCTTTTTTAAGCGCCTTTAACGTAGTGAAACATCCCAAGGGGCTTCACAGGAGTATTATGAGATTAAAAAAATTGACACTGAGCCGCATAAGTAGAAATTAGCGCAGGCGATGAACAGCTTGCTCAAAGCGGTCGGTTTTAAGAAGTGTTTTGAAGAAGGAAAGAGAGGTAGAGAGGTGGAGAGGTTTAGGCAGGGAGTTCCAGAGCTTAGGGCCGAGGCAACAAAAGGCACGGCCGCCGATGGTTGAGGGATTAGAATCAGGGATGCTCAAGAGGGCAGAATTAGAGGTGCGCAGACATCTGAGGCGGTCGTGGTGGTGGGGCTGCAGGTGATTACAGAGATAGGGAGGGGGCGAGGCCATGGAGGGATTTGAAAATAAGGATGAGAATTTTGTAATCGAAGCATTGCTTAACCGGGAGCCAATCTAGGTCAGCATGCACAGGGCGGGGTGATGGGTGAACGGGACATCGTGCGAGCTAGGACACGGGCAGCAGAGTGTTGGATCACCTCCAGTTTACTCTAGGTAGAATGTGGGAGGTCAGCCAGGAGTGCGTTGGAATAGTCAGGTCTAGAGGTAACAAAGGCATGGATGAGGGCTTCAGCTGCGGATGAGCTGAGGCAAGGGCGGAGACGGGCGATGTTACGGAGGTGGAAATAGGCGGTCTTAGTTATGCAGTAAATAAAGAGCTTGTTTCTGATTTGGCTACAATTAGCCAACAAGAGGCTCTGTGCGTGGCTATTCCTCTCAACATTCAAACAACTCTGTAAACAAAAATAGTTGTAGCATTTAAGGCACCTCAAGTCTATTTAATGAATATCGGAATACTTATTTGGATCATTGAAAATCCACTTTGTAGAGCTGACTCAAATATTTTAGTGGATTGAAGTTGCACTATCCCATATTAGGAACAAACGTGTTAATGTGTTCATAGGAACACGGGCAGGCCATTGGGCCCTTCAAGCTTGCACTGTCATTGGTCAGGGCAGCTCTTGACCTTTTCAATCCCAATTCATATCCTTTCTATGTTAGTGCACCTCCTTGATTCTGCGGTTCCAGGGGGGAGCTGTATCCGCAGGGAGCATGGGTCAAGGACAGGCCTAAAGCAGAGTGGGCCCCGATTCTCATTAAAACTCTGACTTCCCAAATAGCAATCAATCTCCCTGTTAAATATCTCTACTGATTATGCATCTGTGGCTATCTGGAGCGGTGCACCTCACATTCTGACATTCACGTCGCGAGAAGAAATACTTTCTGGATTGACTTCTGCCGGGCTTAATTCAAATTGTTAAATTATGCCCCCCCCCCCCCCCCACCCCACCACCATTTTAGATTCATTATTGGATGGAAGAGACTTCCCCCGAGTTTGTGTGAAAATCCTCTCTCAGTTCCACGTTTAAAAGGAATTTGTTAATGCTTTTGTATCGCACAATGTGATTTCAACCCAAGTGGCTTTTGAACCCATTACTTGAACAAATATATTCTCCCAAATTTAGAAAGAGGATGATGCACCATTTATGAAGAGGTGTGAATAAACCATCAGGAATAAAGCCTGAATTTTTCACTGCTAGTGTTTTTTTTTGGCCAGGGGTTGCTGATCATTAAAGCTTGACTCTAAGTGGATTCATTTGGACTGTGGGTGAAGTAATGGAAGGGAAGGGTTGTGGTCCACACATCATTATTGCATTCAATAGGAGGCGAAGACAGGATCAATGCACATTGAAGATTGTTTGTGATACCACAGACTGCTCCAATGCAGATTAGTTGGGATTTCCTTTCTAGCTTGGCTTTATGAAGGTCAGCACACATCAACCGACCTTGGGGGACTGGGAGAGCAGAGTATGTCATAGATTTTAACACCAGCATTTCATCCTTTGATGATGGGAGGTGTGGGATTTGTAATAGAGCTCTGCCTAGTGGACTATTGTGGTAATGCAACTACTGATGTGTAACAATAAAGGGGTCATGTCACATGATGACAGTTGCAGCCGTCTTGGGTGTGTTTGTTAGTGATGTCATAAGAATATATCACCGGGTTAACAGGAAAACCCACAGTTCTCAGGTGACATTCAGCCTCCTCCATAGACTCTGCTGCAGAACAAATTCTTGTGCGTATGAGGGTCGGACTCAAATATTAGCCAGCACTGGAACTCAAACCAACACAGGAGTTTCACCCTTGTTTGCTTAATGGCAAAAGGCACCACTTGGTGTGGCTCAGTCATACGGGTCAGGAAGGTCCCATGGCCTGTGCTGATTTAGCTGATCGCAGCCACGGCAACAGTATGCAGTCTATCATTGGTTGCATTGCCCTGGGCTAGAAAGGGGGGAAATCAGCCAATAACTCATGCTGGGAATTACATGTTTTCAGACTTTGGGGGTGAGGATAAGTATCAACTTCATTGTGATGCCCACTGAGATCAACAGCCCATCAACACTCGGGTCGACTTTTGGCCCGCTAGCGGGAAGGTAGAAGTTGGGAAATCCAGTAGAATTCCATTCTGCCAGATTCCCACCAGTTAAAGAAAGACTTGCATTTATATAGCACCATTCACAACCACCGGACATCTCAATGCGCTTTACAGCCAATTAAGTACTTTTGGAGTATAGTCACTGCTGTAATGTGGGAAACGCAGCAGCCAACTTGCATATGGCAAGCTCCCACAAACAGCAATGTGATAATGACCAGATAATCTGAATTTTTTTGTCATGGTGATTAAGGGATAAATATTGGCCAGGATACCGGGGATAACTCCCCTGCTCCTCTTCGAAATAGTGCCATGGGATCTTTTACATCCACTTGAGAGAGCAGACGGGGCCTTGGTTTAACGTCTCATCTGACAGACGGCACCTCCGACAGTGTAGCACTCCCTCAGCACTGCATGGAGTGTCAGCCTAGATTTATGTGGTTAAGTCCCTGGAGTGGGACTTGAACCCACAACCTTCTGACTCAGAGGCGAGTGTGCTACCCACTGAGTCACAGCTGACACTGACAAGGGAATCTTCTGGTCTGAAGCTCCCACTAAAAGCAGAGAGGAGCTTAATTAAAGTAAGCAAACGGGAACAAGGAAGGGTGCTGAGGTATTTTCTGGTCCATGGGCGGGTGAATGCTGAGTTGTCATATGCAGTGAAACCTGATGGGAAGAAGGCCTCAGGTGGACCGGTAGGCGAGAAGGCTTTGAAAGGCAAAACCTTACTCCGAAACAGCAACAGAAATAATCCCGTTCATTCAACAAAGTTTTGCAAGCAGTGAAATATTTCAGATATAACCACCATTTCTAATCTACTGCATCTCAAGAGCAATGGTATTAGAAAACCTTCTTCCTCTGTGCACTAATTGCATTGCCATAGCAACATGTGGGACAGCAAGTGAGGGTCAAGGTCACCTTTGACGGCGGCGCCAAAAGGAACGGTACGGGTCTGCTTTTACCCGTCCATTGACTGCAATGGAAATTGGGTGGAGTGTATAATGGGTGGACAATCTACTACAGGTACAGGTCGAAAATCCGGACCGATCGGTAGCAGGGTCGTCCGCAATCCGTAAAATGTTGCGGAATCTGGACCCGCCGACCCTGGGCCTCGTCTCGCCGCCGCTACCCTTACCTCGGGGCCTCGCTGCCGGCCCGCCTGAACAGCTCCTCCATGGCAGGGCCCGCCTGAACAGCTCCTCCATGGCAGGGCCCGCCTGAACAGCTCCTCCATGGCAGGGCCCGCCTGAACAGCTCCTCCATGGCAGGGCCCGCCTGAACAGCTCCTCCATGGCAGGGCCCGCCTGAACAGCTCCTCCATGGCAGGGCCCGCCTGAACATCTCCTCCATGGCAGGGCCCGCCTGAACAGCTCCTCCATGGCAGGGCCCGCCTGAACAGCTCCTCCATGGCAGGGCCCGCCTGAACAGCTCCTCCATGGCAGGGCCCGTCTGAACAGCTCCTCCATGGCAGGGCCCGCCTGAACAGCTCCTCCATGGCAGGGCCCGCCTGAACATCTCCTCCATGGCAGGGCCCGCCTGAACAGCTCCTCCATGGCAGGGCCCGCCTGAACAGCTCCTCCATGGCAGGGCCCGCCTGAACAGCTCCTCCATGGCAGGGCCCGTCTGAACAGCTCCTCCATGGCAGGGCCCGCCTGAACAGCTCCTCCATGGCAGGGCCCGTCTGAACAGCTCCTCCATGGCAGGGCCCGCCTGAACAGCTCCTCCATGGCAGGGCCCGCCTGAACAGCTCCTCCATGGCAGGGCCCGCCTGAACAGCTCCTCCATGGTAGGGCCACACCCACCCCCCCCCGCCCCCCCCCCACCTTCTGACGTTCCGGAATCTGGAAATACCCGAACCTGGGCTCAGGTGTTTCCGGATTCGTAATGTCAGAAAGACGACCGAAAGTCCGGAATCCGAAATGGACTCGGTCCTGAGAGTTTCGGATTCTCGCGCTGCACCTGTATTGTCCATTTTCTGCCCCACTGAAGTTGAATTTCAGTCTCCTGTCACTGTAACTGTTGGAGAGAAGCCTCAATAACAGTGTTGTTCACAGTGACGACTGCTTTTTGTGATGAAAGAAACCCAAAATGAACAAACCAGCTCTCCCCCCCCCCCCCCCCCTGCCTCCCATAAAGTTATCAACTATAATCTGATCTTGAGGTTCGGAAGGTTTTTGGCATCTGTATCTACCTGCATAAAAACAGGTCGGGGTCCTAAATGTAAAATAGTCACTGATAAATCCAATAAGGATTGCATTGTGACTGCACTTCAAAATAGTAATTCTTTGACTGTGAAGTACTTTGGGACATCCCAATAATTTAGTAAGGTGAAATATAAATGCAGTTCTTTCTATTTGTTTACTGTTGCACCATGTGAACCTTCCTCCGTCGATAGTTTGTCCCCTGTTAATCACTCCCAAGGATCACGTGCTGTGCCTTCCCGCATCATATACAAAACATACGTAAATGCTGCACAGGAAAAGCCCAGTCAGTCCGATGTGTTTTCCTCACATAGTCACGGTGCCTTCTGCATCATGATTCCCAAAATCTACCCCGCCACCGACAGCCGTGACATTTCCTGGCAGAAGCAAACCGGGTACGGTAGCATAGTGGTTATGTTCATCATCATAGGCAGTCCCTCGAAATCGAGGAAGACTTGCTTCCACTCAAAGTGAGTTCTCAGGTGATTGCACAGTTCAATATGGGAATTACAGTCTCTGCCACAGGTGGGACAGACAGTGGTTGAGGGAAGGGGTGGGTGGGACTGGTTTGCCGCATGCTCCTTCAGCTGCCTGCGCTTGTTTTCTGCATGCTCTCGGCGACGAGACTCAAGTTGCTCAGCGCCCTCCCGGATGCTCTTCCTCCACTTAGGGCGGGCTTTGGCCAGGGACTCCCAGGTGTCGGTGGGGATGTTGCATCTTATCAAGGTTATGTTACTGGACTGGTAATCCAGAGGCCTGGACTAATGATCTAGAGATGTGAGTTCAAATTCCACCACGGCAGCTGGAGAATTCAAATTCAATTAATTAAATAAATCTGTAATTAAAAAGCTGGTATCAGTAATGGTGACCATGAAACTTACTGGATTGTCGGAAAAACCCAACGGGTTCACAACTGCAGCGGTTCAAGAAGACCACCACTTTCTCAAGGGCAATTGGGGATGGGCAATCAATGCTGGCTGTGCCAGGGATGCCCACATCTCGTGAATAAATAAATAAAATAAACAGATGAAAAAAAGCCACAAGGCCAATCTCGTGGGCCTGGCCCTTGCAGTGTCTCTGATGATTGTACTCACTGGGCTGATGATGGGTGGGTTGGATGGTGTCTCTCGGCGATATATTCTGTAAACGATTGACTTGATGGGGACGCACTGGTGGTCGCCATGTAGGGTGGATCCAGCCTGAAGAGAAAGGAGGGGGTGTGGAAAAAATAAATATGTGTTTTGGTCAGTAACCCGAAAACCGTAACACCTTGCCTCAATCCAATGTTGGTAAGGAATGCCTATGGTGAAGATAGTTCCTTCACCTATCCTACCTGTGGTAGTTTCCAAAACTCTGTCATTGCCTGGAACTCTCCCTCATCAGCAGAGAAGGTGAAATACAGAATTGTTTATCACTTACTGAATCAGGGATTGTTGGAGCATGTATTAAGCCATGGGAAAGCCCTAGACTTGCTCTTCGAACCCTAGCACAAACCCTTCAGGTCTTTCTTGTGCCCTTAGTAACTTCCAGAGTTATGCTCAGACCTGACTTTCATACAGTTGGTTGTGGCTGGTCCCTGTAATTATGCGTAGTTTATTAAAAAATCTTCTGGTTTCCACCCCCAATCCAATGCCCCCTCCAATCCCGTTTCACCTGAAGGCTGGTATATTACATAGAATTTGGAGCACAGAAATAGGCTACTCAGTCCAACAGGTCCAATCCGGCGTTTATGCTCCACACGAGCCACTTCCCACCCTACTTCATCTAACCCTATCAATATAACCTCTTTCCTTTCTCCCTCATATACTTGTCTAGCCTCCCCTTTAATGCATCTATACTATTCGCTTCAACATCTCCTTGTGGTAGTGAGTTCTACATTCTCATCACTCTCTGGATAAAGACGTTTCTGCTCAATTCCTTATTGGATTTATTAGTGGCTATCTTACATTTATGATCCTTATATATATATATATATATATAGAAAGGGATGCAAAAACAGTCTTCTGCAAAAACAGAGAGAAATTCATGTTATAAGGAGATCACAAAACATCTCTCATTAATTTTACTTCAAGAGTACCATTCCAATAAAAAGAGTTTCTGCAACATTACGGGGTAAATTCACTGATCGTGTGTTCCCAGTGGGAAGGAGGCACAGGTTGAAGATGGGGCTCCAACACTCACGGGCTGATTCTCTGAGCTGCACTGTCTGTGACTGTGACTCTCCACTAGGAGTACAGGAGCTCTGAACTTACCATACTGTGCAAAATGCTTTAAGGTGTCAATGAATGTATAAGTTCTCTTGTTTATGTACCTTCTCTACGATTTTTTGGTTTCAATGAGAACGTTTAGAATTAGTTGTATTTTATTATTTCAAAATTTGATATCTTTTTTCAATATTTATTTCTCTCTCTCTCTTCCCCCCCCCCCCCCCCCCCCGCCCCCCGTCCCCCTTTTAAGGTGCTGAAACTTGCTGGGATACAGCTCCACAGATGCCCTCTACCCTCCCCAAGTGACCATTCTTCATGTGTGAGCCCAGGTGGAGGATGTCAGTAGACTATTCGACCATGGAGAACATCACACCCGAGCCATGCCTCACCTGATGTCAGTTTCCAGCAGGCGTTGCTAGACAGTGATCAAGAGGTTAAACCATGGCTGACTTAACCCATTCTATTACAAGGGAGCCTTAAAACCAGTTTAGTTTCCCCATTGTTTTCATAGCTGGGATCAGCTTAGTCAACCCAGACTGGGAACCATTCTAATCTCTATGGTGCTGCATGACGTCAACCAGTGCATATACTCACTGATGACAGGTTGTGATCTATCCAGTTGTGATTGTATTCAACTGTACAAAGAATTGCATTTATATAGCGCCTTTCACAACCTCAGGCCATCCCAAAGCATTTTTTAGACAATGGAATATTTTTGATGTGTAGTCACTGATGTAATGTTGGTGGTTAACAGTTCCTCATTCAGCAAGCGTGCGCCTGTGTGGTGAGGGAAGATGCCAATCAGGTCTTGCACACTTCTCCAAGGAAGGCAGGGGGAAAGAAAATGGCGGACAAGTCACCTTGGCCTGCTTTTGTGTGCCTCCTAGTGGTAATCTCAAAAGCGGCAGTGGCAGCCAGCAGGCTGGAGGTATAGAGAAAAGAAACATGTGGGGTAATGGGACCGAAAAAGGAAGGAAGACCATACTTGGAAATTGATTACTTCTAAAATCAACTTAAACAAATGCCGGCTACGTTACCTGGGTAGACGGTTGGCTTTCTGGTAGTGGTGGTGGTGGTGGTGGAGGCTGTCGTGGTCTGTGCCCAGGGCAGATAATTGAGAGGAAGGTAAGCCTCTATAACAGCAGTCTCAGGCTGCCTCAATGGACTATGGCCACCCTGGTAATGTCTGTAGCGCTCATTCGGAAGCCAGAACTCGTATTCGATACCCGGGTTTTCCTCCTGTAGGAGAACCTGTAACACAGGTTGACCGTTTCATGTCCCAGTGCTCGATCACCTTGTGACAGCTGCATTCTACATTGTTATATTCAAAATGGACGGCACTGCAATGATTCCCTGACCAACTCTAATGGGGTGAAATTGCATTGTGCGAAATTAGCATATAAATTTTATTCTGTGTTCATTTCCTTTGCCTGCTACTTTGACAAAGGCTCATAAATAGATTAAGACCTCCATTAAAATATTGGACAAAGAAATTTCATGCAAATTTGAAAGAAGAAAGACTTGCATTTATATAGCACCTTTCACAACCTCAGGACGTCCCAAAGCGCTTTACAGACAATGAAGTACTTTTCAAGTGCAGTCACTGTTGTAATGTTGGAATCGCAGCAGATAATTTTACCAGCTTAAGGTTTTAAATAAATATTAAAATGCAGTTTTAAAAATCATTTAAACATTTAAAAACCTTTAAAATTATTTTTGGCCCCTTTAAAAATGTTTACATTTATTTTTCAAAAAATCACATTTTTGTTTTAAATGTTTAATTAAATTAATTTTAAACGTGATGATTTATTTTTATTTAGGTTGTGTGAAAATGTCTTTTTTATTGTGTTTCATATTATGCTTATGGGGATTCTGTACGTAAATTAAATCATTATAAGCATGATGGGAATCCCTCCGTTTTGATTGGTTGGACTGGACCACGTGATCCCAGGGATGCTTGCGACTCTCTTGCGTCCCTGGGATACATGGGCCTTTAGGTGGGCCTATGTCTGCAGGCCCAGGAGCGTGAGTCTTTGTAGGTCTGAGGCCGTCGGGTAAGTACGGATTTTACTTGTGGTTCAGAGGCATTCGCCCGTGATTTCAGGTCCAGTATACTCTCCAGTTGAACTTCCATATCTTCCCACAGGTTACCCTTAAAGCGCTGAAATTTAGCACAAGCCACTTTTGCAGTGTATAGGGGCCATGTTATCCACATGACTTGAGCTCAAAATCTTCTCAATTATTGGGTGAAGTCACCCTGTGTGACATTAATGTACCAGTGCTTAACAATTTGCGTGAAGTTTCTTTGTCTGATCATTTAGTGGAGGCTTTAAACTATTTATGGGCCTCTATCAAAACAGCAGGAATTAATTAAATACTAGTACTCTAATTTTTGCAGAGTGTAACGTCACCAAGCAAAGATATTGGGAGATGGTTTACACGGCAGTAGTGGTCAAGAATGGGGTAATGACCCGGGTGCATAATTTGACCAGTCAGCCATTATTCTTGAGATGGTGTTGTGTGAAGATCAGCGCCCCGAAGCTTAATGTACACATATACAATCCCTTGGTCTGTTGTTTTGCTAGAGATATCAACCCATTTCAAATAATTTCAACGTCACTGTCCGATAAAAGGAGCGTTACTTGGTCCTTTTCCTCACGGTCTACTCAATGAGGTTTCTCACTTGAGGAGTTCATTCGGGAAGAACCTCTCTGTGTGCTGTATCTTAATTAAATCGTAAATCCTTTTATAGAGAAACAAGTTTGCGGTTTTGTTGCACGTCATGTGTGAGGAAATCTTTCATCTTATTTTCTGACTTGAACTTATGTTACTTAAGTGATATATTAACGGTGGGTGTTTCAAATCTCGCTGGGATTGTTCTCCTTGGAGCAGAGAAGATTAAGGGGAGATTTAATAGAGATGTTCACAATTATGAAGGAATTTGATAGAGTAAATAATGAGGAACTGTTTCCACTGGCAGGAGGGTCGGTAAGCAAAGGATATAGATTTATGATAATTGGCAAAAGAACTATTGAGTGGAGATGAGAATTTTTTTTGGAGTTATTATGACCTGGAACGCACTGCCTGAAAGGGCGGTGGAAGCAGATTCAATAGTAACTTTCAAAAGGGAATTGGATATGTACTTGAAAAGGAAACATTTGCAGGTTTGGGGGGCGGGGAAGGGAAGGGGGG
Source organism: Pristiophorus japonicus (assembly GCF_044704955.1). NCBI lineage: Eukaryota > Metazoa > Chordata > Chondrichthyes > Pristiophoridae > Pristiophorus > Pristiophorus japonicus. The sequence goes on from NC_091994.1 coordinate 13,757,488, forward strand.
AGGAGGGAGGGAAGGGGGGAAGGAGGGAAGGGGGGAGGGAGGGAAGAGCAGGGGAGAGGGACAAATTGGAGAGCTCTTTAGAGCTAGCACAGGCCGATGGGCCGAATGGCCTCCTTGTGTGCTGTATCATTCTTTGATTCAAAAAAGTAAGGTGCTCCTGTGTCTGGATTCTGAAAAACCTGGGGGAGGAATTATTTTGTTCAATATTTGTGATAAGATCATGCACTCATTCTTCATACAGGTGTTTATGATTTTGTTATAAATAGTTTATAGAAGGGATCTTTACTCCGAGAAACTATTCACGAAATGAATGACTAAATATGGTTTAATAGACGTTTGTTGGGAGAAGCTGTCTGCCTGTCGCCGATTGGTTTATTGCCAAACCTTGGGCTTGAGAGAACATCGACTCCACGTAAACGTGTCGGGTTAACATATTTTTTCTACTGTAAATTGCCGAAGACGGCAGAGGGTAATTTTAGAAGTTTTATTGAGCTGAGGAAAGTTTCCCTGGGGGGAGTTAGAATGGTTCGGCAACTAAGCAGGAATCACTTCAGGCGACTGCAGGCTAGGAAGGGCCTTCCAGACGTGAACGATCGCAATGTTCCTTTCACCACTGGGAAAATACCGCCGGAAGCAACCGCGCAAATAGCGGCAGATGCATAATGAATCACCCTGCCACGATCAATATTCACCGCACTTTTTACATGAAGATTTGTACCATCACATGGAGGTCCTCTGCTGTTGGTCCTGTGGCCTCAATGGACTCATGGTTGCTAGCAGAACGCCTGTAGTGCACCTTGGTACCAGCGACATCGTATTCCCCGGGCCAGTCTATAACCCAGTTCCCATTAATCACATAGTGATTCTTGCCATTTATTAAGGCTGCAGACAGAATGTAGGATCATTGCAGTCAAAAAGTAATCACCCATAATCAATGCATTCAAAAGTACAATTATGCATAATGTGTTGCATAGTATAGTGATCATTAATATGCCACACTGGGGGATTGGATAGTGCTCTGAGACCCGGACTCAAATGAAGAGCAGATTGATGGAATGAAAGGCTTCTCTGTTTGCTGGCCTACAGTAAAAGGACTGTCCATTATGTGGCACAGTAGCATAGTGGTTATGTTACTGGACTAGTAATCCTAGAGGCCTGGACTAGTAATGTGGAGACACAAATTCAAATCTGACCACAGCAGCTGGAGAGATTAAATTCAATTAAATAAATATGGAATAAAAAGCTAGCATCAGTAATGGTGTCCATGAAACTAGTGGATTGTCGTAAAAACCCATCTGGTTCACTAATGTCCTTTAGGGAAGGAAATCTGTTGTCCTAAACCTGGCCTGACCTCTATGTGACTCCAGACCCACAGCAATGTCGTTGACTCTTAACTGCCCTCTGGAATGGCCTAGCGAGACACTCAGACGCTCACTGCCACCTTCTCGAGGGTAATTAGGAATGGGCAATAAATGTAAGATTGCTGGTGACGCCTACATCCCGCGAACGAATTTAAAAAAATTGTCAATCTCTTCTCAGGAAGGCCACAGGATGTCTGGTGTGGGAAATGGAGACATGTCAACAAAGGGGGTGGTCATCTGAGGTTGGAGATGAGGCACATTTTTGGTGCAGAGTTTTGTCTCAACATCTGGACAGACTGGAGCAGTCCTGGGATTGCTTCAGCTGACAGTGGGTGCCCGAAATGGAAAGTATGTATACATATATATATATATATCTATATAGAACTGCACACCTGGTTCTAAATGTAGGCTGACCCCTTGAATGGTATATTACTTGGGAGAAGGATTTATAGTTTTCTAATATGTATTTTTAGGGTTTTGAAGGTTCCTGAAACTCAGTTATCAGATTTCCTCCCAGGCGATGGAGTTTCCCCGATTCTACAACTGATGGGGCGGATGGTCCATGGGAGTCACCAATGTCACCTCTTAGACCAAACGGGTGGTGGACTTGGCTTAGAAGGGGCTCACCCCGGCCCAGACCTCCTCCCCACAAGTTTTTTTTCTCCATTTCAGAAGATTCCACTTACATTGATGATACTCATCACCCTAAGGTACCCAGCAAACAACAGTCAGGCAGGACTTAGCTGTTGTTTCTGCTTTCTCAGCCCACGGTCCAATATTCCAGTTTTGTAGCTGAAGATCTGTCCCAGCAGAACCATTTTGACTTTGCACAAGAGTTATTTGTACACGCTCCCAGGTAAATCTTACTGAAGGTGGAATGTTCAATGATTATCATTTTCCCCTTCCTAAATCTGGTATTTGCAGTTTGTGAAGCAACGTCTTATGCACTTTTCCCAACAGCATTTGTACTTAAAACACTGGAAAATGCACTAAAGCTGCACCAAGCTATTAAGACTCCAAACTCTAGTGACAAGCGCTAGTCAAATGCTTTCACCATCTGCCGTTACCTGATTGCTTTGCGCACTCGGTCTGCCAAGTTAGAACTTGTTCCCTATAACTCAGAGAAGCCACTAATGTGGAACATGGGACTGGAGAATTAATCTGTTGGCTGAGATAGCTAATCGATTAAGACCACATGCAACACCTGTCAAGTTAATTTAGTGACCTTGAGGAAAAACAGCCTGTTGTGTTTTGGGATTTTCCTAGTCCACACATTGGGGATCCAGGATTTCATACCAGTGTAAATGAAAACAATATTCCACACTTACACCATCGCATTGCAGGGATCTGGAATGGCTTGGAACTCTAGCTCATTAGTCCTGACACAACAAAGGGAATGTTTTGCGGTCTTGACAGTGGGTAGTCAATGTGCAATCATTTGTTGAGTGATCCTTAATTCAGACACTTACACTTGGTCCTCCCTGGTTCCGTCACCCGTGGAACTGGTCAGAAGCCTTGCCTGGTTCCAACTTAAAAAGGTCACGGCACCCCAAGTTCAATATTAAAAGCAGCTTATCGCCTGAAAGAGACGCGTGCTTTGGCTCCTTTAATAATGAAGCCAGCCGGATTGCCGGCGGTAAGGTGAAAATCGACCCCCCCACCGCCCCGTTAATTTGACAGCACATTCGTGCACCCATATTTTCATGGGCCTATGTTGGTTCCCTAAGCTTAGGGGTGATATTACTCTGGAGTGCAACCAACAGCGGGGATCTGGGGATCTCCCAATGTCAGCACTCCTATAATATGAAAGCATCTCTCAGGTGGTTGCATGATATTATAAGGCCGAGGAGAATGCATTAACAGTTGAAAGATCATGCTGTCTCGTTGAGGGATGTTTGAAGGATGAGATAGAAGGGTCTGAGGGTGAACAATATGGGTCTAATGCCCTTCTCCCCACCACCGACCCCCACTCCCCTCATTTGTAATTGCTTTGTGATCTTTGTGAGTGTTTTAAGATTAGTAATACACTGAAAGGTTCGTGGCAGTTTAGTTTCAGAAACAGAGATCAGAAGGGAAGAGCTAATGAGATTGTTCTGGAGGCACGGTGACCAGAGGTCAATACTATAAAGAACCCGCTTTTATTGAGCTCTACAAATGCTTTGTGGGATTGTTTACTTCAGGGCAGCAGAGTATTAGATGGATTGGTGCATCAGCACAGATTCTTGTGCTTAGCTGGCCAGAGAGTCGAAGAGGTCAGTTGAAAGAGAGTCAGGATAAATGGGTCATTTTCCGGTTGGCAAACAGTAACTAGCGGGGTGCCACAGGGATCGGTGCTGGGGTCTCAACTATTTACAATCTATATTAATGACTTGGATGAAGGGACCGAATGTAATGTAGCCAAGTTTGCTGATGATACAAAGATGGGTGGGAAAGCAAGTTGTGAGGAGGACACAAAAAATCTGCAACGGGATATAGACAGGCTAAGTGAGTGAGCAAAAATTTGGCAGATAGAGTATAATGTGGGAACGTTTGAGGTTATCCACATTGGCAAAAGTAATAAAAAAGCAAATTATTATTTAAATAGAAAAAAATTACAAAATGCTGCAGTAGAGAGGGACCTGGGGGTCCTTGTGCATGAAACACACAAAGTTAGTATGCAGGTACAGCAAAGTAATCAGGAAGGCAAATGGAATGTTGGCCTTTATTGCAAGGGGCATAGAGTATAAAAGTAGGGAACTCCTGCTACAACTGCACAGGGTATTGGTGAGGCCACACCTAGAGTACTGCGTACAGTTTTGGTCTCCTTATTTAAGGAGGGATATACTTGCATTGCAGGCTGTTCAGAGAAGGTTCACTAGGTTGATTCCTGAGATGAAGGGGTTGACCTTTGAAGAAAGGTTGAGCCTGTACTCATTGGAGTTCAGAAGAATGAGAGGTGATCTTATGGAAACGTATAAGATAATGAGTGGGCTCGACAAGGTGGATGCAGAGAGGATGTTTCCACTCATGGGGAGATCTAGAACTAGGGGGCATAGTCTAAGAATAAGGGGCCACCCATTTAATACCGAGATGAGGAGGAATTTCTTTTCTGAGGGTTGTAAATCTGTGGAATTCTCTTCGCCAGAGAGCTGTGGAGGCTGGGATATTGAATATATATTTAAGGCGGAGATAGACAGATTTTTGAGCAATAAGCGAGTAAAGGGTTATGTGGAGCGGGCAGGGAAGTGGAGCTGAGTCCATGATCAGATCAGCCATGATCTTATTGAATGGCGGAGCAGGCTCGAGGGGCCAAATGGCCTACTCCTCCTATTTCTTATATTCTAATGAAAACATCACCCAACGAATGTCCATATTAAAGGGGTGATTCCACAATCCGAGTATGGCCAATCGGATCTGCACCCTGGGAAACTGTAGCCATGAGCTCTGATTTTACATCCATGGACATAAAACCGGAGGCTGCATGCCTGTGATTTCCCCAATGTGCTCCCTCTGTGAGCCCCACTCCCTCCCTCCTGGGAGCTCCAGATTGTAAATTCACAAATCATATTTTGCCGACCACATGACCAAGCTTCAAAGACTTTACGAACATAAGAATTAGGAGCCGGAGTAGGCCATTCGACCCCTCGAGCCTGCTCTGCCATTCAACGCGCTCATGCCTCAACTCCACCTTTCTGCCCTGTCCCCATATTCCTCGATTCCCTGAGTATCCAGAAATCTATCCATCTCTCTCTTGAACACACTCAACGACTCCCAGTTTTAAAATATTTTGTAATTATTTAGCACAATGAAAAAAAAGCTACCAAGAAGAAAGGTTAAAATATTTATCTGCATTGAAATCAAGACTGATCGCACAAGCCCCTTACTTTAACCAAGATCTCAAACCTGTAGAACTCCTCACCCACCTCAACCTTTGCGTCCTCCTACAATCCACAGGAATTTTCTTCTTCAAATTTAAGCTTGCTGTCATCTATGTCATGACTTATCTCATCTGCTTTCCTCTTCTCAACCTATATCATGGACCTCGGTCTTTCACCTGGGTTTCGTCATTAAAATGAAATTTCTTCTGTTCAATAGTAAAACACCTTGGGAACTAGTTAATGCAATCAACAGCAACAACAACGTGCGTTGATGTAGCACCTTTAGTAAGATGACCCCAAGGCGCTTCACAGAAGCGTTATCAAACAGAATTTGGCACTGGGCCATATCGGAGATAATAGGGCAGGAAGAGGTAGGTTTTAAGGAGCATCTTAAAGGAGGAGAGGTAGGGAGGCAGAGAGGTTTAGGCAGGGAATTCCAGAGCTTGGGGCCTAGGCAGCTGTAAACTCCAGTATTATTATGGCTTCTCATGAGTCTAAACTGCAGAGTTTACCAATTCTAAGCCTTGATTTTTCTTTTCAGAAGCATCTGCTGAACTTCTGAGGAACTGAGCTGGACTCCGGGACTCACAGTACATGATAATTTATTTCGCTGACTGCTCGGTAACATACTCACAACAGTCCCTTTGTTCCGGCGGTAAGAAATTTGACTTATTAATCATATATATTTCAAAACCACTAATTACTGCTTCCTAAAAAAAAAACATTATCTGTAGTTGGTGGTCTGATAGCTCATGTGGCTGAGTGTTGTACTCCGAACCATGGAGGTCATAAGGTCAAGCTCCAGGATTGCTTGATTCTCAATCTTGTTTTTGCTAATGTTGTCAGTTTGTAACCGAGGGAAATCAAGTATTTTGTCCCTCAGGGGAGGGCACTGCACTTCCTGTTGTCTATGCATCATTGTTCCTGTACCACACTGCAAATTATTTATCACATAACCACCTTAATGCATGGTGTTCTCCGTTATTAGCTAGGTCACTGATATATACGTGGAAATGTCGTATTAATTGAATCAGTATTAATAACTGGTGACATACACCTTACCTTTACATAACATCTTTACTCTCTGGAGTTTAGAGAAATGAGAGGTGATCTCATAGGAATATTTAAGATTCTGAGGGGGATTGACAGGGTAGATGCTGAGAGGTTGTTTCCCCTGGCTGGAGAGTCTAGAACTAGGGGGCACAGTCTCGGGATAAGGGGTCAGCCATTTAAGATTGAGATTAGGAGGAATTTCTACGTTTAGAAGGTTGTGAATCTTTGGAATTCCCTGCCCCAGAGGGTTGTGGATGCTGAATCGTTGCGTATATTCAAGGCTGAGATCGATAGATTTTTGGACTCCAGGGGAATCAAGGGATATGGGGATCAGGCGGGAAAGTAGAGTTGAGGACGAAGACCTACCTTGATCTTATTGAATGGCGGAGCAGCCTCGAGGGGCCGTATGGCCGACTCCTGCTCCGAATTCTTATGTTCATCATAGTGAAATGACCCAAAGTGCTTCATAAAGGTACTGTATGAGTTGACAAAAGTTATGGTTGAAGGGGTAGGTTCTGATGAGGCTTTGAAGGTGGGCAGGGATGTTACAAGGGGGAGGGATTTAGGAAGGGAAATCCAAGAGTCGGGACATGACAGTGGAAGGCTCCACCACCGATGGTTGGGGGAGTGATGTCGCGTACTCAAAACCCAGAAGAGCTGGCATGTAGAGCTGGACAAGGTTGAAAAGGCAGAGAAGGATGAAACCTTGAAGTGATTTATAGACGAGGATAAGGATTTTGAAATCGATGCTCTGGAGGATGGGGAGGCAGGACAGGTTGGTGAGGTTTGGGGAGGGAGGTAAGTGGAAATGAGTGTGGGACAGGAGGCAAGCAGTGGGTTCGGAATATGTTGAAGTTTCCTGTAGAGACATTTTGATTTTGTTTTGTTGATATCTGTAAGCTCTTCCCTGAGTAGCAGCACCCTATCAAAGTATTTTTCTAACAAAAGAACAACTTGTCGTTACATCATGTGTTTCATGTCCTCGGGACCTCCTAAAGAACTGTACAGCCAATAATTTATTTTTGCAGTGTAGTCACTGATGCTGTGTAGGCAAACCCAGCAGCCAATATTATGACAGCAACAGTCCATAAACAGCAATGGGATGAATAGCCAGTAAACCTGTTGTTGGCCGAGGGGAAAATGTTGGCCAGGACCTCCATTGGCACCCAGTCCCCTAACATCACCATTAAAATTCTCATCCTCATGTTTAAAACCGTTTATGGACTCACCCCTCCCTATACTGTAAGGATTGGGTGATTGGAGGACCTTCTCCAGCGCTCCAATCTCCCCCACCCCCTCCCGAACTCTCTGTTTCTCCGACACTCACCTAGTGTACAGCCCCTTACTTTCACCTCACCATTCGTGGCCATGCCTTCGGCCACTTAGACCCCATGCTCTGGGATTCCTTCCCTAAACCCCTTCACCTCTCCTCCTTTAAGACCCTCCCTAAAACGTGCCTCTTTGACCTTGCTCTTGATCATCCCTCCTAATATCTCCTTGTTGGGCTCGGCACCCAATTATTTCTGATCACGCCTCTGCGAAGTGTCTTGGGTTGTTTTGTTGTTTGACAAAGGGGATATCACCCTTTGACATCCACACGAGGGGTTGCCTGTGGGGGTCAGCTAGACGGTGGTTGAGAGTGGGACCCTGGCTGATTCTCGCCTACCCAGCCCAGGGTTACTGGAGCTAGTTGCAACACTGGAATTACAGCCTTGGCTGAAATCAGCTAACATAGCACAGGGGAACTGGCACCTAACTAGGCATGTACTGGGATAGTAACCTTGGAACTCTTGTAACTTAGAGGTTGACTTACCCAGGTAGTTCCTGCTGTTGTCTGTAACTTTGATGTTAGTGGCTCCCGCTGGGATCACAGTCACATTATTATAACCAAAGTAACCTAAGATTAGTTAGAAAAAATACTCATTAACTCCCTGCTGCCGATTACCAAGTGAGATTTCAGAAGTTATATTGCATATTATTTTGGAGTTTGCATAACCAGAAAAATGCAGCAAGTGAAGATTTATAACATTAGTGTTAAACATACAATTTACAGAACTGTGCAAAATATCTAAATAATAAAAAATAAACCTGGAAATTCCTGTTGGGGACATCAATAGCATCATAGAATAGAACCAAAGAGCCATAGATTAGAATCATACAACCATAGAATAAAACTATTAAAAAAATAGGATAGAACCATAAAACCATAGCATACAACCAAAGAACTATAGATTAGATCCATAGGAACATAAAGCTATTGAATCATACTACAGAAGCTTACAGCACAGAAGGAGGCTATTCAGCCCATCCTGTCTGTACTGGCTCTTCGCGAGAGCAATTCAAAATGAATCCCACTGCCTCAATCTCTCTCCGTAGCCCTGTATCCCCTCTGCTTCCTGCTGCAACTGTATAGGGTATTGGTAAAGCCGCACCTGGAGTACTGCGTGCAGTTTTGGTCACCTTACTTAAGGAAGGATATACTGGCTTTTGAGGGGGTACAGAGACGATTCACTAGGCTGATTCCGGAGATGAGGGGGTTACCTTATGATGATAGATTGAGTAGACTGGGTCTTTACTCGTTGGAGTTCAGGAGAATTAGGGGTGATCTTATAGAAACATTTTAAATCATGAAAGGGATAGACTAGAGGCAGAGAGGTTGTTTGCACTGGTAGGGGAGACTAGAACTAGGGGGCACAGCCTCAAAATACGGGGGAGCCAATTTAAAACCGAGTTGAGAAGGAATTTCTTCTCCCAGAGGGTTGTGAATCTGTGGAATTCTCTGCCCAAGGAAGCAGTTGAGGCTAGCTCATTGAATGTATTCAAGTCACAGATAGATAGATTTTTAACCAATAAGGGAATTAAGGGTTATGGGGAGCGGGCGGGTAAGTGGAGCTGAGTCCACGGCCAGATCAGCCATGATCTTGTTGAATGGCGGAGCAGGCTCGAGGGGCTAGATGGCCTACTCCTGTTCCTAATTCTTATGTTCTTATGTTCTTATGTATTTATCGAATTTTCCCTGATAAGATGCAGTGATCTCTGCCTCAACCCTTTCCTGCAGCAAAGCATTCCATTCTCCAACAACCTGCCATGTAAAGAAAGGTCTCCTAACCGCTCTGCTCATTCTCTTAGTTGATGGCCCGCAGCAACCATTGGAAATAGCCTTGACATATTCGCTCTATCAAAAACCTGTCATAATTTTAAGTGCCTTTATTAAATTGCCTCGTCGCATCCTTTGCTCCAGTGGAACTAACATATAAACATAGAAACATAGAAAATAGGTGCAGGAGTAGGCCATTCGGCCCCTCTAGCCTGCACCGCCATTCAATGAGTTCATGGCTGAACATTCAACTTCAGTACCCCATTCCTGCTTTCTCACCATACCCCTTGATTCCCCTAGTAGTAAGGACTTCATCTAACTCCTTTTTGAATATATTTAGTGAATTGGCCTCAACAACTTTCTGTGGTAGAGAATTCCACAGGTTCACCACTCTCTGGGTGAAGAAATTCCTCCTCATCTCGGTCCTAAATGGCTTCCCCCTTATCCTTAGACTGTGTCCCCTGGTTCTGGACTTCCCCAACATTGGGAACATTCTTCCTGCATCTAACCTGTCTAACCCCGTCAGAATTTTAAACGTTTCTATGAGGTCCCCTCTCATTCTTCTGAACTCCAGTGAATACAAGCCCAGTTGATCCAGTCTTTCTTGATAGGTCAGTCCCGCCATCCCGGGAATCAGTCTGGTGAACCTTCGCTGCACTCCCTCAATAGCAAGAATGTCCTTCCTCAGGTTAGGAGACCAAAACTGTACACAATACTCCAGGTGTGGCCTCACCAAGGCCCTGTACAATTGTAGCAACACCTCCCTGCCCTTGTACTCAAATCCCCTCGCTATGAAGGCCAACATGCCATTTGCTTTCTTAACCGCCTGCTGTACCTGCATGCCAACCTTCAATGACTGATGTACCATGACACCCAGGTCTCTTTGCACCTCCCCTTTTCCTAATCTGTCACCATTCAGATAATAGTCTGTCTCTCTGTTTTTACCACCAAAGTGGATAACCTCACATTTATCCACATTATACTTCATCTGCCATGCATTTGCCCACTCACCTAACCTATCTAAGTCGCTCTGCAGCCTCATAGAATCCTCCTTGCAGCTCACACTGCCACCCAACTTAGTGTCATCCACCCAACCCCAGCATGGTGAGCCTCTCCGTACCACCTACTGAATTCGACCCTGATTGTTCGCGATGGCCTTCATATTTTTTCCATTCAGGGACACCCAAAATGGCGATTGTGCAAAAGCTATTTTTGTTTACATTAAATAGGTTACTGCCTTTGTTAAGATAGCGGAGAGAAGTATTTGATAAGAGGAAGTTAAAGGTATGTTTGAAAACATTGCAGACGGACATCTCTAGGAATAAATTCAGAAACACTGGGAGACACTGAGTTAACCTATCCATTGTAAAACTTGAAAGAGGAGTAAGATTGCGCCAAAAAGAGGCCTTTTTGTGTTATTTTAAAACAAATGGGAGTTCGTTTTTCTAATTTTTCGAATGGCATTTGCTCTGGTAAAGTGCAACGAGTGTTAAGTGGCCGAGGCGATAATAATTGGCCGCTAATCAGCTCTGATACTCAAAGACAATCTGGCAACGGGACAGTATAGTTGTGAAAAGACTAAACTGGAAATAGTGGAAACACACAACAGGCCAGTCAGCATCTGTAAAGAGAAAAGGTTTGGACTGTGTGCCCTGAAGGGTAATGCAACCACCTGCCTTCATACTCACCACAGATGTTGACTGTGTTGACATGGCAAACGAGCCAAAGGTGGGCAGCGGAAACATTACAAGGACACCCTCAAAACCTCCCTGGTAAAGTGCAACATCCCCACTGACACCTGGGAGTCCCTGGCCAGAGACCGCCCTAAGTGGAGGAAGAGCATCCGGGAGGGCGCTGAGCACCTCGAGTCTCGCCGCCGTGAGCATGCAGAAATCAAGTGCAGGCAGCGGAAGGAGCGTGTGGCAAACCAGTCCCACCCACCATTACCCTCAACGACTATCTGTCCCACCTGTGACAGGGACTGTGGCTCTCGTATTGGACTGTTCAGCCACCTAAGGACTCATTTTTAGAGTGGAAGCAAGTCTTCCTCGACTCCGAGGGACTGCCTGTGAAGATGGGATGTTGACTGTGTTTTCAGCATTTTATTTCTGTTCTTTTAATCAAGATTGCCAGCATCCCGTGCAGTTTTGCCTGATAATCTATAATTTAGCTCTGGCGGAAAGGGTCTGCTCCGTTACTCTCGTGTCCCACAAGCTATTGCGGGCTGCTCGCAGTATCGCGGAGTATCGACGCCAACGGGAATTGCGATTCATGTTTTTAGGCAAGGCACAAGGCATTCACCCATCGAGAATGGCAGGGAAATCACCGGAAGAGGGGAACGCTGATCGGTGGACTCTCCGGATCAGGACGCAGGAGTCGTTCCGTCCACCGCAGACCCCGCAGACATCCGTTCTGGCCTTCGAGCCGAGGATACTGTCGCAACCTATTTTCTGGAAAGCAAGAGAAAGGGGGAGAAAAAAACACACACACTCATATCCAGTGATTCACTTCGTGGGTGCTGAGTGTTACGGTTACAGTTCGGCACCGGTGAGACAATCTTATGCGAAAGGTGAGACAGTCAGGAGGGATTCGTACATGCCTCAGTTAGAGTGGCTCAGTGGGTAGCACCCTCGCCTCTGAGTCAGAAGGTTGTGGGTTCAAGTCCCATTCCAGGGAATTGAGCACAAAAATTTAGGCTGACACTCCAGTGCAGTGCTGAGGGAGTGCTGCACTGTTGGAGGTGACGTCTTTCGGATGAGAGGTTAAACCGAGGCTCTGTCTGCTCTTTCAGCTGGACGTATAAAATCCCATGGCTTTATTTCGAAGAAGAGCAGGGGAATTATCCCCAGTGTCCTGGTCAATACTTATCCCTTAATCAACATAACAAAAAAAAATGGATTATTGGGTCATTATTGCATTGCTGTTTGTGGGAGCTTGCTTTGCGCAAATTGGCTGCTGCGTTTCCCACATTACAACTGTGACCACACTTCAAAAGTACTTCATTGGCTGGAAAGTGCTTTGAGACGTCTGGTGGTCGTGAAAGGCGCTATATAAATGCAAGTCTTTCTTTTACTCTGAAGGGCCTGTTTCGCGTTCTATGCACAAGGATCACTTGCAGGAAACAGGTTTTCCTCTCATTCACCTCAGTGTAACGGCTCCTGTTTCAGGTTCATAAAGGACCCAGCCCCGTTTGAAAAGTGCAAAAACACATATGTGTAAGGACTAATCCTGCACCTTCAGCAGGGAGCTGCACAGTGGGGGGAGAATTGGGCCCACCATACTGTGGCCCGAATTCCCATCTGTGCTCCTTTCGAGTCCGCTTCACTGCTGGAAGCACGGGATCGCAGGATCCACATGACACGAGCAGGAACGGCTCCAGATTCAATCCACTTCAGAAAGAAAACACTTGTATTTATATAGCGCCTTTCATGGCCTCAGGAAATCCCAAAGCGCTTTACAGCCAATGAAGTACTTTTGGAGTGTGATCACTGTTGTAATGTGGGAAACACAGCAGCCAATTTGCGCTCAGCAAGCTCCCACAAACAGCAACGTGATAATGACCAGATAATCTGTTTTTGTTATGTTATGTTGATTGAGGGATAAATATTGGCTGGGACACTAGGGGAATAACTCGCCTGTTCTTCTTTGAAACAGTGCCGTGGGATAATTTACATCCACCTGAGAGGGCAGACAAGGCCTCGGTTTAACATGTCTTTTGAAAGCCAGCACCTCTGGCGGTGCAGCACTCTCTCAGCACTGCACTGGAGTGTCAGCCTAGATTTTTGTGCTCAAGTCTCTGGAGTGGGACTTGAACCCACAACCTTCTGACTCAGAGGCGAGTGCGCTGCCCACTGAGCTACTGGCTGACCCTTCAGGATCTCCCCTGATGGTTAAATCGGAAATGCAAAGACTTGCGTGGAACCCAATCACACAGACCCGCCTCTGGCGTGAGCAATGCTGGCAGATCTCAGCCAGGACAGCAGTGGGTGGGCCGCCTCAACTGGTTTCGGCACCCTTGGACCAAAATACAGCCCTGCTTCCTGGGTTATTGTTCAGTCAGTCCTGCTAAAGACAGGCTATGCTTTGGCTGTGCTGCTGTCATGGTTGAAGAGCCTGCTGATACTCGGGGCCTGAAAAGTGCCCTCCTGTCCAAAACGGGGCGCTCCCAACACCGTTTTGAGCGTTTTTACCGCCGCAGTGGTTGAGGTCACCTCTTGAGCGAGATTCCACATTTTGGTTTTTCTTTCAATTGGATCCGGAAATCGCTCTTAATGGGGGCGGTGGCAAGACCTGAGGGGCGGAGGGTGGGGGCGGTGCGGAGTGGCCGTCACGATGACGTCATCACGGCGCCGTGTCTCCACGGCTCGCCCCTTCACTTAAAGGGGCGATCCTCCGCGATTTTAAAACTTCGGCTCACTGGGCCATCAGGGAGGGTTTCGGCCGGGCCAGCGGCCTGGCACCCAAGAGGGGGGGTGACAGGCTGCCTGTTGGCGGTCCGGCCGAACCCGGGGGGGGGGCGGCATAATTGTCCGGCCGACAAAAAAAAACATGGCGGCAGCGGCAGTGCACCCTCCCCTTTAAGGGAAACCGTGCCGCCGCTGCAGAAGGCCTCAGCCTCACTGGACCACCGGGAAAAACAGGTTTCGGCACCGCCGGACGGGCTGAAGATTTTCATGGCGGCATTTCACCGTCGGGGGGGGCTGGGAAGATTGGCGGTGCGCACGGTGATGACGCACTTAACACAGATCAGCAGCAGCAGCGGGGGGGTGGGTGGTGGGGGGGCGCACCGCCGGGATAAAACGCCGGTGGAATTTTGATATTGGCGGCCATCGCATGAAAAGTAGGCGGCCACTCCACTCCGCAGCATGGCCGCTGATTTCCAGTGTTAAGGAGCCTTAAGGAAAGCGGCAATTTAGGCCCCTCACTGTCTAGGCTTGCATGTTGCATGAGATACAGGAGGGGCGTGCGGGCCTGTCGAACAGTACCTCGATGCGAGTCAGGGCCTTAAGGGATACGGGACAGGGAAGTAACTGGAACATTGGTTGGCAGTCCCTTCAAAAAAGTTTTGAAGTAAGATGTTTAAAGCTTTTTGATCATGTGTATTAAAGGATTTTAGCAACCAATAGAATGTTTTCACATAAAAGCAGTAAAGCATATAGATACGTTAAACATCGGCAAATAACTATGTCACTTCAGAAAGGAATGACAAAGGGAACTCCACATATCCACCGACAACCTTTGAGATTCACTGGTTCTATGAGAAAAAAAAAATCACACACAGATATATCCAGTTTCCGTAAGCTGTTTCCTTTCAGGGTGCATTTACACGACAGGTTTGGTTCAGTGTGAAGCGGCTTGGGTTTCACATCAATGCCGAACCTACTTTGTGCTAAGACCCGGAGTAACTGCAAAGCAAAGTGGAGTGAGACCACCTCCCCCAGGGAGTCTCGCTTGGGCATCAGGCTCAGTCCTTCCTCTGCATTCAGGCTGCACTGGGCAGCATAACTAAGTGAGACCACTTTACGTTGACACTACAGTTATAGTGTTGGCACCCCATAACAGGTTAATTAAAACTTAATGGTGTTAGCGCCTTTCAAATCAGTCTCGTATATCTGATGCAATAGACTGCCCTTAGTGGATATACTGTACTATCGGTACAAGAATCTGTTTTCTCCCCCGAGGCTAACAAAACACTTCAGACAAAGGACCGTTATGTAGATATTAACTCCTAGACTGCTCCACTGATTTTAGTTTTATATATATATATATCTTCCCTCCTGTTTCTGTTAATTTTATTTCCCCACCGTTTCTTTTTCTTCTTGCTGTGATATTTTTTCCACAGATGCCAACAGCTCTCTGATACCTCACCCGAGAGATCACGTGTGAGTGCCAGCAGGCTAAGCGACTGTGGGGGGCATCACAGCTGAGCCCGATCCTGTCCTTGTCTGGTCCACACACGTGGCTGGTCATTTTGACTTTGGGCGATAGTGTTAAACGGCCGCTATCGATTCAGCCCGATATACATGTTTTGATTTTTGTTTCAGTGGACTATAATGGAAATGGTAATCGGGAGCGATGTACGACAGGCGATTGAATCGACATCGCCCATTTTACGCTATCGCCAGAAATCAAAATGACCCCCCCCCCCGATGTAGTCAGGAGCAGGGATCTTAAGTCAGCCCTTGACTGTTTGCGAGACGTTATTTTGTTGGGAAGTTTTCAAGTACCTCAGTAACAAGCTCTGAAATAATGCCATGTTGTTGGTTGTTAGGGAAGAAGGTTACACTGCAGGAGATACAGAAAACAGAAAAAATACAGAGGCAGCACGGGCCAGCCCACACTGCAATACGTGTGTGCGCTCGGTCTGTGCAGCAGAGCTGGTCTCCAGTCGTCTTGGGTGATCCTTGTCACTGGACCAAGACCTAGCTTTCTCAAGCCCGTGTGGTGGCTGGTGTGCAACGGCCGCCCTACGTTAAAAAAATCCACGCACAGGCATCTTCCACCCTTCACGATGTAGTTCGGGACCTGGAATATTAGGTCCTTCATTGAAACACCTGTGAACTCCTCCCTTTTTGGCGTGGAAGCAAGTCATCCTCACTTCGAGGGACTGCCTATGATAATGACAGAAAAGCACAGAAATGATATATTTTAACACTGGCCACAAGGGCAGTGTTAAACTGTGATCCTTACGGACTTCGGGGATGGCATTTACTCTGGGTGCAATGCCCCTGTATTCTCAAGTCATCCTCACTGCTGATATTCTACTGACAACAAATCAAACCTGTTTGTGCCCAGTCAGATCAGCTGCCGGGCAATGTTCCCTCTATAAAACATTCTGTGCATGGCACCTTTCAATTTGCTGCGCGCGCAGCGTAGAAGGTACGTTGCTGCCGAGGGCAGTTCGCCGTTTGTTCAATGGGTTCACAATATCAGTTTTCCATTGATATTGTTTTCTGGGGATTTGCTCACCTGACATTGCCCACTGATGCACATATCCGATGAGTCAGGGCTACACTTTGTCCCGTCCAGAACGCGACCAAACATGTAGTAGAAATTCTTTCCTTTGGCTAGGCAGTTGAGGTCACATTGATTGGGAGCTGTTAGAAAGAAGAATAACAGAGCAAGGCTCAAGGTTCAAGGTTCAAGGTTCAAACTCCTGTAAACCTCCATCGGCGACAGTAAAGCACTAAACCGAACTCACGATAGCAGACAGGTCAGCGCGAGACGTGAAGCAAAGATTGTTCTTATGTTTTGTGAGTGCTGGTATTGAGAGAGTTAAAGCCATTTGATCAAACGTTACTGAGAGCGCTCCTCAGCCTTGCCTTTCCCTGCTACAGGATTAAGAGCAGACGAAAGCCTGGATAAGGGCAGTAGGATCAGACTTTTGGGGAGTTTAAAATTAATTTGGTTGCTCGGCTGTGTGAGATGGAGTGCAAGAGAGATGAGCTTCGAAGGGTCAAAGTGGTCTTTGCTCATCCTCTGCTGTTCCTTCTGCTCTTCTCGTGGGGTCAGAAGCCCCCTGGTCATTGCACGTTGCAACGTCGTAAATGTGTCAGTATAGATTTCCTCTGCTCGGTATGTCTTGCAGAATCGTAAACACGTGCTTTTATAATGAGTTTACAATCTTGCTGGAGATAATGAACAGAGGAAATCTTCACTGACACTTTTACGATCTCACCAGAGATGAATTGTTACCCCACAAGGTGCAGCTGTAACTTCGATTGATGTAATGCATACGGCCACTAGGGGCTCTTCATCAGCTCGTTTCTCCAATCCTTTCAATACCACCGAGTCGATCGCCATGAAAGAAGAAAAGAAAGAAAGACTTGGATTTATATAGCGCCTTTCACGACCACCAGACGTCCCAAAGCGCTTTACAGCCAATGAAGTACTTTTTGGAGTGTAGTCACTGTTGTATTGTGGGAAACGCGGCAGCCATTTTGCGCACAGCAAGCTCCCACAAACAGCAATGTGATAATGACCAGATAATCTGTTTTTTGTTATGTTGATTGAGGGATGAATATTGGCCATGACACTGGGGATAACTCCCCTGCTCTGTTTTGCAATCGTGCCAGGGGATCTTTTACATACCTCTTGAGAGAGCAGACGGGGCCACGGTTTAATGTTTCATCAGTAAAGACAGCACCTCCGACAGTCGATGATTTAACCCAGGTTTTGGTGAATGATTATTCATAGGAATGGGAATTTTAAACCACTGTGTTTACAGGGTTATATCATTGTTGCTTATACACTAGATTATGTGTACAGGAGTTAGGAACATAGGAACAGGAGTAGGCCATTCAGTCTGTCGAGCCTGTTTTGCCATTCAATGAGATCATGGCTGATCTGTGATCTAACTCCATCATGTGCCTTGGCTCCATATCCCTTAATACCCTTGGCCAACAAAAATCTATCGATCTCAGATTTTAAAATTATGAATTGAGCTAGCATCGACTGTTTTTTGTAGGAGAGAGTTCTACACTTCCTAACTACTCTCCTGAATGGCCTGGCTCTAATGTTAAGCTTATGACCCCTTGTCCTCGACTCCCCCCAGCGGAAATAAAGTCTACCTAACCTATCAATTCCTTTCAAAATCCTAAAAACCTTAATCAATCATCCCATAACCTTTTATATTCCAGGGAATACAAGCCGAATTTATATAATCTCTCCTGATAATTTATCCCTTGGAGCCCTGGCAACATTCTGACGAATTTGCACTGCACTCCTTCCCAGGCCAAGATATCCTTTCTAAGGACAACCTCATTCTTATTTGTACACTAGATTAGGTGTACAGGAGTTAAATCATTGTTATCTGTACACCGCA
This sequence comes from Pristiophorus japonicus, assembly GCF_044704955.1. NCBI lineage: Eukaryota > Metazoa > Chordata > Chondrichthyes > Pristiophoridae > Pristiophorus > Pristiophorus japonicus. The sequence goes on from NC_091994.1 coordinate 13,775,680, forward strand.
TTCGGCGTACAGGAGTTCTCAGAGGTCGGCCATTTAGGACTGAGATGAGAAATTTTGTCACTCAGAGGGTGGTGAATCTTTGTAATTCTCAACCCCAGAGGGCTGTGGATGGTCAGCCGTTGAGTATATTCATCGTGGGCTGCCTCAACCTGTGTAAGAACACCACCGCAGGTCGGGGCTATAAATAGAGCTGGAGCGCCGGGCCCTGGAACATCGTGGGCGAAGGTGCGGTGAATGAGGGGGTACAGGGCCCAGAAGAGCCGAGGGCCCAGAGACAGCACGGACCAGCCCACACTGCGATGTGTGTGCGCACTAGGTCCGTGCAGCAGAGCAGGCCTCCAGTCGTCCTGGTTAACCCTTGCCACTGGATAAAGGCCTAGCTCTGTCGAGCCCGTGTGGTGGCTGGTGTGCAACAGTCACCACACGTTAAAAAAATCCACACGCACAGGCATCTTCCACCCCCTCAATTGTAGTTCAGGACTGGAATAGCGGGTCCTTCATTGAAACATCTGTGAACTCTTGTGGAAGCAAGTCATCCTCGTTCGAAAGACCGCCTATGATGATATTCAAGACAGAGAGCGATAGATTTTTGGATATTAAGGGAATCAATCGCTATGGGGATTGGGCGGGAAAGTGGAGTTGAGGTAGAAGATTAGCCATGATCTTATTGAATGGCAGAGCAGGTTCGAGGGGCCGAATGGCCTACTCCTGCTCCTAATTCTTATGTTCTAATGTTCTGATAGATGCAGTACCCATTGTTCTGATAACATTATCGGAACCCATCGGCAATCTGAGTACATCACACAAACTGTTTAATTCTCTGCCCTCCTAAACAAGATGAACTGAATTAGTGCCAATTGAATTAGTGCCTAAGTTCACATCACTTGGATCCCAGTGATTCCCCTGTGCTGTAATTGGGGAGAGTGCTGCGTACTTACCCCCATAGAATGGCAGCCACTGGTGACTCCTCATATTGCCCTGGAGGGGTTTGTTGTTGTAGAGTGAACATTGAATCTTCCGGAAATCAATGGATCCCGGAGGGCAGTCCTGTGAGAATTGTGTCAAATTTTAAATCACCAACAGAGACCTGGTCACAAACAACTTGTGTTTCTGCAGCACATTTAATGCAGAAAAAAAATCCTAAAGCAATTCACAAAGGCGTAATCAAAACAAACATTGACCGCCGAAACAAAGGAGGCGATATCAGGAGAGGTGACCAAGGGGTTGGTTGAAGAGGTAGATTTTAAGGAGGGTGTGAATGGAAGAGGGGGGTGGAGAGGTGGGGGGAGGAGGCAGTTAGTGTGGGGCCCAGGCGGCTGAAGGCATGGCTGCTGATGATGGGACAGAGGGAGGGGATTGCACAATAAGCCAAAGTCAGAGGAACTGAGAATTCAGGGAGGAGCTTTGGAGGAGTGAATCCATGGAGGGATTTAAACATGAAGATGAGAATTTTAAATTTCAAGTGTTGGCGGGCGGGAAAACAATGCAAGCTAGCGAGCACAGGGGTGATGGGTGAATGGGAATTGATGCGGGATAGGATATGGGTAAACTGAAGTTTACGGAGGGTAAAGGATGGGAGGTGGCTAGAACAGCATTTGGATAAGTCTGGAGGCAACAAAGACATGGATGAGATTTTCAGCGGCAGACGGGCTGAAATAGGGTTGGAGGCGGATGTTATGGAGGTAGAAGTCAAGCTTGACATTGTAAAGGACGGCGAGGTTGTGAACAGTCTGGTTCAGGCTGCGGCCAGGATGGGAGATAGAGCCATTGGAAAGGATGTGGAGCTGTTGGCAGGAGCCATCAATGGTGACTTTGGTCCTCCCAATGTTGCACTGGGGGAAATGGCGGCTCATCCAAATTTGGATGATGGGCAAGCAGTCTGACTGCCTGGAGCAGTGGGGGGGCTGAGAGATGTAGTGAAGCGGTAGAGCTGGGTGTCGTCAGCCTACATGTGGAAATTGAACCCATGTCTGCAGATAATATGGCCAAGGGACAAGATTTAAATGAGGAAGAGGAGGGGCCAAGGATAGACCCTTGGGGTCACCGGAGGCGATGTTATGAGAGTTAGAAAATTGCTCATTACTGGAGATACACTGGCTAGTTCGGAGAGCGTTTGTGCGGGGTGGGTGGAGGGTGCTGTATGATTGGAGGAGGTCACAGAGCTAGGGGACAAAGCCATTAAGGAATTGAGGATAAGAATTTTATCAAGGACGGAGTGATAGGTGAATGGGATGGTGTGGGATAGGATATGTACAGCAGAGTTTTGGATAAATAAATTGGGATGGAGTCCTTTTGAAAGATCTGAAGAGCGTTCAGTGCGGCAAGTGTTGCACCAGAAATGTACTCACCAGAAGGTTACACACTCTGTACTGCCTCTGATCGCCGGGACAACCCTCTGTATTAGCGAACCTGGCAATTCAAAGCAAACACTGAGCACCTTCATTGAAACCTTCCCCGCAAACAGTGGACAACCATCAACCTCCTCAGAACCGGTCCTGGTCGATGCTGCCAACTTCTCCATCGGTGGAAGAGTAAAGCATCCGCCATCATGCGACTGTGGAGCTCCTAATCAGACCCTGGAGCACGTCACTGAGCACTGCCCTCAGAGGGAATTTGCAGGCAGCCTACAAGATATCCACACTGTTACAACTTTGGCCTAGACATCTGACTTAGTTTTGCTGCTACTATACGGAAGAATAAGATTAATTGAAGGAGCACAGTCACATTTCTGTATCAAAATCAAACTTTTAACTATTGTGTTGCCGCCATGATAAATTCTCTCATGGGATTCTTCTCAAGCTGGGCCAGTGGTGTAGAATGACATGACAACAATAACTACCACTTGCATTTATACGGCACCTTTAACATGGTAAAACTACGTTGCACAGGAGCGTCCTCAAACAAAATTTGACACCGAGCCACGTAAGGAGATCTTAAGACAGGTAACCAAAAGATTGGTCAAAGAGTTGTAAGGTTTCAATCAACTTCTTAAAGGAGGTGAGAGAGGCAGAGAGGCGGAGAGATTTCGGGCTGGAATTCCAGAGTTTATGGCCCAGGCAGCTGAAGGCACAGTGCCAAAGGGGGCATGATGAAAATCAGGAATTTGCAAGAGGCCAGAATTTTTCTCCTCTCTCCTCCTGAAGGCGATGGCTCATGCTGGGATTGAGGTTCCTCCATAGGTGCTGACCATTCTCTGGTACCTTATACAAGTGGCCATTCTTCATATGTGACCCTAGACAGCATGCATCTGAGCTATTCAACTGCGCGGGGCCATCACAGTCCTGTGTTCCCTGGGTGCCAACCACTCAGACACCTCCCCCTAGTGGCTATTCTTTGTGTGTGACTCCAGATAACGACTGTCTGAGAGTTATTCCCTCCTGAGGGGTGGTATACAAAACTCCAATTCTATCCTCCATGTTCACACACGCACATTTCTCAGCAAAGGATCATTGGATAGCGATCACTTGCAGTTGATCTTTCCCCCCTTGCTTGGCTCATCACCCTGGCTGCCCAGCCTATCTTAAGATCAATGAATAGTGCAGAGCAAAAGAAAGAATGACTTACATTTATATAGCGCCTTTCACAACCTCAGGACATCCCAAAGCGCTTTAAAGAATGTTCCCGATGTTGGGGAAGTCCAGAACCAGGGCTACAGTCTAAGGATAAGGGGTAAGCCATTTACGACCGAGATGAGGAGAAACTTCTTCACTCAGAGAATTGTGAACCTGTGGAATTCTCTACCACAGAAAGTTGTTGAGGCCACTTCGTTAGATATATTCAAAAGGGAGTTAGATGTGGCCCTTACAGCTAAAGGGATATGGAGAGAAAACAGGAATGGGGAACTGAAGTTGCATGATCATATTGAATGGTGGTGCAGGCTCAAAGGGCCGAATGGCCTACTCCTATGTAAAGCCAATGAAGTACTTTTGGAGCGTAGTTGCTGTTGTAATGTAGGAAACATGGCAGCCAATTTGTACACAGCAAGCTCTCACAAACAGCAATGTGATAATGACCAGATAATCTGTTTTTAGTGATGTTGATTGAGGGATAAGTATTGGCCAGGACACCAGGGATAACTCCACTGCTCTTCCTCTGAATAGTGCCATGGGATCTTTTGCATCCACCTGAGAAAGCAGACGGGGCCTCGGTTGTAATGTGCAGCACTCCCTCAGCACTGCACTGAAGTGTCGGCCTAGATTTATATGCTCAAGTCCCTGGAGTGGGACTCGAACCCACAATCCTTCTGACTCAGAGGAAGTGTGCTACCCACTGAGCCACAGCTGACACATAAAATGTCTTATCGAATGTGTGAAACATCTCATCAGACCAGAGAATGAATGCTGGCCAGTCCATCTACCAAGTGAGCTGCCTTGGAGTGCGCTCTCTTCTATTGTCATTTCAAAATCCCAAGTTAAAATTCCATGATGAAAAATGTGCCCTAAAGCAGATACAACATGTGCTGTGGCATCAAACGATGCAAGGTAGTCAACATAGGTCATCAGAAGAGTCCTTTGCTTCTGTTCCAGAAACACAGTCTACCTAAAAGCTCTGGTGACACTACCCCTTTAAGAACTGTTTTGCTAATTCCATGAACATTTCAATTGAGAATTATCCCTGCGGTTATACATTGCATTCATAAAAAGTTACAGAGAACTATTTTTGCAGATGTTATTGAAGGAAATGATGCGCACAGTTTGAATTCTCAAAATGGTTTTCCAAAGGGATATTAACCAGTTCATTAATCACTGAAATCACCATTGCTTCCTCCGTGAAACAACAAAGTGGGTCATTTAGCTTTATTCTTCAGCATATACTTCCGAGCTGTAAAACAATTTGAGCTGCAGTTAACCCAAAAGTCGCAGGGCTCTTTGACTTCATTCTGCTGAAATTCTGGCGATTGGAAAAGGCTGGAGTTGTATCTGTGGCTGACGCATTAAGTAATCCAAGAATGTCATTTTCCAGTTACCTTGCTCCTCTCCTGATGGGGTTCAGCTACTGACCACACTTTGACACCTTGTACAAGGAGCCAGTCTTCATTGGATAATGATCAGGAACTGGAACCGTGGCTGATTTTACCATCCCACCCCTCCCCCAGACTCTCCGATCCAGGACACTGAGGTCAATTACAGCGCCTCACCTACCGTCCCAGCTGAGAGCGGGTAATTCCATACAAGACTGTTCCTTTAAACTAGTAGGACTGGGAATCCTGAGCAGTTCGTTTGATCGGCAGCCCGTCCACCACCTTAAACATTGACTCTCTCCACCACCGGTGCATCCTGCCTGCAGTGTGCCCCTTCTTATTTCTCATCTATATGCTGCCCCTTGGCGATATCACCCGAAAACACGGAGTCAGTTTCCACATGTACGCAGCCGACACCCAGCTCTATCTCTCCACCACTTCTCTCGACGCCTGCTTGGTACCTAAATTGTCAGATTGCTTGTCCGACATCCAGTACTGGATGAGCAGAAATTTTCTCCAATTAAATATTGACAAGACCGAAGCCCTTATCTTTGGTCCCCACCACAAACTGCGTTCTCTAACCACTGACTCCATCCCACTCTCTAGCATCAATCTGAGGGTGAACAAGACTGTTCGCAACCTAGGTGCCATATTTGACCCTGAAATGAGTTTCCAGCCATATATCCGCAGCATAACTAAAACCGCCTTTTTCCACCTCCGTAACATTTTCTGCCTCTGCCCCACCTCAGCTCTTCTGCTGCTGAAACCCTCATTCATGCCTTTGTTATCTCTAGTCTTGACTACTCTAACTCACTCCTGGCCGGCCTTCCACATTCCACACTACGTAAACTTGAAGACATCGAAAACTCAGCAGCCCGTGTACTAACCCGCACCAAGTCACGATCACCCATCACCCCTGTGCTTTCTGACCTACATTGGCTCCCAGTTAAACAACACCTCGATTTCAAAATTCTCATCCTTGTTTACAAATCACTCCATGGACTTGCCCCTCCCTATCTCTCTAACCTTTTTCAGTCTCACAATCCCACAAGATGTCTGCACTCCTCAAATTCTGGCCTCTTGAACATTATAACTGCTCAACCATCGGTGGGCGTGCCTTCAGCTGCCTGGGGCCTGGGCCCTAAGCTCTGGAACTGTCTCCCTAAACCTCTCTGCCTCTCTACCTCTCTTTCCTCCTTTAAGACGCTCGTTAAAACCTCTTTAAACATGCTTTTGATCATCTGCTTTAATTTCTTCTGTGGCTCGGTGTCAAATTTACCTGTTTGTCTGTAACACTGTTGTGAAGCGACTTGGGACGTTTTACTACGGTAAAGGCGCTATATAAATAAAAGTTGTTATTATTTTATTATTATTTATCTACAAGATGGACTGCAGCAACTCGCCAAGGGTTCTTCAGCGGTACCTCCCAAACCCTCTACCACCTAGAAGGACAAGGGCAGCGAGCCCATGGGAACCCTATCACCTCCAAGTTCCCCTCCAAGTCACACATCATCCTAACTTGAACATATATCACCCGTTCCTTCATCGTCGCTGGGTCAAAATCCTGGAACTCATGTGGGAGAACCTTCATCACACGGACTGCAGCGGTTCAAGAAGGCGTCTCACCACCACCTTCTCGAGGGCAATTAGGGATGGGCAATAAATGCTGACCTTGCCAGCGACACCCACATTCCCAAGAATTAATTTTTCAATATACATTTAGAAAGTGGTGCACTTCTATCATCAACAACAACAGCAGCTTGTATTTATATAGCACCTTTAACGTAGTGAGGCATCCCAAGGCGCTTCACAGGTGTATTATGAGATAAATATTTGACACCGAGCCGCATAAGTAGAAATTAGCGCAGGTGACCAAAAACTGGGTCAAGGAGCGTCTTGAAGGAGGAAAGAGAGGTAGAGAGGCGGAGAGGTTTAGGGAGGGAGTTCCAGAGCTTGGGGCCCAGGCAACAGAAGGCACGGCCACCAATGGGGTTGAGCGATTATAATCAGGGATGCTCAAGAGGGCAGAATTAGAGGAACAGACATCTCGGGGGGGCTGTGGGGCTGGAGGAGATTACAGAGATAGGGAGGGGCGAGGCCATGAAAAGAAAATAAGGATGAGATAATATCTTAATACCTCATCTGTTTCTCTGAAGATCAATTCAAATTTTCAACCACACCCCACTAAATTGCTGCAAACCCAAATTGCTTTTTGCGTTGTTAAACCTTTTAGATATAACAAAGAGTTACAAACAGGGCAAATAATCAGAGGTGATTTTCACAGGGCGGTTGCGAATGGGTATTAATGGAGGGCATTAACATCGGATTAGCACAGGAAGCATTAAAGGGGCGGTGCCGAGAATTGTTTTCACACGCAGAGTTGTTCGAATATGAAGCTATTGAAGTTCAGTTAGTCAAGACATTTAAGAAGGAAAGTATTAATGGGAGGAGGAAAAGGGCATTGAATTGGGATTAGAGAGGTAAGCTCCAGTGGGAGAGGTAGCACCAGCGTAGATAGGAATAGCTTCCTTATGTACAGTCTACTCCTGTTAATCCAAAGACAATTCTCTTGAGTTTTGAAGATTGAGGGGTAATCAAATTGAGATGTTTAAAATAGTAAACGGATTCGATGGAGTCGCTACAGAGAAGCTGTGCCCTGTGGCGGGGGAATCCAGAATAAGTGGACACAATCTCAAAATGAGAGCCAGGCCGTTCAGGAATGAAATCGGGAAGCACTTTTTAACACAAAGGATAGTGGAAATAAGAAATTCTCTCCCCCCAAAAGGCTGTGGATGCTGGGGGGTCAAGTGAAGCTTTAAAGATTGAGATCAACAGATTTTTATTGGGTAAAGGTATCAAAGGATATAGATCTAAGGGGGTTAAAAGGAGTTAAGGTACAGATCAGCCCTGATCTCATCATCATAAGTGGACCCTTGAACGAGGATAATTTGCTTGCCTGATTTAATTGAATGGCAGAACGGGTTTGAGGAGCTAAGTGGGTTACTTCTGTTCCAATGCTTCTGATTTTGCTTGAATTAGGCAATTTCAGTAAAACAACACACAAAGTGTTTTCGCATAATGTCAATTTGGGTCAACAAGCGATTTGGATTAAGGTAACTTTGAATTAAGACGAGCAGACTGTGCAACGCTTTTATGATGTTCTTGTTTTAATTCTCTCCTCATAAAAAGACAAACTTCCTCAGTTTTATTTTAAAACTACCTTTTAAAAATAAATGTACTTCATTTCTGCCTTGAACAGCTGTAACGAGCAATTCAAAATGCTAATTTGAGAAACACTTCCTTTTCGCTGTTGTAAATATTTTTAAGTTCCAATCGCAGATCATGAAACACCTGGAAAGTGATTCTGCTTCGGCAAAGATTTGCCTCTTCATTGTCACAGAGGAGTGAGGAGCTGTCAAACAACTTAATCATTAATTGGACTAACATATAGAGCACAATGCAATACATCGAGTGAAACTTTAGTTGTTCAAAGGTCCGTGCCCACATTCTCACTCAGTTGCAAACTATTACAGTGCATGATATCTGCCACCAGAGGGCACTGCAGCGAGTTACCACTGTAAATGCTCCGGCTGGTTTCCAGTGGTGGGAATGGAGTACGGCAGCATTGCATTGCAACATGGAATCTGTTTCATGCTGGCCTGGATCAGCACTGGTTTGAGTCCAGTGCACTAGTGGGAGGTATGTATAGTACAGACAGTGTTGGCCGTGGCTCAGTGGGTAGCTCACTCGCCTCTGAGTCAGAAGGTTGTGGGTTCAAGTCCCACTCTTGCAACTTGAGCACATAAATCTATGCTGACACTCCAGTGCAGTGCTGAGGGAGTGCTGCACTGTCGGAGGTGCCGTCTTCAGATGAGATGTTAAACTGATGTCCCGCCTGCCCTCTCAGGTGGACCTAAAAGATTCCACGGCACTATTTCGGAGAAGAGCAGGGGAGTTATCCCCTGGTGTCTTGGCCAATATTTATCCCTTAATCAACATCACCAAAAACAGATTATCTGGTCATTATCACATTGTTGTTTGCGGGAGCTTGCTGTGCGCAAGTTGGCTGCTGCGTTTCCCACAATAGCACAGTGACTACACTCCAAAAGTACTTCATTGGTTGTAAAGCGCTTTGAGATGTCCGGTGGTCATGAAAGGCGCTATATAAATGCAAGTCTTTCTTTCCTTTAAAAGTTAGGGGGCCACGTACCTCAAGCAGCGCCTGCTCCGGAAGGACGCTCCTCCACCGCACGTGCTGGAGCAGGCGCTCCAGCTTCCCCATGTTGACCACTCGCTGGACCACGCCTGCCGGTCTTGACGCACTCTGTTTGCCCACTGAGGTCTTCTTAGCTTCTGATTGGCAGCCAACTTGTGGAAACAGCCATAAATAAAATGATTGAGTCAATCAGTACATCCAAAGGTGACACTTTCAAATCCATTGCCTCTGCGGCATTAGAGCTACCATAGTTAGCGCGCCCTTTTAAAGTTTATGTTTGTTTAATTCTCTCCTCATAAAAAGACAAACTTCCTCAGAGTTTTATTTTTAAAACTACCTTTTAAAAATAAATGTACTTCATTTCTGCCTTATACAGCTGTAGCGAGCAATTCAGAATGTTGATTTGAGAAATACTCCCTTTTCGCTGTTGTAAATATTTTAAAGTTCCAATCGCAGATCATGAAACACCTGGAAAATGATCTTGCTTCGGCAAAGATTTGCCTCTTCATTGTCACAGAGGAGTGAGGAGCTGTCAAACAACTTAATCATTAATTGGACTAACATATAGAACACAATGCAATACATCGAGTGAAACTTTAGTTGTTCAAAGGTCCGTGCCCACATTCTCAGTCAATTGCAAACTATTGCAGTGCATGATATCTGCCACCAGAGGCGCTGGGATTTTTTTTGCATCCTGCATCAACATTCAGGTCAGGCAGAGCATGAGTAAGATGCGGAGTAAATCATAGAACCAGACAGCACAGAAGGACACCATTCGGCCCATCGAGCCTGTGCAGGCTCTTTGAAAGAGCTGTCCAATTAGTCCCACTCCCTCCTCTTTCCCCATAGCCCTGTGAAATTTTTCTTTCAATTATATACAGGCAACTCGCGATTATCCGCACACGGATCCAACAGGAAACTGTTATACGGGATTTAAAATTTTGGCCCGGGAAGGCATCAGGTTTTAACTTTATGCTAATCACTCTAACGGAGAAATCGTTTACCCGGCATAGCCCAATCCCCGAGGGACCTGGATAATCGAGAGTTGCCTGTATCCAGTTCCCTTTTGAAAGTTACTGCTCAATCTGCTTCCACCACCCCTATCAGTCAGTGCATTCCAGCGCACTGCGTCAAAAAATTCTCTTTATTTCCTTTCTGGTTTATTTTGCCAATGACCTTAAATCCGTGTCCTCTGGTCACCGACTCTCTTGTTCGTGAAAACAGCATCTCCTTATTCATTCTATCAAAATGCCTCATCATTTTGAACACCTCTATTAAATCTCCTCTTAACCTGCTATGCGCGGACAGCAAACCCAGCTTCTCCAGTCCGCTCCATGTAACTGAAGTCTCTTGTCTTTGCTGCTTTCAATCAGAACAAATATCTTCCTGCTGTTTCTGAGCTTAGTGCTGAGGCGAGACATATTTTACCGCACAGCAGCTATCTTCATGACCAGACCTGTCATTTTCACACAGTTTCCGAGTATAAAGCGCTGGAAGATTGGTTTTTTGGCACTCTGCCTTAAATCATGGCACACCATCTAATGGGAGCAATGAACATCAGAGATGCTGGGAGCTAAAGTTAACAACAAAGACCTCATGCTCCACTGCCCAAGCCTTGGAAACCTGCAGATGGCAACTCATCCAGACAGTTACTTTCAATAAAAAATGTCTCATTTTATAAATATATTTAAAAAAGCCAAAGGTGGCATTGAACATTCTAAAGATGGATTTTATTCAGGAATACAACCATTGTGGGACTTGTCTCAGAACGTTGCACTGATACTTTGTGTTGTGCTCTTCATTGTGCTAACGCCCTCTGGCTGAATCCCACTCTGCGTTTTTAGTGTAGGTGTTGGAAGGCATACCAATAAAAGTAAAGCTTCATTAGTCAGCTGTGGCTCAGTGGGCAGCACACTTGTCTCTGAGTCAGAAGGTTGTGAGTTCAAGTCCCACTCCAGGAACTTGAGCACGTAATTCTAGGCTGACACTCCCAGTGCCGTCTTTTGGAGGTCCCGTCTGCCCTCTGAGGTGGACGCAAAAGATCCCACGGCATTATTTTGCAGGGGAGTGATCCCGGGTGTCCTGGCCAATATTTATCCCTCAATCAACATCACTAAAGCAGATTATCTGGTCATTATCACATTGCTGTTTGTGGGAGCTTGCTATGCGCATATTGGCTGTCGTATTTCCCACATTACAACATTGACTACACTCCAAAAATACTTCATTGGCTGTAAAGCGCTTTGAGACGTCCGGTGGTCGTGAAAGGCGCTATATAAATGCAAGTCTTTTTTTATTATTTTATTGGTAGGATTTGATCAGAAATGCTCCAACGTCACTTCTTCTGAACGCTCTAAACTCCAGCGATAATAATAACAACAACTTGCATTTATAGAGCATCTTTAGCATAGCAAAATGTCCCAAGGCGCTTCAAAGGTGCGATATCAGACAACATTTGGCACCAAGCCACATAAGGAGATATCAGGACAGATAAAACAGGTATGTTTTAAAGAACATCTTAAAGTAGGCGAGAGAGGTAGAGATGCGGAGAGGTTTAGGGAGGGAATTCCGGTGCTTGGGGCCCAGGTAGCTGAAGGTATGGCAGCTAATGGTGAAGCGAAGGAAGTTAGGGATGCACAAGGCATCAGAAATGGAGGAGCGCGGTGTTCTCAGGGGATTGTAAGACTAGCGGAAGTTACAGAGATAGGGAGGGGCGAGGCCACAGAGGGATTCGAACACGGGGATGAGAATTGTGAAAGCGAGGCGTTGCTGGACCGAGAGCCGATGTAGGTCAGTGAGCGGAGGGGTGATGGTGAATGAGACTTGGTGCGAGTTAGGATACGGGCTGTAGAGTTTTATGGAATGTGTAAGGTGGGAGGCCGGCCAGGAGAGTATTGCAATAGTTGAGTCTAGAGGTGACAAAGGCCTGGATGAAGGTTCCAGTAGCATATGGGCTGAGGCGGGGGGGCAACATTGCGGAGGTGAGAGTAGACGGTCTTGCGATGGAGAGGACATGGGGTCGGAAGCTCGGTTCAGGGTCAAATAATTATTTACCTGATATGGCAAGATATCTCTTGGTGCTTCTAAACTCCCAGACTTTGGGTCGTGTTGAAGTTGGAGCTTAGAAACAGAGAAAATAGGTGCAGGAATAGGCCATTTGGCCCTTTGAGCCTGCAACACCATTCAATATGATCATGGCTGATCATGCAACTTCAATACTCCATTCCTGCTTTCTCTCCATACCCCTTGATCCCTTTAGCCATATGGGCCACATCTAACTCCCTTTTGAATATATCTAACGAACTGGCCTCAACAACTTTCTGTGGTAGAGAATTCCACAGGTTCACAATTCTCTGAGTGAAGAAGTTTCTCCTCATCTCGGTCTTAAATGGCTTACCCCTTATCCTTAGACTGTAACCCCTGGTTCTGGACTTCCCCAACATCGGGAACATTCTTCCCGCATCTAACCTGTCCAATCCTGTCAGAATTGTATATGTTTCCATGAGATCCCCTCTCATTCTTCTAAATTCCAGTGAATATAAGCCTAGTCGATCCAATCTTTCTTCATATGTCAGTCCTGCTATCCTGGGAATCAGTCTGGTGAACCTTCGCTGCACTCCCTCAATAGCAAGAATATCCATCCTCAGATTAGGAAATCAAAACTGTACACAATATTCAAGGCCCTCACCAAGGCCCTGTACAACTGCAGTAAGACCTCCCTGCTCCTACACTCAAATCCTCTCGCTATGAAGGCCAACATGCCATTTGCCGCCTTCACCGCCTGCTGTACCTGCATGCCGACCTTCAATGACTGATGTACCATGACACCCAGGTCTCGTTGCACCTCCCCTTTTCCTAATCTGTCACCATCCAGATAATATTCTGCCTTCCTGTTTTTAGAAAGTGGATACCAAAGTGGATAACCTCACATTTATCTACATTATACTGCATCTGCCATGCATTTGCCCAATCACCTACCCTGTCCCAGTCACCCTGAAGCCTCTTAGCGTCCTCCTCACAGCTCACACTGCCACCCAGCTTAGTGTCATCTGCAAACTTACATTATTACATTCAATTCCTTCGTCTAAATCATTAATGTATATTGTAAATAGCTGGGGTCCCAGCACTGAACCTTGCGGTACCCCACTAGTCACTGCCTGCCATTCTGAAAAGGACCCATTTATCCCGACTCTTTGCTTCCTGTTTGCCAACCAGTTCTCTATCCACGTCAATACATTAGCCCTCAATGGGAACCAGGTTTGATTTAGACTGAGAATGCCTATGTTGCTTTTTCCTCTTCCAAGCCCTCACACTGTGGTATTCTGAAATGCTTCACTCACCTGCTGTAAGGAGGCTCAAATGGCTGGCCCAGGATTGTGGAATCAACATCTTAACCACTTACATAGGAGTACACAGGATACACGGCCCAGAAACAGGCCATTCAGCCCAACCAGTCCATGCCGGCATTTATGCTCCACTCGAGCCTCCTCCCGTCTTTCCTCATCTAAATTTATCAGCATAACCCTCTGTTCCCTTCTCCCTCATATGCTTAAATACCATTCGCTTCAACCACTCCCTGTGGTAGCGAGTTCCACATTCTCACCACTCTTTGGGTAAAGAAGTTTCTTCTGAATTCCCTATTAGATTTCTTGGTGACTATCTTATATTGATGGCCCCTAGACAAGTGGAAACATTCTCTTTGTCAAAACCTTTTATAATTTTAAAGACCTCAATTAGGTCACTCCTTCAGCCTTTTCTGAAGACCCAGCCTGTTCATCCTTTCCTGATATATATACCCTCGCATTTCTGATAACATCCTTGTAAATCTTCTCTGCACCCTCTCCAGTGCCTCTATATCCTTTTTATAATAGAATTGCACGCTGTACTCTAAGTGTGGTCTCACCAAAGTTCGATACAGGTTTAGCATAACTTCCCTACTTTTCATTTCTATACCTCTAGAAATAAACCCAAGTGCTTGGGTTGCTTTTTTTAATGGCCTTGCTAACCTGCAACAGCTGTTAATGATTTGATGTTTATCATCATATGAGGCTTGCAAATACCCTGGTGTTCCCCTACAATATGTTGTAGCTTTAAGTCATATATAATGGCCCATTAACACCCCGCATTACACACTGTGATGTCGTAGTCTGATATTAAGCTTTTACCATCAGACGTCAACAAAATATGATACTCAGGCGCCTACCACACACACGGAAAAGGGGGTGAAATAGAAATATATCAGATTCACACTGGTTTTCAATCATCTTCCCAACTGCATTCCTTGTAACACACGCATGCCTGTTTTAATCTCTCCCCCATCGTTCCAAACTGTCAATTAATCCTTCTGCTGCCACAGTCAGGTTTACTCAGCCAAACACTACGAATCTTCAGAAACCACGTGTTCAGCTGCCACTTCAGTGTTTTGGTGCAATTTCTTAAGCCTCAGGTTGATCTGGTGTCAGCTGTGGCTCAGTGGGCAGCACACTTGCCTCTGACTCTGAGTCAGAAGGTTGTGGGTTCAAGACCCACCAGAGACTTGAGCACATAAATCTAGGCTGACACTCCAGTGCAGTGGTGAGGGAGTGCTGCACTGTCGGAGTGTGCTGTCTTTCGGATGAGACGTTAAACTGAGGACCAGCCTGCTCTCTCAGGTGGATGTAAAAGACTCTGCTGCACTATTTCAAAAAAGAGCAATGGAGTTATCCCTGGTATCCTGGCCAATATTTATCCCTTAACAAACATCACTAAAAAAACAGATTATCTGCTCACTATCACATTGCTGTTTGTGGGAGCTTGCTGTGTGCAAATTGGCTGCTGTGTTTCCCACATTACAACAGTGACTACACTACTAATGTACTTCTTTGTCTGATCATGAAAGGTGCTATATAAATGCAAGTCTTTCTTTCTCATTTGAGCCAAAACCGCCTATCACTGAAGAATCATCCAGCTGAGCAAGGATGAACCTTCTTTCCTCCTCCTTAAACCTGCCTTCTGTGCCCTCCATCACCAGCTTAACCGTCAAAAGTGAGGAGGGTGTGAATTTCTATGTCGCCTTGGGGCATTTCATTATATAAATACAAATTGCTGTTGTGGAAATTAACACTGAAACCACGCCTTTTGTTCATACCTTAGTCTACCTGGGTAACATAATCAGCAAAGGACAAATGAATGGCAGGAATGACATATGAAGAAAGACTGGATCGACTAGGCTTATATTCACTGGAATTTAGAAGAATGAGAGGGGATCTCATAGAAACATATAAAATTCTGACGGGACTGGACAGGTTCGATGCAGGAAGAATGTTCCCGATGTTGGGGAAGTCTAGAACCAGGGGTCATAGTCTAAGGATAAGGGGTAAGCCATTTAAGACCGAGATGAGGAAAAACTTCTTCACTCAGAGAATTGTGAATCTGTAGAATTCTCTACCACAGAAAGTTGTTGAGGCCAGTTCGTTAGGTATATTCAAAAGGGAGTAAGATGTGGCCCTCAAGGGGTATGGAGAGAAAGCAGGAATGGGGTACTGAAGTTGCAAAAATTATCAGCCATGAGCATATTGAATGGTGGTGCAGGCTCAAAGGGCCAAATGGCCTACTCCTGCACCTATTTTCTATGTTTTTCTCTGAATGGGTTATCCTCTCCCCCTCTAAAATGAATGGATTATCAAGAGAGGAGTCAGTGGGAGGGAGCATCTTTAGTACTAGGGCCAAAGCCCTGACTAGACACCCGGAGATTGGATCCCTTACATCCTCGCTCAGCTACACGAGAGACAGATCTCTCTGACTACATCCCCCATGGAAACCGCATGGAACAGATGCAAATAGAGGGTTTTCATACCACTATGAACACTGGGATAGCCATGCCTCTATAGTGGCTCTATTTGGCTGGTTGGTACAATCCAGCTATCAACTCTACAAGCCCACACAGAAACCTGCAGTTGCGAGACGTTGTGTCGTTTTCTTGCCATCGCAGTGTTGTGCATTCACCCACAGAACAACAAAAATAACGGCAGAGTGCCTGAAGACACTCTTCAACTTAATGGGATGGTCCCATCCAATCTCGGCCTAACATTAGGGTTTCCTCCTTGGGTCCGTACTGATCTAATTCAAAATTTAAGATCCTAATTCAGAATGCATCCAATTGGGACTGCAGCCATGTGTCAGCCGTGGCTCAGTGGGTAGTATTCTCGCCTCTGAGTCAGGAGGTTGTGGGTTCAAGTCCCACCACAGCGACTTGAGCACAAAAAATCTAGGCTGACACTCCAGTACAGTGCTGAGGGAGCGCTGCACTGTTGGAGGTGCCGTCTTTTGGATCAGACGTTAAACCAAGGCTCCGTCTGCCCTCTCAGGTGGACGTAATAGGTCCCATTGCACTATTTTGAAGAAGAGCAGGGGAGTTATTCCTGGTGTCCTGGCCAATATTTATCCCTCAATCAACATAATAAAAAAAAAACGAGATTATCTGGTTATTATCACATTGCTGTTTGTGGGAGCTTGCTGTGCGCAAATTGGCTGCTGTGTTTCCCACGTTACAACAGTGACTATACTCCAAAATGATTTCATTGGCTGTAAAGCGCTTTGAGCCGTCCGGTGGTCATGAAAGGCGCTATATAAATCCATGTCTTTCTTTATGTGTGTAGAACCGCTCCCGGAGGGGGAAAAAAATAACTTGTTCCAATTTAAACAGACTACTGTCTCTCCTGTGGGAGGTCACGATAACTCCCTGAGGATTGCAATTTCTTACATGTATGGACTGCGCTGCTCATTCAGGAGGTGTGACAATCCCAGCATTCACAGAGGTATGAAAACCCTTCATTAAAACTCTAACGTAGATACCTGAAAATTCTATGGCCCCGGCATGCTGCAAAGGGAGAAGGACAAACACGGAAAAAGAAAGAAAGAGAGAGAGAGAAACAGAGGAAAAAGATGAGGAGTCAAGTTTGACACATCTGCCCATCTCCTGCAACCCATGCGCCAGAAGCGGTTTGCTAGATTTGGGCGTGTTTATGTTTTTGGCAGGAGTGACCTCAGATATACGGCCTGTGGCTATACAGCTCACACCTCGGATCATCCCAATGTTGACAGCTTGGCGTTTAAATGGAGCTTAGCCTGCAGACAAATAAACAGATGCGCCAAATTTTGGGGAACGATTGTCAACAGGGAGAATGGGTTTCTCAAGTCACAGCATGGTGTGGCATGGATGTGTGATTCAGTTTTAATCTGATTAGCACAGACCTGAGGAACCTGCTCACCATGGAGACGGAGCTACGGATTATTCCGCCCATTGTACATGTAACTCACAAAGCACAAAGCACTGGTACATTTTAATGTTTGAAGAGAAACTGAAACACTGACATGTAACCTGCTGAAGAAGTATAAATAGTCATTTCAATCTTTTACAACTCACTTCCAGATATCAACAATTTAAAAAAATATATTTCAGTCATCAAAGCTGCCTCACACTGGCATATCCTTGCTCAGAGAGCAGGCATATAGCTTGATCTCTGACATATCTATATGCTGCACTCGAGCCCCCTCCTGTCTTTCCTCATCTAAATCTATCAGCATAACCCTCTATTCCCTTCCCCCTCATGTACTTGTGAGAACACCACCACAGGTCGGGGCTATAAATAGTGCTGGAGGACCAGGCCATGGAACATTGTGGGCCGCCCCGACCTGTGTGAGAACACCACTGCAGGTCAGGGCTATAAATACAGCTAGAGGACCGGGCCCTGGAACATCGTGGGCGAAGGTGCGGCGAATGAGGGTACGGGGCCCAGAAGAGCCGAGGGCCCAGGGGCAGCACGGGCCAGCCCACACTGCGATATGTGTGTGCACTAGGTCCGTGCAGCAAAGCAGGTCTCCAGTCATCCTGGTTCAACCCTTGCCACTGGATAAAGGCCTAGCTCTGTCGAGCCCGTGTGGTGACTGATGTGCAACGGTCACCACACGTTAAAAAAATCCACACACAGGCATCTTCCACCCCTTGAATTGGAGTAAAGGACTGGAATATAGGGTCCTTCATTGAAACAACTGTGAACTCTTGTGGAAGCAAGTCATCCTCGTTTGAGGGACCGCCTATGATGATATTAAAAATCTTCTATAAGACACGCACTTCCTACCCACAAATTTTACTTCCTGTTGTCATGATTTTTGGTCACGCTTATTCATCAACCTTTCTATGTAAACATTTCTTGTTCAGTTATGCTATGTCAACTGTAACATCGTCATAGGCGGTCCCTCGAAATCGAGGAAGATTTGCTTCCACTCTGAGGGCTAGACTTTGCGTTGGTCTCCAGATCGCCCAGTATTAGCGATTATATTTTTTTGTGATCGTCGGAATATTGCCCATTTTAAAACGCACTAGTTTCCACTTTTTAATTTGGGCGTTTGCCGTAGCGATGTGAAATGAACGTTAGCGATGTATTCAGTCGTGCAAGGCCGGCTTTCATAGCAACGGTCTTTTCTCGTGTTTCAGGAAGTTAGGGGTCATCTGCACATGCGCAGAAGAGAGTGAAAGTGAAAGAGGAGAGAGAGAGAGATAGTGGCGAAGTAAGTTCTCAGGTGACTGTACAGACCAATACGGGAATTACAGTCTCTGTCACAGGTGGGACACAAGTGGTTGAAGGAAAGGGTGGGTGGGAGTCTGGTTTGCTGCACGTTCCTTCTGCTATCTGCGCTTGATTTCTGCATGCTCTCGGCGACAAGACTCAAGTTGCTCAGCACCCTCCCGGATGCTCTTCCTCCACTTTGGGCAGTCTTGGGTCAGGGATTCCCAGGTGCCGGTGGGGATGTTGCACTTTATCAAGGAGCCTTTGAGGGTGTCCTTGAAACGATTCCTCTGCCCAGCTGGGGCTCACTTGCCGTGTAGGAGTTCTGAGTGGAGCGCTTGTTTTGGGAGTCTCGTGTCGGGCATGTGGACGATGTGGCCCGCCCAACGGAGCTGGTCGAGTGTGGTAGTGCTTCGAAAAAGGTTAGTAAAGACAAACGTAGGTCCCCTGCAGGCAGAATCAGGGGGAGTCATAACTGGGAACAAAGAAATGGCAGACCAATTGAACAAGTACCTTGGTTTGCTATTCACTAAGAAGGACACAAATAACCTTCAGGATATAAAAGGGGTCAGAGGGTCTAGTAAGAAGGAGGAACTGAGGGAAATCCTCATTAGTCGGGAAATTGTGTTGGGGAAATTGATGGGATTGAAGGCCGATAAATCCCCAGGGCCTGATGGTCTGCATCCTAGACTACTTAAGGAGGTGGCCCTGGAAATAGCGGATGCATTGACAGTCATTTTCCAACACTCCATAGACTCTGGATCAGTTCCTATGGAGTGGAGGGTAGCCAATGTAAGCCCACTTTTTAAAAAAGGAGGGAGAGAGAAAACACGGAATTATAGACCGGTCAGCCTGACATCGGTAGTGGGCAAAATGATGGAATCAATTATTAAGGATGCCATAGCAGCGCATTTGGAAAGAGATGACATGATAGGTCCAAGTCAGCATGGATTTGTGAAAGGGAAATCATGCTTGACAAATTTTTTGGAATTTTTTGAGGATGCTTTCAGTAGAGTGGACAAGGGGGAACCAGTTGATGTGGTGTATTTGGACTTTCAGAAGGCTTTCGACAAGGTCCCACACAAGAGATTAATGTGCAAAGTTAAAGCACATGAGATTGGGGGTAGTATGCTTACGTGGATTGAGAACTGGTTGGCAGACAGGAAGCAAAGAGTAGGAGTAAATGGGTACTTTTCAGAATGACAGGCAGTGACTAGTGGGGTACCGCAAGGTTCTGTGCTGGAGCCCCAGCTGTTTATATTGTACATTAATGATTTAGACGAGGGGATTAAATGTAGTATCTCCAAATTTGCAGATGACACTAAGTTGGGTGGCAGTGTGAGCTGCGAGGAGGATGCTATGAGGCTGCAGAGTGACTTGGATAGATTAGGTGAGTGGGCAAATGCATGGCAGATGAAGTATAATGTGGATAAATGTGAGGTTATCCACTTTGGTGGTAAAAACAGAGAGACAGACTATTATCTGAATGGTGACAGATTAGGAAAAGGGGAGGTGCAAAGAGACCTGGGTGTCATGGTACATCAGTCACTGAAGGTTGGCATGCAGGTACAGCAGGCAGTTAAGAAAGCAAATGGCATGTTGGCCTTCATAGCGAGGGGATTTGAGTCCAGGTGCAGGGAGGTGTTACTACAGTTGTACAGGGCCTTGGTGAGGCCACACCTGGAGTATTGTGTACAGTTTTGGTCTCCTAACTTGAGGAAGGACATTCTTGCTATTGAGGGAGTGCAGCGAAGGTTCACCAGACAGATTCCCGGGATGGCGGGACTGACATATCAAGAAAGACTGGATCGACTGGGCTTGTATTCATTGGGGGGATCTCATTGAAACGTTTAAAATTCTGATGGGTTTAAACAGGTTAGATGCAGGAAGAATGTTTCCAATGTTGGGGAAGTCCAGAACCAGGGGTCACAGTCTAAGGATAAGGGGTAAGCCATTTAGGACCGAGATGAGGAGAAACTTCTTCACTCAGAGAGTGGTGAACCTGTGGAATTCTCTACCACAGAAAGTTGTTGAGGCCAATTCACTAAATATATTCAAAAAGGAGTTAGATGTAGTCCTTACTACTAGGGGGATCAAGGGGTATGGCGAGAAAGCAGGAATGGGGTACTGAAGTTGCATGTTCAGCCATGAACTCATTGAATGGCGGTGCAGGCTTGAAGGGCCGAATGACCTACTCCTGCACCTATTTTCTATGGTTCTATGTTTCTATGCTGGGGATGTTGGCCTGAGTGTAACAATCTAGTTGTCGGCTCTGGTCACTAAGTGTCTCTTTAGGGCAAGGTTCTGGTCAATCTCCCAACTCTGCCGTCATCCTCCAAAAATATTAAAACCCCTCATATATTCACCAACTGATTGCGGGTGGTGCCATGGGCAATGTGCCAGTTCGAAGACCCTTTATTGAAACAAAGGACATCAGGCTGAAACATTGGGAGTGATTTTCACCTCCATCACTTGGGCGGTAAACTAACGGAAGAAATTGCTTGCTCGTGATACAACTCGCCCGATTATCATTTCCACTGAATTGAAATTCAGGCGGGCTTCTATAACGAGCAGAAAATATGCTCTGCCTATTTACCACCCAAACAGTGAAGGTGAACATTACCTTCATTACCTCTTTACAAAGGACAGACCTACTGTGCGTTTCCAGTATTATTTCAGATTTTCACTGTTTGCAGTTTTTCCTTAATGGAATTAACAACTTGGTATCTCACCGCACGAATAATAGAATTGTTATTTTCTTTTTCAACGGGACTTTGTAAAGTCACCTCCCTTCCCATGTCAGGAACACACTTCCAGGCACCCCCCCCCCCCCCAACCCCCACCCCCCGAAATGCCACTCTGAAACCTACTACCAAGAAATGCATGAGAATAGCCTAGGGTGAATCTCCCTCTCTGTGGAGAAGTCTTGTACTTCGAACCCCTAGCAAAAGACTGAGGCATACGAACATAATTGAAATCAGGGATGAGAAAGGCCGTTCTGCCCAACAAAGCCCGTCCCTCTACCACCCCAGCCCTCCTGTTGTGACATCTAATTGTGATTTGAACAACCCCAATGTTTTTGCCTCTATTTCCTCACTGGGTAGGTTATTCCAAACACTTACCAATCTTTGAATAAAATTTGTACAATTGTCTGTTCTAAATTTACATTTTACCAAACCAAATAACCACTTTAAAAAGGAGTTGGATAAATGTCCGGTTGGCAATAGGATTAGTGATTGCAGAGAAAGGTGCAGATGGAGGTGAAATACTCCATAGGATACATGGCTCTAATGCTGTGGGAGGATGGGTGAAGGGAAGAACGTAAGAAATAGGAGCAGGAGTAGGCCATTCGGCCCCTCGAGCCTGCTCCGCCATTCACTAAGATCATGGCTGAACTGCTACTTCAATTCCACTTTCCTGCCCGATCCGTATTTTTTAAAATTATTCATCCAGCATTTATTGCCCATGAGGAAGTGGTGGTGAGCCACTTTCCTAGACCCCAATCTGTGTGATGAAGGTAGTATACTTCTTTGTAAAGGTTTTGGTATAACTGAGTGACCCATTTCAGAGGGCAGTTAAGAGTCTGGAGTCACATATAGACCAGATTGGGTCAGGGAGGCAGATTTCCTTCCCTAAAGGACATGAGTGAACCAGCTGGATTTTGAGGACAATCTTTTAGTTTCATGGACACCATTACTGATACTAGCTTTAATTTCCTGATTTATTTAATTAACTGAATTTAAATTCCCCAGCTGCCGTGGTGGGATTGGAACTCATGACCCTGGATCATTAGTTCAGGCCACTAGGATTAATAGTCCAGTAACATAACCACTAAGCTGCCGTACCCATAGTGCCCAAGAACCTATGAATCGCAGTCTTGAATATTCTCAAAGACTGAGCATCCACACCCTCGGTGTGAGAATATTGCCTTAAGGAGAGGGTTGAATAGTAGAGATGTGAAGACTATTGAATATTCTGGATTTCTGTTTCATGACCTTTAAGGATTGAAGAATATTTATGTAAAAACCTGCCCTAACAATGGGTGAGTTAAGAGTTAACAGGAATAGATTTTACATGACGTGTGGAAGGACAGGGCTAAATTTACATTTTACCAAACCAAATAACAACTTTAAAATAATCATCATCATAGGCAGTCCCTCGGAATCGAGGAAGACTTGCTTCCACTCTTAGCATGAGTTCTTAGGTGACTGAACAGTCCAATACGAGAACCACAGTCTCTGTCACAGGTGGGACAGACAGTGGTTGAGGGGAAGGGTGGGCGGGGAGCCTGGTTTGCTGCACGCTCCTTCCACTGCCTGCGCTTGATTTCTGCATGCTCTCGGCGACGAGACTCGAGGTGCTCAGCGCCCTCCCAGATGCACTTCCTCCACTTAGGGCGGTCTTTGGGCCATGGACTCCCAGGTGTCAGTGGGGATGTTGCACTTTATCAGGGAGGCTTTGAGGGTGTCCTTGTAACGTTTCCTCTGCCCACTTGAGGCTCGTTTGCCGTGGACGAGTTCCGAGTAGAGCGCTTGCTTTGGGAGTCTCGTGTCTGGCATGCGGACTATGTGGCCTGTCCCATTTTTAAAAAAAGAGATAAATGTCCGGTTGGTAATAGGATTAGTGATTGCACAGAAAGGTGCAGAGAATGGCATGTTCTTCTTCCACGTTTCCTTGTGCTCTTTATACCTGTCACCAGAGCAATGCAGTTGTGGACAATTCGGCTCACGATGAATTGTGGGGGCAATGCCCATGTTGCACATCGCCACGGTACATCATTGTGGAGCTCCAACACACTTTGCATCACGACGAGTAGGAACACCATTCCTTTTTATAAAATAATTTTATTTTACTCGTAGCTCCTGAGCTACGAATAAAACACCGACCCAACCTCCCTCACATCCATATGTGATCCTTCGAAGGAACCCAAAATAACTTCACTTGGCCTGAAGCTGATTCCCCTTGGCTCGTGCTTTGTATGGATTTGGCTATTTTACCAGCATCCCCAGAGGGCTGATTATTTACCATTTGCAGTTTGTGGTCTGACGACGGCTTCAGAGCAGAGCTAGTTTGCTGGGAAAATAGTCATCAGATTACCAGATCTACAGGGAGGCAAGGCAACTTCAAAGAATAAGCGACTGCCATATTGCTGGAAATCTGTGCTTCAGAAATGACGAGATCTCACTGATGAAGCCAATTATTTAACACTGATGTGGTGTCTCATACCAAATAAGCAGGATATTAGCGTGGGCTGGCAAATTGGGGGAATTTATAGGATGCAGGCATTTTTTTGTCTAATTAAAACAATCTTATCTGATGCATTCCTTTTATTTCTTCTCAGGATGTGGGCAACGTTGGCACGGCTCCATGTGCCGCCTATCCTTTGTTGAGAAGTTAGTGTGTGCGCGTTTTTCGTTGAAGCAATTGTTTGTACAATGGAGTGGTTCACACGATCATAGAATCATAGATTTGTTACAACACGGAAGGAGGCCATTCGGCCCGTCGAGCCTCTCTGCAACACTTCAGCTAGTCCCAATCGCCAGGTTCTTTCCCCGTCGCCCTGCAAATGTGTTTCCTTCAGATACTTATCCAACTCACTTTTGAAAGCCACGATTGAGTCTGCCGCCATCGCCCTCTCAGGCAGCGCATTCCAGATCCTAACCACTCGCTGCGTAAAAAAGTTTTTTTCTCCTGTCGCCTTTGGTTCTTCTGCCAATCACCTTAAATCTGTGTCCTCTGGTTCTCGACCCTTCTGCCAATGGGGAACAGTTTCTCTCTATCTACTCTGTCCAGACCCCTCATGATTTTGAACACCTCGATCAAATCTCCTCTCAACCTTCTCTGCTCCAAGGTGAACAACCCCAGCTTCTCCAGTCTCTCCATGTAACTGAAGACCCTCATCATTACGAGACAGTTTGAGTCACTTGTAGGCCAGAACAGGTAGGGGCAGCAGGCTCCCTTACCTGAAGTTAACTTTTTATCCCTTATTGGCTCAGGATTTTTCACTGCCTTTTTGCCTTTCCCAGAAGATCACATGGCTATGGGAGGTAGAAAGTGTCTAGTCATGATGCTCCAGCCATCATGAGTGTGGGCCAGGCTTGATAAAGAAAGAAAGGACTTGCATTTATATTGCGCCTTTTAAGGCCTCAGAACATACCAAAGCGCTTTACAGCCAATGAAGTATTTTTGAAGTGTAGTCACTGTTGGAATACATGACAAGCTCCTACAAACAGCAATAAGTTAACAACCAGATACTCTGCTTTTTAGTAATGTTGGTTGAGGGATAAATATTGGCCAGGAAAGCAGGGAGAACTCCACTGCTGTTCTTTAAAATAGGATCTTTTACATCCACCTGAGAGAGCAGAAAGGGCCTTGGTTTAACGTCTCATCCTAAAGGCAGCACTTCCTGACAGTGCAGTACCTCCCTCGAACTGCACTGGAGTGTCGGCCTGGATTACGTGCTCAAGTCTCTGGCGTGGGGCTTAAACCCACGACCTTGTGACTCCGAGGCACGAGAATGCGACCCACTGAGCCACAACTGACTCTGGATAGACCAGCTGGGTTGTTTCCTGCCTGACATTTTCATCTGTTCGTAAGAACAGTTAGATTTCTCACAGTCGTGCTAGTCTATAAATGATCAGATTTATTCAATTCAATTTCAGAATTGACCATGGTGGGATTTCAATTCACGTGCACTGGACAGCCCATCGAGTACAATAATCACTACACTGCTGTCCTCTGACATTTGAATGGACCCAGGTTATATTAAATATTAGCTTCTCGTTATATGTGGTGGGAGACTCTAATGTAGGTAAAACTGTCATATTAAAGACATTAACTGAGGACAATTTCCATGCTTCATTCTTACCCACAATAGGAATCGATTTCAGGGTAAAAACTGCCAGATAAAAGAGAACTGCACAATTAAGCTGCAAATATGGGATGCAGCTGGCCAGGAACGATTCCACGCCCTTACAACTCATTATTTTTGTGGGTCAGATGGTCTTATGCTTGTCTATGACATCACCAATTTAAAGACTTTCAGTAATATCACATATTGGATTAAAGACACCGATGAGCATGCAGGGAATGATGTTGGCCGAATATTGATTGGTAATAAATGTGATATGCTAGTGGCACGGCAAGGTTCATGGGACAATGGAAAAAGGCTCGCCCAGGTACATGGTATGCAATTCTTTGAGACCAGTGCAAAAGAGGACATGAACATCGATAAAGCATTTGCAGCCCTAGGAGAAGAAATAGTAAGAACGGGCACTGATGTCAATTTTAGGGCATCTACCACCATCTCTGCTGATATCAGCGCATTCATCACAGATGGGGATAAACCTGCACAGGTAGCTCCTTAAGCATAAGATAAAGGGAGCGAAATTTGGGCACTTTGGCTGCAAAGCACTTTGATAACTGCTCAACCATCGGTGGACGTGCCTTCAGCTGCCTAGGCCCCAAGCTCTGGAACCCCCTGCTTAAACCTCTACGCCTCTCTACCTCTCTTTCCTCCTTTAAGTTGCATGTTCAGCCATGAACTCATTGAATGGCGGTGCAGGCTCGAAGGGCCGAATGGCCCACTCCTGCGCCTACTTTCTATGTTTTTCTATGTTTCTATATATCCCTCTGACCTTCCTACTTCAAAATACAGATTATCCTTTGATAAATGTACTTTCCTTCGCGGTTCCCTTCTTCGGGTCTCTTTCTTCTATCTCACTTTATTAAAGGGGAGGGCCAAACTGCAGACTCTGTGAGTCGCTCCATGGACCACTGGGGAGCCGCAGCATCAGCCGGCACTCAAGCGGATCGCCGGGCGGGCAGATCGCGGCACGGACCCCACCTTCCACGAGGCAACGGGCCGCGACCAGTCAGTCGGACGATTTTTTTTGTTGTTGCTCACGCCACCTCCCCTTTAGCCAGCGGCCTACGAGCGGCCTACAGCCCGATACGCGCTCCCCCCCCCCTGAAGCTGCCACTGTCATCACAGGCCACAGCCTCGGGGCGCTCCTGAATTGTTGCCCCAGGGCGAAAATGGGTTGTTGCACGCGGTGATGGCATCATCACCGCCGGCGTGGTGGAGTGGGACGCTACTGGTTACCGCCGCCGCTAAATCCCCGCCAAATTTAGCGGGAGTCGTTAGCGGCGCCACGCCCGGGGCAAGAAGCTGCTTGCACCCCGTTAACGGGAGGCGCAAATGACCCCAATTTCCTCCTCACCTCTGTTCCTCACCTCCCCCTGGAGAAGGATGGGCAGCAGAGAGGAAGGGGAAGCAAATAGGATGAGAAGAGGAACGAAGGATTTGAAAAAGAGTGGTTAAGAAAGGAAACTGGAGCATATGGAGTAAGGAAATGACGAGAACAAAAAAAGAATAAAAAAAGACTTGCATTTATATAGCGCCTGTCATGACTACCAGACGTCCCAAAGCACTTTGCAGCCAATTAAGTATTTTTGAAGTATAGTCACTGTTGTAATGTAGGAAATGCGGCAGCCAATTTGCACACAGCAAGCTCCCACAAACAGCAATGTGATGTGACAATGACCAGATAATCTGTTTCAGTGCTATTGATTGGGGGATAAATATCGGCCAGGATACCAGGGATAACTCCCCGCTCTTCTTTGAAATAGTGCCATGGGATCTTTTACGTCCGCCTGAGAGAGCAGACGGGGCCTCGGTTTAACATCTCATCTGAAAGACAGCACCTCTGACAGTGCACACTCTCTCAATACTGCACTAGAATGTCGGCCCAGACTTTGGTACTCTAGTTTCTGGACTTGAACCCACAACCTTCGGACCCAGAGGCGAGAGTGCTACCCACTGAGGCACAGCTGACACAAGAGGAGAGAGCGACAGATGCCTAGCAAGACAAAATACAGCACAGGAATGTAGAATCGAGAAACTGTGGTTAGAGAATGGCATCTCACCATGGCGTGTCGCGGTGCCTTAAAATATTTTTTTGAATTCATTGCTTATTTTCCCATCATTTACCACAATGAAATGCCCTCCCACAAGAGTCATTTAGAAAGCACAATACTTTCTTTAAGTGATGTGCTTTGTGATTTTTTTTAAAATGACGGAGCCAGCGATCATCGGGTAAATTCCATGATCCTGCTCTCATAGTGTTGCAGCCTCTTCTCCGACCTACGCTCCTTTCGAGTGCAAACTCTTTTCTGGGAGCGTGGGATTGTGGAAATCGCCCCAACCAGACCTGTGCCTGTTTTGCATAACGCGGGTACAGAGGGACTGCATTGTTGACGGGAAGTAGTGTTGACGAGTTGTGTTCAACTTCACTCCCATTAAAAAGCTCCAAATTTGAATGAAAGCTTTCTAAATTGGAAGCTTCTTCCTCTCCAATTTCTCCTCTCCTTACATTATTGACACCCTTCATGGGTACGGTTCCACAGGCGCTAGGCACAGTTAGAAATCACGTCCATTATCCATGTCAAGTATTGGGGTGGTGGGAGGGTATTTGAATGTGTGGGCACCAGTCGAGCTCAATGCCGTCTTCACACACGTGCACACGTACTCTCTCGCAGAAAGCCAGCACAGGCTCGACAGGTAGCCTCCTTCAGTGCTGTAACCATTCTATCTTGCGAACCCTGGCCAATTATGGCTTCCCTAATCCAAGGGAGGTGTACACAACCGCTGTGCTGATATTGCTGACTCCAAGCTAAGACCAGCTAACTTAGCACAAAGCAGAGATGGAATTGGGTATGGTAGTGGCTGTGGTTGCAGATGAGCCAAACCCAGAGGTCACGAGTCCAATTCCCATCGTGGCAAGTTCGGGAACTGCTTTTTTTAATAAATCTGGCCATTATTGGGGCTGGTGCTAGAAAAAATGGTCATGAAGAAAAGTGCAACTGTCCTTCAGGAAAGGGAACCTGCCATTCCTCCCCAGTCTGGCCCACATGTGATTCCAGTCCCACACTACGTGGTTGATGCTTCAAGTCTTGCGAACTAAAAGCAATCACTTGGGGTAACCAGGGATGGCCAATAAACCTGGCCTGGTCTGCATTGCCCACATCCCGAGAGCCAACAAAAGAAAGTCAAACTATTTCTTTCCAGGGAACGAAGGGGAGATAAAAGCTACTCGAGTCACGATTTTCAGGGTAATGTCTCGGGCAAGTGACACAACAACGTTTTGTGATGCACGGAAAGAAGACTTGCATTTACGTAGTGCCTTTCTCGTCCACCGGACATCTCAAAGCACTTTACAGCCAATGAAATACTTTTGGAGTGTAGTCACTGTGTACTGTGGTAAACGCGGCAGCCAATTTGCGCACAGCAAGCTCCCACAAACAGCAATGTGATAATGATAATGACCAGATAATCTGTTTTTGTGATGTTGATTGAGGGATAAATATTGGCCAGGACACCAGGGATAACTCCCCTGTTCTTCTTCGAAATAGTGCTGTGGGATCGACCTGAGAGGGCAGAGGGATTTTAGATTAATTTAGTCTGCGCTGGGCTTAGCTGTGCCACTGTGGAACTGCAACTAACTGTACTTACCCCACAATTTACAAACTACAATATTAAAAGATTTACTCAGAGTGTGCATTGGGTAGTGCAAGATACGGTTGGCCAGTCGGGTAGCAGAACACTTAGAATTACCAACACAACACCATTCTATCATTGTGTAATGCAATAGGTGTTTGGCAAAAAATACAATTTCCACATCGTTTTTCCACAAGGAAATTGCTCCTTTGAGACCAGTTGACATCACACTTTTAAATGTGTTATTGTTATAGCTCTCCCAATGATGTTCTGCCCTCTGATCTATTGTTGGAGAAATATAAAGCTTCAGTCCATTGTACTAACTGAAGTAATTATTCAGCACAAATGTGACTGTGGTTTTCCAAGGGTTATGTGTAAAAATGCAGGGGGAGGGCAAACTCTGATCTGAAATGTTTAATGAAGAAACATTTGCTTGGTTTTTATCTAATACTCAGGAGTGTTGTTTTACCAAGTCACATTCTTGCAGCTGTTTGAAACATTGCTGTTCGACTGAATCCAGGGAACGTTGCTTCATTAACTGTTTAATGGCTGCAATTGGAGCGCTATACTGCCATTTAAAAAAAAATGCACATTTAGAGAATAACAGGGAATGACGACACACAGAGTGAAGGGCAGGAGAGAGAGACTACACAGGGTGGTTATGCTTGAACTGTATAAAACACTAGTTGGGCCACAGCTAGAGTACTGCATGCAGTTCTGGTCACCACATTGCAGAAAGGATGTAATTGCACTAGAGAGGGTACAGAGGAGATTTACGAGGATGTTGCCAGGACTGGAGAATCTTAGCTAGGAGGAAAGATTGGATAGGCTCGGGTTGTTTTCTTTGGAACAGAGGAGGCTGAGGGGAGACTTAATTGAGATGTATAAAATTATGAAGGGCCTAGATAGAGTGGATAGGAAGGACCTATTTCCCTTCGCAGAGGGGTCAATAACCAGGGGTCATAGATTTAAAGTAATTGGTAGGAGGTTTAGAGGGGAGTTGAGGAGAACTTTTTTCACTCAGAGGGACGTGGGGGTCTGGAACTCACTGCCTGGAAGGGTGGTAGAGGCAGAAACCCTCACCACATTTAAAAAGTACTTGGATGTACACTTGAAGTGCTGTAACCTACAGGGCTACGGACCAAGAGCTGGAAAGTGGGATTAGGCTGGGTAGCTCTTTCTCGGCTGGCACAGACACGATGGTCTGAATGGCCTCCTTCAATGCTGTAAATCTCTATGATTCTATGATACACAGTGATGAACAGAATAGAGTGACGATACAAAGTGAAGGACAGGATAGAGAGACTGCGCAGATTGAAGGGTGAGAGAAACCAATCATACAGCAAGTGATCATTGGAGCAAGTGACCATATAACGAGTAACAGACAGGATAGTGGGACCACACAGGGTGTGGCGAATGGGATAGAGTAATCACAGAGAGATGGACAGGACAGAATGACCACACACAGAGGGATGGATAGGACAGAGTGACCATGCAGTAATGGACAGGACAGAGAGACACACAGAGACAGTGATGGACAGGATAGAGTGACCACACACAGAGGGATGGACGGACGAGAGTGATCATGCAGAGCATGTAAAATGGCAGTCACAGATTAGTAGTTAATAAAGTTTTTTTCCTTCAAGGGTTTCGGTCGATGGAAGAATTTTATGATGGTAGAAAGAAGTTGTAAGAAACAGCCAATAAGCGACTCCCTTCATGTGAGGGGGGCTAGTGCAGCAAGGGCTCTTTCAATATGTATGTAAATTCTCCCAGAGTCTCTCGCTTGCAGGATAAAATGTTTATCAATAGTCCCACATTGTTGATAATAACTGTCATGGGAACAGGACTTAACTCTGGTTTGAAGGAATGCATTCTCCGCGGCCTGTGCTCACTGGGAGTATCTGCCGAGATCTTGAGTTGGGTTTGGGCCATGAGTGCTGCCACAATTTACAAAGAGCTTTTGCAAGGTGTTTATTACTACAGGTTTGCAAAGAAATAGCCGAGAGTTGAAGAGTGAGAAAGAGCATGTCCAACACACTGTACGTACAGAGTCACAGAGTCAGAGGTGATTGATATATATGTGTGTGTGTGAGTGTGTGTTATATATAGATATATTCAGAGTTGACTCAGGGCCAGTGAGCGGATGAATGGTGAAGCCATGAATCCAAGTAGAAGCCCCCAGCCAAGCCGTACCTCATGCACGTCTGTATTCAGCTGTTCTCTATAAAGTATTCAAGTTGCATTTAATCCATTGTTCGCACGCATGACAAATGGGCGGCAGTGCGCCAAGGGTTAGTGGAGCGTGGAGATGAAGAGGCCGTTTGTAGCAGCGGACAATGGGCCCATGACATCCCAGGTACAATGGGACAATGGATACCCTGACAGGTAGCTATGCCAGGGAATTAATCTACCTGTTCTGATACAGGAACAGGCAGTTTTCACCGACGCTTCCTGCACAGACTACACACGGCTGAGTTACTCAATCCAATCCCTGGTCAGTGAAATCATTATTTAAAGTGTTGGGTTTTTGTTGCTCTTTCCCTTCGTGTAAAAACCACGTTTAGCTTGCGGGGAATTCAGTTCACCTAACAGGCAGCTCACAACAAATACACAACGCACGTGAGAAATTAAACCGAGATTTATGTCTTAAGCTTAGAGTGAAGTGTGACTGCTAAAGTGTGCTGCACTTAACACTTAATCCACTTAAATCCACCCCAGGGATTTGCGCACATAAATCTGGGCTGACACTGCAGCGCCATGCTGAGGGAGTGCTGCACTGCACTGTTGAAGGTGCCACACTGTCGGATGAGACATTAAACCGAGGCCCCGTCTGCTCTCTCGGGTGGACGTAAAAAATCACCCCGCACTATTTCGAAGACGAGCAGGCGAGTTATCCCTGATATTCTGGCCAATGTCTATCCCTCAATCAACTTAACAAAACAGATTATCTGATCATTATCACATTGCTGTTTGTGGGAGCTTGCTGTACGCAAATTGGCTGCTGCGTTTCCCACATTACAACAGTGACCGCACTCCAAAAGTACTTCACTGGCTGTAAAGCGCCTCGAGACATCCGGTGGTCGTGAGAGGCGCTATATAAATGTAAGTCTTTCTTTCAAGGTTTATGTCTTATGCTCAGAATGAAGTGTGGCTCTTAAGGTGGGCTGCACTTAACATTTAATCCACTTAAAATCTCAAAGTGATGGCCCTGTTTAAAACCCACAGGGCAACAAACGTGAACAGCGGCAGGATCTCAATGGTAAGAGGAATTAGTCTCACTAACACACTGGGTGGTGCCCTCTCATTGCCCATTCCTTGTACTGCTGAATAAATTGCTAATCACTTCATAGCCAAGAGGTTTCTTTTTCTTGCCAGCAAAGCGGAACAGAATGCTATGCCAGCAGCTGTACAGGAACGGGTTCTGTCAGCGCAGTAGAAATATGGCGCCCATTTCCTTCCTCTTTTTTGGGATGGAGCCAGAGTACAAAATAATTTTTTATTAAAAATTGGCAGTAATTATTTTCGCAAGAATTATGACCCCTTGCTACTTGTATGGAGCAAGCTTCCGACATTGCTCTTCTGGTCCAAGGACCAATGCAGCATATCGGAAATTCGGGCACTGCTGCCTCCACCTTTACCGTATTTGCTGGCGGCGGGCGCGTCTGCCCGGAAAAACTACCAATTATTCATAGCCCTTAACAATGTTACCATTAAGCCATGCAGCGCTCCGGAGGTCCCGTGCAGGCGGCTCGCTGGCTTTCCAATGGGGAAACCGGGCATGCGCAGAGATTTGAATGGGCCGCGAAGCCCTTTAAAGGGGCCACGCACCCAAAACAAAAATTTATAGGGAACAACACGGGCTCGATGGGCTTCTTCTGTGCTGTAATCATTCTATGATTCCATTGAAAGAAAGAAAGACTTGCATTTATATAGCGCCTTTCATGACCACCAGATGTCTCAAAGCGCTTTACAGCCGATGAAGTACTTTTGGAGTGTAGTCACTCATGGGAAACGCGCCAGCCAATTTGCGCACAGCAAGCTCCCACAACCAGCAATGTGATAATGACCAGATAATCTGTTCTTTTGTTATGTTGATTGAGGGATAAATATTGGCCAGGACACCGGGGATAACTCCCCTGCTCTTCTTCGATGTGCTATGGGATCTTTTATATCCACTTGAGAGAGAAGACAGGGCCTCGGTTTAACGTCTCATCTGAAAGATGGCACCTCCGACAGTGCAGCACTCCCTTAGCACTGCACTGGGAGTGTCAGCCGAGACTTTTTTGTGCTCAAGTCCCTGGAGTGGGACTTGAACCCACAACCTTCTGACTCGGAGACAAGAGTGCTGCCCATTGAGCCACGGCTAACACCGTCGGCCCTTAACACTGGAAGCCTTTTCCACAGACCTCAGCTAATTCTGGTCAGATCCAATTTCTAGGAAGTGTGCCATAAATCATGACAATTTGTGCCGAGTTACTTTAGGACGTGTAAAAAAAAATCAAGTATCCTTTTACGCCAGGCTCTAACACAGGTGACTAGTGTTTTCTTTACTTCAAATGGGATGCTTGTCTTTGTTGTTGGGGAACCTTACTTAGTTAATTAGGTTAACAAGACAAGTGTGAATGCCAAGTACTGGGTTCCGCAGGTGTGAGCAGGAAGTGGCTCTGTAAATTGGTCCCAGGCATGTAATTGGGAATAAGGGACTGTACATGTGAATTTCATGACTGTGTAATGTCAGAATGAAGTGTGGTGTTGTTGTGATTGCTAACTGATTAGAACTGGCTAACTGGCAAGTGTGAAAGTTCCACGGACTGTCCTTAAATTACCAGCTGTTATTGTCTTCTGTTTTGGCTTGGTACAAACTTTGCATGGTTCCTTTCTTATCTATTTAATAGTAACAGAAAATATCCTGCAAATGGGTTCTCTTCCCACTCCCCCATCGTTATCTCTGGTATAAAAACAGAAAATGCTGGAAATCTCAGCGGGCCAGGCAGCAGCTGTGGAGAGAGAAACAGAGCCAATGCCTCAGGGTCGCCCGAAACGCTAACTCTGAACACCCGGGTAGACCTCAAGCCCCGAATAGGAACCTGCGGGTCCGCCGTTTGCCCCGAGCGGAGCCCCCGGCAGTTCCGGCCTTTCTCCCGGTGACAGGCCCGGGGCAACGGCCGCCATCTTGGGGGAAAATCTGTGGAGGGGACGGGCACTAGAAGGCAAAGGAGCGGAAGGAGCAGCGTGGCAGCGTCCCACTCCAGGGAGCAGCACGTGCTGGAGCAGGAGAGCAACAGCACTGAAAAGGGACGTCACCAAGATCCAGGTCGGTGATTGGAGCGCGGGCAGGTACAGCAGGAGCGGCGAGGTCGGGGCGAAGGTGCGGTGAGAGATTGTAAAGGGATGTGATCGGGGCCCAGGAGAGGCCAGGGCCCAGGGGGCAGCACGGGCCCAGCCCACACTGCGATATGTGTGCGCACTAGGTCCGTGCAGCAGAGCAGGTCTCCAGTCGTCTTGGTCAATCCTTGCCACTGGACCAAGACCTAGCTCTGTCAAGCCCGTGTGGTGGCTGGTGTGCAACGGCCACCACACGTTAAAAAAATCCACGCACAGGCATCTTCCACCCTCCAGGATGTAGTTCGGGATCCGGAATATTAGGTCCATCGTTGAAACACCTGTGAACTTTTTGACGTGGAAGCAAGTCATCCTCGATTCGAGGGACTGCCTATGATGATGATGATGATGGTTTGATACAATCTTTAAAGAAAGAACATTAAATGAATAAAAGCAGGGTGTATCTGTAGATTCTCCAGATCTTACTGCATTCTGAAGGCTATTCAGGCATAAAGCTTGTCACTCATGTATTTTCCTTCCAGAGACATATAAAAAAGAAACACTTGCATTTATATCTTTCACAAACTCAGGGTGCTTTACAGCCAGTACCTTTGAAGTGTAGTCACTGTTGTAATGTGGGAAACACGGCAGCCAACATATGCACAGCAAACTCCCACAAACAGCATTGTGATAATGACCAGATAATCCTTTTTATTAAGTGATGTTGGCTGAGGGATTAATATTGGCCAGGACACCGGGGAGAATTACATACACTATTGTGTTCTCAAGGGGCATGGGTAGACCAGGCTGTTAATGGCCTCGGTTCTTAGTCCTTTATTATAATTCCAAAGGAGGGACTCTCCGATTTGGTCAGGGTTAGCCAGTTTACAGTTAGCAAGATGGGCTTGGTGTCTGAACTTGGAGTGGTCGGGGGGTGGGGTAGGAGGAGTTGGAGGAAATCCGTTGCTGCTACAGGAATCTGGCACCTGTATCAGCTTAACGGAGCCAGCTGTTACATGAAGTGTGGCGACTCAGAACCTACAGGCCAAAGCTGTTGGTGTAGGTTAGAGCATTGATAGCCATGTGATTGATGACAATCACTGCGGAGGGACCTTTCAATTGTAAACTCCTACATATGCCTCAGTAACACTGGACACCAATGAACTGCTCACGCAAGTAGTGTACAAGGTTGCTACCATGGTAGTAAAGAAATGTCTCCGCAAGATCCTGCAAATCCCCTGGGAGGACAGACGCACCAATGTCAGTGTTCTCGATCAGGCCAACATCCCCAGCATCGAAGCACTGACTACACTCGACCAGGTGGGCAGAGGAAACGTTTCAAAGCCTCTTTGATAAAGTGCAACATCCCCACCGACACCTGGGAGTCCTTGGCCAAAGACCGCCCTAAGTGGAGGAAGAGCATCC
Source organism: Pristiophorus japonicus (assembly GCF_044704955.1). Taxonomy (NCBI): domain Eukaryota; kingdom Metazoa; phylum Chordata; class Chondrichthyes; family Pristiophoridae; genus Pristiophorus; species Pristiophorus japonicus. Next base: position 13,811,652 of record NC_091994.1, read on the forward strand.
AGGAGGGCGCTGAGCACCTCGAGCCTCGTCGCCGAGAGCATGCAGAAAGCAAGTGCAGGCAGCGGAAGGAGCGTGCGGCAAACCAGACTCCCCACCCACCCTTTCCTTCAACCACTGTCTGTCCCACCTGTGACAGAGACTGTAATTCCCATATTGGACTGTACAGTCACCTGAGAACTCACTTTTAGAGTGGAAGCAAGTCTTCCTCGATTCTGAGGGACTGCCTATGATGATGATAATGAAAGAAGACTTCCAGTTATATAGCACGTTTCAGTGACTACATTTCCAAAGTACTTCATTGGCTGTAAAGTGCTTTGAGACGTCCGGTGGTCATGAAAGGCGCTATATAAATCCAAGTCTTTCTTTCTTTCATAATCTTAGGATGACCTAATGCACTTTACAGCTAATGAAATACTATTGAAGTATGGTCACTGTTGTAATGTAGGAAATACAGCAGCCAATTTCCGCACAGCAAGCTCCCATAAACAGTAATGTGATAATGACCAGATGTTGACCAGGACACCGGGTATAACTTCCTTGCTCTTTTTCACAGTGGTGTCATGGGATCTTTTACATCCACCCAAGAGAGGGCAGACGGAACCTCGGTTTAAAATCTCATCCAAAAAATGGCACCTCCGACAGTGCAGCACTCCCTCGGCACTGCACCGGAGAGTTGGTTAGATTACGCGCGCAAGTCTCTGGAGGAGGGGACTCGAATCCGAAGTTGCCTGACTCAGGAGACGAGTGTGCCAGTCACTGAGCCACACCTGACACCTAATGCTGGAAACATCGCATCATCAATTATTGCCCTGTTCAAATATGTCTGTCCATGTTTGCGCAGAGGGTCCGGAAGCCAATGCCACTTCCAGAAAAAAATACAACAACGTGTGGAAAATTGGGCGGCAACCCGGGATTATTTCCTGTCCACTGGAGAACATGCGAGAGCTGTGATGCCGTGCACGTTATAAGTCACTGTGGTTTTGTACTCTAGCATCACTCTACCCAATTTTGACAATAATTTTTATTTTGATCTGTCAAATCTCTGTGCATCGTATTTCTGCGTATCCAGATTCACTAGATTTGGTGGGAATCCTACACAAATTCCAGCACACAATCTACCAAAATGAGGATTCTTTTTAGTTGTAGGACAGAAATGAAAAGACTCAGATTTCAGATAATAATGCGCACAATTCACTTACCGAAGCTTTCATCAGCCCACTCAACAACAACAACTTGTATTTGTATAGCGCCTTTAATGTAGTGAAACGTCCCAAGGTGCTTCACAGGAGATTTAAAAAATTGACACCGAGCCGCATAAGTAGAAATTAACGCAGGTGACCAAAAGCTTGGTCAAAGAGGTAGGTTTTAAGGAGCGTCTTGAAGGAGGAAAGAGAGGTAGAGAGGCGGAGAGGTTTAGGGAGGGAGTTCCAGAGCTTGGAGCCGAGGCAATAGAAGGCACGGCCACCGATGGTTGAGCGATTAAAATCAGGGACGCTCAAAAGGGCAGAATTTGAGGAGTGCAGACATCTCGGGGGGTTGTGAGGCTGGAGGAGATTACAGAGATAGGGAGGGGTGAGCCCATGGAGGGATTTGACAATAGGATGAGAATTTTGAAATCGAGGTGTTGCTTAACCGGGAGCCAATGTAGGTCAGTGAGCACAGAGGTGATGGGTGAGTGGGACTTATAGAAACATAGAAACATAGAAAATAGGTGCAGGAGTAGGCCATTCGGTCCTTCGAGCCTGCACCGCCATTCAATGAGATCATGGCTGAACACGCAACTTCAGTACCCCATTCCTGCTTTCTCGCCATACCTCTTGATCCCCCTAGTAGTAAGGACTACATCCAACTCCTTTTTGAATATATTTAGTGAATTGGCCTCAACAACTTTCTGTGGTAGAGAATTCCACAGGTTCACCACTCTCTGGGTGAAGAAGTTTCTCCTCATCTCGGTCCTAAATGGCTTCCCCCTTATCCTTAGACTGTGACCCCTGGTTCTGGACTACCACAATATTGGGAACATTCTTCCTGCATCTAACCTGTCTAAACCCATCAGAATTTTAAACGTTTCTATGAGATCCCCTCTCATTCTTCTGAACTCCAGTGAATACAAGCCCAGTTGATCCAGTCTTTCTTGATATGTCACTCCCGTCATCCCGGGAATCAGTCTGGTAAACCTTCGCTGCACTCCCTCAATAGCAAGAATGTCCTTCCTCAAGTTAGGAGACCAAAATTGTACACAATACTCCAGGTGTGGCCTCACCTGTAGTAACACCTCCCTGCCCCTGTACTCAAATCCCCTCGCTATGAAGACCAACATGCCATTTGCTTTCTTAACCGCCTGCTGTACCTGCATGCCAACCTTCAATGACTGATATACCATGACACCCAGGTCTCTCTGCACCTCCCCTGTTCCTAATCTGCCATGCATTTGCCCACTCACCTAACCTATCCAAGTCACTCTGCAACCTCATAGCATCCTCCTCGCAGCTCACACTGCCACCCAACTTAGTGTCATCCGCAAATTTGGAGATACTACATTTAATCCCCTCATCCAAATCATTAATGTACAATGTAAACAGCTGGGGCCCCAGCACAGAACCTTGCGGTACCCCACTAGTCACTGCCTGCTGTTCTGAAAAATACCCATTTACTCCTACTCTTTGCTTCCTGCCTGCCAACCAGTTCTCAATCCATGTCAGCACACTACCCCCAATCCCATGTGCTTTAACTTTGCACATTAATCTCTTGTGTGGGACCTTCTCGAAAGCCTTCTGAAAGTCCAAATACACCACATCATCTGGTTCTCCCTTGTCCACTCTACTGGAAACATCCTCAAAAAATTCCAGAAGAATTCCCTTTCACAAATCCATGCTGACTTATCTATCATGTCACCTCTTTCCAAATGCGCTGCTATGACATCCTTAATAATTGATTCCATCATTTTGCCCACTACCGATGTCAGGCTGACTGGTCTATAATTCCCTGTTTTCTCTCTCCCTCCTTTTTTAAAAAGTTTGGTTACATTGTGATGTGTGACAAAGTGCGCAGTGTGTGATGTGTGACAATGTGCCCGGTGTGTGCTGTGTGACAATGTGCGCACCGTGTGATGTGTGACAATGTGCGCGGTGTGATGTGTGACAATGTGCGTGATGTGATGTGTGACAGTGTACACATCGTGCGATGTGTGACAATGTGACAGTGTGACATGTGACTTGGTGCGAGTTAGGACACCGGGCAGTCGGGTTTTGGATCACCTCTAGTTTACGTAGGTAGAACGTGGGAGGCCAGCCAGGAGTGCGTTGGAATAGTCAAGTCTAGAGGTAACAAAGGCGTGGACGAGGGCTTCAACAGCGGATGAGCTGAGGCAGGGGCGGAGATGAGCGAAGTTACGGAGGTGGAAATAGGCAGTCTTAGTTATGCTCTGGAGAAAATACTCCGAATAAACCCAACCACTGACAAAGTGACTGATAGCGCTGATATGATAACGCTCTCTTGCTGCAGGGAAGTTCCCTCGCAGGTCGGGGCCTCCACGCTGCCCATAGCCGCCACTTGCCGCTTGACCGCCTATGGTGACAGGGAAGTGTTGATTTCTGTTTCATGCTCCCCAACAGCATTATGATTGCTACTGGGATGTTGGCGTGTGGGGATCACTGCTATAAACCCGTGCCATGCATTGGTACTATTATAGAATGATTACAGCACAGAAGGAGGCCATTCGGTCCATTGAGCCCATGCCGGCTCTCTGCAATAGCACTTCAGCCAGTCTCAATCCCCCGCCCTTTTCCCATTGGCATGCAAACGTATTTTTCTCCTTCCTAATGTACTCCCAACATTGTCCCCGTTTCTGAGACCATTAATGGTGAAGCTTGAAAATGCCTGGCGCAGCGAGTTAGACGTTGCCCTTTGGTTATTGGGACCCGGGTGTGATTCCTGCCAATTCTCTGTGGAACAACTCTCTGGAGGCAGCAAGGGTGCAGGATGAAAGGGTGCAAACTGAAAAGAAAATGGGTAGTCTCAACTCACTTCTTACTGAGCATGGCCACACGGAAGACATGGATATGATTCTTAATGAATACTTTGCATCCGTTTTCACAAACGAGAGGGGTGATGCAGACTTTGCAATGAGGGAGGAGGAGTGTGATCTATTAGACGAGATAAATATAGTGAGAGAGGACGTATTAAGGGGCTTAGCAACTTTGAAAGTGGATAAATCTCCAGGCCCTAATGAAATGTATCCCAGGCTGTTAAGAGAAGCAAAAGATGAAATAGCAGAGGCTCTGGCCATCATTTTCCAGTCCTCTCTGGCTACAGGTGTGGTGTCAGAGGACTGGAAGACTGCTAATGTTGTACCTTTGTTTAAAAAGGGAGAAAGGGATAGACCGAGTAATTATAGGCCAGTCAGCCTAACTCGGTGGTGGGAAAATTATTGGAAAAAATCCTGAGGGCAGGATAAATCTTCATTTGGAAAGATATGGATCAATCAAGGACAGTCAGCATAGATTTGTCAAGGGAAGGTCGTGCCTGACTAACTTGTTTGAATTTTTTGAGGAGGTAACCAGGAGGGTCGACGAGGGCAGCTGCGTATGATATAGTGTATATGGATTTTAGCAAAGCTTTTGATAAGGTCCCACATGGCAGACTGGTCACGAAAGTATTAGCCCATGGGATCCTGGGCAAAGTGGCAAGTTGGATCAAAAATTGGCTCGGAGGCAGGAAGCAAAGGGTAATGGTTGATGGGTGTTTGTGTGACTGGAAGGCTGTATCCAGTGGGGTTCCGCAGGGCTCAGTGCTGGGTTCCTTGCTTTTTGTGGTATATATCAATGACTTGGACTTAAATGTTGGGGGTATGATTAAGTAGTTTGCAGATGACACTAAAATAGGCCGTGTGGTTGATAGTGAAGAAAAAAGCTGCGGACTGCAGTATAACATCAATGTACTGGTCAGGTGGGCAGAACAGTGGCAAATAGAATTGAATCTGAATATGTGTGAGGTAATGCATTTGGGGAAGTCTAACAAGGCAAGGGAATACACATTAAATGGTACGACACTGAAAAGTGTAGAGGAACAAAGGGACCTTGGAGTGCAGGTCCACAGATCCCTGAAGGTAGCAGACCAGTTAGATAAGGTGGTTAAGAAGGCATATGGAATACTTGCCTTTATTAGTCGAGGCATAGAATACAAGAGCAGGGAGGTTATGCTTGAACTGTATAAAACACTGGTTAGGCCGCAGCTGGAGTACTGTGTGCAGTTCTGGTCACCACATTACAGGAAAGATGTGATTGCACTGGAAAGGGTGCAGAGGAGATTTACAAGAATGTTGCCTGGACTGGAGAATTTTGGCTATGAGGAAAGATTGGAGATGCTGCTTCATTTTCTTTGGAACAGAGGAGGCTAAGGGAGACTGATTGAGGTGTATAAAATTATGAGGGGCCTAGATAGGGTGGATAGGAAGGACCTGTTTCCCTTGGCAGAGGGGTCAACAACCAGGGGCCATAGATCTAAAGTAATTGGGGGGGGAGGTTTAGAGGAGATATAAAGGCAAATTTCTTCACTCAGGGGTTGGTGGGGTCTGGAACTCACTGCCTGAAAGGGTGGTAGAGGCAGAAACCCTCACCACATTTAAAAAATACTTGGATGTGCACTTAAAGTGCTGTAACCTACAGGGCTATGGACTAAGAGCTGGAAAGTGGGATTAGACTGATTAGCTCTTGGTCGACCGGCGCGGACATGATGGGTCGAAATGGCCTCCTTCTGTGCTGTAAATTTCTATGATTCTATGATCACAATGCTGGAACTGATTAACACTAAATTGGCAGTCTCACTCAAAGATGCCACAATAATGAGTGGTATGTGTTACGTATTGTCCAGGTACATTAAATGTATAAGTACAATGGTGCGCCACAGAGGGTACTGTGGTGGGAGACCTGAAAGTATCTGCAAGACAAAGTATAAAAGGCTGCCCACCACACCTGCGAGGCACTCTGGAGTTACACAATAAAGGACTAAGGTCACAGCAGTTATATCAACACTAGACCGTGTGGAGTCAGTGATTTGTGTGCTACATACACCACAGTATGGGCAATGGAAATATCACAGAGGTGCAATACCCTTCAGAGACTGGAGCTAATGTTGTTGGGGAGAGTAAGAACATCTAAGCTGTGACCTGAGAGTGCTTGGTGCTAACAATAGATGCAATGGGAATGTGTTCCATTCCCCAGGACTAATGTTACCCGGTCTGTCAGCTGTGGCTCAGTGGGTAGCACCCTTGCCTCTGAGCCAGAAGGTAGTGAGTTCATAATCACACTCCACAGACTTGAACACAAAAAATCTAGCCTGACACTCCAGTGCAGTACTGAGGGAATACTCCAGTGCAACACTGAAGAGGTGCTGCACTGTCAGAGGTGCCGTCTTTTGAATGAGATGTTAAACCGAGGCCCCATCTGCTCCCTCAGGTGGATGTAAAAGATTCCATGGCACTATTTCGAAGAAGAGCAGGGGCGTTCTCCCCAGTGCCCTGGCCAATATTTATCCCTCAATCAACATCACTAAAAAACAGACTATCTGGTTATTATTACATTGCTTGTTAATGGGAGCTTGCTATGCACATATTGGCTGCCGCGTTTCCTACATTACAACAGTGACTACACTTCAAAAAGTACTTCATTGGTTGTAAAGCGCTTTGGGACGTCCGGTGGTTGTGAAAGATGTGTATGCGTAAATAACTGACAAACTGAACCAGGAGAAATGTAACTTAACTTAACTGTGCTTTTATATAACCCAAAATGGAGACTCAAACCGGCATGTACCAGAATGAATACAGCAATTGTGAATATCTCCCGCAGGGTCCTAATGTCCGACCTGTAAGCATTCGTGCAACAACCAGAGTATGAACACAATAAAAGGCGCTATATAAATGCAAGTCTTTCTTTCCTTGATGCTCAAAATTCACTGAAAAAACAAATGGGATTCTACACAAAATGTTTCTTCCCAAAATGTCTTGACGAAAAGTTTTAAAGTTTTTAATAGTGAAAAGCAATATGAGAACTAAGAAGCGCCAGCAAGTGTACCGATAATCTCCTTTTATAATTCTTAGGATATCTGGCAGTTCAGACGAATATTCTTCCCCTTCAGCAAGTTAAACTTAAACCAAAACATGTGTCAAAAATACCACAACTGGATATTGTTAAAAGTTGAATGCCGAACACTCGTTCCAGAGCCCAAGCAGTTAATAGTTGGCTGGTAACCAAGGCGACCATGATCTATCAGCAATTAAATGAAAATTCTGCATTGTTTACACCCGCTCCCACTACAATATTCTCTGTGTGTCGAATGAAAGTTAAGTTCACTGACATTGAAGGATTTACTGTACATTATATATTAAATAGATTGCACTGGTCCAAGATGGGGCGGGGGTGCGAGCTATCGAATGATGATATTCCTGGAAAATGTTGTAAAACTACTTATAACACTCCAGATATGTGGCATTGCTTTTGGAATAGGTTTGTTGTCGTAGATTTTTTACGGAGGAACAAAAAAACATGACCTTTTGTGGTCTAACTTATCGCTGGCAAACCTCCCCTCATTTGTAAAGAAACACAGAATGCAAGGGGGGTTATGTGTGTGACATTATCATCTCACATATGCATAACATCATCATCATGGTAGTTATAACCAGTGTTGAAAATGCAGTAAACAGTGAGCAGGATAGCCACAGACTTCAGGAGGACATAGTTAGACTGGTAAAATGGGCAGACACAGGGCAGATGATCGGAAGAAATTTGCAGATGACACAAAACTCAGAAGTATAGTGAACAGTGAGGAAGAGAGGGATAGACTTCAGGAAGACATAGATAGGCTGGTGAAATGGGCGGACATGTGGGCAGATCAAATTTAACCCAGAAAAATGTGAAGTGATTCATTTTGGTAGAAAGAATGAGGAGAGGACATATAAACTAAACGATACAATCCTGAAGGGGGTGCACAAACAGAGAGGCTTGGAGAGTCTGGGGCTGTACTCCTTGGAGCAGAGAAGATTGAGAGGAGATTTGATCGAGGTGTTCAAAATCATGAGGGGTCGGGACAGAATAGATAGAGAGAAACTGTTCCCATTGGAAGAAGGGTCGAGAACCAGAGGGCATAGATTTAAGGTGATTGGCAAAAGAACCAAAGACGATGTAAGAAAAAACGTTTTTACGCAGCGAGTGGTTAAGATCTGGAACGCGCTGCCTGAAAGGGTGGAGGCAGACTCAATCTTATCTTTCAAAAGGGAATTGGATGAGTATCTGATGGAAAATAAGTTGCAGTGTTTCGGGGAAAGGGCGGGGGAGTGGGACTAGCTGAGAGTCAGCACGGGCTTGACAGACCAAATGGCTGCCTTCCGTGCTGTAACCATTCTATGATTCTAAGAATGAGGAGAGGCAATATATACTGAATGGTACAATTTTAAAGGGGGTGCAGGAATAGAGCAACCTGGGGGTGTACATACACAAATCTTTGAAGGTGACAGGACAAGTTGAGAAGGATGTTAAGAAACCATTCGGGATCCTTAACTTTATTAATAAGGAATAGAGTACAAAATCAAGGAAGTTGTGTTAAACTTTTATAAATCATTGGTTAGGCCTCAGCTGGAGTATTGTGTTCAATTCTAGGCACCGCACTTTAGGAAAGATGTCAAGGCCTTGGAAGAGATTTAATAGAACTGTACCATGGATAAGGGATTTTGGTTATGTGGAGAGACTGGAGAAGCTGGGATTGCTCTCCTCAGAGCAGAGAAGGTTAAGAGGTGATTTAATAGAGGTTGTTCAAAATCATGAATGGTTTTGATCGAGTAAATAAGGAGAAACTGTTTCCAGTGACGGAAGGGTCGGTAACCAGAGGACGCAGGTTTAAGGGGATTGGAAAAAGGCCCAGAGGCAACGTGAGGATACATCTTTTTTTGTTTATGCAATGAGTTGTGATCTGGAAAGCACGGCCTGAAAGGGTGTTCGAAGCAGATTCAATAGTAACTTTCAAAAGGGAATTGGATAAATACATAAAGGGCAAATAATTACGGGTCTATGGGGAAAAAGCAGGGGAGGGGGATTAATTGGATAGCTCTACCAAAGAGCCGGCACAGGAGCGATGGGCCGAATGGCTGTATCCTGCTATCATTCTATATTTTCTTCACACAATACATTGGGTGTAAGTCAAAAATAACAGTCCTTTATTTTTCCATGAGCCTTCCTTGAGCCCACCAAAAATCAGGCTGAAATATAATCCAATATATGACAAAAGGTCATCGACCTGAAACGTTAACTCTGTTTCTTGCTCCACAGATGCTGCCTGACTCGCTGAGTATTTCCAGCATTTTCTGTTTTTATTTCAATAAATGTGTCGTTCTGAAGCAGGTCTGATTATTTCGTACTTAAGCAGATAATCCCACAAACAGATCCTGTTTTATCAGAGGGCGTACACGACCCGATACATACAGCAACTCTTGTGACACTCTAGGCTGCTGCCATACGTTTTTCTTTACACACCAGAGCTGCAACTGATATTGGTTGGGGTTGGTAACGGTAGAGGGGGGAAAAAACACTTCACACTGTTGTGTATCTGCTTCATGGGTTCTTTGCTTAAGAGTTCACGGCTACACATTTGCTGTAAAGAACTAGCTGGTTTATTAGCAAAGGTTTACCAATCAAACTGAACACTACCAGTTCATCCACCAGGCTGCAGCACCTGGTATCCTTAGTCAGTCTCCCTTCCAAATACTAACCAGGCCTTACTCTGCTTTGCATTCAAAATCAGACGAGATCGGGCTTTTTGAGACTAGTATGGCCGTAGAACCAACAGCTCTACAACTATTTTGTTGTAATCAGAAAATCAAGTGCCCCCTGATTAAAGGAGGGGGGGGGCACATTCCAAAACACTTTTCAAGTGCCCCCTTGGTTTTTTTTAGGACACTGAAACACAAATTATACAAGTGCCCCTGGCTAAAAGGGGGAGGGGGCACTAAAATCGGCAAATTAAATAAATTAACATTTAGACATAAAATCAAATTAAAATTTGGTTGCCGGGGGGGTGATGATGCACTCCAGTCCCTCCGGCGCCCACCTCTCGCGGAAGGCCACGAGCGTACTGGTGGACACCGCGTGCTCCATCTCCAGGGACACCTTGGCTCGGATGTAACCGCGGAAGCAAGGCAGGCAGTCGGGCTGAACGACCCCCTCCACCGCCCGCGCAACAGCTCCACAACTCTTTTGGGGGGGTACAAAATAAACATTAGATCGAGTGCCCCCCGATCTGGGGGACACTCCAGACACATTTATCTGCCCTCTTTTTTCATATTTTTTTTTGTGTTTTAAAAAAAATTTTTTTTGGAGCATTAAAATTATATATATTACAAGTGCCCCCTATAAAAGGGGAGGGGGGGCACTAAAAACCCGGCAATTAAAACAAATTAAACTTTAAAACATGTAAAATCAAATAAAAATTTGGTTGCCGGGGGTGATGATGCACTCCAGTCCCTCCGGTGCCACCTCTCGCGGAAGGCCACGAGCATACCGGTGGACACCGCGTGCTCCATCTCCAGGGATACCCTGGCTCGGATGTAACCGCGGAAGCAAGGCAGGCAGTCGGGCTGAACGACCCCCTCCACCGCCCGCGCAACAGCTCCACAAACCTGTGAGCATGCTCACAGGTGCACACATTACACACACCAAGAGCCGTAGAATCTTGCATTCTAACTAACTGAACAGAAGTGCAAATGAATGCAGTTGTCAATTATTAAAACAGCATCTAGGTCAGTGTGAACAGTCAGGTCAGTGGGAACAGTCAGAGAACTTCTTGTACTTGACTTTATTAGAAAATGACAATATCAAGGCATCCTCCTTTTTAAGGATATAACCATTATACAAGAAGATGCATCAACAACAAACTCCCACTGTCAAATAGTTCCAGTATGGACAACAACAACATGTATTTATATAGCGCCATTAACGTCCCAGAGGAGTATTATGAATCAAAAGATTTGACACCGAGCCACACAAGGAGAAATGAGGGGAGATGACCAAAAGCATGGTCAAAAAGGTAGGCTTTATGGAGTGTTTTAAAGGAGGAAAGAGAGGCAGAGAGATTTAGGCAGGGAATTCCAGAGCTTGGGTGCCTAGGCAACAGTAAGCACGGCCACCGATGGTTGTGCGATTATAATCGGGGATGCTCAAGAGGGCAGAATTAGAGGGGTGCAGATATCTCGGGAGGTTGTGGGGCTGAAGGAGGTTACAGAGATAGGGAGGCGGTGAGGCCATGGAGGGATTTGAAAACAAGGATGAGAATTTTGAAATCGAGGCGTTGCTTAACCAGGAGCCAATGTATGTCAGTGAGCACAGGGGGTGATGAGTGAGCGGAACTTGGTGCGAGTTAGGACACGGGCAGCAGAGTTTTAGATCACCTCTAGTTTACATAGGGTAGAATGTGGACAATTCAAACAAAGCTATTGATATGTAGAGTTAGTGTTATGTGGGTTTTGCACTATTCTCGTTCAGATATTGGGCTTCTTTCTTGTAGTGTTGATGTAAGCCCCTTTCCTTCTAGCACTCCTATTGCTGTGCTGGTTCACTACTTTGCCCTTTCTTCAATGGTGCTCTGTTGTTATCGCTGTGGTTTGTGTTATGGAGTCTGCAACTGCATTCTCGGGTTTCTCCGCAAAGGTTGGTTCAACTGTTTTTTTCAGCCCTGTTGGTCCTTTCCAAAGATCTTTCCACTCTTTGCTGTGAAGCACCAGGGGACATGTTACTACTATAAAGCCGCTATATAAATGCAAGTTTTTAAAAGGCTGCGTCTATTTGTAATAACTGAAATGCAGCCGTTTCTCTGATTGGCTCTCCATTTTCACAAGACCTATTGCTGATTGGTCCCCTTGGAGGATGAGCCACACCTTGAAGTTCCTCTGGAATGTGTAACTGAAACCGCCCAGTCCAGGTTCTGAGTGACTTTCCAATTTGTAATTCGATCCATTTTGACTTCAGAAAGCCACAGAGGATAGATCTCCCCAAAAACCACCAAATTCCAACCAAAGTCCATTACCCCAGCGCAAGTGTATCCCTCTGACAGCCAAAGTCCCTTAGCCAAGCGCAAGACCTTACTCCCTCCCCATCCCCACCCCCCATAGATGGGGCATCATGTGCAGATTGTTAACATGTTTATTGGATATGAAGTGAATAGTGACAGTGTCGTGACTTCTGGATTTCATTCACCTGAACGATGTCCCTTGTAACACACGCACCGAGCTTGCACGCACCAGGGGGTAGAAAGAATGTGATCCATCTTCTCTGAGATCCTTCCCTCCCCTCCGATCCCCACCCCCCCACCTGTGTCTCTCCGCCCCCCCCCCCCCACCCTCCGCCGCCCCCGGCTCTCTCTCACTCTCCCCCCTACCCCCATTTCCAGGCTCTCTCTCTCCCCCCCAGGCTCTTTCTCTCCCCCCAGGCTCTCTCTCTCTTCCCCCCAAGCTCTCTCTCTCTCTCACACCCCCCCCCCCCAGCTCTCTCTCCCCCCAGGCTCTCTCTCCCCCCAGATTCTCTCTTCCCCCCAAGCTCTCTCTCTCGATCCCCCCCCCAAGCTTTCTCTCCCCCCAAGCTCTCTCTCTCTCCCCCCCCCCCTCCCCCAAGCTCTCTCCCCGCTTCTTGCTCTCCCTGCCGCCCCACTTCTCGCTCTCCCCGCCGCCCCGCTCTCCCCGGTCTCTCTCCGCTCTCCCCCCCGCCCCCCAAACCCAAGCAGACGCTTGTGGCGTTGCGGGGGGCTCGGGGCTCAGAGGCTCGGTGGATGCGTTCGGCTGCTGCTGGATGGATCGGAGGGAATGTGGCGTTGGACGCATGCGCAGAAAAGGGTTAGTGGGAATTGCACTGGGGGGGGGGGGGGGGGCGCAGAGCCGGTGATATTTGTCAGGAATGCATGTGCAGAAGGGAGATTTAGTACAAATAATTACTCCGTTTTAAAAAATGTATTCGTTCATGGGATATGGGCATCGCTGGCAAGACCAGCATTTATTGCCCATCCTGAATTACCGTTGAGAAGCCTTCTTAACTCGTTGTTCTTTGTAGCGGTTTGGTACGACTGAGTGGCTGGCTGGACCATTTCAGAGGGCAGATAAAAGTCAACCACATTACTGTGGGTGTGGATTCACATATCGCCCAGACCGGGTAAGGACGGCAGATTTCTTTCCCTAAAAGGACACTAGTGACCCAGATGCGTTTTTCCAACAATCCGATAGTTTCATGGTCACCATTAATGATACTAGACTTTTATTTCATTAACTGAATTGAAATTCCCCAGCTGCCATGGTGGGATTTGAACTCGCATCTCCGGATCATTAGTCCAGGCCTCTGGATGACTAGTCCAGTAACAAAACCACTCTGCTACTGTTCCCCAAAGCTGTTGCTGTTTGCTTTAAAGGCCAGTAAATCATTTCTCTTACTCTCTGAAGGCAACCATGGCTGTGGTTTGAGTGAACACTGTGCTTCAAATCTTCTCTCTTCATAAATGATCTCCCACGACTATCAATCCACTCAGTATTGCTCAGTTCACTTGCAGAGTTGGAATACACAGCGATCCAACGTGGCACTTTTCTTTTCCAGGCCAACCATTGCTTATTGCCTTTCTCAACAATTTTACACCTTCATATACTCCAGCCGTTTGCTGAATCTCGCTCATATCATCCTCAGAAAGGCGTAAATGGTGCAGCATATTAATGCTCCTCGGTCTTTTTTCTGTTTCCAAATGTATGTCAATCAACACGACTTTCTTGTTGTCTATTTTTGTGCCCACATGAGGTAGATGGGCTCAGCTGAACGGGTCAGCGAGAAACATCTTCTTGTCTCTGTTGCAAAGATTATTAAATTCCTCGTGACCTGGAGAGATTCCAAGACCCACAGGGCAGCCATCTGTATCTTGTAAATGGTGTGAAAAAGCTAGTCAGCAGACTGGATTTTCCCATCTAATACAACTTGCAAAACCCATTCATTGCATTTAAAGCATGGACTATTTTACTTTTGTTCATTCAGGTTATCATCTATGATCTGTGCTTTTGCAAACTAGTGCCTATATTTTTATCTCTGGAGAGTCAAATAATCTAAATATTTATAGTCTATTTTAGGAATTTTATAAAATTTCTTACCGGATTTATTAGCCTTTTGAAAACAAAATTGTTCCATCTTGCTAAGAACAACCTTTATATTAGTCTTATCTTCATCTGCCTCAAACTGAAGACCATCAAGTATTTTCAGTGTTACTCGACCCATTTGGATAATTAGTGTAATGGTTTTCTTTTGGCTGTTTAATGAGCCATGATGCAATCTTATAATTGCTTGTTAGATTACATGTTATTGGTAGCTATGTTGGAACTGATGCATTTTTTGTATTAACTATGCAAGCCTGTATAGTGGCTGTATTCTTGATGATTAACATTATCATTTATTTTGCTTGAAAGGACTTCATGACTGATGTAGTAGTCAAATAAACACAATGCCGGGTCAGTGGTGAATCAATCACACACAGGGCAAGGACAGTATTGACTTAGTTGAAAAGTAGGAAGCTAGCTTTCTGGTTTCATATGTTCGGGCCGTTCTGTTTGTATCCCTCCCTGAAACATTCTGATAGGATCAGAATGGGTTCCTTCCACTCCTGACACCTTGTAGAATTTGTTATTACAGGTCAGCTGGCAACGGATGTCGAAAGATTTCAGAGCCGAAGACATTTGCTGTTTACTGTTCAGCCATTTTAATTAACTCCACGCAACTGCCTTTTATACAAACATCCTCCCTATCTCTGTGACGCTATCTCCCCACAATCTCTGCACTCCTCCAATTCTTGCACATTCCCGATTTTAATCGCTCAACTATTGGCGGCCGTGCCTTCAGCTGCCTGAGCCCTAAGTTCTAGAATTCCTTCCCTATACTTCTCTGCCTTTCAACCTCACTTTCCTCCTTTAAGACACTCCTTAAAACCTATCTCTTTGACCAGGCTTTTATTCACCTGCCCTGATAATTTCTTATGTGGCTCAGTGTCAAATTTTGTTTGATTACGCTCCTACAAAGCGCCTTGGGTCGTTCTACTGCATTAAAGGAACTATATAGATAAATGTGAGGTTATCCACTTGGGTGGCAAAAACAGGAAGGCAGATTATTATCTGAATGGTGACAGATTAGTAAAAGGGGAGGTGCAACGAGACCTGGGTGTCAAGGTACATCAGTCACTGAAGGTAGGCATGCAGGTACAATAAATAGGCAGTAAAGAAAGCAACTGGCATGCTGGCCTTCATAGCGAGAGGATTTGAATATAGGAGCATGGAGGTCTTGCTGCAGTTGTACAGGGCCTTGCTGAGGCCACACCTTGAATATTGTGTACAGTTTGCATTCTCCTAATCTGAGGAAGAACATTCTTGCTATTGAGGGAGTGCAGCAAAGATTCACCAGACTGATTCCCGGGATGACAGGACTGACATATGAAGAAAGACTGGATCGATTAGGCTACTCACTGGAATTTAGAGGAATGAGAGGGGATCTCCTAGAAACATATAAAATTATGACGGAACTGGACAGGTTAGATGCAGGAAGAATATTCCCGATGTTGGGGAAGTCTAGAACCAGGGGGTCACAGTCTAAGGATACGAGGTAAGCCATATGAAGAAAAAAATTTTCACCCAGAGAGTGGTGAATCTGTGGAATTCTCGACCATAGAAAGTTGTTGAGTCCAGTTCGTTGGATACATTCATGAGGGAGTTAGATGTGGCCCTTACGGCTAAAGGGATCAGGGGGTATGGAGAGAAGGCGGGAGAGGGGTATTGAAGTTGCATGGTCAGCCATGATCATATTGATCATATTGAATGGCGGTGCAAGCTCAAAGGGCCGAATGGCCTGCTCCTGCACCTATTTTCTATGTTTCTATGTTTCTATATAAATGCTATTTGTTGTTGTCAGAGGCAAAGGAAGGAACTTGCATTTATACAGCATCTTTTATGTCTTCAGGGTGTCCGAAAACACTTCACAGCCAATGAATTACGTTGGAAGTGAAGTCACCATTATTATGTAGGCAAATGTTGCAGCCAATTTGCACACAGCAAGGCCCCACAAACAACAATGAGGTAAATGACCAGCTATTCTCTTTTTCTGGCAGTGTTGGTGAATAAATGTTAGCCAGGATACTGGGAGAACCCCAATGTTCGTTGAATTATGAAAAGGGACCTTTCACATACAATAGAGTAGGGAGACGGGGCCTCGGTTTAACACCCTGGAGGATTGGCACCTCAGGTGCTGGGCCCAACAAGGCTGGATTACACTGATCATTCACTTAAAACAAGAACATTTCTTTGGTTGGGAAACAAGTTCAGGGTCGCTTGAGTGCATTGAGCTAATGTTTACTGCTACAGACACGGGTTCAAGGCCCTGGTCCAAGCCACGCTGAGCAGGAAGTCGGCAGAGCAGCGCTTTCCAGAAGTGAGGAGCAAACAGTGAAGGTAAGAGACATGCTCTCCAGTCCTGGTGGCCCAAACTGAAATGGAGACGTACCAAGTGACCCCAGGGCCTCTTGGCCGTCCTCTCAGCAATAATACAAAACAAAGGAACACAAATAATTTTTTAAAAGCCAGAAAATTAATTGAATCTAGCTCAGAAACATAGCCTCTTGGCAATGCCGTCTTCTTGCCAACCAAACGGGCATGTGCCTGTTCAGCTCCCAGCATTCTGTGGAAGGTGAGGTCCGATCATGTGTGCAAGACAGCCAGGGCCAGATACAGGGCCTGATGGGCCTGAGGCAAACTGGTCCCAATGGGCCGATAGTTCTGTTTGTTCAGGTTCATTACATTACGTACATGATTCTGATTCTGAGTATGAAAACATAGGCCAATATATTCAGCAATGAAAGCATATATTCTGTATCAAGTAGGTATATATTCTGGTTCTGGTAACATTGCAATACTAGATTCCTATATATATATGCAAATTTATCTCAATAACATGTGAAATAAAACAGGCTAGTACGTATTCTGTATATAGGTACATTAGTGTATATAGGTACTTCTGTATATAGGTACATTAGTGTATTAGGTACTTCTGTACATCGGTATATTAGTGTATATAGGTACTTCTGTAAAGGTACATTAGTGTATAAAGGTACTTCTGTATATAGGTACATTAGTGTATAAGGGTACTTCTGTATATAGGTATAAACAAGTGAATCTATTTCCTCGGTCTTGTTTTCCCTCTCATTGTCTATTCTATTCAGCCTATTTGGGAGGCCTTATATATTTTCTCCTACATTTATTTGGTGGGCCTGGGGCTGCAGCCCCACCCGCCCCTTGGTTAATCGCCCCGTGGTTACCCCGCCCATGGTTAATCCGCCCCATAGTTACCCCGCCCGTGGTTAATCCATCCCATGGTTAACCCGCCCAGTGGTTAACCTGCCCTGTGGTTAATCCACCCCGTGGTTAATCGCCCTGTGGTTAATCGCCCCGTGGTTAATCCGCCGCATGGTTACTCCGCCCATGGTTAATTCACCCCGTGGTTATTCCCCCAGTGGTTAATCGCGCTGTGGTTAATCTGCTCCGTGGTTAATTCATCCCGTGGTTAATCGTTCTGTGGTTAATCGCCCTGTGGTTAATCCGCCCCATGGTTAATCGCCCTGTGGTTAATCCGCCCCGTGGTTAATCCGCCCATGGTTAATCGCCCTGTGGTTAATCGCCCCATGGTTAATCCGCCCCGTGGTTACCCCACCCGTGGTTAATCCGCCCCATGGTTAATCCGCCCCGTGGTTAATCGCACCGTGGTTAATCTGCCCCGTGGTTACCCCGCCCGTGGTTAATCCACCCGTGGTTAATCGCCCCGTGGTTACCCCACCCGTGGTTAATTCACCCGTTGTTAATCCGCCCCGTGGTTAATCGCCCTGTGGTTAATCGCCCTGTGGTTACCCCGCCCATGGTTAATCGCCCTGTGGTTAATCCGCCCCGTGGTTAATCCGCCCCGTGGTTACCCCACCCGTGGTTAATCCGCCCCATGGTTAATCCACCCCATGGTTAATCGCCCTGTGGTCAATCGGCTGCGTGGTTACCCCGCCCGTAGTCAATCTGCCCCATGGTTAACCCGGCCCATGGTTAACCTGGCCCATGGTTAATAGCTCCGTGGTTAACCTGTTCCGTGGTTAATCCCCCCGGTGGTTAATCGCCCCATGATTAATCCAGCCCATGGTTAACCCGCCCCACGGTTAACCCGGCCATGAAGACAGCGATGATGGAGCTGGATCACTGCCAACGGACGCAAAACCCGAACGGGCATGCGTTAGCTTTGGAACATTTTTTTTGTTGTTGCAACTTTAGTCCGATGTCTGTTACACACCCGAGACATATTTCTTGTGCAAGGGTTGGATTGTAACAAACGTGGACACAGAATAAAAATGCACGACTGCTCGCACCCATCAGAGAAGTTCAGGCAGTGGCGTAGGTTTTAGAATGTTCAGTTCCGACTCACTCTCCTGGTCAGGCCTGTCTCCAACTCGTCAGCCTTGGAGAGGAGGCATGCTGTCATCACATATCCATTACAAGGTTAGGGAGGAAATGATCTGGAAGTCCGACTGACATATTGGAAGCACTTCTAAAACAAACAGCCCGCTTAAATTATACCGCTGACATGGGTTAAAATAGCCAGCACAGAGAACACCGTTCAGGCTAGAATATCGCTCAGAGCCCTGATTAAAAATAACAAAAGTTTCAAGGTGGGTTTTCTTCATTCTCAAGTCTGTCAGTAAAACCGGTATTGAAATCTGCAATGAATTAAATGCGATTCCGTTCACATGTTCGTGCGTCTCTGCTTGATAAGGAAAACCTGACAAAGTTATGGAATGGAACATTGTGGCACCTTATACTCAATGATACCATCAAGCACTCCCAGGTTGGATACACTACAGCCCAGATGTAATGCCCCCCCCCTCATCTCCGGTTCTGACAACATAATTAGGCGCACCAAAAGATGTCCTCCAGCACCATCGGGACTTTTCCAGATGCCAGACTGAGTGCAAGGGTGCTGAATTATGGACAAATTTGGGAAGCGATGTTTCATCGGGCAATGGGTTGATTGCTGTATAATGTTCCCTGTAATCTTTTGGGGGGGTGATGCGCGGCCCCTTTAAGAAACCGGCCTGCGCGGAAGCTTCAGACGGCGGCGCGACCAAGCAACTAAACGGCAACACTGCTGCCGTAATATGTTTCACTTTGCAATGAATAGTCAGGGCACAGAGTAAAGAAAGACTTGGATTTACTTTCACGACCACCGGACATCTCAAAGCGCTTTACAGTCAATGGAGTACTTTTTGAAGTGCAGTCACTGTTGTAATGCAGGAAACGCGGCAGCCAATTTGCGCACAGCAAACTCCCACGAACAGCAATGTGATAATGACCAGATAATCGTTTTTTTTTTTGTTATGTTGATTGAGGGATAAATATTGGCTCTGGACACCGGGGATAACTCCCCCTGCTCTTCTCCGAAGTAGTGCCATGGGATCCTTTACGTCCACTTGAAAGGGCAGTCGGGCCTCGGTTTACCTCAGATTACCTCAGTTTGATTTCCTAAACTGCAGTTGGAACTGGCTCAATAGGCCAGAAGACTTCTGTAACGCCAAGCTGTTGCCAAAATACTGAATGAGACATGGTTCTTGCACTGCTGGGGGGGGGGCGCGGTGGGGGGGGGGGGCAGCGGGGTGAAACAGACAGGGGGATGTTGTCTAGAGGACGGTAGACCAGGGCTGAATTGTGGAGATATGAGAATTTGTGAATATCTGGGGGCGAGGGGGGGGCGGGGAGGGGGGGGAGGGGGGGGGGGCGCGGGGGGAACGGCGGTCAAATTTCTAAAATCGGCCATCCCAGCGCAAAAGATCTCGTAATTTTAACGGCAAGTTAGATTCGGGTTTCCGCGATCTTCTGCGCTGGTTTAAAAAAACATCGTGCTGGAAGCTGGCCCTGCCCACAAAACTGGCCATGCCCCCAGCTCGAATTAATCACCATGGTGACGTTCCGTTAATTCCGCCCGTTTGCGGCCCTTCGAGAAAGTTCTTACAATTAATCTTTTTTTAGGTCAAGGGCACTAGACCCAAAAAAAGCTTTTAAATGTTAAAAAATATTTAAGAAAATGACTGAACGCCAATGAAACTAATAAATAGGACTAAGGGAACATTGCACTGTCAGAGGAGAGTACTGTGGGGGCACTGCACTGTCAGAGGGGCAATACTGAGGGAGCACCGCGCTGTCAGAGGGGCAGTACTGAGGGAGCACTACACTGTTGGAGGGGCAGTACTGAGGGAGACCCGCACTGTCAGAGGGGCAGTACTGAAACATAGAAACATAGAAAATAGGTGCAGGAGTAGGCCATTTGGCCCTTCGAGCCTGCACCGCCATTCAATAAGATCATGGCTCATTATTCCTTCAGTACCCCTTTCCTGCTTTCTCTCCATACCCCCTGATCCCCTTAACCGTAAAGGCCATATCTAACTCCCTCTTGAATATACCCAATGAACTGGCATCAACAACTCTCTGCAGCAGGGAATTCCACAGGTCAACAACTCTCTGAGTGAAGAAGTTTCTCCTCATCTCAGTCCTAAATGGCCTACCCCTTATCCTAAGACTATGTCCCCTGGTTCTGGACTTCCTCAACATTGAGAACATTCTTCCCGCATCTAACCTGTCCAGTCCCGTCAGAATCTTATATGTTTCTATAAGATCCCCTCTCATCCTTCTAAATGTCAGTGAATAAAGGCCCAGTTGATCCAGTCTTTCCTCATATGACAGCCCAGCCATCCCTGGAATCAGTCTGGTGAACCTTCGCTGCACTCCCTCAATAGCAAGAACATCCTTCCTCAGACTAGGAGACCAAAACTGAACACAATATTCCAGGTGAGACCTCACTAAGGCCCTGTACAACTGCAGCAAGACCTCCCTGCTCCTATATTCAAATCCCCTAGCTATGAAGGCCAACATACCATTTGCCTTCTTCACCGCCTGCTGTACCTGCATGCCCACTTTCAGTGACTGATGAACCATGACACCCAGGTCTCGTTGCACCTCCCCTTTTTCTAGTCTGCCGCCATTCAGATAATATTCTGCCTTCGTGTTTTTGCCCCCAAAATGGATAACCTCACATTTATCCACATTATACCGCATCTGCCATGTATTTGCCCACTCACCTAATCTGTCCAAGTCACCCTGCAGCCTCTTAGCATCCTCCTCACAGCTCACACCGCCACCCAGTTTAGTGTCATCCGCAAACTTGCCGATATTACACTCTATTCCTTCATCCAAATCATTAATGTATGTTGTAAAGAGCTGGGGTCCCAGCACTGAGCCCTGCGGCACCCCACTAGTAACTGCCTGCCATTCTGAAAAAGACCCGTTTATCCCGACTCTCTGCTTCCTGTCTGCCAACCAGTTCTCTATCCACGTCAGTACATTATTCCCAATACCATGCACTTTGATTTTGTCCACCAATCTTTTGTGTGGGACCTTGTCAAAAGCCTTTTGAAAGTCCAAATATACCACATCCACTGGTTCTCCCTTGTCCACTCTACTAGTTACATCCTCAAAAAATTACAGAAGATTTGTCAAGCATGATTTCCCTTTCATAAATCCATGCTGACTTGGACCGATCCTGTCACTGCTTTCCAAATGTGCTGCTGTTTCATTCTTAATAATTGATTCCAACATTTTCCCCACTACTGATGTCAAGCTAACCGGTCTATAATTACCCGCTTTCTCTCTCCCTCCTTTTTTAAAAAGTGGTGTTACATTAGCTACCCTCCAGTCCATAGGAACTGATCCCGAGTCGATAGATTGTTGGAAAATGATCACCAATGCATCCACTATTTCTCGGGCCACTCCCTTAAGTACTCTGGGATGCAGACTATCAGGACCCGGGGATTTATCGGCCTTCAATCCCATCAATTTCCCTAAGACAATTTCCCGCCTAATAAGGATATCTTTCAGTTCCTCCTTCTCACTAGACCCACTGTCCCCTCGTACATTCGGAAGGTTATTTGTATCTTCCTTTGTGAAGACAGAACCGAAGTATTGGTTCAATTGGTCTGCCATTTCTTTGTTCCCCATTATAAATTCACCTGAATCTGACTGCAAGGGACCTACGTTTGTCTTTACAAATCTTTTTCTCTTCACATATTTATAGAAGCTTTTGCAGTCCGTTTTTATGTTCCCTGCAAGCTTCCTCTCGTACTCTATTTTCCACTTCTTAATTAAACCCTTAGTCCTCCCCTGTTGAATTCTAAATTTCTCCCAGTCCTCAGGTTTGTTGCTTTTTCTAGCCAATTTATATGCCTCTTCCTTGGTTTTAACACTATCCTTAATTTCCCTTGTTAGCCATGGTTGAGCCACCTTCCCAGTTTTATTTTTACTCCAGACAGGGATGTACAATTGCTGAAGTTCATCCATGTGATCTTTAAATATTTGCCATTGCTTATCCACCGTCAACCCTTTAAGTATCCTCTGCTAGTCTATTCTAGCCAATTCACACCTCATACCGTCGAAGTTACCTTTCCTTAAGTTCAGGACCTAGTTTCTGAATTAACTTTGTCACTCTCCATCTTAATACGGAATTCTACCATATTATGGTCACTTTTCCCCAAAGGGCCTCGCACAACAAGATTGCTAATTAATCCCTTTTCATTACACATCACCCAGTCTAGGATGGTCAGCTCCCTGGTTGGTTCCTCGACATATTGGTCTCGAAAACCATCCCTAATACACTCCAGGAAATCCTCCTCCACCGCATTGCTACCAATTAGGTTACCCCAATCTATA
The DNA here is from genome assembly GCF_044704955.1 of Pristiophorus japonicus. Classification (NCBI taxonomy): domain Eukaryota; kingdom Metazoa; phylum Chordata; class Chondrichthyes; family Pristiophoridae; genus Pristiophorus; species Pristiophorus japonicus. The sequence continues at coordinate 13,834,477 of NC_091994.1, forward strand.
TGCAGATTAAAGTCGCCATGATTACTGGTGTACCTTTATTGCACACATCCCTTATTTCTTGTTTGATGCTGTCCCCAACCTCACTATTACTATTTGGTGGTCTATACACAACACCCACTAGCGTTTTCTGCCCTTTGGAATTCCGCAGCTCCACCCATACCGATTCCACATCATCCAGGCTAATGTCATTCCTTACAATTGCATTGATTTCCTCTTTAACCAGCAACGCCACCCCACCTCCTTTTCCTTTCTGTCTATCCATCCTTCCTAAATGCTGAATACCCTTAGATGGTGAGTTCCCAGCCTTGGTCACCCTGGAGCCATGTCTCCGTGATGCAAATCACATCGTATCCGTTAACTGCTATCTGCGCAGTTAATTCATCCACCTTATTCCGAATACTCCTCGCATTGAGGTACAGAGCCTTCAGGCTTGTTTTTTTAACACACTTTGCCCCCTTTGAATCTTGCTGTAATGTGGCCCTTTTTGTTTTTTGCCTTGGGTTTCTCTGCCCTCCACTTTTACTATTCTCCTTTCTATCTTTTGCTTCTGCCCCCCTTCTATTTCCCTCTGTCTCCCTGCATAGGTTCCCATCCCCCTGCCATATTAGTTTAACTCCTCCCCAACAGCACTAACAAACACTCCCCCGAGGACATTGGTTCCGATCTTGCCCAGGTGCAGACCGTCCGGTTTATACTGGTCCCACCTCCCCATAACCAGTTCGAATGTCCCAGGAATTTGAATCCTTCCCTTCTGCACCATTTCTCAAGCCACGTATTCATCTGAGCTATCCTGCGATTCCTACTCTGACTACCACGTGGCACTGAGGGAGCACTGCACTGTCAGAGGGGCAGTACTGAGCGAGCGCTGCACTGTCAGAGGGGCAGTTCTGAGGGAGTACTGCACTGTCAGAGGGGCAGTACTGAGGGAGCGCTGCACTGTCAGAGGGACAGTACTGAGGGAGCACTGCACTGTCGGAAGGGCAGTACTGACGGAGCGCTGCACTGTCGGACGGGCAATACTGAGGGAGCACTGCACTGTTGGACGGGCAGTACTGAGGGAGAGCCGCACTGTCAGAGGGACAGTACTGAGGGAGCACTGCACTGTCAGAGGGGCAGTACTGAGGGAGTGCTGCACTGTCGGACGGGCAGTACTGAGGGAGAGCTGTACTGTCAGAGGGGCAGTACTGAGGGCAGTACTAATGTGCTCACCTACACTGCGATCTCTGAAAACCAGGGAGAGAGGATCTGAGGGAGGGAGGGGGTCAGTAGGAATGTGTGTGTGTATGTGTGCTAGACCCATGCAGCACAGCCTGGTCTCCAATCACCTTGGATCCCCTTGCCATTGGACCAAGACCTTACTCCACATTAAAAGAATTCACGCACAGACATCTTCCATCCTTTAAAATGAAGTTCAGGACCTGGTCAGCATTGGTCTTGTTATATATGCAGACTATAGATATACTCTCTGTGTAGTCACTGTATAGTTACATAAGATGGAGACTTGTTGCCTGATGTACTGTCAATAAGGTTTACACTGTGTATATACATGCTGGCACCACTAGAGGGTGCAACTGGTGGAGACCGGGGTTTCCTGCCCCGTGGTAGAGGCTGTCCACCAGAGGGTCACTTGCATAGGTGTGCAGGGCCCAGTATAAAAGGCTGCTTATCATGCTTGTGCCTCACTCTGGAGTTACAAATAAAGGACTAAGGTCACTGCAGTTTTGAGTACAACACATTGCCTCGTGGAGTCATTCATAAGTGCATTACAGACATAACATGTCTCATCAGTCCCCTTAGAAGTCATGTTAGTGTGGAAGCAAGTCATCCCCGACTCCAGGGGACTGCCTATGAAGACGAAGAAATGGTTCTGTATAGTTTTTTAATGCCGTTTTCAGTTATTTAATATCACAGGTAGTGGACTAGACACTCGGATTAAAGATGCTTATTTTTTGTGATGAACCCATTTTCAGCTGTAGTCATAAAATCGCACCAGGTTATTGTGCTTAAATACACAAAGCAATAGTTTGAAAAAAGCAATGACATTCTACAACGTTGCCTGATCGCACTGGTTCACAGGCAATTCTGCGGTTGTGATTATGCAAACGTGTTTGAGCCGAAACTTGAACCATGAAATCAATTCTGAAAATGAGTGCAATTTTGAGCGCAATTTGGACCCGGACTGCCTAGAGCGCCCAAAGCAGAAACTCTACTGCTCATGGAGCTTTTCTTCTACCTTTGGGATCAGAGCTTTACTTCAGGACATACTTCTGGGATTTGGGACCTCAGCATAGACTGGGCTAATAAGGTCAAAATAACTGCAAATGTCGGAAATTGGAAATGCAGAAAATTCCGGATATACATAGTGGATCGATCAATGTGCATGTTTCAGGTCTGCACTCTTTATTCGAGCTTCTGGATACATACCACAACGCTTTGCAGAAGCTGACTGATCTGCAGTGTTTCCAACATTTTCTGTTCTTTTTAGTTAAGTCCAGCCTTGGTTAACATACAAAGAAAGACTTGCATTTATATAGTGCCTGTCATGACCACTGGACATCTCAAATCACTTTACGGCCAATGAAGTACACACAAAGACCACATGGAACTGGATGAGTACTTCTTGTTCAAGGAACTTACCTGCTGGGTATCTTTCTTAGTGCCAGCCATTGGGTGAGTGGGTAGCACCCTCGCCTCCGAGTCACTGAGGTTGTGGGTTCAAGTCCCGCTCCAGAGACTTGAGCACAAAAAATCTAGGCTGATGCTCTAGTGCAGTGCTGAGGGAGTGCTGCACTGCCGGAGGTGCTTTCTTTCAGATGAGATGTTAAACTACTCCCTCAGGTGGACGTAAAAGGTTCCACCGCACTATTTCGAAGAAGAGCAGAGGCGTTATCCCCGGTGTCCTGGCCAATATTTGTCCCTCAATCAACATCACTAAAAAACAGATTATCTGGCCATTATCACACTGCTATTTGTGGGAGCTTGCTGTGTGCAAATTGGCTGTCGTGTTTCCAATATTACACAGTGACTACGCTTCAAAAAGTATTTCATTGGCTGTAAAGCTCTTTGGGATGTCTGGTGGTCATGAAAGGTGCTATATAAATGCAAGTCTTTCTTTCTTTCTTCTTTAGTTAAATTGGCTATTTCAAAACTGCTACCATTTGGCTTTCTATTGCACATTAAAAAAACATAGTGCATCTCGTTCCCAATGGCCCAGTGCGTGTATCCAATGAGCACCATACAGACCAGGAACATTCAAGATCTGATCCCTGGTCCCAGCTGCGTTCTCTGCTCTCAGCCTCGCAATAAAGGCTGTGACATTGAGCCTCAGTGTCCTTGGGCTCCAGGGGAAAGTTGGCAAGAGGTCCTGCTGCCACTCGCTGCCCAGAGACCCCTGCTGGAAGAGCTGCCCATGACCGGACGTTGGGTGAGGACAGTGATTGGGACTCAGCTTTGTTACTCCAGGTTGAATATCCTGCCGCTACTTGCTGTAAAGGTTCCCACATGGGCAGTGGTCACCTGGTGCAAGGCATTGCTGGCAGTTGGACTGTGCCTCAGTTTGTAATGTATGCACCTGCGAGTATGCTCCCAGGTCTATAGAACTGTTGCATTGTGAGTGGCTTAGCCAGTCATGTGATGTTCACAAGACCCAATAAAACCCCAGTCAGTTGGGTCATTCACGATGAGGTATGCAGTTGTGAGCCTAGAGGATGAACTGGCCAGCTGCAGTGTGGTGGCCCGGTCCGGAAATCGGCGTGGTCCCGGCCTGCAAGACCATCAGCAGGCCGGAGCCATTAGAGGGAGCAATGTGCAGTGGCATGCCACTGAGGGAGCAGCGCGTGCTGCTGCAGGAGGGCAACGGCTGACTGCAGTGCGGGGAGAAGGGTTTGAAGAGGGATGTGATTGGGGCCCAGGAGAGGCGTGAGTTCGGGGCCCAGAAGAGGCGAGGGCCCAGGGGCAGCATGGGCCTAGCCCACACTGCGATACGTGTGTGCACTAGGTCCATGCAGCAGAGCTGGTCTCCAGTCGTCTTGGTTAATCCTTGCCACTGGACCAAGACCTAGCTCTGTCAAGCCCGTGTGGTGGCTGGTGTGCAACGGTCACCGCACGTTAAAAAAATCCACGCACAGGCATCTCCCACCCTTCAACACGTAGTTCGGGATCCGGAATATTAGGTCCTTCATTGAAACACCTGTGAACTTATCCCTTTTTCGGTGTGGAAGCAAGTCATCCTCGATACGAGGGACTGCCTATGATGATGGGATGAACTGGTAATGTGTAGTGTGATTGTTAAACCTTTGTTAATAAACCAATTCATTCTTAATAGCAATGTGTTGCTATGAATTCTTAAGCAAAGAACCCAGGCAGCAAATACATTGCACCAGTAAGGTCTCGATGTGTTCTAGAGAAGAGGAGAATGGTGTAAAAAGTAAAGAAAAACGCTTTCACTCATTTATCTGTAACTGGTTAGAGAGCAAGGCACGTAGTCTGTGGATAAACTCATTGAACCAGTCGGGAAGCTGGTACATTAACTTTCTTAATAGGCACAAAGTGGCAGTCCAGAGGCGGGTAGTTTTACCAAAGAGGAAAGAAACCCTGCTGGTGAACTTCTTCAATGAGAAGAGCTCATCTGAAAATGTCCTCTGAGTTCCACCTGATATTTGCATTTTGACTTTAAAAAAAATGTATTCGTTTACGGGATGTGGGCGTCGCTGGCAAGGCCGGCATTTATTGTCCTTCCCTAATTGCCCCTGAGAAGATGGTAGTGAGCTGCCTTGAGCCGCTGCAGTCCGTGTGGTGAAGGAACTCCCAAAGTGCTGACTTTGTTGTCATGGTTTGGTACATCATCATCATCATCATCATCATAGGCAGTCCCTCGAACCGAGGATGACTTGCTTCCACGTCAAAAAGTTCATAGGCGTTTCAAGGATGGACCTAAAATTCCAGGTCCGAACTAAATCTTGAAGGGTGGAAGATGCCTGTGCATGGATTTTTTTAACGTGTGGTGGCCGTTGCACACCAGCCACCACACGGGCTTGACAGAGCTAGGTCTTGGTCCAGTAGCAAGGATTAACCAAGATGACTGGAGATCAGCTCTGCTGCACGGACCTAGTGCACATTTCAGAGGGCAGTTAAGAGTCAACTACATTGTTGTGGGTCTGGGGTCACATATCGGCCTGACCGGGTGGGGACAGCAGGTTTCTTTCCCTAAAGGACATTAATGAACCAGATGCATTTTTCTGACAACTCGGACTAGGCTTCAATAAAATGGCTCCAGCTCATCCTGGAAATATACCAACTAAACCGAGTTGGGTTAAATCGAGGCTGTGCTTTGTGAGGATTCCCTTAGGTAGAATCAACAACAACAATTTGTATAGTGCCTTTAATGTAGTAAAATGTCCCAAGGCACTGCACAGGAGTGTTATAAGACAAACATTTGACACACAGCCGTGTAAGGAGAAATTAGGGCAGATGACAAAAAGCTTGGTCATCAGCATACTTTGACCTTGGCATGAGATGTCAACTTGACTTAGTCGGTTTGTGTTATATCAGAAACTGTTATGAAGTGATGTTTAATATGCTTTATCCATTTAAAGGAACAAGCAATGCTTCTTATACTAGAGGATCCAGCAGTGAGTGGTGTGCAATAAAGAGGGTGTTTCATACCATTTCTCCAACAGTTTAGAGGCTATGAAAATCAACTTGCATTTATATAGCACCTTTAATGCAGTAAAACATCCCAGGGTACTTCACAGGAGCATACATAGACAAAAATTTACATTGTGCCAAAGAATAAAATATTAGGATGGGTTCCTCAAATCTTGGTCAAAGAGGTAAGTCTTAAAGAAGGAAAGAGAGGGGGAGAGACGGAGAGGTTTAGGGAGGGAATTCCAGAGCTTAAGGCCCAGGCACGGTCGCCAATGGTAGGATGAAGGAAGTGGGGGGTGCTCAAGAGGTCAGAGGTGGAAGAATGCAGAGTTCTCAGATGGTTGTAGGGCTGGAGGAGGTTACAGAGAAGGGGAGGGGGGCGAGGCCATTGAAGGATCTAAATCTTATCAGGTGCCATTCGTGTTTTGAGGAAGTGTGACCAAAGACTGGTGCAACTTTTACTCTGGGTGATGAGGATATTTATGAAAGAAAGAAAAGAAAGACTTGCATTTAGATAGCGCCTTTCATGACCACCGGACGTCTCAAAGCCAATGAAGTACTTTTGGAGTGTCGTCACTGTTGTAATGTGGGAAATGCACTAGTCAATTTTGCACACAGCAAGCTCCCACAAACAGCCATGTGATAATGACCAGATAATCTGTTTTTGTTGTGTTGATTGAAGGATAAATATCGGCCAGGACACCCGGGATAACTCTTCTGTTCTTCTTCGAAATAGTGCCACAGGATCTTTTATGTTTACCTGAGAGAGCAGACGGGGTCTCGGTATAACGCCTCATCCGAAAGGTGGCACCTCTGACAGTGCGGCACTCCCTCAGCACTGCTCTGGAGTGTCGGCCTAGATTTTTGTGCTCAAGTCTCTGGAGTGGGACTTGAACACACAACCTTCTGGCACAGCTGACACGGTTATGACCGTCAACTCAGCAGTGAAGGGGTTAAGCGAGACTGGCTCCACCGAGCCCAAGGCAGCAGGTTATTAGCACCTCCTGTTCGATAACCAAAGCTTACCGTGAGGCTGTGCTGTAAGAATTAGTGCGTGCAGTTCCATTGACCCATAACTCAAGCTGATAAAGGTATTGTGCGAATGATCATTATCTTGCTGCAATCAGACAGGGTTAGGAAGCACATTAACAGGGCATGCAGTGCATAAATAAAGCAGCAGGCTCACTTCCAATGTTCCACCGTCACACACAGGAGCGCAAGAACGTTTAGAGGAATATTCCACAGACTGTTTACAAAACTCCACTGGCCATCCTGCTTTGCCTGTATCCAACGTTCCCTCTCAGCTGTGCAGCCGGATGGCTCCCCGGGCGGCTCCCTCACGGTCCTGCACAGCCCATTCAATGTTAAATGTTGCGAATGGGCGAAACTGTGAATGGGCCGTGCACCCCAAAAAAATGTGAGGGAACATTGTCCCATCTGCTCTCTCAGGTGGATGTAAAAGACCCCGTGGCACTATTTAGAAGAAGAGCAGGGAGTTATCCCAGGTGTCCTGGCCAATATTTATCCCTCAATCAACATCACTAAAACAGATTATCTGGTCATTATCACATTGCTGTTTGTGGGAGCTTGCTGTATGCAAAATTGGCTGCCGCGTTTCCTACATTACAGCAGTGACTCCAAAAGTACTTTATTGACTGTAAAGCGCTTTGAGACATCCGGTGGTTGTGAAAGGCGCTATATAAATGTGATAAAGTGCAACATCCCCACTGACACCTGGGAGTCCCTGGCCAAAGACTGCCCTAAGTGGAGAAAGTGCATCCGGGAGGGCGCTGAGCACCTCGAGTCTCATCGCCGAGAGCATGCAGAAATCAAGCGCAGGCAGCGGAAGGAGTGTGCGCCAAACCAGTCCCACCCACCCCTTCCCTCAACCACTGTCTGTCCCACCTGTGACAGAGACTGTAATTCCCGTATTGGACTGTTCAGCCACCAAAGAACTCATATTAAGAGTGGAAGCAAGTCTTCCTCGATTCCGAGGGACTGCCTATGATGATGATGATGATAAATGTAAGTCTTTTTTTCTTTCGTGTCTTACAACAAAAAAATGCATGCGACCGTAAAACTCTCACAACATAATTTCCCTCTAAAAGAGGTTCAGTGGCCCATATAAAAGATCACTGTGTGCAGAGATTACCTGCCATTTTTGTAGAGTCTGCAAGGAATTGCAACAACTACCCAGCCCCAGCTCTGTGTCAGTGTCTCTTCCATTCTGATTGATTACCAGAGCAATTTCTTAAGAAACGGCGAGAATTTACCGAAATGGAATTTGTGGATACTTTTCGAAGGTGTCCGTGGTCAGGAAGGGATTTTTAAAACGGCATCACTGTCAACTTTTACCGGACGAGAGACAAAGAGAGTGCAAAGGCTAAGTGCACGGTTTTGACAGCAGTTCAGGCGGGAGACAGTGTGAGACCGACTTCGAAAGAGATACATTACGTACAGACAGAGAGGCGGAGAAGGTTAACGTGTAAGTACAATGCTGTGACAGCAGGACAGGTAGACAGACACACAGTCACGGAGGGAGGGAGGAAAGTCACACGCATAGACAGAGAAAGAGGGGAAAGAGCGCGGAGAGACGGATACACATACAGAGAAAGAGACAGAGATAGACACATAAGGAGAGAAAGAAAAACAGAGAGGGAAAAAGAATTGCATACACAGAGTAAAGGGTATTTTGACAGCAGGAAAGAGAGACACAGACAATGTACACACAGAGATAGAAAGGGAGACAGAAAGTGATAGGGTGAGAGCAAGAGATGTGCACACATAGGTTAAAGGGTAACAATGCTCTGTTTTGACAGTGGCAAAAAAGACTGTGATATGCAGGCATACAGAGAGAGATATACACATTGTAGGGTATTTTAAATGCCTTTATTTATTTAGATTTGACTGACATAAATGGTGAAGACAAGGTCACACATACAGCGGGATCAACGGAGAGATAAAGGGGTGGAGATCAGCTCTCACCCAGTTGGTGGAGGGGCGGGGGGGGGAGCGGGGGTAACTTCTCCGAGGCCAGAAATTCGGAGGGGCTAATGGAGGTTACTCCCAAAGTGCTTTAACCAGTTTGGTGGACAGACAGTGGACAACTGGTAGACTGAGAAAATGACAGCGATTGTCTCACTTTACTGCCTACATTTTCCAGCCTGAGTCTGGCCTGGCATTCACCATGAAAGGTCAAAATTCACAGGAACCCCCCCTCAGTGTTTGGGGTCATTGGAAAGGACTATCTACCGGAAAGTTTGAAATCCTAAAGTGCTTATGGAAGGAACTACGAACTTTAATCGAATTTTAGGACTTTTATAAGACAAATTCAAGTCTAAGGAACTAAGGAAGCCAACTTGATTATTGGAACTGTCTGGGTGTTGGGACTAAGGTAAATTGTCTGGAGGAATGGATACTCAAAAACCCTCCTCCACAACAGATATTAACATTACAACAATAACTCAGAGATGGCCAGACATCGAACTGAACCGAGAAAAGCCATCTTCAACATGAATAAGAACAAAGGGCTCACTACAGCCTGTATGCAAAAAACAAGCACAAAAGGACATTGCGATTACCAAGCTAATATTTCCATCAGGAAACAGATTTAGAAGAGCAACCCACCCAAGACATATTAACTTTTAACGAGCTTGCCAAAATATTACAAAGAAATGTCAAGTCCGCTCAATTTAAACAAAGAATTCTGACTGATTTGGCACGGATTAAGACAACACAAACCCGTATAATTGGCTCACTGTTTTAACAGAGGGTATGCCATACTACGCCTAGTACCATACTACGCTTATGTCATCAAGAAGGGAGAGAAACCAATGCGACAGTTGTAAACTAACTTCTCCAGCCTCGAAGTCCTGAAGTCCTGAAGGAAGGAAGAACATCACCATCGCGACAGCAGCCAATGTGGTACCACCGAAAAACCACTGCGATCAACCAAACTCGAAACAAAACTCCAACAGAAAGAAACCAAAGAATCGAAAGTTTCCACTCTACAATCTAAGTCCTGACTACCAACAGGTGAAAACATTACCTAAAGAGACTTTGAACCTGTTTCTAATGAAGAAAACCGGGTACTTACTCCATAGATCCAAAATGCGTCTCACTGCATCAGCGGACTCAACCCAACTGAAGATTGCGCAGTAAGAATCTTCTCCGACGTTCGGGGTACGGCAAGCAGAACTTACAGAATTCAACGAACCCCGAAATCGTGAACTACCGCTAACTGACCAGAAAGGATTGGTAAGCATAGTCCCTGCCTGCCCTGGAGTCTAACCTAACTAGAATTAGGTATTGGGAGGTGGGAGGTGTAATTGTACTGTAACCCTCTTTGAATGTGTAATGTATTGTTCTTTATTAGAGTGATTATTAGTTTGACATTGTATTTTCTTGTCTGTAATAAAATCAAAGTTCTTTGCATCAAACCAGTTGTCCTTTGCACTTTATCACCCCCCCCAAATAAACCCAGAGTCTATAACCCAAGGGAATGGGAGCGATTCGAACCACTCAAGTAGATCAGAGGTGAACCTGACCCCCGGGACCACCCCTTACAAAATAGCGATGATGGCAGGACTCTGGTACACGGGGTGTGATATGGAGAGTGCTGGTTTGGGGCAAAAAACCAAGATGGAAGAGAGGATTTCCTCCTATGTGTATAAGAAGGTCAATGTCACTAAAGAATGGGTGCTTGGTCTATTGCACGCTGAGCGTCCAGCTGGCGCTGCAGCCCAGTGGACAGCAAGCAAGGATCACAAAGAAGCAGTAGAGAAGGCAATTTGATTGGTCAGTCTACTGCGACAGGTCCAACACCTAGACAAAATCAATGAAACACTACAGGCAGAGTTATGGGAATGCGCAGAGAACTATCAGGAAAGGGCTATGGCAGAAGAAAGGTTATGGGGAGAACTCCGTAAGCTAAAACAGGAAAGGACCCAGATAATGGAAAGGTTTAAAAACAGTCAGGACTATTTTCAATGTCAAGTTACCGAGGCCAAAAATAATGAAAAGTTACTGTGGGAGGAAAGCACTCGCCTCACCCTACAAGTAAAAGAGCTCCAGGAAAATTTAAAAGATGTGCAGCCTATAAAGTAGCTAGCACTAATGGGTTTGAATCAGGAGACCACCGTCCCTGCCAGCAACAAATCAAAAGTTTAAACCTTGCTCTGTCCAAGGCAATAGGCATGGTATGCCTAATAAGCCCGGGTACGCCCCAGGTAAGCCTGGAAGTGAAGGAAGAAACTGTTCAGCCACCACCTGTGGCACCGGTGACTACACCGGTACAGCAGCAGGAGGGGCGATCGAGTTGCGAGGCAGACAGGGATAGTGAACCACCACCACCACCTGTGGTGCCGAGTTTCAGCTCGGTCTGGCAGCAGGGAGGAGGGGTAGGCGAGCCAGAACAGGGAGAGCCAGAACCAGGACCAATGTGCCCAGTCCGGCAACAGAAGTTTGGCCCGCCCACCAGTGCCGGGGGTCCAGGGCCCCTGGAAAGTCAGTTTGAGGTCTCCCACACTCCCCAACAACTTAGGGCTATGATAAGCCACCTGGGAAATGGTGTAATGATAAGTATAGATGTATTAGTTACTGGGGTACTGGGGTAAGGAAAAGAATCTACCTGTGCAGCTATTAAAAGAGGCACAGGCCGGGTAATACCCAAGAGTAAGAAGAATCTACCAGTATAACTATTAAGGGAAGCACCGGTGAGATAACAAGCAAAACGGCTGTGAGATAAAAGTTAGAAGCAGACATCAGTCCACAAGGAACTGAATAAGACAGCCAGTAATTAAAGACTATACTATGTCTGAAAGGAAGAGAGCTCAACTTGGAACTCGGTCACCTGTGTCAAGCCAGAGAGCTTTCTCAGGGCTGGACAATCTGTTTTATGTGCCCCGACAGGAAAGAGAACAACATGAGAAGGGTCCTGTTCCTGCTTGCCCTGATGAGGATGAGCAGCGGTGACCAAGGAGAAGTGGAAGAATCCCTCATTTACAGGTGCTTAGGAGACAGAGCACCGATCGTAACCGCCGGGGGTGGCCCCCGAGACGTGGAAGAACTCGTCGTTTACGCCCACGAGGGAAGATGGCCAGGGTGGCTGGGATCTAATTCTACCCGCTACTCCAGCCAGGAAGGTTTTACCTATGGGGAGGCCTCAGTTCCATGCCCCCGGATACGGATCATCGCTGCGCGAGTCAGTGTTACAGAGGGAAAACATGTATGTTTGGCTTGCAAAGGAAAGATTCCCCTGGGAAGATGGTGGTGGCTCAGAAAACTCAGCAAGGACGCATGGGACCAGGAGTCGGACTGGGAAAGACTCGGTAATGATATGTACCGCACCATCACGGGGACACGGGGAGGAGTAAAAGTGTGTTGGGACAAATGGTGGGAATCCGAACAAGGAATTTACATTTGCATGTGGGGATCAGAGAGTATTTGTCCCGCAGGCATATCGATCGCCTTCGCCAGGCAATGGCAAGATGAAGGGAAAGGGATGGGGTGGGATTCTGGCCTACACGGGTGCATGGTCCCACACTCCCCACTCCCAATTAACGCCACTGAACTAAGAAACCTCTGCCCATGACCCCGGCAGTAAGCACAGTAATAGAAAGGTGTCCTATCACCACCAAGGGACCTGGGAACGGATTAGTATTGGTACCGACCAAAAAGGTGTTATACCAGGGGGTACATTATGCAGTAGCTTCAGTAATTTTAAACCTTACCGAGGTACACCTACCTGCATGGTGCCCGAAGGAAACAGAGCTGCTATACCTTGCCCTACTTAGAGACATGTTCAAGAAATTTTATGAGTTAGACTTTGGAAATGTAGATAAAGCAGACCTATATACCCTAAACGCTAGGGACACCATGGGCTCGGGGAGACATAGAAGGGGAATCATAAATGATGTTTTCACTACCTACAATACAACATCCTCTGTAATAAATAGCCTAGATGACATAGCACTACAAACACAGATAAACGGTTTAAAGAATCAATTGAGGAAAATCCTGAAACAAGAGAACACAGTAGTAGGTTCAGAACTACACGAGGACCAGACTATGACTGTCCATTTAAAAGAAATAGTGGCTGGGCCGGAAAAACATGCACAGACTGTGAATGGACTCATACGGGAGGATAGAAACGCTTCTGACCAGGCTGCACAGAACGAGGTGTACGTACTATATGGGGCATGGTTGTTGGGCGAGGGCCACAACAACCTGGAGGATTTAAAACAAGGCGTAGTCTCCTCTTGGATCAGGAACAAGCACCTCGCAGCTCTCCACCTGTACGGCAATTCACTAAGCCCGTGCCAGCTCCGCCTAGCCTCTGAAGACTACCCTCTCCCAGTAGACTGTGGGAAATCGAACCACACTATTGTGGGAATCGTACTAAGGATACCGGTCATGGGTGGGACAGCCCGACCCGCACCGGTAGACCGGGTGGAGAACATTGGAGTTATTCAGGGAGGTACACACATTCGTTTTGCAGCGGTCCCACCCTATGTCATAAAGTGGGAGCACGCTGTAACAGGTACTGACCTCTCCGGGTGCCGGAACTGGGGTGCACACGTAATACTGTGTGTCCATTACTTGAGTGCCCATTCAAAGTCACAGTGTGGGTTTAAAGCCGCTGGCACACAGCCTATTAACTGCACCATGGAGGTAATGGCACAAGATCACGTCCCTCCACAGGTAGCATACATAGGGGGTGGGACATATAGGGCCCAAGTTTCCACATGATTTGCGCCTGATTTTTAGGAGCAACTGGTGGAGAACGGATTATCTTAGAAATCGCAATTCTCCACATTTTTCTTTCTGCAGTTATAGTCAGGTAGAACAGTTCTACTTTAGAACAGAATTTTTTCTTCAAAAGGGGGCGTGTCTGGCCACTGACGCCTGATTTCAAAGTTTCCACAGTGAAAACGTACTCCAAACTAAAGTAGAATGGAGCAAGTGAAGATTTTTGTAGAACTGAAAAAACCTGTTCGACACATTAAAAAATCAGGCGCAGGTTACAAATTAGGCGTCCAGAACGAGGTGGGGGGGGAGTGGGGGGGAGAAGGGAACTCATTAAATTCTATAATAAATCCTTATTTATACTTCTACAAATATTATACAAATAAATCCGACCTGAATAAACATTTATAAGCAAAGAAAAGATTAAATAAACCATCTTCCTACCTGTGTGAAAGTGCTTCAGCCATCGTTCGAAGGAAACCGCCGTTTGTTGCCGCGCAGGGGAGGGAGGGGAAGGAGACAGCGGCTTGTTGCCGCGGAGGGGAGGGAGGAGAAGGAGACAGTGAGAAGAAAAGCCTCAGTGCTGATGTGCTGATGGCAATGTGGTTTTATTAAAAAATGTTCAAAAATTAAACAGCTACAAAGAACTACAAAAATGGCCGAGTGCCAATGTTGTTTTCACACTGATCATGCGCGAACGCCCCAACGTGCACGCGCAGCGTTGCCGGCAGGAAAAAAACTAATTTAAATAGTACCCGCCCCCTCCCACTTACAAAATTGGCGCGAGTGTAGGCCCCGCCCCCCTGGGCGCCGCGCCAAACAGACAAGGAGCTGCAAATTGCTCGAGAATAGTGCGGTTTTTTTCTGCCGCCGTTTTAGGCGCGAAAAATGGGCGCCCAGCTCGGAGGGGCACCCGTTTTTTATCCTGTGGAAACTTGGGCCCATTGTGTCACCACCAGTGCGCCCCACTACCAACATGGTAGGTGACAGCAGTTTTTGCATCAAACCTGAGGCATCAGTTCAGATGGCCCAGGAACGGATTGTCCCCATTCATGAACCCTCCACTGTCCACCTCACTGTGAAGGAAAACATTACAAACCTGCAGGATTATGTTGTACATTTTGGCTATGCAATTCCCCCTCTACCCGAACATCTTACCGCTCTGCTAAAAGCTGTAATTATCTCACAAAAACATTTCTATACTCTAGAACAGAAAACAATTGAGATAGGGAAAAAGATTCTCGAGATCACAATTCTGCCTTGGCGGGACCTTTTCAGAAATATAGAAGTCCCAGTCTGGATCCGAATCGCTTCCCACACTTTAGTTATCTGTCAACTGGGATTATTCTTTAATTATGGTGTCTCACTTGCTGAGTGAAACGCAGAGGCCGTCAGGTCATGCATCAAAGGGTGCTGTACGCTCCTTGGCAGAACTTGGGAATCGCGCAGGGAGGGGTGACACCATACTACCATGTTTAATTTGTATTTGATTTTACCTGCTGTAAATGCAAAAAATCGAGTGTTGTAAGAGTGTTACTTAAAATGTGTTTAACTATGTACCTTTATTTTTACTGATCTTAAAGTTGTGTTTGACTGTATACCGTTATTTTACTGTGAAAACCGAGTAAAGGAGGGGCATCGTACCCCCTCTATGTTGTAACCGAATTGTAGTGATTGTATTCGCCTGTAAATTGCATTGCATTTCAACGGGGGATGCACGTTAATATTTAGCTAGTATAAATACGGGGAAGGTTGACTCTCAGGATCAGGAATTTTGCTTACCTTGCTTGACACTCAAGAGTGTAGAGTGTCAATAGGGGGGACTGAAAGGTCAAAATTCACGGGAACCCCCCCCCCCCCCCAGTGTTTGGGCTCATTGGAAAGGAAATTTAATTTGGGAATATCTACCGGAAAGTTTGAAATCCTAAAGTGTTTATGGAAGGAACTACGAACTTTAATTGAATTTTGGACTTTTATAAGACAAATTCAAGTCTGTGGGCGGGCCTAAGGAACTAAAGAAGTCAACTTGATTATTGGAATTGTCTGGGTGTTGGGACTAAGATAAATTTTCTGGAGGAATTGATACTCGAAAACCTCCTCCACAACAGACATTAACATTACAACAATAACTCAGAGATGGCCAGCCATCGAACTGAACCGAGAAAAGCCATCTTCAACTTGAATAAGAACAAAGGGCTCACTACAGCTTGTATGCAAAAACCAAGCACAAAAGGACATTGCGATTACCAAGCTAATATTTCCATCAGGAAACAGATTTAGAAGAGCAACCCACTCAAGACATATTAACTTTTAATGAGCCCGCCAAAATATTACAAAGAAATGTCAAGCCTGCCAAATTTAAACAAAGAATTCTGCACTAATTTGGCACAAAGATTAGGACAACTCAAACCGTATAACTGGCCCACTGTTTTAACAAAGAGTATGCCATACTACGCCTAGTACCATACTACGCTTATGTCATCAAGAAGGGAGAAAAACCAACACAACAGTTGTAAACTAACTTCTCCAGCCTCGAAGTCCTGAAGTCCTGAAGGAAGAACATCACCATCGCGGCAGCAATCGACCAAACTCGAAACAAAACTCCAACAGAAAGAAACCGAAGAATTGAAAGTTTCCACGCCACAACCTAAGTCCTGACTACCAACAGTGAAAACATTACTTAGAGACTTTGAACCTATTTCTAACGAAGAAAACCGGGTACTTACCCCATAGATCCAAAATACGCTTTACCGCATCAGCGGACTCAACCCAACTGAAGATTGCGCAGTAAGAAGTCTTCTCCGACATTCGGGGTACGGCAAGCAGAACCTACAGAATTCAACGAACCCCGAAATCGCGAACTACCACTAACTGACCAGAAAGGATTGGTAAGCATAGTCCCTGCCTGCCCTGGAGTCTAACCTAGCTAGAATTAGGTATTGGGAGGTGGGAGGTGTAATTGTACTGTAACCCCCTTTGAATGTGTAATGTATTGTTCTTTATTAGAGTGATTATAAGTTTGACATTGTATTTTCTTGTCTGTAATAAAATCAAAGTTCTTCTGCATTAAACCAGTTGTCCTTTGCACTTTACCACCGCCCCTCCACCCCCTAAATAAACCCAGAGTCTCGAACCCAAGGGAGTGGGAGCTATTCGAACTGCTCAAGTAGATCAGAGCTGAACCTGACCCTCGGGACAACCCCTTACAACCGGGTGAACTAATCTACGAGCAAAGCCGCAGCGATTGAAGTCAACGACCCACATCGCACTTCTTTCAAATTGATTGTTAAAGCAAAAATAAAATTAAAACGGTATTTAAAGACTTGCTGCTAAGCCTTTCCAGAGTGGAAACGATTATGTCATAAGAGAGATTACCATCTTAGATTGCATGCCTGGCAGCAGAACTTACCTCACATATGTGTGATTGTAATTAGACAGACGTGTACTGAGCACTTTACATTACTGAATATTTGAATGTCTGCCGTTACAAGTATTCAGTCATTGTGGCTGTGTGTGGATTCTGCCAAATAAAGGAATTTGACAGGACTCCTTCAACCTGGGGCTAACATTCAGCACAGACTTAAATCTCTCCTCCTTCTCTCCAGAAGGGATTGACATCTTACTGGGATACATTTCTCCAGGTCCCGCTTGTCCTCCTGTGCCCTGCCAAGAGCATGTGAGTCACGTGTGAGTCAGACATGGGAGAAGAATTTTAACCTCACCCCTCCACTGGCGGGATCAGGCAGTGTCACACCCTGCCCAATATTACTTTCCTTTGACTTAAATGGAGAGCAAGCTCAGGCGGGGTTTGAAGCCAGCGTTGCACCCGATCCCGTCAGTTACCCGACGGATGGGTTAGATTAAAATTGTTCCAATTCAACTACAGGGTGGAATACAGCATGATCTGACCTGGCTCACATGTGCACACACAGGGACTTTTTAAAATTCATGGGATTTGGGCATCGTTGGCAAGGCCAGCATTTATTGTCTATCCCCAATTGCCCTTGCAGAGGGCAGTTAAGAGTCAACCACAAAACTGTGTGTCTGGAGTCACGTATAAGCCAGACCGGGTAAGGATGACAGATTTCCTTCCCTAAAGGACGATAGTGAACCAGTTGGGTTTTTACGACAATCTGGTAGTTACATGGTCACCATTACTGATACTAGCTTTTAAAAAAAAAAATCCAGATTTATTTAATTAATTGAATTTAAATTCCTCAGCTGCCCGTGGTGGGATTTAAACTTGTGCCCCTGGTTCATTAGTCCAGGCCTCTGGATTACTAGTCCAGTATCATAACCACTATGCTACCGTACCCCAACTGTTAAGACTATTAGGCTGGATTCCAGCTTAACTTTCACACCGTCCACCTCTCTCCAAAGCACTGATTTGTAAAGCTGTCACTAACATTGCAATGAACAGTTAATAAAACTCAATGACCAGATTAAGAAACTGTTCCTTTTTCGAAAAGTTACTCTGCCCGGCATCACGGCGCTCACTCTGCACCGCCCCAACTTCCACCCCTCAGGCGTAGTCACTGCCACGTATCCGACCCTCTCGTGTAGTCACCGCCTCCGTTAGGAGCAACTTCTGGATTCTAATAACAAAGAGCGGAATTTCGCTCAAGAGGCGACCTCAACCACAGCTGCGGCAAAAACCATTAAAGCGGGATGTGTGCGCCCCCTTTTGAGCGGAGGGCAATTTCGGCCCCTAGGTTTTGTCTCCAAGTTTAGTAGCACCTGTGTTTGGAAGGAGAGCACAAGTGTTGTTAACCACGGGTCAACATTAGTGAGAAGACAGTTGTAATGTATTTGCTTCATGGGTTCTTTGCTTAAGAATTCATAGCAATGTGTTGCTATGAACATAAGAACATTAGAACATAACAACATAAGAACATAAGAATTAGGAACAGGAGTAGGCCATCTAGCCCCTCGAGCCTGCTCCGCCATTCAATAAGATCATGGCTGATCTGGCCGTGGACTCAGCTCCACTTACCCGCCCTCTCCCGTAACCCTTAATTCCCTTATTGGTTAAAAATCTATGTATCTGTGAAGAACTAGTTAATTTATTAACAAAAGTTTAACAATCACCAGTTCATCCACTAGGCTCACAACTGTACCGTAGACCCAACTGATTGGGGTTTTATTGAGTCTTGTGAACATCACGTGACTGGCTAAGCCACTCACTATGCAACAGCTCTACAACTATTTTAAAGTAACATTCAATCAATGCCCCCTTTTAGTAAGGGCACAAGACCCCAGAAATTTCCAAATTAAACTTTAAAGGAAACTTAAATCAAATTAAAATTTGGTTGCCGGGGGTGATGCTGCACTCCAGTCCCTCCGGCGCCCACCTCTCGCGGAAGGCTGCGAGTGTACCGGTGCACACCGCGTGCTCCATCTCTAGGGACACCCTGGCACGAACGTAGCAACAGCTCTACAAACCTGTGAGCATACTCACAAGTGCATACAGTACAGCAGTCGCCACGACTAACAACACTCCTTCTAAACAGAGACCCGAGCAATTACTGTTAGCAAATAAATATCATTTTCCACAGTATCTTGAAAATGACAAGCCTATAAAATCCCATGGGAAAGAGATAGGAATTGGAATTTATGGTACTATCTAAATGTCAAACAGAAGAGCTGGTCCTTTAATTGGATAACAATTGGGGTTAAATAATGAGGTATGCAGAAATCTTTAGTTTGTTTGCAAGCACTGTGGAGAAGATTTAATTGATGATTTTATTTGCGGTTGATTTACGCCATGCGCAGGAGGTATTGGCTGTTAGACTCTGTGATAAGCTCACATTTTGTTCCTTTCCTTAAAGGAAAACCGTTGTGACACCTTCACAAAAGGTGCTTTTAAACCCACAACTCAGTCTTGGGACTTTGCATCCATCATCTTCAGCATCATCATAGGCAGTCCCTCGAAAGCGAGGAAGACTTGCTTCCACTCTAAAAGTGAGTTCTCAGGTGACTGTACAGTCCAATATGGAAATTACAGTCTCTGTCACAGGTGGGATAGACAGTGGTTGAAGGAAAGGGTGGGTGGGGAGTCTGGTTTGCCTCACGCTCCTTCCGCTGCCTGCGCTTGGTTTCTGCATGCTCTCGGCAACAAGACTAGAGGTGCTCAGTGTTCTCCTGGATGCTCTTCCTCCACTTAGGGCAATCTTTGGTCAGGGACTCCCAGGTGTCGGTGGGGATGTTGCACTTTATCAAGGAGGCTTTGAGGGTGTCCTTGAAACGTTTCCTCTGCCCACCTGGGGCTCGCTTGCCGTGTAGGAGTTCCGAGAAGAGCGCTTGCTTTGGGAGTCTTGTCTCGGGCATGTGGACAATGTGACCCACCCAATGGAGCTGGTCGAGTGTGGTCAGTGCTTCGATGCTGTGGATGTTGGCCTGAGCGAGAACACTGACCTTGGTGCATCTGTCCTCCCAATGGATTTTCAGGATCTTGCGGAGGCAGCACTGGTGGTACTTCTCCAGCGCTTTGAGGTGTCTACTGTATATGGTCCACGTCTCTGAGCCATATAGGAGGGCGGGTATCACTACTGCCCTATAGACCATAAGCTTGGTGCCAGATTTGAGGTCCTGGTATTCGAACACACACTTCCTCAGGCAACCGAAGGCTGTGCTGGCGCACTGGAGGCAGTGTTGGACCTTGTCATCGATGTCTGCCCTTGCTGATAGTAGGTTCCTGAGGTATGGAAAATGGTCCACGTTGTCCAAGGCCATTGTGACACCTTCACAAAAGGTGCTTTTAAACCCACAGTCTTGGGGCTTTGCATCCGTGAGGACACTGATCGGACTAGAGTGCTTAAAGACATTTGAGTGGTTTTAAAGTATTTAAAATCTGAGGTGTCTGAAATATTTTATTTTAGGACATCATTTCGGGGCTGATGTGCAGCCATTCCTTTCTTGATCTGTTGTATTCCCTGGAATTTAGAAGGTTAAGAGGTAATCTGATCGAAGTTTTCAGGATATTAAGGGGAACAGATAGGGTACATCAAGAGAAACTATTTTCGCTGGTTGGGGAGTCTAGGACTAGGGGGCATAGTCTAAAAATTAGAGCCGCACCTTCCGTAGTGAAGTTAGGAAACACTTCTACACACAAAGGGCGGTAGAAGTTTGGAACTCTCTTCTGCAAACGGCAGTTGATGCGAGGTCAATTGTTAATTTTAAATCGGAGATTGATAATTTTAAGTTAACCAAAGGGATTAAAGGTTATGGGCCAAAGGCGGGTATATGGAGTTACGTCGCAGATCAGTCATGATCTCATTGAATGGCGGAGCAGGTTCGAGGGGCTGAATGACCTACTCCTGTTCCTCTGTTCCTTCCTGTGTTCGTATGATCTCCTGGAAGATGGTGGGGGTAACATAATCTTACGCAAAAGGAATTATCGTTTCTTTGAAATATTTTTCAATGCACAGCAAAAAGATACAACTTCGCACAAACACAAAAAGTTGCACTGTGATGCGCAGATTTGTCAGCCATCACCATCACTAATGTCAAGGTTTGATGACTTATCCCCATCTCCTGCCCACAACGCTCCCCCCTCCTTTCCTCAAGGTACAGTTCCACTGGCATCCACAGCCCTCTCTGCGACTTTGCCCAAGGGATCCCCTTTCAGGGTGAACCTGCTATTTGAATGTGGGAGTCTTCACCGCCCAGCCCAATCTTGCTGTTGCCTGACGTTCAGGAGGTGACCTGCAGCTCCAGCTGAAATCAGCTAACTTAATAAGGAGGCCGGGACCCAGCCTGCCTACCCTGTCAACACTCGGGCAGATAATTGGGAAGACAGACAATTAGATGCTCCATTATAATATGCTGTTGAATTACTCAGAATTTTTTGTTTGCCTGATAAAATATAGTTGTGCTCGAGTGTGTTGGAAAGTGGTAATAGTCAAGGGTTCAGGTAAAATTACAGTAAATTGGGATACCGATGCATTCATCATTTGAACCCCAAAATTATATTCTGGTCTGTAATTCATTCAACACACTTTCCTGCGGATAACATACCCAAGAGCAATTTATAATCTTTGGATAATGACATAAACTGGGAACGCAAGGCAAGTGCATTTGTAATTGTCATCCAAACTCCAAGGTGAGATTACTGCCTTGAAATCACTCCCATATCTCCCATAAATCGCATAGCAGAGGGATGGGCATGGGGACATGGGGTACTGTTACTGCACCAAGTCCCGTTCACCCCTCACCCTGGTGCTCGCTGGCCTCCATTGGCTCCCAGTCCAGCAACACCTCGATTTTAAAATTCTCATCCTTGTTTTCAAATCCATCCATGGCCTCACCCCTCCTTATCTCTGCAATGTCTTCCAGTCCTACAACCCTCCGAGATCTCTGTGCTCCTCCAATTCTGGCCTCTTGCGCACCCCTGACTTTCATCACTCCACCATTGGCGGCCGTGCTTTCTGCTGCCTCAGCCTAAAGCTCTGGAATTCCCTCTCTAAACCTCTCCATCTCTCTACCTCTCTCTCCTCCTTTAAGAGGCTTCTTAAAACCTACCTCTTTGACCAAGCTTATGGTCGCCTGTGCTAATTCCTTCTTTATGTGGCTTGATGTCAAATCTTGTTTGATAAGCACTCCTATAGAGCACCTTGGGATGTTTTACTACGTTAAAGGCGTTATATAAATGCAAGTTGTTGTGGCATGTTTGGCCCATCTTTTTCTATCATGACACTTTCATATATTGATGTACAATTCACAGAAATGCAAGCGATCATGACACAATCCCTTGAAAGTTAATCAAGTGATTCTTTTGCAGCTGATTACTGGAAAATAACAACTTTTATTTATATAGCGCCTTTAACATAGTGTAACATCCCAAAGCGTTTCACAGGAGTGTTATGCAACAAAAAATTTGACCAAGAACTGTGAAGCCTTAAAGTCGAGAAACATTCCTCCCAAGGATCTGCTGAAAATGTTTTTGCTGCCCAGTGTAGAAGGGAAGGAACACTTGCTAAATAATATTAGTGTTTGCTTTGTTGCTCTAAAGATACTTTCACAAAATGTCAGCGGAGCAGGGAGTCGGTCTCTCGACTGTATCTGTCATGTAGGTATGCTTGGGTTACTAGCCACCAGGGGGCACCACTGTCGGAGGTCATTGGGCTGTACGCACATGTGTGCGGGTCAGGTATATAAAGCAAGCCACGATGTAATGTTGGAACTTTGCGCCCGAATAAAGCTGAGCCAGGTTCGCACCTGAGTGAGTTTAAAGTGTTCAGTCTATTGAGTTATTGCGTACTTATCAGTATCAACCTTGGAAGATGCTGCCTTTCATATTGGGGAGCAGACCAATCATGATCTAATGACAGAGCAGGCTTGTGGGGCTCAAATGGTCTATTCCTATTCTGATGAAACTGAAAGTTGACTCTCTGTGGACTATCATCTTTACTTAGGCCAGGCCTGAAATCCAGTTCTGATTTGTTAGTAAGGTGACAGCAGCCTCACTGTGTGCTGTGGAGCAGAAGGAGCGGGGGGGGGGGGGGGGGGGGGGGTGGGGGGAGGTGGGAGGGAGATGCCTGATGTTATTCCGAATGGCCTAGGCGATGCTCCACAAGGTAGACACAGAGAGGATGTTTCCACTCATGGGGGAATCTAGAACTAGGGGGCATAGTTTGAGAATAAGGGGTCGCCCATTTAGAAAAGAGATGAGAAGGAATTTCTTCTCTCAGAGGGTTGTAAATCTGTGGAATTCTCTGCCCCAGAGAGCTATGGAGGCTGGGTCATTGAATATATTTATGGTGGAGACGGACAGATTTTTGAACGGTAGGGGAGTGAAAGGTTACGGGGAGCGGGCAGAGAAGTGGAGCTGAGCCCATGATCAGATCAGCCATGATCTTATTGAATGGCTCGAGGGGCCAAATGGCCGACTCCGGCTCCTATTTCTTATGTACTCAAGACTTTCTGCCGAGGTTATCCCACTTCTCCACCGTAACGTGGGCGTAAGAACCATGGGAAGCCCAGTAAAATGGTGTCAACGCTGGTTATGGAATCGTTTTCTGCAAAGGTATGGTGGACAAGTTGGAGTACCTCGGCAGGAAGTCACTACTTAGACCCAGCAGCTTATAATACTTGCAGTTCGAGGTTGGACAAACCTTCCAGCCACCCTGTAAAGGTTGGTGATTGTTGTTGTGCAAACGTCTCTCTTCTGTAGCAAGCTGTGCAGATTAATCAAATCTAATCTACCATATGTGTGAATCAACAGAAAATGAAATAATAAACAGAGTCTCTTATCAGTGAGCCAGGTGGTATGGACATGGTACATTATTAGTCATGCAGAATCGGCACTGCAGACAATTGCTAACAATATTGTGATAACCAGAACAAACAATGAAATGTGTACTCAGCAGGGATGAACAGTCGGAATTCAGCTTTGGTCCCGGCCTCAGCACTATCGGGTGGGTCAGAGATCAAAACCCCAAGCCAAACCTCAAGTTCCCTCAATTCGTTTGGGCTCCAACCATCTCTCTATCTGGCAAGGAGGAGCAAGAACATCTATTGCTACCACACTTCCCGTTAACCGGGCCCCTGGCGGAAATTGCCAATTAACACTGTAAGTAATGCGTGCCTGGGCCTTTTCGGAGAAAGCAACGACGATGAATCCAATAAGGATAAACGACGTTGGACGATAGCCTAAAGCGCCGATGGGGGACCAGCCGGCCTTTGTACATCTCTCCCGATTTTCCTTTCCGTTAACGTCAATGGCCAGTGAAGCCAGCCGGAGCGTTCTCAGCTCAGGCCCCGACCAGCTCTATCCTAAAATGGCATTCATGGGTCCTATGTAGGTCTTCTACAGCTTGAAACAGGCAGGCTGTTCGTCCGCCCAGCGGTAGGCCCCTGGTAGTGGGCCGATTGACAGTGTTGTCGGTAAGACGACCTACCCCAGTTTCAGCAAGTTAAAGTCTAACAACCGCAACAACTTGTATTTATATAGCACCTTTAACTAGTAAAAAGTCCCAAGCCACTTCACAGGAGTATTGTAAGACAAAAATTTGACACCGAGCCACATAAGAAGAAATTACAGCAGATGATCAAAAGCTTGGTCAAAGAGGTAGGTTTTAAGGAGCGTCTTAATGAGGAAAGAGGGGCAGAGAGGTTTAGGGAGGGAGTTCCAGAGCTTAGGGCCCAGGCAGCTGAAGGCACGGCCACCAATGTTTGAGCGATTATAATCAGGGATGCTCAAGAGGGCAGAATTAGAGGAGTGCAGATATCTCGAGAGATTGTGGGGCTGGAGGAGATTACAGAGATAGGGAGGGGCGCGGCCATGGAGGGATTTGTAAACAAAGAGAAGAATTTTGAAAGCGAGGCGTTGCTTAATCAGGAGCCAATGTAGGTTGGCGAGCACAGGGGTGATGGGTGAACGGGACTTGGGGCGAGTTAGGAGACAGGTAGCCAAGTTTTGGATCACCTCTAGTTTACATAGGGTAGAACGTGGGAGGCCAGCCTGGAGGGTGTTGGAGTAGTCAAGTCTAGACTGAAGCTTAAATTTAATTTTAGTTCAAAGTTACTTCAGTTGAATTACTGGATAATTTAAATTTGAATTGTGCTGCTTCATTCCAATTGCGTGGTTTGAATTAAAGAAAGAACAAAAGAAAGACTTGCATTTATATAGCGCCTTTCACGACCACCGGACGTCCCAAAGCGCTTTACAGCCAATGAAGTACTTTTGAAGTTGTAATGTGGGAAACGCAGCAGCCGCCAATTTGTGCACAGCAAGCTCCCACAGACAGCAATGTGATAATGACCAGATAATCTGTTTTTGTTATGTTGATTGTGGGACAAATATTGGCCAGGACACCGGGGAATAACTCCCCTGCTCTTCTTCCAAATAGTGCCATGGGATCTTTTACGTCCACCTGAGAGAGCAGATGGGGCCTCGGTTTAACCTTTAAAGACGGATGAGACGTTATTGTAGCGGGAGAAAAACCCCTCTGAATTAACAGGAGAGGACTGGCAGTTCCCGAGGATTATATTACAATGAAAATTCCATGCAATCAATATAATACACATTGGTCAACATTTTAGTTTGGACTATTCTGCATTAACTGCAAGCTGGAGATGAGAATTAAGAACCATTTAAATACTTTGTGCCATTTAGCCTGTTGTACACAGCTCACTTTGGGCCTCTAATCATCTCTTTTACAAGGGAACAACAGGGGCATTGTGTTTTTGAGAAAACAAATATTTTTATTGCAGGAAGATCTGGAAACAAGTTCCTGGAACACATAACATGACTGAAATTTAGAACTGATCTCATGTTTGATATGACTGTTGCATTCTAATAGGAGTTACTTCAAGACAATGCATCTATTACATGCCCCTGTGATGTGGCAACACTGTAATGTCAGGGAGCGGGTGCAAATTAAGACATGTCTGGGATTTTGTGTGGTTTTTTTTCAATGAAACCTTATTAAAGTGGTTTTGTCTTGTATGCCAGTGACTTAGTCATTTTCAACCATCAATCCATTCGTTGTCTCGAAAACAGTATTAATAATGTTCCTTGTATGCTTAATTAGTTTATAAGTATCAATACGATAGAACATTTTGTCATACTCTTAATTCAGTGCCTCACATTGTTTTTACAACCAGTGAAAGGAGATACCTGTAATTGCAAGTGCTTCCTCTCCAAGTTATACAGTTCATAATTTTCTCTCCAGATACATACTCTGAATGGGCATTGGCTTGTTGTGGACCAGCAGAGGGATTTAGGGGTACAGGTTCATGGGACATGAAAGCCATAGAAAATAGCGAATGGAATTCTATGTTTTATCTCAAGAGGTGTAGAATATAAAGGCCAAAAGGTAATGGATGAGCCTATATAAAACAAGAAGAGCTGTTAGAGTACTGTTTACAGGGTGCGGTAGCATAGTGGTTATGTTATTGGATATGCTATTAGACTAGTAATCTAGAGTCCTGGACTAATGATCCAGAGACACGAGTTCGAATCACACCACAGCAAATTCAATTAATTAAATAAATCTGGAATAAAAAGCTAGTATCTGTAATGGTGACCATGAAACTACCGGATTGTCATAAAAACCCATCTGGTTCACTAATGTCCTTTAGGGAAGGAAATCTGCCGTTCTTACCTGGTCTGGATTGTATGAGACTCCGGTGCCACACAATGTGGTTGACTCTTAACTGCCCTCTGAAATGGCGGCTCACCTCCACCTTCTCAAGTGCAATTAGGGATGGGCAATAAACACCGGCGATGCGCACATTCCATGAACAAATAATAAAAAACTGTGCGCAATATTGGGCTCCATGCTGTAGGAATGATATTGAGGGGTTAGAGTGGGTGCAATACAGAGTCACGAGGTTGCTGCCTGGTGTGAGAAAAGACAAGTATGAAGAAATATGAAAAAATTGGACCTTTTTTGGTTGGAACAATGTAAATTACAGGGCAAGATGATAGAGGTGTATAAAATTATGAAAGGATCAGATAATGTAGATAGAAGACAGACTGTTTCCAATAGTTGAGGTGTCTAGAATAAGGGGGCCATCGTTGCTAGATTAAATAAAAGAGATTTAGAACAGAGAGCAGGAGAAGCTTCTGTACACAGACACAATTCAACTCCAGGGTTAGTGGTTGAGAAAGAAACTATGCTTTGAGATGTCCGGTGGTTGTGAAAGGTGCTATATAAATGCAAGTCTTTCTTTTTTTTCATTTCTTCCATGTTTGCTATCTACCATATCCCTTTTTTACTTACTGTAAAGTGCTCTGAGATAACTTCCTGCAAATAAGGAGCGCTGTATAAATGTAAGTTGTTTTCACAGTTTTAGGACAAAGAATTATAATTTTGCAAGCCCACCATTACATGTTACTGAAATCTCATGACACTAGTATTACATATCCATATACTGCCTCCTTCAATCTAATAAACTGGATTTGGCAGTCAGCGGTGAACGAACGGCGCTCATCATTCATTAAACTTTCACTTGCCAACAGACTTTCTGTGGTCTTTTGCACTGGAAATTCCAGCGCAGTGCCCCCTAGAGGGGATTGGGGACCTGTGTCAACAGGGCAAGCAACTGTGTTTCTCCTTAACCAATCCGATTGAAGAATCCTTACTGAGTCACGCAGAGTCTAAACCAGGAAGTGTAAGTTCAAATAATTAATTCAACGTCAAGTCATGTACAGAAAGCAAAATAGAGAGAGGGAATGAAAGATGGGAATAAGAGAGAGAGAGAGAGCGAGATAAGAGACAGAAAGAAAAAATTTAAAAAATGTTATTTTAATTCTTAACATCTACAACAACAATTAAAATCTGAAGGAATGAGACTCCACACTTGTAAAAGTTAATGTTTAGTAATTAAGAATTATCACATAGTTAAAAATTCACTTACAATTGAATGGACAGGCTCTAACTTTTTCTGGCGTGTTAGTGGGTATCTAACACGTAAGTACCACAATTCACGCCATTCATGTATGTGAATGCCGAGTCTCTCGTTGTGGTACCGGAGTAGTGAAGCTTGTAAAGGAGCAGGGAAACTCGGACAGTAACTTCCTGATTTCAGTGTTTAACTCCATATGTGCGAACACCGGAAAGTTACTGTCCGATTTACTGCTTAATAACGGTGACCGCTGATAGTCTGACCATTATTGCTGCCACAAAATCCGGGCCACTGTCTTTATTTCTATTCTCTTCCTTCCCTCATTCCCTGTGCTTATACCAGTTTGTTATTTTCAGCTTTCACAACTTCATCCAGACTTCATTCCTTGGATAAGCACTGCAAGAGGAAATTGTTTAGCGCTCAAAATTCGCGTGCAATTTAACTTGTTGCCTCTGGCAGTTTTGAAATTTTATTGCTGATTACTTTGCACTGTGAAGGAAAAGGCGGAAGTGCAATAGATGGCAGAATTTCCCCGTTACAACAATAATGTGTATTTATATAGCGCCTTTAACGTCGTAAAACATCCCAAGGCGCTTCACAGGAGTGTTATAAGACAACAACAAAACATTTGATACCGAGCCATATAAGGAGAAATTAGGACAGGTGACCAAAAGCTTGGTCAAAAAGGTAGGTTTTAAAGTGCGTCTTCAAGGAGGGAATAGAGGTAGAGAGGCAGAGAGGTTTAGGGAGGGAGATCCAGTGCTTGGGGCCCTAGGCAACAGAAGGCACGGTCACCAATGGTTGAGGAGATTACAGAGATAGGGAGGGGCGAGGGCATGGAGGGATTTACAACAAACTCCTCCCGTATTCCCATTGGTAGCTCTTCAGTATGGTTGGTAGAGAACATCATACCTCAACAAACTTACCTCCTCCTGCTGCCACAAACAGATGAACAAGCCCAATTTGCTGGTTTGGATATGTTTCTCCTAATATGGCTATCATGTCTGGGTAACATTTGGTGAGCACGTTATAAGATAATTCTTGGGCGACAGTATTGAACTGTGTTGTAATGAGGGTCACATGTGTGTTCAAAAGTCATGATTTTCAGCATTCATTTGGGACTATGAAATGCGTAGGCAGTAAACATGGGTACTAAAATCATTCCCCACATCTGTAAATAATTTGTTAAAACAATTTTACAAAACAAAATGTAAACTATTTTTAACCAACTATCAGTGGCATAATCAAATTTGTTGGACGAAGCATTAGAATTTAGCTATTTAAAGAAAAAGATTAACACCACGTGATATTTGACAACGCTTTGTAGAGGCGGACAGCGCTACAAACTGGGGGAGACTGAGGGGGTCACTTTGCAAGGGTCGATTTCAAAATTCTCATCCTTGTCACCCCTCCCTAATCTCTGTAATCTCCTTCAGTCTCACAACCCCCCAAGATGTCTGTGCTCTTCAAATTCTGTCCTCTTGGGCATCCCTGCTCAACCATCGGTGGCCGTGCCTTCAGCTGCCCGGGCCCCAAGCTCTGGAATTCCCTGCTGAAACCTCTCCGCCTCTCTACCTCTCTTTCCGCCTTTAAGCCGCTCCTTAAAACTTACGTCTCTGACCAAGCTTTTGGTCATCTCCACTAATTTCTTCTTATGTGGCTCGGTGTCAAATTCATTTGTTTTGTCTGGTAACACTCCTGTAAAGCGCCTTGGGATGTTTTACTATGTTAAAGGCACTATATAAATACAAATTGTTGTTGTTGTTGGGTCTGCTCCCTGCTTGGTGGCTCGCTAGGTGTGAGTGCAGGTCACAAAATTGGCCCAGCAGTGTTATGTCCCGGTCTCCAACCAGCACTCCTATCTAGTGAAACTTGGCAAAATTACCCCAATGTACAGATAGGTACTTGGATGGATGGAAAATAACCCATGGAGCTTGCCTGAGATTCTGGTATGTGCTCCCTGGTGGGCAAAGCTCCTGGTAAGTAGCACAATGCCAGAAAAAGAACCCCATCCCAAACTATCAGTCATGTTGCCACCCCATGCCTGCCTCTATCCTGCTCTGGTTTAAATTTGGACGAGGCACAGGATGGCAACCCAAACAGTATGTGGCAGGAAAGGATCCCATCTCAACAAATGGGAAATAGACCCTTGTTTGAGTTATTTCTCTCGCCCCCTTTGCCAATGACGCCATTTTGAAGTCCTGACCTCATGTTCTCCCGACTTGAGAACTGTGCATGGAGACAAGGATCAATATCAGCTCCAAATGTTCCAGTCACTTGATGCTGTCACACAGAGAACAACATCAGCTCAAATATATGGGACTGGCTCCTCTTCCACCGCTCTGGCCTTCCTGCACTGCACGGCATACCCTAGGAGACTATAGGGCTCGACTTTTGCCGTCACTTTCGGCGGTTTCTCGGCAGTACAGCTGTTTTTTGATGAAAAACCGTACGGCGAAATTGTCCTTTTTATTTTTACAGAGTTCCACCCACATTTTGAAAAGACCACGTGCAGCTGCGCGCACCGCCGAGAAAACCGCCAGGATCTAAGTTTTGCCTCAACGGGGACCCATACATACCGCCCACGAAAAGCTCCCTGAAACGGGGCGGTAGGTGAGTACACTGCAAAGAAAGGTAAGTTAAAGGTTCTTATAATCATTTTTTTAAATTTTAAAACGCCAATTACGTTAAAAAATGTCTTGAGAATGTGTTATAACTTTTTATTTTTTGTTTAAGTGAAAAAATATTTTTTGAGTCCCCCCCCCCCCCCCCCCTTCCCTAGACCCAACCACAGCCACGGATTAAAATACTTACCATCCATTCTGGCAAGAACCGCCCGTTTCACCTAGTTTTGCCTTTGACCGCCGAGAAACCGCCGAGAATCTTGGTGAAAGATCCATTTTCTCGCCGGGCGGTATTTCTTACCTCATTAATGGAAATTTTCACCGGCGTTAATTGCAGAAGCTTAGCGGTCTTTTCTGGGCGGAAATCAGGCAGTGCGGGCTTTGGGGAAAGTCTAGCCCAGAGACTACGCAGGTGACCAGCTCTTCTCTGTTGTTCTGCTATTTATTCTTTGGAAGTACACAAAGCAGCCCAAGATTATATAGGATTACATAGGATATACAGGGCAGAAACAGGCCATTCGGCCCAACCAGTCTATGCGGCGTTTATGCTCCACTCGAGCCTCCTCCTGTTCTTCCTCATCTAACTTTATCAGCATAACTCTTTATTCCCTTCTCCCTCATATGCTTGTCTAGCCTCCCCTTAAATGCATTGATACTATTCACCTCAGATACTATTCACCTCAATCACTTCCTGTGATAGTGAGTTCCACATTCTCACCACTCTTTAGGTAAAGAAGTTTCTTCTGAATTCCCTATTGGATTTCTTGGTGACTATCTTATATTGATGGCCTCTAGTTATGCTCTTCCCCACTCTCTGTATCCATTCTATCAAAATCTTTCATAATTTTAAAGACCTCTATTAGGTCACCCCTCAGCCTTCTTTTTTCAAGAGAAAAGAGACCCAGCCTGTTCATCCTTTCCTAATATGTATAACCTCACATTTCTGGTAAATCTTCTCTGCACCCTCTGCAGTGCCTTATATTCTTTTTTATAATATGGCGACCAGAACTCTAACTGGTCTAACCAAGGTTTGATCCAGGTTTAGCATAACTTCCCTACTTTTCAATTCTATGGGCTAGAACCTCCATTTTTTTGCATGTTTAACGCCTACTTAATGCCCATTTTACCACTGAAATGACGTATAATGCCCATTTTGGTACAAAATGGAAACTGGCGAACATTTTTTGTAAACTTATCGCCGAGCGTTACTTTCCCCATGTGCTTAACGGCGAGAAAAAATATTACCGCCCGCTCACTTTTTTGGGATGGAATTAGCAGAATGGGCGAATTCAACGCCCATAATATCGCCCAGCATTACTTTCCACTCGTATTTAATGCCGAGATTCAATATTAACGCCCGCCCACTTTTTTTTGTCGTAAAGACCATATTTACTGAAACTAGCGGCCATGAGATCGCCCAGCGTCAATTTCACCACCTCGCACACATATCGGCCACAATATCGCTCGCCCTAAAAAACACCCATAAAAAGTGGAACTGACCGGAACTAATCACAGCGTTATGGACGCCATGTTCTAGATCACATGCCGCATCCTTTAAAAGGCTGCTGTGCTTCAACCTCGGCGGAGTTCGGGTGTACTCTGCAGGTCGTTGATGTGAACATCTGTAAAAACATCTTGACCACACTGTGACCGATTGGAATTGAAGAGGTGTGTTCGTCGGGACATTCCTTGTTTGTGACCAATCGGTGGAAAACAGAGCTACTACAATGGGGCCTGTCCTTTCTCACCCTTTCTTGGTGACCAAATACATGCAGCAGACTCGACATCGCTGAAGGGACGCTCCACTGCAGTATGTGCCCAACGTAAGATATGACAGACAGGTGAGGAGGACCAGATGTTACACCCCCAGCAAGTACAAGGAGAAGCATTTTTCCCTCGACTTGCCCGACACCACCTGCCTTCGGAGACTGCGCTTCCACAAAGAGGTTGTCACTGAGGTATGCCAGCTGATAAGGGCAGATCTGCAGCCTGCCAGCACCATCAGTACTGCACTGTCCGTCGAGGTCAAAGTCACCATGGCACTGTCGTTCTACGCCTCGGGTTCTTTTCAGGTCACAGCTGGCGATATTTGCGGTCTGTCTCAGCATGCCACACATCGCTGCATTAAACAGGTCACTGAAGCCCTGTACGCATGCAGGAGGGACTTGATCTGCTTCCCTATGACCAAGGAGGCACAGAGTGAGGGCTTTAGGATTCTCCAGAATTGCAAACTTCCCCAAGGTGCAGGGAGCAATAGACTATACGCACATCGCGATGCGGGCACCTTTTCAGGATGCAGAGGTTTTCAAGAACCTTAAGGGATTCCACTCCCTGAATGTCCAACTGGTTGTCGACCACCAGCAAATTATACTGGCAGTGAATGCTCAATTTCCGGGCAGCATCCATGATGCTCACATCCTGTGTGAGAGCACTGTATCTGACTTGTTTAACACAATGAGCCACAAGGTCAATGCTGGATGCTTGGTGACAAAGGATATGGCCTCACCACCTGGCTGATGACCCCCGCTGCGTGACACCCACACCGAGGCCGAGAGGTGATACAATGAGAGCCACAGAACAACTTGCAATATCGTTGAGAAAACCATTGGAGTGCTGAAGCAGTGCTTCAGATGCCTGGACCACTCAGGAGGCGAGCTCCAATACCACCCTGAGCAGGTAGCTCAATTTATGGGGTCTGCTCCATGCTACACAACTTGGCTATCAGGAGGGGACAAGAATTGCCTGATGAGTCTGACAGTTCACCTCACCAGAGAGAGGAAGAGGAGGACGAGGGGGCAGATGCTGACATCGGCCCAATCAGGCTGACGCTGAAGCCATGCCCCCGCCCCCCTGTAGACCACATGAAAGGGCCGATGGTGCATGATAGCTGCAAGAGCCTTACATCAGGAGCTCATCAATAATCGCTTTGCCTGAAAGAATCCCCAGCGTGTAATGGTGCAGCTATCGGAGCCAATGTGCTACAAGGTTTTGTTAAATAAAAAACATTTAAACTGAACATTAGTCTGAAATCATCAGTATTTCTGTACCAACCAACCCTCCCCCACCGCCGCCCCCCCACCTCCGCTCCTCCTTCTCACCTCTACCCCTTCCCCTTCCCTTCCTGACTCCAAGCCGCCTGGCCGAGGAGCTCCTCAGGTGATGTTCCATTGGGGGGAGTGGGGTGACAGCTGAACCGCTGCTTGGATGGGTACGGGAGAGGAAGGTCCCGAGGTGGGAACGTGCTCTGAGCCAGAAGCAAGATGTTGCTCCTGGCTCTCATGTGTGGTTGGCAATGGGGGTGCATCACCTTGAGGTGCAGTGCCGCGCTCCGGGACCACTGGGAGCCCTCTGCCACCAGTGTTCCTGGCTACCAGCTCCAGGGCCTCCTCTATCCCTTCCATATTATATCTTATTTGTTGGACAAAAACTCGATGCCAACTATGTTCTTGGTGCTTAGTAGGCTTTTTGCTACTGGTGAATCTCCGTCGTGCCTCCCACAACAGCCAGACAAGCACACACCACAGCCAGTGCTTCTGAGCTCCCTCTCGCTCTGTCTCCTCTTCTGCGCATGTCATGATGACCTTTGACCTCCTGAATCACGGGAATCGAGCGTTGCAATGCCATTGCTAAGGACGTCCACACTTTACGGCAGAAGGTCAAAAAGATTTAACGCTACCGCCCATTTGATATCGCTCACGGTAATGCCCATTTTCAAAAATGGAAACTTGGTGTTTTGAGAATGGGCGGGAAGCCCGCGATCTGAAAACCCTTTTTCAATGCCCACGCCGGAAATAAGCCCTTTACCTCTAGAAACAAACCCTAGTGCTTGGTTTGCTTTTTTTATGGCCTTGCTAACCTGTGTTACAACTTTTAGTGATTTGTGCTAAGATGACTTTTACTCCTCCTTATTCTTCCAAGATCAATAGGAACTTAGCAACTATTTAATATGCAGTGCTCCAACCAATTTATGGTACGATACCTACATGCCGAATGCACTTATAGTAATATCAATACCAGCATTTATATAAGGCCTTATCTTGTTGAATTGTCTTCAAATGCTTCAGACAAGTTACTTATGGACAACAATATTTGTCATGTAGGCAAACGTAGTAGCTATTAAGAACACATAAGAACATAAGAAATAAGAGCTGGAGTAGGCCATTTGGCCCTTTGAGCCTGCTCCACCATTCAATAAGATCATGGCTGATCTTCGACCTCAACTCCATCTTCCCGCACTATCCCCATAGCCCTTAATTCCCTTAGTTCCCAAAATGCATCGACCTCTGTCTTGAATATACTCAATGACTCAGCACCCACAGTCCTCTGGGGCAGAGAATTCCAAAGATCCACCACCCTTTGAGTGAAGAAATTTCTCCTCATCTCAGTCCTAAATGGTCGACCCCTTATTTTGAGACTGTGACCCCGTGTTCTAGTGTTCTTGTGTTCTAGATTCCCCAGCCAGGGCAAACATTTTCTCAACAGTAACCCTGTCAAGCCCCTTAAGAATTTTATATGTTTAGATTAGATCACCTCCCATTCTTCTAAACTCTACGAAATATAGGCCTAGTCTACTCAATCTCTCCTCATAGGACAACCCCTCATCCCAGGATGCTTTTTGCATCATAAATGTCCCACAAACAGCAACAAGATGAATGTCCAGTTAAACTGATTATAGGCAATTTTGGTTGATGGAGAAATGTTAGCCAGGACCCTGGAAGAATTCCCATTATTTTTTCAAACAATGCCATTGGACCTTTAACACTCACCTGCACCAGCAGGACAGGTAGTTCAACATCTCCCTGAAATCCGGCATATCTAATAATGTAACACTCCCTCTGTATAGAACTACACGGCACTGTACCACTCCTGTACAGTACACAGTTAGGAAGCAAGATACAGTAATCCTATATTTGGTGAGGTTCATGCAGCAAATAAATTCGTGCATCTTCCAGAGTAAGCTTCTCTTCCAACCCAGCGGCAATTCAAAAACATAATTTTCTTCCCTACTTAGCTGTAATTTACCCTAACGAGTGTTAAAGTAAGTTAATCTGGTGCCTCTATTATTAACGGATTGTATGTGCAAATTTAAATCTGGATTATAATTATAAACTGATTTACTCCAGTTGATTTGGTTGGTTTTAATTTAAAAAATGTTTTAAACTCTCCTCTCCATAGGGCACGATTTTTAAAAAAAATTAGCCTTGTTGCAAGTCCGTTTTTTGCTTTGTGAGCTGATATTAACCTGATTAAAATAAATATGGGAAAAACGTATACGCCCCACTGCAATCTGCTGCCCATCTCGGAGCCAAACATATTTTTTTGATTTTCCTTTTGGCACCTAACCCTCGCTAATAGCCCTCTGTATCTCTGCTTATCAGGGAACTCCTTAAAACGTCATCTACTGTCATTAGCAACATGTACTCTGTGTTTGCTACAGCAGCAGAAATGAGTTTATTTAAAAAAAATGAAAATAGGATGGTGAGCCTCATAATTGTGATTACTCTTCGGTCAGAAAGGCTACAAAGTACCGAGAATGCAATGTAACATCAATAATTGCCTGCAAATTGCCTTAAAATCCAGCCCAATATAAAATACGCCGACAAAAAAAAATTATTTCTACAGCTGGGAGTTTGTAGTCATTCCTGAATGATTGTTGAAGTGTTAACTATTTTTTTTTTAATTGAGAAACCTAAATGAATGTTCACTGGGTAGGACGTCACTGATGGTTGCAAAGGAGGGTGCAACGAAGGTCCAGTAGACTGATTCCTTGAGCTGTCCTATGAGGAGAGGTTGAGCAGACTAGGCCTATAGTACTTAGAGTTTAGAAGAATGAGTGGTGATCTCACTGAAACGTATAAAATGCTTAAGGGTCTTGACAGGGTAGATGCTGGGTGGATGTTTCCTCTGGCTGGGGAAGTCGAGAACCAGAGGTCACAATCTCAGAGTAAGGGGTTGGCCATTTAGGACTGAGACCAGGAGAAATTTCTTCACTCAACGGGTTATGAATCTTTAGAATTCTCT
Organism: Pristiophorus japonicus; assembly: GCF_044704955.1. Lineage (NCBI taxonomy): Eukaryota > Metazoa > Chordata > Chondrichthyes > Pristiophoridae > Pristiophorus > Pristiophorus japonicus. Next base: position 13,870,866 of record NC_091994.1, read on the forward strand.
ACCCCAGAGGGCTGTGGCTGCTCACTTGTTGTGTATATTCAAGAAAAAGATCGATAGACTTTTGGATACTAAGTGAATCTTGGGATATAGGGATAGTGCACGAAAGTGGAGTTGAGGTAGAAGATCAGCCATGATCTTATTGAATGGTGGAGCAGGCTCGAGGGGCCGAATGGCCGACTCCTACTTTTATTCTTTATATTCTTATGAAAGAGAAATGGAACGATGCAAATCATGAAGCAGTGATTAGATGAAAGAAAAGACTTGCATTTATATAGCGTCTTTCATGACCACCGGATGTCCCAAACATTTTACAACCAATGAAATACTTTTTTGAAGTGTAGTCACTGTTGTAATGTGGGAAACATAGCAGCCAATTTGCACACAGCAAGGTCCCACAAACAGCAATGTGATAACGACCAGATAATCTGTTTTTTAGTTCTGTTGATTGAGGGATAAATATTGGCCAGGACACCGGGGTTAACTCCCCTGATCTTCTTCAAAATAGTGCTATGGGATCTTTTACATGCACCTGAGAGAGCAGACAGGGCCTCGGTTTGACATCTCATCTGAAAGACGGCACCTCCGACAGTGCAGCACTCCCTCGGCACTGCACTGGGGTGTCAGCTTGGGTTTTTGTGCTCAAGTGTCTGGAATGGGACTATGAACACACAGCCTTCTGACTCAGAGGCGAGAGTGCTATCCACTGAGCCATTGGCTGAGAGCTTAAAGATGACTTTAATCCTAGGTTTTAAATGTCAGTAGATGACAGCGGTGGGTGGGAGGGTGGTGTGGGGAGGGGGGGGCTGGGGTGGGGATGGTCAGGGGGGCTGGGGAGGGTGGGATGGGGAGTTGGTTGTGGGGAGTGTTAACTGAGGGAGGTAAGGAGTTCCAAATTTTGAGATCCTGGAAAAGAATGAGTTAGTGTAGGAGGCTGTGGAGAGCCTCAGTTTCAACACAGTGCGGATGCATAGAGGAGGAATAACATGTAGAACAATATGTTTCGAACATGGAGTCACACGAGAGGGAAGACCAGGGCAGCAATGACCACTGGATTCATAAGTTTATACTGGTGTTCCAAGAGGCTTACAAATTGTGCTCATAAAACCATTTAAAACTGCAAGCCCGGTAATATTGTTAAAGCGTAAAGAGGGAGCCTCACTATTAGCAGTGAAATAAGCAATTAATTAATTAGAAAAGAATTAGGATTAATATCAATAGTTCTTTTTCTACCTATTTATGATTTAAAAAGAAACAATGGGTTCTTGATATCATTGAGCAGCTGTGATGAATGTGACGGCGTGTGGGAGTATGTAATGTCACTGGAGACACATCCATTAAACCAGAATGTTTCAGTATCATGCCATTTTAACTGTGCATGGTAATTACGTTGCCTCACATGATCAGTAACCCTTCCCAGTCACTCAGTGTTTAACAATGCAATGAAATGTTGGGCAGAAAAACAGGCACAGTATTGAAATTCATCATCGTCCTTTCGACGTGTTCCAAGAATACAGCGGTGGGGGGACTCTGTCTTAATCTTAAAAAGATTTCCTCTTTCAAATGCGCTTGTTTTCCAGGTGGTGACGGTCTCTCACGGGGGACCCCGCACTGCAACTTGAAGTCTGTCAACCGCTTGCTGATCTCATCTCCTCGTCGCTGGTTCGTGGCGAGTTGATTGGCAGCAGCCCAGGGGCATCGGTGAATACAATGCACAGTTGCAGAGTTTAATCTCCAGTTGAAAAGTGTAAATGACGATCAAAAGAAATCACGTCTGAAATCCCAAATTACCCCAAGTGTGATCATTTGATATTAAGCATTAAAGAAAACCATTGCTGGAGGAGGTGGGGGGGGAACAGCTTCAATAGAATCCAAGGCCTCCCATATGTCTCCCGCACGTTTTAAATTAAACCTGTTGTTGTGAAGGCAATCTTTAGTGAAGGGCTTCTCTGAATGACATGTTATGGAGTGGATGGATCCTGTCAGGGATCAAGTCCATTGAAAGCAATGGCGCGTCACACAGCAGACACGGTTACGCCCAGATTTTATTTATTACTGATAAGCACAGTGAAGATCGAAGATCAACGGCACAGTACACCACACCAGAAAGGTTGAAAAGAGCAGGGCAGAAGGTGGGGTAAAACCAGAAGTCGTGCTTAGGTGACACCACGCTTGACTTTTAGAAGCCTGTACGGAATAGGAGGTAAGATTAAAGGAGGCAAGGAGTTCATAGAATCATAGAAAATTACGACACAGGAGGCCATTCGGCCCATCGTGTCCGTGCCAGTCGAAAAAGAGTTACCCAGTTTAATCCCACCTTCCAGCTCTTGGTCCGTAGCCCTGTAGGTTACGGCTGTTTAATTGCACATCCAAGTACCTTTTAAATGTGGTGAGGGTTTCTGCCTCTACCACCCTTTCAGGCAGTGAGGTCCAAACTCCCAACACCCTCTGGGGGAAGAAATGTTTCCTTATCTCCCCTCTAATCTTTCCACCAACTACTTTAAATCTATGCCCCCTGGTTATTGACACCTCTGCTAAGGGAAATAGGTCCTTCCTGTCCACTCTACCTAGGCCCCTCATAGTTTTATGCACCTCAATTAAATCTCCCCTCAGCCTCCTCTGCTCCAAGGAAAACAACCCCAGCCGATCCAATCTTTCCCCATAGCTAAGGCTTTGCAGTCCTGACAATATCCTTCTGAATCTCCTCTGCACCCTTCCTTAGCTTTAGATGGGTGGTGGAGAATGAGATGGGCTAGGAAATGGCGTGATGAGTCTTGATTTCAAAGCAGAGAGGAGGAGGTGCATCGAGGAGAGTACTTGGAGCTTCAACAAAGCAAAATCCACAAGTAGCGTTTACAAAATTGTTTGTGAGCTGTGACACCTTTTCTGGGGACTGGTGCTGGCTACACTTTGTTGGTGATCAGTCGAGAGCACAATGCACCTCATTTTCACTGCCTCTGCCAAATCGGAATGGGGTGGTCACGCTCTGAAAATCACGGCGCTGAGCTTACTGCCTCGACCCTGCTCCCGATCCACCCGTCACCATTTTGTGGAGGGCTTTGAAAAGTGCGGCCAACCCCCGTGTACAGGAGGCCGGACCTTGAAAATGGCTGAAGGCTCACATCGAGGACACCAGGCAAGGCCGCGCGATGCCTCTGCCCATCACCAACCCGATGTTTGCTGAAGGTTGATATCGGTCCCACTAAATCTCATCCAACATTGGTTTACAGAGCAAATTTGCGAGGCCAATGATTGCCATTTGGATGACGCCATGTGCCACTGCTCCGAGCGGACAGAAATCTTTTGAGGACACCAGCTGAAAGCAGCCAATTCCACTGGAAGATGCTGGGTGTGAATTACAGAGCAGAAACCTAATCAAAGGAAATCACGCCAGCCTGTAAATCATGAGAGAAAGCCTGAGCACTTTATTCAGAAGCTGAACCCTTGGCTGGGCTGCTGTGCTCATTCTTTTGACACAGCATCTGATAGTATTCATATCACACGGAGCTCGCCCATGTTTTGACCAAGGCTGATTCTTTTTGATACTTGGATTAGTGTTCAGTGATGTAGGACCTCACATGATCTCTGGCACTGACAGAGGACCTCACAGGATACCTACTTATTTAGGTAGTGAAAGGAGCTCATCATCCTCCTCCATATAAGATCATTCTCAACTCATCAAAAACAGGGCTTTTGATGTAGAATGAAATATGTCCTTCACGTAGAATCATAAAATCGAAGAGACCATTCAGCCCATCATGCCTGTGCCGTTTCTTCGGAACAGCTAGCCAATGAATCCCGCTATCCCCTTCTCTTTCCTCATAACCCTATAAATGTTTCTTTTTCCAGTAGATATCCAATTCCCCTTTGAAAGTTGTTATTGGGTCTGCTTCCGCCAGTCCTTTTGGGCAGTAAAACAGTCCCATGTATTCCTGTCTCATGTTTCCTCCTCCACTTCTCCAAGATCACTGCTGGTTTGCACTGGAACTGGAAACATTAGCTGGCATATTGAATTCAGGATGCTAATCATCCAGGGTTTCTGTGAACATTACAACAGTGACTACACTCCAAAAGTACTTCATTGGCTGGAAAGCGCTTTGAGACATCCGGTGGTCGTGAAAGGCACTATATAAATGTAAGTCTTTTTTTCTCTCAGTGCATTCCAGATCACAACAACTCGCTGAGTTAAAAAAAACTTCTCCCCGTCTCTCCTCATAGAAAGTATTCCCATGCCGAAGGCGGTCATACCCCTTTAAACATTTAGTAACTGCCAGTGGAGCACAGTCCCTTTAAATATATGGACTAGAATAGTACTGAAACATATCAAAGAGTAATCACATCATTGTTTGTACTGGCACAAACTGGAGCTGAACACTAACCTGAGCCTTAGGGTGCTTAAACCTCAGTAAACATGCACATTTTGACTTCGTTATTATTAGATTGTGGCCAAGCCTGACAATGCACCATGTTACTATAGCAATTGATTAAGTAATACAATATAGACCTAACTTTCAAAACTCCTCACAGAAACCTTGGATGATTAATACTCTGAATTCAATATGCCAGCTGATGTTTTCAGTCCCTGTAGAAACCCTGAAGATCTTAGAGAAGTGGAGAAGGGAGCACGAGACAGGAATACATGGGAATGGAGATTCTGAATCCTGACTTCCGTGGCTCTCGGAATCAAAAGTATATATACTTGGATGTTGGAATTTCTTCATGGAGCCATCAGCTTGCTGGGCTCCCCAGCTATTTTGATACGGTTACCTGTCAATATATTGGTTGTTACAGCAACTTATATTAATACAGAACCTTTCACGCAGCATATTGTCATGAGGAGTTGGGCGTCAGATCCGTTAGAATGGGTGGGAAATTATGGGAGGTGGGAATGTGGCCAATGTTGCAGTTTGGGTTTTAAGGAGGTTTTTGAAGCCGGGCAGGGATGTCCCAACGCAGACAGATTTAGGGATAGGGTTCCAGAAAGTATGGACGGGGTGACCAAATGATTTTCCACCAATGGAGTGTAAAACATTTAGCAGACCAGAGTTAGAAGATGGAAGGGGCTGGATGAGGTTTCAGGGGTAGATAGGAACAAGGGCTGGAGGAGGTTGGAGAGGTAGAGTGGAGCATTGGCTGGAAGGAGGTTGGAGAGATAGAGTGGAGTGTGGCTGGAGGAGGTTGGATAGAGTGGAGCGTGGCTGGAGGAGGTTGGAGAGGTAGAGTGAAGTGTGGCTGGGAGGAGGTTGGAGGGATAGAGTGGAGCGTGGCTGGAAGAGGTTGGAGAGATAGAGTGGAGCATTGGTTGGTGCAGGTTGTATAGATGTCTGGGGTAAGAGCTGGAGGAGTTTGGAGATGCAGGTTCCATCTAGTTCACCTTCTACCATCCTGGTAGTCACATGAGGAGATAATGGGAGTTGTTGATTAATCATACCAGTCAATCTCTATCGATTAGTCTACAACAGACCCAGACATGAGGTGAGGAAAGCCCCTGTAGTGGAGAGCTTTGGGCACCACAGGTCCAACATCACCTGTTCCTTCTAAACATGTTACACATACCATGTCATGTCTCAGATTACTCATACTGTATCCCAAAATGTTATTTTCTGAAAGAAATCTCTCCAGTTGGCATTTGAACGAATCGATACTAACTGCTGCCACCATCACCCTCAGGAGCCCGTTCAATAGATTGACCACTTGATCACTGAAATATTGTTTCCGTAGGTAAGTTTTGAATTTAGCCCCCTTTAAGCAGCAATCTGGAAACTGCGAGAAATTCTGACAAATCAGTTCACCAGAAAATGAACTTGTTACAGTAAATAACTAAAGGAAATGAGTCAAGGGATTCATTTCTTTTAATAGGAAATTGGCAGATCTCTCGCATCAACTGGTCAACATTTAATAACAGAACTGGGGGAGTTCACTTGGAATAATTCCCTTGCAACAAGCCAATATGCACCTCAGCGTTTATCTAACTGACGGGTTATTGCTACATAGACTCTCTAGGCGGTTTAATTTATCACCCATGTCTGCACTCTCCTTGCTATTTTTCACTCATCAAACTATGGAGTCATTATAAAAAATGATTTAAGTTTGTCTTTTCTGAAACCATAAACTTTGAAGGGGCACTCTCACATGTTCATATATTTCACAAGACATGCAGCCAGATGGACATTATCACTAATGTGATGGCCTCCTTTTTCTATTACATTTCTGTGCACCTTTTAAAACTTTATATTAATAAAACAACCAATGGGCAATGACGATTTGAGTGGAAATGGGCCCACAACACGACATTGGTCTTAAGTTGGCTATTAATTGAAACCAACCTGCCAATCTCACACAAGATCGCTAGCGTGTAAAACGGGAAAAATGCCACACTAGTACACTAAGCTGTTGGGTTTGAGGCAGAGTGTTGGAACAGAGATACTTTGCTTTTAACTGGGCTATAGCTGCCCTGGGAGCACTTGATGCTATTATTGGGTTCTGAAATGGGAAGCTTTCTATTCCTCAGTCACATCGAAGAGCAGAAAATTCACCAAAGGGAAAATGAACTCGCTGCAGAAGTTATTCGCCTGCTGCAGCCTTGAAGTCCTGACTGACACATAAAGCCAACACAGAACCTTGTTTTGGGTTAATTTCGGGGGTGGGCGAGGGTGATTTATCTTGAGCTTTTTACTGTGTTTGAATACTCCCCAGTGCCACTCAAAAAATGGCAGTGTTTATGAAAAAATAATTTTCTTTCTGCTTGGATGGGCAGTCAACCTTTGGGAGGCAAAAAGGGAGTGAGGCACCTTTAAAAGAGATGGTAAAGATGGAGAGGCAATTTAATTATTAATAGTGCAGTTCCACTGGCACCGAACTCCCCGACCAAGTAGATAAAGATATAAGAGATTTAAGTCAGAGAGCAAGAGCAACATTTCGACACAGTGGCTGTGAAGATGTGGAATGCACAACTGCAGGGACCATGGTAGCACTTAAGAAAAGGATAGATAGGTGGTTGAAAGAAAGGGGGTCGAGGTATTTGGGAATACAGCGGGCATGAGTGATTGGGACGACTGGTCATGGGAAGGATAAACACTAACACTGGTTGGGCCAAACAATCAGTTTTTTCCTTTCGTTGTCAGCTGTGGCTCAGTGGGTAGCACCCTTACCTCTTGAGTCAGAAGGTTGTAGGTTCAAGTCCTACTCCAGAGACTTGTAGAGCAAAAATCTCAGCTGACACTCCAGTGCAGTACTGAGATAAATGCTGCACTGTCGGATGCGACGTTAAACAGAGGCTCCCGTCTGCTCTCTCAGGTGGACATAAAAGATCCCATGTCAGTGTTTTAAAGAAGAGCAGGGGAATTATCCCCAGTCTCCTGACCAATATTTATCCCTCAATCAACATCACCAAAACAGACTATCTGGTCATTATCACATTGTTGTTTGTGGGAGCTTGCTGTGCGCTAATTGGTTGCCACGTTTCCGACATTACAACAGCGACTACACTCCAAAAAGTACTTAATATTCTGTAAAGCGCTTTGAGACGTCGGGTGGTCATGAAAGGCGCTCTATAAATGCGCATGTCCTTTAGGGAAGGAAATCAGCTAAGGGCAATTAGGGATGGGCAATAAATGCTGGCCTTGCGATGCCCACATCCCATGAATAAATTAAATTAAATTAACTATGGCAGCTAAACATTCGGCCATCACACTGTAAATCGCCTGTTTACTGCCACCTAAAGCAACGCAATCGATGCGAAAAAATAAAGTGCCTTGATAACGAAGATGACTCCGAGGCATTCGTGATCCAAACAGTTTGTCGCTATTGCAGGAAATGACCCCCTCGGCTATTTGCTTTTAAAATTTTGATCCACGTACATGTATAAGTAGAGGCTATAGGAGACAACCTGTGAAAAAATGCTCTTCACCCCATCCTTCTGATCTTTTTCCAGCAGGTTAAAAAAACAAACTTGTATGGTGGAAGTGCACAGAAGAGCAATGGGGCTGGTCCCTAGTGTGAGGGGTGTGAGTTATGAAGGGAGACTCTGGGCTGGGGGGTCATTTTAACTATGGGCAAGAGTGCCGCACTCAAAAGGGCATTATTATGGGTGAGCCTTGACCGCGGGTGCCAGAAGGCAATTGGCCAGAAGGGGGGGCACGGCAAAGCCGTGCCTGATCCTAATTTGCCATCCACATATGTACACTTCCAACAGGGATTGCTGGACAGAGATCGGGGACAATTTTCCTCTCGCTAATTCAGGAGCACTGTCCAACTATGGCGACCCCCCTCCCCTACTGCCATCTGGTGTGATCAGCTCTTGCCTCTCAGTCAGAAGGTTGCCAGTTCAAGACCCACTCCAGAGACCTGAGCACATAAATCTACGCTGACATTCCCAGTGCAGTGCTGAGGGAGTGCTGCACTGTCAGAGGTGCCGTCTTTCAGATGAGACATTAAACTAAGGCCTCATCTGACCTCTCAGGTGAATGTAAAAGATCCTATGGCACTATTTCGAAGAAGAGTAGGGGAGTTATCCCTGGTGTCCTATTTATCTCTCAATCAACATCACTAAAACAGATTATCTGGTCATTATCACATTGCTGTTTGTGGGAACTTGCTGTACACAAATTGGCTGCTGTATTACAACACTTCAAAAAATACTTCATTGGCTATAAAGTGCTTTGGGACATCCGATGGTCATGAATGGCGCTATATAAATGCAAGTCTTTCTTTCTCGTCACACTGGGGATCAAACCTGGGACTGTCCAGATGAGTGTGGCTCACTGGATAGACGCGAGAAGACAGCAAGGAAGTGGGGCGGCTGGCATCGTTCGCCCTGTGGCGAACCACAGAGATGGGAGAACTGCAATGGGTGCCACCAGGGCATCTCCAGGGTGAAACTGCCAGGCGTAGAGAAGCCAAAGCCCCAGCCTTATTTCCAGCTTTCACCTGACCCCTTCTTTTCCACGGCTTGGGCAGAAGTTGTTGATATATTTGGAGTCTTTTATTGCGTGGCTGTGATTGTTAACGGGTGATTAATGTGGCATATCAGTACCAAACAGAGCAAGGTCACCTCAAAGGACTATCACTTCTGTCAAAACTGCACAAAGGTTAAGTTGCCTGCAAATCGCAGTCAGATCCATGTCACTACACATGGGTCTCATGCAGGCGGCTTTAGAGTATCGAAGTACGCTTACCTTCACATTCCACGAGACCCACAGGTCAGGGGTCGACACGCCTAACACAGATCTCAGCGCAACATAAGAGCACTTATAAAGACTGCACAATCGCCCCCTGCTTCCTACAGACTAGGCTCTGTGAAGTGCCCTGATTGAAGATCAGAACTTCATTGACAATTAAGAATTCAAAGTATATTTATCGGCATAATTAATAATGAGAATCTATTTTGCAAGCCTCATCCCACCCTTGACACAAACCAGAGCTCACCCCGTGGCTGACACATGATCCTCAACCAGGATTGCTTCTCTCTGACCTGCAGAAAGCAAGCTGCCACAACAACAACAACTTGCATTTATGTAGTGCCTTAACGTTGTAAAACTGTCCCAAGGCACTTCTCAGGAGCTTAATCAGACAAAAAATGGACACCGAGTCAAAGAAGGAGACATTACGGCCAAAGAGATCAAGGGGTATGGAGAGAAAGCAGGAAAGGGGTACTGAGGTTGAATGATCAGCCATGATCTTATTGAATGGTGGTGCAGGCTCGAAGGGCCGAATGGCCTACTCCTGCATCTAATTTCTATGTTTCTATTAGGACAGGCGACCAAGACGCTTGTTCAAAGAGGTAGGTTTTAAGCAGCATCTCAAAGGAGGAGAGTGAGGCGGAGGGGTTCAGAGAGAGAATTTTGGAAGTTTGGGGCCAAGACGGCTGAAGGCACGGCCGCCAACAGTGGGTCGAAGGAAATTGGGGGGTGTGCAAGAAGCCAGATTTGGAGGAGCGCAGAGAACTCAGAGGATTGTAGGGCTGGAGGAGGTTACAGAGATAGGGAGGGGAGAGGCTGTGGGAGGTATTGAACAGGCGGTGATAATTTTAAATTTGAGGCTTTGGTATACGGGTTCCAATGTAGGTCAGTGAACATGGGGCTGACGCTCCCTAAACCTCTTCACCTCTTCACCTCACCACCTGCACTTCTTGGTTCCAACACCAGCCCTGGTGATATTAGGAAGGAAGTTCCAGGACTTTCTTTGAAATATTGTTGTAAATTTAGTTGCAAGATTGTGCATTCAAATCTCTGTTATTATTTCAGCATTGGGAAGCAATTTAAGAAGAATTACTCATTTGATTCAAAATGTTACAACAACAACAATTTGTATCTATATAGCGCCTTTAACATAGTGAAACATCCCAAGGCGCTTCGCAGGAGTATTGTGAGATAAAAAATTTGACACTGAGCCACACAAGTAGAAATTAGCACAGGTGACCAAAAGCTTGGTCAAAGAGGTAGGTTTTAAGGAGCGTCTTGAAGGAGGAAAGAGAGGTGGAGAGGCGGAGAGGTTTAGGGAGGGAGTTCCAGAGCTTGGGGCCCAGGCAACAGAAGGCACGGCCACCAATGGTTGAGCGATTATAATCAGGGATGCTCAAGAGGGCAGAATTAGAGGAGCGCAGACATGTCGGGGTTTGTGGAGCTGGAGGAGATTACAGAGATAGGGAGGGGGCGAGGCCATGGAAGGATTTTGAAAACAAGGAGGAGAATTTTGAAATCGAGGCGTTGCTTAACCGGAAGTCAATGTAGGGGTGATGGGTGAGCGGGACTTGGTGCGAGCTAGGACACGGGCTGCCGAGTTTTGGATCAACTTTAGTTTACGTAGGGCAGAATGTGGGAGGCCAGGCAAGAGTGCGTAGGAAGAGTCAAGTCTAGATTGAAATGATCATTGGAAAAATCTTATTTAGAAAGCACACTGCAGTATCAGCTTCCCCATTAGGTTGGTTGAGTTGCTGAACCATACAGACCAGTGAGTGCCAAGTTTGATTGCCACTTTGTGCTGGTAATTAATCTCAGGCAGGGAAGTCAGGACATGACAGGTTTCCTCAGTGCCCCTATTCTAGGCAGTGTCAAACTATTCCTGTCCTGATTATTATCCAGTGACTCCCACCTGTCCTCGCAGGCAATTGTGAATGCCAGATGAGGACAGGATTGAGCTCACTTATGAGGCTCTCCCACGGGTCGAACTGCCTGCTGACCCTTGACAGATGGTCACTTCGGTGAGGCAGAGGAAGGGGAAGATACGGGGAAGAAAGAAATGGACTCTAAACTGAATGATCCCGAATGGTCCAGTTTGGGGTTCATTCAAACCCTTTAGTTTTGGTGCTCTAATTCTGCCCTCCTGAGCATCTCTGATTATAATCGCTCCACCATTGGTGGCCGTGCCTTCTGTTGCCTAGGCCCCAAGCTCTGGAACTCCTTGCCTAAACCTCTCTACCTCTCTACCTCTCTTTTCTCCTTCAAGACGCTCCTTAAAACATTCCTCTTTGACCAAGCTTTTGGTCACCTGTGCTAATTTCTACTTATGTGGCTCGGTGTCAAATTTTCTTTATCTCATAATGCTCCTGTTCATGATAAGTTTCCCACATTACAACAGCGACTACACTTCAAAAGTGCTTCATTGGCTGTAAAGTGCTTTGAGACGTCCAGTGGTTGTGAAAGGCGCTATATAAATACAAGTCTTTCTTTCTTTCTTGTGAAGCACCTTGGGACGATTCACTACGTTAAAGGTGCTATATAAATACAAATTGTTATTGCTGTTGGTTGGGATGATCCCTCCCTGCACGTTGGCCACTTTTTTCATCGACCTTCCCGGAGTTCCCCTGCCACCCTGGTGGTTGGTCAGAGATTTTTCCTACTTCTCAACATTCGCTACACTCCACCAGTAATTCACCATCTGAGATGTTTCGACAAATGGGATAATGTGCCACAAGGACTATTTGTGATGGGAACTACAGTAACGCATGTAAGTATCTGTTTAATATAAAAATACATTCAAACACAAGGGGTGTATATGGAGCTGAGGGAGGGGAGGGTGCTGGCCAATGACTACTAGTCTGCATCCAATATAGTATCTGATGTTGGGTATCTGTTTCCACCTCCCTAATCCACGACTTCTACCACCTAGGAGGTCAAGGGCAGCAGGCGCATGGGGGCACCATCACCTCCAAGTTCCCCTCCAAGTCACACACCATCCTGACTTGGAAATATATCGGCCGTTCTTTCAGTGTCACTGGGTCAAAGTCCTGGAACTCCCTCCCTACCAGCACTGTGGGAGTACCTTCACCACACGGACTGCAGCGGTTCAAGAAGGTGACTCACCACCACCTTCTCAAGGGCAATTAGGGATGGGCAATAAATGCCGGCCTTGCCAGTGACGCCCACATCCGGTGAACGAATAAAAAAAATACAGAGTCAGGCAATATAAAGAGAAATATGCCTGATACGCTGAAGGGGATGTACATCTACCTAAATTCAAGTTGTTTATGCCTACAAAGTCTTTTGAGTCACAGTGACCGCAAACACACTTCACAAATGCACCATTTTAGGAACCTTTTCCCCTCCAAAAAAGTATAAACACACACTCAGAATTAAGGAGCTGTAACAGTTGGCTAAACGACGCCACTGAAATGGTAATCAATTAAACCATCACCAGATGCCATTTAATCTCACTGATAGTTCTGTGTTAAAGGCCAGCAACAACAAAAAGATAAGGAGGAAATGGAAAATAAATTCATACATTAATAGTCACAAATCAGATACTGGTGAATGATCAGATGTATTTTGCTGGTTTTGTGGTGTGTGTGTGTATGTGTAGTGTGTGTTTGTGTGTGTGTGTGTGTAGTGTGTGTGTGTGTGTAGTGTGTGTGGTGTGTGTGTGTGTGTGTAGTGTGTGTGTGTGTAGTGTGTGTGTGGTGTGTGTGTGTAGTGTGTGTGTGTATAGTGTGTGTGCATATAGTGTGTGTGTGTGTAGTGTGTGTTTGGTGTGTGTGTAGTGTGTGTGTGTGTAGTGTGTGTGTGGTGTGTGTAGTGTGTGTGGTGTGTGTGTGTGTATAGTGTGTGTGTGTGCAGTGTGTGTGTAGTGTGTGTGTGTGTAGTGTGTGTGTAGTGTGTGTGTGTGTGTGTGTGTGTTGTGTGTGTATAGTGTGTGTGTGTGGTGTGTTGTGTGTGGTGTGTAGTGTGTGTGGTGTATGTGGTGTGTATGTGTGTGTGTATATAGTGTGTGTGTATAGTGTGTATGTGGTGTGTGTGTGTGGTGTGTGTATGTAGTGTGTGTGTTATGTGTGTGTGTGTGTGGTGTGTGTGTAGTGTGTGTGTATATATAGTGTGTGTGTGGTGTGTGTGTGGTGTGTGTGTGTGTAGTGTGTGTGGTGTGTGTGTATAGTGTGTGTGTATATATAGTGTGTGTGTGGTATGTGTGTGGTATGTGTGTGGTATGTGTGTGTGTAGTGTGTGTGTCTATATTGTGTGTGTGTGTGGTGTGTGTGTGTGTAGTGTGTGTGGTGTGTGTGTATAGTGTGTGTGTATATATAGTGTGTGTGTGGTATGTGTGTGGTATGTGTGTGTGTAGTGTGTGTGTCTATATTGTGTGTGTGTGTGGTGTGTGTGTGTGTAGTGTGTGGTGTGTGTATGTATCGTGTGTGTATATTGTATATGTGTAGTGTGTGTTGTGTGTGGTATGTGTATCGTGTGTGTGTATATTGTGTGTGTGTAGTGTGTGTTGTGTGTGTGGTATGTGTGTGTAGTGTGTGATGTGTGTGTGTGTGTGTATAATGTGTGTGTATAGTGTGTGTGTGGTATGTTTGTGGTATGTGTGTGTCTAGTGTGTGGTGTGTGTGTGTGTGTATCGTGTGTGTATATTGTATATGTGTAGTGTGTGTTGTGTGTGTGGTATGTGTGTGTGTGTATCGTGTGTGTGTATATTGTGTGTGTATAGTGTGTGTGGTGTGTGTGGTATGTGTGTGTAGTGTGTGTGTGTGTGTATAGTGTGTGTGTGGTATGTTTGTGGTATGTGTGTGTCTAGTGTGTGGTGTGTGTGTGTGTGTATAGTGTGTGTGTGTGGTATGTTTGTGGTATGTGTGTGTAGTGTGGTGTGTGTGTGTGTGTGTATAGTGTGTGTGTGTATAGTGTGTGTGTAGTGTGTGTGTAGTGTGTGTGTGTATAAGACCTGGCACTGGTTAACTTTGCATTGTTACTCACCTGAGCACCGCACAGGGCTCCACATCCCAGTACCAACCCAGCCAGCAGCCAAGATTTCCAGCAACACCTTCTCCTGAACAGGGGGTGGGGGGGGGGGGGGGGGGGAAGACATACACATTAAGAAGGCAAATGAAGAGAAAGTCCTCAGAATGCCCCTTCCACCATCCAACATTACCCCCAAAACACATTCCACTGCCCATAATAAGTTGCATTCTGCAGCAAATTAAAAGCTTTGCAGGCATCATTCCAATACCAGTAATGAAGTAAACTGGATTACACAAACCCTTAAATATTCAACAATACCAGCACCCAATGGATAAAGCAAGTATTTTTTTGTAATAAAAAATGTATGAAGGGATGTCAATCCCAGTCTGACATCCTCACTCGTCAAACTACCTCTCCTAAATTTTAAATTATATACATATGCATACAGTTATATATACATACACATACATAGTTCATACAGATACACACACACACATATATATGCATATACGTACGTAATTATATATACACATACATATACATATACACATACATGCATATATATACACATACATATTATACATATACATACACACAAATATATATATGCATGCACATATAGTTTTATATATACCCTGTATATATATAAAGATGTATGATGAATGCACTATTTTTTTAAACTTCAAAGGGTTAACTGAAATGTAGTCAGTGTAAGTGCGAGGACACGGTTCTGCTGGTATCAGGAGAGAACAGTTGAATAAAGTCAACATACCAGGAAGATAGACGCAGCATGCTTGATCCCATCGGTATGATCTCAGTCTGAGCACTTATCTCGGACTGTCATCTCATAGTCTCATTTTTGGTCAAATCTTCGGAACCGATCGCCTGCCACATTGACAATTCCCCAACTTGCATAGGTCTCAAGGACTCCCGACTGTCCAGCTGCTGCCGATGGACACTGTGCTGTCGATGGCGATGAATGTGTAATATTCAGTTGTATTCTGTGCAAGCCAGACTCCGGTCGTGTCTTTCTGGATCTGAAGCTTTGCCGTAATTTAACGTGGTCGTTTCATAAGTTCCCCCCTTCCCTTCGCAACGATGATCCTTTGCTCAACATCTTGTAAAGATGTTACTACAGTTCCTGAGTGACCAGGAATCACTTTCCTCCTAGTTTCATCTTTCTTTTCCTTTGAAATCCAAACACGTGTTTTACTGGTCACTTGCGCAGATCATTTTAACTAACACACACACACCACACACACACACACAGGTAGGTGATCGCAGCTGTATCCATTAAATGGAAAATTCCAAGAATCGGTGGCCGCCTGGATGCTACAAACTCCAGGAGTGAAGCAAAGTTTTGAAACTTCTCGCAGCTAAGATTCTCTAGAAGTGAAGAGATTTTTTTTCCGGGTGTCTCATGTATGTATCAGTGCTTGTTAAATAACTCGAGCCAGTCTCAGAGAACTGAGATACATATTCATGAACTGGGCGTGTTTTTGTTTAAAGGGACAGCATCTCCTTCTGAACATCAATGTAATCGTTTATATATATATATATATATGTGCGTGTATGTGCGTGCGTGTGTGTGTTTACATAGAAACATAGAAACATAGAAAATAGGTGCAGGAGTAGGCCATTCGGCCCTTCTAGCCTGCACCGCCATTCAATGAGTTCATGGCTGAACATTCAACTTCAGTACCCCATTCCTGCTTTCTCGCCATACCCCTTGATCCCCCTAGCAGTAAGGACCTCATCTAACTCCTTTTTGAATATATTTAGTGAATTGGCCTCAACAACTTTCTGTGGTAGAGAATTCCACAGGTTCACCACTCTCTGGGTGAAGAAGTTCCTCCGCATCTCGGTCCTAAATGGCTTACCCCTTATCCTTAGACTGTGACCCCTGGTTCTGGACTTCCCCATCATTGGGAACATTCTTCCTGCATCTAACCTGTCTAACCCCGTCAGAATTTTATATGTTTCTATGAGGTCCCCTCTCATTCTTCTGAACTCCAGTGAATACAAGCCCAGTTGATCCAGTCTTTCTTGATAGGTCAGTCCCGCCATCCCGGGAATCAGTCTGGTGAACCTTCGCTGCACTCCCTCAATAGCAAGAATGTCCTTCCTCAGGTTAGGAGACCAAAACTGTACACAATACTCCAGGTGTGGCCTCACCAATGCCCTGTACAACTGTAGCAACACCTCCCTGCCCCTGTACTCAAATCCCCTTGCTATGAAGGCCAACATGCCATTTGCTTTCTTAACCGCCTGCTGCACCTGCATGCCAACCTTCAATGACTGATGTACCATGACACCCAGGTCTCTTTGCACCTCCCCTTTTCCTAATCTGTCACCATTCAGATAATAGTCTGTCTCTCTGTTTTTACCACCAAAGTGGATAACCTCACATTTATCCACATTATACTTCATCTGCCATGCATTTGCCCACTCACCTAACCTATCCAAGTCGCTCTGCAGCCTCACAGCATCCTCCTCGCAGCTCACACTGCCACCCAACTTAGTGTCATCCGCAAATTTGGAGATACTACATTTAATCCCCTCATCTAAATCATTAATGTACAGTGTAAACAGCTGGGGCCCCAGCACAGAACCTTGCGGTACCCCACTAGTCACTGCCTGCCATTCTGAAAAGTACCCATTTACTCCTACTCTTTGCTTCCTGTCTGACAACCAGTTCTCAATCCATGTCAGTACACTACCCCCAATCCCATGTGCTCTAACTTTGCACATCAATCTCTTGTGTGGGACCTTGTCGAACGCCTTCTGAAAGTCCAAATATACCACATCAACTGGTTCTCCCTTATCCACTCTACTGGAAACATCCTCAAAAAATTCCAGAAGATTTATATAGGTATGCGTATGCATCCATGCATATGTATGTATGTATCTATATATATGTGTGTGTGTGTATTTATAACTATGTATGTGTATGTATATATATTTGTGTGTGTATATGCATGTATGTATATATGTGTATATATGCATGTACATGTGTATATATAACTATGTACATGTATGCATATATATATATATTTGTGTGTGTATATATGTATATATGAATGAGTGTGTATATACAAATATGCATATGTATGTATATATATTTGTGTGTGTATATGTACGTATATATTTGTATATATGCATGTATGTGTGTGTGTATATATAACTATGTATATGTATGCATATATATATTTATGTATGTATATATGTAGGTATATATATATAGTATGTGTGTGTTTTTATAACCATGTATGTGTATGCATGTGTATTTTTTTGTGTATATATATGTATATATGCATATATATGTATATATATAAACTGAAAATGCTGTATATATGTATCTATGTGTGTGTATATAATGATATATCTAAATATGTATGTGTATGCATATATAACTATGTATGGATGTATATGTAATTAATTTAACATTTAGGAGTGGTAGTTTAAGAAATGAGTATGTCAGACTGGGATTGACAATCTGAAGTGAACACAAACACTACTGAATCTTCTCTGTGTTGCTCATGGGAAGTCAGAACAAAACCAGTTTCCCTCAGAGTGCACAGGTGATGCTGCAGGTATAGGTATGGGGATTTGCACAGTCTGGAGCTTATGAAGCTCTCTCTAGTGGTAGAGGTTTACAGCTGCAGGCGTGACTGTGTGTCACAGAATGGTGATGCCCAAATGAGGAGTGCGTGACATACACAGCAGATTAACTGCTTAGACAGGGGTGCGCCTGAACTTTGATCCAGAGGCCACATGTAGGCCCCAACACTGGTAATGTAGTGCCAAAGCCCAGATATCTCGGTCCTATTTGCGTTTAGATTTTTGTATTTGCTGGTTGAATTTTAAGGAAGAAATACATACATTTATCCACGTACATTTTGCATCCACCTTTGTCTTCCACCACCTTTCATTATTTTTAATTGCTTCCCCATCGCATTTCAAATCAGAGTTAGGAAATCCTAAAGTAGCTTGAGGATCCTGAGCCCCAAATTATGAAAAATACCTAAACACTCATTCCCCTGAATTAGAAATCCCAAGATTTCTCCCATATCCTCTGCCCCCATTTTTTCAGACAGCAGCGAATAATTCTGCTATTCCCATTTACATCTCCTCTAGACCCATCATTTGTTTCTTTACTTGTCCCATTACCATCTCCTTTTGCCTTTGTCATTTAATCTCTCCTGCCTTCCACCTTATCACGGTCTTCCTTTTTTCCCCCCCATCTTTTTCCTGCCTCTGTACTTGCTTAAAACCCGTTTATGTGGCACCTTATCAAATGCCTTCTGGAAATCCAAATACATGACATCTACTGGTTTCCCTTTATCCACCCTGCTTGTTACATCCTCAAAGAACTCCAGCAAATTTGTCGAACATGATTTCCCTTTCATAAAACCATGCTGACTCTGCTTGCCAGAATTATGATTTTCTAAATGTCCTGCTACTACTTCCTAGACCATCACATAAATCATCGACCTGAAACGTTAACTCTGTTTCTCTCTCCACAGGTGTTGTCTGACCTGCTGAGTATTTCCAGCATTTTCTGTTTTTATTTTAGAACTCCCAAGCTATTTTCTTTCCAATGTTTTCTCTCTCCTCTCCAGAAGTTAGTGACCTTTCCCTGGAGTGCGGTTCCACAGTCGCTGGCTACCACTTGGTGGTTTGGCCATGTGGCTATTCTTCGTGGGTGAGCTCAGGCAATGAGTGTTGTCAGGCTATTCAACCTGAGGAAAAGGGAGAGGGGGGGGGGCGTGGAAGAACTTACAGCCAACCCTGATTTTCTGCTCATGCAACAGCCACATACGCACCATTCCAGCAGGGGTCAGTGGAGAGCTGACAAGGGGCCAACTTTTCACTCTCTAACCATGGGGTCACGTGTAACGTCCCATCCACTGGCCCCAGCTGATCACTAACTCAGGACCTGCCGGGGGTCAAACCTCGGTTCTTTGTTGTTTCTATGGGCCAGCCACATGCCAGATCATTTTCTCTCTATAACCACACTATACTTGGTTAAACAAATCTTATTCAACTCCAGATTGCTGGTGAGTGAACACATTCTTGCCCGGTTACACATTATACTCTCTTTATATCCCAAATTTGACACAATCCCTTTCTACAGAACATATTGCATAAATCCTACTAGTTCAACAGATGGCAATAATTTAATCTTTTCAGTGGAATTTTTGCAGTTTTTAAGAATATAATACAGGCAATACAGCTTCCTCAAGACTGACTCAGTGAATGATGCTCTAATGTGCTGCAATGCTCTAACATTAAACCACACACTAATGTGATACCATACTCTAATATGCTCTGCCACGGAATGAAAGGATTCGGATTACATCCAGGAAAGGAAGAGTTAAAGGTACACTTGCATCTATATAGCACCTTTCACTACCTAAGGATGTCCTAAGGCGCTTTACAGCCAATGAAATACTTTGAAAGAACATAAAAACATAAGAATTAGGAGCAGGAGTAGGCCATTCAGCCCCTCGAGCCTGCTCCGCCATCCAGTAAAATCATGGCTGATCTTCAACCTCAACTCCATCTTCCCGCCCAATCCCCATATCCCTTGATTCCCCTAGACTCCAAAAATCTATCGGCCTCATCCTTAAATATACTCAACAACTGAGCATCCAAAGCCCACTGGGGCAGAGAATTCCAAAGATTCACAACCTTCTTGAGTGAAGAGATTTCTCCTCATTTCTGTCTTAAATGACACACTCCCTATCCTGGAGTTCTAGACACTCCAGCCAGGGGAAACAACCTCTCAGCATCTACCTGGTCAATCCCCTTCAGAATCTTGTATGTTTCAATGAGATCACCTCTCATTCTTCTAAATTCCAGAGAGTATAGGCCCATTCTATGCAATCTCTCATCATAAAAGGTCGTCACTGTTGTAATGTTGGAAACACGGTAGCCAATTTGGCCACAGCAAGCTCCCACAAACAACAACATGATAAATGACCAGATTATCTTTTTATTAGTGATGTTGGTTGAGGGATAATTATTGGCCAGGACATCGGGGGAGAATCTATGGTATCCCTGTGGTTAAGGCAGATCTTTCAATTATCCCTGATTTCAATGGTGATGTTTCATTCCTGAATGATCAGCTTCATTTATCACTCAGTTTCATAGAATCATTGAAAATTACGACACAGAAGGAGGCCACTAAGTGCACATCCAAGTACCGTTTAAATGGGACGAGGGTTTAATGGCGTGTTTTGTATTAAGCAGAATGAATGGTTTGTGACAACCCAAAGTCTCTGAGGGCCTGAAACAGCCCCCGAATCCCCAGCAAATTCAGCTGCAATCCATGCCTTTTGACACCTTGTTGATCCTTCATTCTCATAAAGGTTTCCCTTAGGTTGGCAGGCTTAATAAGGTGAAGCGTAACACAGAGAAACAGGAAACGAGGGCAAGGTAAGAGATCTAAATCTTCCTGGCACTTTCTCCCAGCATTGAGTGCCCCAAGAGTTGTAATGGAAGAGCAGAAGGAGCAAGTGACCTGGGCACATTGGCCAGGAAATGGAAAAAAGTAAAATAGCTTTAAAATGATAGTGATCAGCGACTCTGGGAAGGGGCGGGGAAGAGTCAGTCAGGGTTTGTACTTCTAACTGCGATTGAGACTCCATTGTTGGAAAAGTATACGCGTGGCTATTGGGGGAGCACAGGCTCAGGGGCGTCCCTATACCCTCCCCGACAGGACAGTCTGTTGACACAAACTCTGCTCATCATCATCATAGGCAGTCCCTCGAAGCGAGGATGACTTGCTTCCACGCCAAAAAAAGGATGAGTTCACAGGTGTTTCAATGAAGGACCCGATATTCCAGGTCCTGAACTACATCCTGAAGGGTGGAAGATGCCTGTGCGTGGATTTTTTTAACGTGTGGTGGCCGTTGCACACCAGCCACCACACGGGTTTTGTCAGAGCTAGGTCTTGGTCCAGTGGCAAGTGTTATCCAGGATGACTGGAGACCTGCTCTGCTGTATGGGCCTAGTGCACACACATATTGCAGTGTGGGCTGGCCCGTGCTGCCCCTGGGTCCCTGGCCCCGAACTCACGCCTCTCCTGGGCCCCGATCACATCCCTCTACATTCTCTTGCCGCTCCTTCGCCCCGACCTCTCCACTCCTGCTGTATCTGCCCACGCTCCAATCATCGACCAGGATCTTGATCAAAAAAGAAGAGGGGTCGTTTGAGCGAAGTACTGGATAATGACCGGGCCCCTTGGTCCTGTATCAAATTCGGGAACGGGGAAACCTTGACAAACAGAGGGCAGTGCCTGCCCGGCACACAGGTAATGAGGCAGGAGGAGTGGGGGGGAACCGGGGTAGTAGAGGGAAGGAAGGAATATCAAAGCTTGTGCTTCAAGAGAGGAGGGGGAGAAAGTTGAGGTAAAAATAAGAGAGGCGAGGAGTAAGTTCATTGAGAAACAGGGAATTTCTTTCATTGTGGCTATTTTGTTTGAATAAACTTAAAAATAAATCATTTAGAGTAACTTATTGCCAAACAATAACAATTGTTATAGGTGATATCATTGTGAAATTATTTCTATTTTGGAAATCTTTAGTCATTTAAAATTATGTAAGCAATTGTACAATAGGAATTTTTTCCTAACATGTCGTTTCTGGCAACTAAATATTATTTTCTGGGAAACAGGTTTGCCTTTTTCAGGAAATCAGTATGCCAACAAATTCATTTTGGAGTGAATCACAACATAAATTTTGATCAACAGTGACTTGTGATCTCGTCTCTGAAATCCTGTGGCCCAAACACAGAGGGCGAGAAATTGGATCTTGCCTGAATTGGGGCGCGATCCCAATGCAGTGCACAGAGTACGTGTCTCATGAGGCCGGAGGCAGGGCCTCGCAATATTGGACCGTCGGCCTCATTTGCTTATTACCAGTGAGCTGCGGGCCCCAGTCACGGCCGCATTGCGGAGTTTGAGGCGGCTGGGGAGGGAGGCAATTGCAAAGGATGGGGGCAGGGGGTGGGGTTTGGCATGACTGGCAGTGGCCCATGAATTAAATGTGGAGCCAGGAGGAAGCATACCTGCTGTTCTCGGCTCCATAGCAATGTAAGTAACTAAAGTTCACACCTTCCTTTTGGGTGGCAGAAGCCAGCGGTCGCTTTAAGAAGCTGCCCAGCGCCTGAAGAAACTGACACTGCACACACTGTGGTCAGTCACATTTGAATTCTGCCATGAGGGCCTCAAACGGGCGTTAGGCTCCCTATTTGCATAAGTATAGGGCCTAATGCCTGTTTGAGGCATGGGCCCTGAATGCCTATGGAAGAGCCTTTACGAAGATGGCAACTGGCACAGAATGAGCACGGGCACATCACCCACCATAATGGACCATTAGGCCTCCAATTTATGCCTGTAAAATGGGCGCCGTGCAAACCAATTTCTAGGCCAAAGATTTAATCCCCACCATCACCCCTCCCGCCCCTCTTTTTGCTTTTCCAACCACGCTGACAGATGTAACAGCACAAGATCTTTAGTATGATACCAAAGACTTTAAACACTGCTGACCTCTGACCTCTTCTGAGTGGTGCCCTGAGTCAGCATACCATGCTGACTCCAAGTACAAGGGTAAGCCAGTCTCGCTCTTGGCCAGCCTTTGACAATGAATTGTTTTTAAAATTCTTGTTCGTGTTACAATTTTGTTTTTAGATTCTGTGTTAGTCTTTGTCTTTTTCTCCATCTTCCATCTGACATGTACGCATCTCCTGCCAGTTTCTGGATGAACGTGTCCAATCTGATCAGTTGGTACCAACAAAATAAAGAGATTTTATTGGCATCTACTATTCTGACTGGTTCCAAAGGATGCTCCTCCAGAACAAACCATTCGGATGCCAACCTTCTGACCGATGGTTACTACTGTCCTCCAGGAGTGACCAACCTAATTTACCTCTCCAAGTTTCTTAAATCAGAAGGTCATCAGACATTACAAGTAACACCTTTTGTATCTCTGTCCCTCTGTGTCAATTTGCAAAGCACTCTATCCTGCAATCTGTCTGGCTCTGCTCTGCGTTTCTGCAATTGACTTTTGCTCCTTAAATAAATGACAATCAACATGCTGAAGGTTTTGACAATGGAGCTTAGGGTGTAATCATTCAATAGCTGGTCATTTAGCATCTGTGTAAGCATCTAACATGACCGTGGGGATCTGCTGTGCATCTCCAGCATTTCTGTATATGACTTCTCTTCTCTTTCAGTACCTGTTGCCCAGAGCTAAACCAACCTAAACCTTGGAACCAACGTGACAATATCAAATCAACTTGTTTCACTGTATACTAATCATGATTAATACTTGGATGTGAATACCAGAAATGTATGGGACCCGCAATAATACTGCAGGACGTAAGAACATGGAAAGCACGGAGAACGATAAGGTCAGCAAGCTCGCTCCTTGTGCATGTCATGTACATCGAGTCTGCCATAGATTCTCCCCAACTCGTTTGATTTTCTGCGGGAAATTTCCTTGCTGATCCTCAAGGATAGTTAAGTGAAACTCGAGACTGTTTATCCATTCCCACATTTCCACTATTCAACCCAGTTAACCAGAGATGTTGACCACCTAGCCCCAGCAGTACAGAAACCATCATCTCCATTATTGGAGTATTTAATTGTCTCAGTCTACACCTTTCCCTACAACCAGCAAATCTGATTCTCAACCAACTTTTTATACACCTTTGGTTTTCTTTGTAGGAGCTGACTGACACAGCCTCAGCTACTTTTACTGAGAGTCTGTTGCACATAGCCGTTACTCCAAGGGAGAAGGAATTCTAAACATTGCCTGGCTTGAGGTTTGTTGACTTATGTTCAAAGTTAACAAACATCAAGCCAGACTAGTGGTTAGAATTTGCTCCGAAGCTGAACATTAGATGCAGTGTGAAAATGGTCCAGGGGTGATTGCCTTCTCCTCTCAGTGGAGATGCTTCTTGATAGTGACGTAGAAACATAGAAACATAGATAATAGATGCAGGAGTAGGCCATTCGGCCCTTCGAGCCTGCACCGCCATTCAATAAGATCATGGCAGATCATTCCCTCAGTACCCCTTTCCTGCTTTCTCTCCATACCCCTTGATCCCCTTAGCCGTAACTCCCTCTTGAATATATCCAATGAACTGGCATCAACAACTCTCTGCGGCAGAGAATTCCACAGGTTAACAACTCTCTGAGTGAAGAAGTTTCTCCTCATCTCAGTCCTAAATGGCCTACCCCTTATCCTAAGACTATGTCCCCAGGTTCTGGACCTCCCCAACATCGAGAACATTCTTCCTGCATCTAACCTGTCCATACCCGTCAGAATCTTATACGTTTCTATGAGATCCCCTCTCATCCTTCTAAACTCCAGTGAATAAAAGCCCAGTTGATCCAGTCTCTCCTCATATGACAGTCAAGCCATCCCTGGAATCAGCCTGGTGAACCTTCGCTGCACTCCCTCAATAGCAAGAACGTCCTTCCTCAGATTAGGAGACCAAAACTGAACACAATATTCCAGGTGAGGCCTCACTAAGGCTCTGTACAACTGCAGTAAGACCTCCCTGCTCCTATACTCAAATCCCCTAGCTGTGAAGCCAACATACCATTTGCCTTCTTCACCGTCTGCTGTACCTGCATGCCAACCTTCAATGACTGATGAACCATGACACCCAGGTCTCATTTCAGTACAAATGTTCTGCATTATAAAAGGACGTAGCTACAGAACAAAGTAGGTATATGGAATGAACTTGAAGACTGCGACCATCTTACAAAGCGTGAACAGCTCATTTGGAAAGCATTGACAGGATCGGTCCAAGTCAGCATGGATTTATGAAAGGGAAATCATGCTTGACAAATCTTCTGGAATTTTTTGAGGATGTAACTGGTAGAGTGGACAAGGGAGAACCAGTGGATGTTGTGTATTTGGACTTTCAAAAGGCTTTTGACAAGGTCCCGCATAAGAAATTGATGTGCAAAATCAAAGCACATGGTATTGGGGTAATGTACTGACGTGGATAGAGAACTAGTTGGCAGACAGGAAGCAGAGAGTGGGGATAAACAGGTCCTTTTCAGAATGGCAGGCAGTGACTAGTGGAGTGCCACAGGGCTCAGTGCTGGGACCCCAGCTCTTTACAATATACATTAACGATTTGGATGAAGGAATAGAGAGTAATATCTCCAAGTTTGCGGATGACACTAAACTGGGTGGCGGTGTGAGCTGTGAGGAGGGCGCTAAGAGGCTGCAGGGTGACTTGGACAGATTAGGTGAGTGGGAAAATACATGGCTGATGCAGTATAATGTGGATAAATGTGAGGTTATCCATTTTGGGGGCAAAAACACGAAGGCAGAATAATATCTGAATGGCGGCAGACTAGAAAAAGGGGAGGTGCAACGAGACCTGGGTGTCATGGTTCATCAGTCACTGAAAGTGGGCATGCAGGTACAGCAGGCAGTAAAGAAGGCAAATGGTATGTTGGCCTTCATAGCTAGGGGATTTGAATATAGGAGCAGGGAGGTCTTACTGCATTTGTACAGGGCCTTAGTGAGGCCTCACCTGGAATATTTTGTTCAGTTTTGGTCTGCTAGTCTGAGGAAGGACGTTCTTGCTATTGAGGGAGTGTAGCGAAGGTTCACCAGACTGATTCCAGGGATGGCTGGGCTGTCACATGAGGAGAGACTGGATCAACTGGGCCTTTATTTACTGGCATTTAGAAGGATGAGAGGGGATCTCATAGAAACATATAAGATTCTGACGGGACTGGACAGGTTAGATGCGGGAAGAATGTTCTCGATGTTGGGGATGTCCAGAACCAGGGGACACAGTCTTAGGATAAGGGGTAGGCCATTTAGGACTGAGATGAGGAGAAACATCTTCACTCAGAGAGTTGTTGACCTGTGGAATTCCCTGCCGCAGAGAGTTGTTGATGCCATTTCATTTGATATATTCAAGAGGGAGTTAGATATGGCCCTTATGGTTAAGGGGATCAAGGGGTATGGAGAGAAAGCAGGAAAGGGGTACTGAAGGAATGATCAGCCATGATCTTATTGAATGGCGGTGCAGGCTTGAAGGGCCGAATGGCCTACTCCTGCACCTATTTTCTATGTTTCTATGTTAAAGGTGCTATATAAATGCTAATTGTTGTTGTTTAGCAGTCGGTCCCACAGAGGAAAACAGTGGATTGTAATTGGCAGAAAACTGACTCCAGTCAGAATGCCAATGATTAGCCTGGGATGACAGGACTGACATATGAGGAGAGACCGGATTGACTGGGCCTGTATTCACTGGAGTTTAGAAGGATGAGAGGGGATCTCATAGAAACATATAACATTCTGACGGGACTGGACAGGTGAAATGTAGGAAGAATGTTCCCGCTGCTGGGGAGTCCAGAACCAGGAGTCACAGTGTAAGGATAGGGGTAAGCCATTTAGGACCGAGATGAGGAGAAACTTCTTCACTCAGAGAGTTGTTAACCTGTGGAATTCTCTTCCGCAGAGAGTTGTTGATGTCAATTCGTTAGATATATTCAAAAGGGAGTTGGATAAGGCCCTTACGGCTAAAGGGCTCAAGGCGTATGGAGAGAAAGCAGGAAAGGGGCACTGAGGTGAATGATCAGCCATGATCTTATTGAATGGTGGTGCAGGCTCAAAGGGCCGAATGACCTACTCCTGCACCTATTTTCTATGTTTCTCTGTTTCTATGTTTCACCGAGGGGACCAGGTCAATCTTAGATATATGTTTAACATGTCAACAGGGAGGTAGGCTCCAACAGGCATCTGCAGGGCCAGTAGTCTATTCATCAGTAGTTGATGTTCATTTGTCTGTGGTGTGGCAAGGGTTAAGCCAGATCTACATTTACTAATTCATCTTACATGAACTTTACTTTTCTATCACTGAAACAAAATCTTGGATATTATTACTTTAGGAAAAATTGTTATTGCAATACACGCTGTTCCTTCATAAATCCCTAGTTTATTAAATGATTTGCTCACTTAATGAGTCATTGTCAGACAGGAAAAATCCTGTTTAAATGCTTCTCACTCAAGTTAAATATCAAAAGGCATTTAAGTTTATTTTTGGTACCAATGTTTTATTCTGGGCTTGAATAAATTGCATCTACGAACTGGAGCCTATTCTTTGTCCAATTGGTTGTACTTTCTTAATGAGTGGGAGATAAGCTGGCAGCCTCTTCCTACTCAATGGACCATTCTGGTTCTCATCCTGTTGGGAACATGGGATGTTACTTTGGAATGCAACCATACAGGTTTGAATACTGTTGCTTGGACTGTCAGATTACAGTTTTTGTTTGATTATTTAGTCATCAGGAAGAAATTCCTTGGAAATGGAGTAGATCAGTAACAGTATATGTTGTGCATGGTCTGTTGGAAGGAATGGGGTCAATAGGCCAATTTTCTTGATTGATAATTTCCTTAAATTCTATCCTTGATTCTCTGCTAGGGTACATGGCTGCCTGTTAATCCACTCACGATCGAGGAGGATTAGAAGGAATAGCAGCAGAGGCCCAAATGAGGTTTCACCACTTTTATCTATTGTTGGCCCCAATACATTTTAGTCAGATCACTGCTTCTGTCAAACCATGCTGTCCATAGGCACCTCCTTCTCTCTCCATTGAGTTATCCATTCACAATGGTGCATTTAAGCTCTTCACTGCTGCCATAAGCAGCAAGGCTGAAATAAGCCATCTTTGCTTTGATGATTCTCTCCATCAACTCCACCTTCATGCACAACTTTTGAATTGAATCATTGGAATGTCTAGCTTTTGAGGTACCTTGAGAAGCTGATTTTAGCATTACATTTCAAATGGCTCTGATCCTTTTCTCATCATTAACTTTCAGTATCCAGCTCTCTGAATTATGTATGAGAAATCTTCATGCAGATGATTGAATATTTGTTTAAAATTTTGTTTCATTTTCCTAAGTCTTCCTTTCCAGTTTAACTCTGAGATAATCTCCTGTACTATCCTAATTCATCAAATAATTTCCTTTGAGCAATCACCCAGGGAAGCCTTCAGGGAAATCAGGAATACATATAGAATTATGTAATCAGATATTCAAAACACTGGGGGAAAAAGAGGTGCCTTTGATGAAGGCCATATGTCTATGCTTGAAAATGGAACCAGTTTCATCTCAGGCTGGTGATGATGGAGTCTCAGGTACAGCCTGTCTCACAAGGATGTTGTCAATCATGATCATGCTATGCTCAGTGAAGTGTGAGAAGATGGCGAGGAGCCCATGAGAACACACGGTATCCCACAGATATCAACATAACTTTAGTTGTGAAATCTTCTGAAAAAGAAACAATGTGTTGACAGTTCCGAATTAGGATTGAGTTGAGTTCATTACTCGGTGTTCAAAGGGTGGCTGACATTCTAGTTAGACACCGCAGCGAGGTTTAAGGCTGATTAAATCATCTCATGTGGTACTTTAACAAGACAAATGCTCTGAGTTGCACTAGGTTAGCTGATTCCAGCTGCAGCAGCAGTTGGGATGCTATGTACGTTGACCTCATTGGGTTGGACTTGGCTTTGATGCCCTCCGGAGTTAAATTACCTTGCCAACTGTCTGGGCTCATGCATGGAATATGACCATTTGGACGAGTTACAGGAAGCTATTGGCAGAATTGTACCACAGCCGAAGTGAAGTAACTTCAAGGGTGGAATAGGGAAAATTGGGAAAGAGAGATTGTGTAATTCTGCAGCTAGATGAAACACCCACAGTTGGTAAATATTATATCAGATCACATTAACAAGACATGCTAAAGATGTCCGGGGTAAAACACCATCATCATCATAATAGGCAGTCCCTTGAAATCGAGGAAGAACTCTAAAAGTGAGTTCTTAGGTGACTGAACCGTCCAATACAGGAATTACAGTCTCTGTCACAGGTGGGACAGGCAGTGGTTGAAGGAAAGGGTGGGTGGGGAGTCTGGTTTGCCGCACACTCCTTCTGCTGCCTGCACTTGCCTTCTGCATGCTCTCAGCGACGAGACTCGAGGTGCTCAGCGCCCTCCCGGATGCTCTTCCTCCACTTAGGGCGGTCTTTGGCCAGGGACTCCCAGTTGTCGGTGGGGGTGTTGCATTTTATCAAGGAGGCTTTGAGGGTGTCACCATGGCTATAGCAGCTATCTGACTCTTTCAATCCAGTATCAGACTCCTTAACTTTGGACATAGACCATCAGTAAGAAATTGATCTCGAGCGATGGCCCAAAACGGGTGGTGTTGGATCGGCTGCCCCGTTATACACAGCTCCTGATGTTCAGCCCCGCTGCAGTTAATGCAGCTCAGTATCAACTGCGGCGTATAACAGGCAGACAATCCCATACCACCCATTTTGCATCACCGTCTGAGACAAATTTCTCGGCCATCATAAGTTTCAGAATCCCAGCTTCTGTGATTAGAATTCAATAAACTGAATGAATGCCTGACTATAGTGATGACTGATAGAAGGGCCTCATAAGTAGGCACAATTTAACTCATCGCCTGAACTTGGCTTTTTTGTGGGTGTTATCTAAAAATCCTTATTAGAACAGCTCGTGGAGGGAAGAGTGTCAGCTTGAAAGGGGAGGGGAAAAAGAGTTAAAAACAGAAAGTGCTGGAAACGCTCAGCAGCTCAAGCAGCATCTGTGGAGAGAGAGCAGAGATAACGTTTTGGACCGATGATCTTTTGTCAGACCTGAAACGTTAACGCTGCTTCTCTCTCCACAGATGCTGCCTGACCTGCTGAGCTTTTCCAGTATTTTCTGTTTTCTGTTCAGATTTCCAGCATCTGAAGTATTTTGCTTTTGTAACAGGGGAAAGAGAGAGTAGAAGCTTGAATGGGAGTGGGATAGGGTATCAGTTTGAACGGGGTTAGAGGGGAAGAACAGTGGCAGGTTAATCGAGGGGCCGAGAAGGAGACTAGGGTCAGCTTGATTGAGGAGTGAAAAACTGGGAAGTTTGGAAAAAGTGGGGAATTGAGTGGTAAGCAGTGTCTCTGTAAAATGGGTCCCCAGGGAATAGACTGCCTCTCTGAACTGGGGCAAGAGGATTGGATGTGGAGGACTGACTATTGAGGTAACTTTTTGGGGAAGTGATGGGCTGGTTGCTCTACTAAAGAGAAGAAAAAACATCAACCCATTACGAATGATAAAAGTGATAAAAATGAATCAAAATACATAATTTTTATGGTAACAATTCAAAATTTTCCAGGACAGCAAGTCCATGGATCTTTCCTCTGTACAACAGACCATTGTAATGTATTTGCTTCATGGGTTCTTTGCTTAATAATTCATAGCAACACATTGGTTTATTAACAAAGGTTTAACAATCACACTACACATTACCAGTTCATCCACCAGGCTCACAACTGCATACCTCATCGTGGATGATCTAAACCCAACTGACTGGGGTTTTATTGAGTCTTGTGAACATCACGTGACTGGCTAAGCCACTCACAATGCAACAGCTCTACAAACCTGTGAACACGCTCACAGGTGTATATATTACAACCACCAATTTTGGACTTTAACTATTTGGATTTGCCCTTCAGGCTTTTATAGATTCAGGTTTTTTGCCCTTCCGATACAAGTGAAGGAATGTTATGTATTATAATGTATGTATACCTGGCTTTACCTGCCACCAGGGGGAGTGACCATCGGAGGTGATTGGGCCACAGACACACACATGCAGCCCTTGTATCTAAAGAAAGCCTCCATGTTTAATCCTCACTTTGAGAGCTAATAAAGTAGAGTCAGGTCGCACCTTATTGAGTTCAGGTTATTAAGCCTATTGAGTTATTGCATATGCAACATTTGGCGACGAGGCACAATACGAACTTTCACACACAAAACAAAAAAATGAGCACCATTGGAATCCTGGAGCGATTCGTGGAGGGAGAAGACTGGGAGGATTTTACAGATCGCCTCGACCAGTGCTTCATGGCCAAGATGGATGAAGACACTGACGCAGTTAGGCGCAGGGCGGTTTTCCTCACGGTTTGTAGTCCAAAAATCTATGGTCTCATAAAGAATCTGCTCTCACCTGCACGGCCAATGGAAAAGACCTATGAGGAATTGTGTGCTCTGATTCGGGAGCATCTCAAACCTAAAGAAGGCATCATTATCTCGAGATATCGCTTTTACAAGCATGTTCGTTCTGAGGGCCAGGACGTGGCGGAATTTGTTGCTGGCCTGAGACGTCTCGCTGGGCCGTGTAAGTTTGGAACCGCGTTGGAAGACATGCTGCGTGACGTCTTTGTAATAGGCATAAACCACGAGGTGATCCTGCGGAAGCTGCTGGCTGCGGAGACGCTGGATCTGAGCGGAGCCATCACGATCACCCAGGCTTGCCTGACCATGGTCGATAGTACAAAGCAGTTATCCTCGCAGAGTCGGAACTCCACGGCAAGTACTGTGTACAAGATTGTGTCGTCGGTTGGCAGAGCTGCACCTGACAGGGCCTACCCGACTGTGTTTGCGAAACCTGTAGCTGTTCGAAGTCCGCCATTGGGCACGAATCTGATTTCACCCTGTTGGTGTTGTGGGGGCAATCATCGGCCTCATCAGTGCTGTTTCAGACAGTATATTTGTAGAGGCTGTGCGAAAATGGGCCACCTTCAGCGGATGTGTCCGGAGCTCAGCAAGCGTGCTGCGACACACCACACGGATGATGATGACCGATCCGGAGCGGATCCGGCAATGCAACTCGAGATACCCAAGGAGGAAGTGTATAGTGTATATTCGTTCCTGACAAAGAGCCAACCGATAATGATTGAAGTAAAATTGAACGGCGTGCCAGTATCTATGGAATTAGACACGGGTGCGAATCAGTCAATTATGAGCCAGAGGACTTTCTAAAAGCTGTGGGACACCAAGGCCGTGAAACCCAAGCTGAGTCCAGTAAATGCAACATTGCGTACGTACACCAAAGAACTCATACCAGTGATTGGCAGTGCAGCAATAAGGTGTTGTACGATGGGGCGGTTCATGATCTATCACTGTGGATCGTTCCAGGCAATAGTCCAACGCTGTTCGGCAGGAATTGGCTTGAAAAGATAAGTAGAACTGGAACGATATTAAAGCTCTGTCATCAGTGGATGACGCTTCATGTGCTCAAGTGCTGAGCAAATTTCCCTCAGTGTTTGCAACTTCACAGGAGCCAAGGTGCAGATCCACCTGCACTCAGATGCAAGATCCGTCCATCATAAAGCCCGGGCGGTCCCGTACATGATGAGGGAGAAGATCAAAATCGAATGGGCTCGTCCCATTGTTCCAGTGCTAAAGAGTGATGGCACTGTCAGGATGTGTGGAGACTACAAGATTATGATCAACCGAGTTTCGAAACAGGATCAGTACCCATTACCAAGAGCTGATGACCTGTTTGCAATGCTAGCCGGAGGAAAGTCGTTCACCAAATTTGATCTGACGTCGCCTATATGACACAGGAGCTTGTTGAATCATTGAAGAAACTTATGTGCATCAATATGCATAAAGGGCTGTTCATTTACAACAGGTGTCCTTTCGTAATTCGCTTGGCTGCAGCCATATTTCAGAGAAACATGGAGAGTTTACTGAAGTCCATCCCTAGAACCGTGGTGTTCCAAGACGACATTTTGGTCACAGGTCGTGACACTGCCGAACACACTGCTGCACAACCTGGAAGAGGTTTTACGTCGTCTGGACAAAGTGGGGCTCAGGCTGAAATGTTCAAAGTGCATCTTTATGGCACTGGAAGTCGAATTCCTGGGAAGGAAGATTGCTGCAGGTGGCATTAGGCCTACGGACTCGAAAACAGAGGCCATAAAAAATGCACCTAGAACCCAGAAGGAGCTGCATTTGTTCCTTGGTCTTCTCAACTACTTCAGTAATTTCTTTTCTAAATTGAACACATTATTAGAGCCACTGCACATGCTGCTCAGAAAAGGCGACAACTGGGTTTGGAGTGTATCTCAAGACAACGCCTTTGAGAAGGCTAGAAATCTGCTTTGTTCCAACAAATTGCTGGTGCATTATGACCCGTGCAAGCATTTAGTATATGCCTGTGATGCTTCATCACATGGGGTGATTGCGTGCTCCAACAAGCTAATGAATCGGGTAAACTACAATCTGTTGCATATGCTAAAAGTTTGTCAAAGACGGAAAGAGCCGATGGCATGGTAGAGAAAGAAGCCTTAGCCAGTGTATATGAGGTTAAAAAGATGCACCAGTAGCTGTTTGGGCTTCGTTTTGAGCTTGAAACTGATCACAAGCCGCTCATACCTATGTTTTCAGAGCCTAGAGGTATCAATACCAATGCGTCGTCCCGCATCCAGGGGTGGGCGCTGACATTATCTGCCTATGATTATGTCATTTGCCATAGACCTGGCACCGAGAATTGTGCCGATGCATTGAGCTGTTTACCATTGCCCACACCGGAGGTGGAAACGCCAGAGTCCACAGATCTGCTGTTGGTCATGGATGCCTTTGCGAGTGAAGGGTCGCCTGTCACTGCTCAACAAGTTAGGACCTGGACCAGCCAGGATCCGATCTTATCAGTTGTAAAATGTTGTGTCCTTAGTGGTGATTGGTCGGCCATTCCCAGGGAAGTGTGTGATGAGACCAAACCTTACAACCGTCGCAAAGACAAACTATCCATTCAATGTGATTGTTTGCTATGGGGTAATCGTGTTGTTGTGCCCAAGAAAGGCAGGGAGAGATTTGTACAGGATTTACACAGTACCCATCCCGGTATTGTGATGATGAAGGCCTGGTCTCACATTTGGTGGCCTGGCATTGACTCTGATTTGGAGTCATGTGTGCATCAGTGCAACACTTGCATGCAGTTAAGCAATGCACCAGTGGAATCTCCACTAAGTCTGTGGTCGTGGCCATCCAAACCATGGTCGAGGATCCACATCGACTATGCGGGTCCTTTCCTGGGCAAAATGTTTTTGGTGGTGGTGGATGCGTATTCCAAATAGATAGAATGTGTAATCATGTCATCCAGTACATACACAGCCATCATTGAGAGCCTTCGTGCCATGTTCGCCACTCATGGTCTGCCCGACATCGTTGTGAGCGACAACGGATCGTGCTTCACGAGTTTGGAGTTTCAAGAGTTTATGAGACTCAATGGTATCAAGCACGTAAGGTCAGCACCATTCAAACCCGTGTCCAATGGTCAAGCGGAGTGGGTTGTCCAAACCATCAAGCAGAGTCTGAAACGCGTAACTCATGGTTCTTTGCAGACTCGCTTGTCACACATATTGCTTAGTTACAGGGCGACACCCCACACGCTTAGCAGGGTCCCCCCTGCTGAACTGTTGATGAAGAGAGGTCTCAAGACCAGACTCTCGCTTGTCCACCCTGATCTTAACAATCACGTCGAAAACAGACGTCAACATCAGCAGTGGTATCATGATCGCACTGCCGTGTCACGCGACATCTCTATTAATGATCCTGTGTATATGCTAAATTATGGTCAAGGCCCCAAGTGGGTCACTGGCACTGTTACGGCCAAGGAGGGTAACAGGGTGCTTACTGTCAGGCTTACTAATGGGCAAACACGCAGGAGGCACATTGATCAGACGAAATTGCGGCACACAGATGAACCGGAACAACTTGAAGAAGACACCATCAATGACCAACTGATTCATATTCAGCCATCAGAAGACCCTGCTGTTGTCAATGAATCTGGACCTTCAATCCCCGACATGGACACTGCCACTGCCATTAGATCGGCTACCCAGCCTCAAGTCACGAATGACTCGAAGAGCTCACCCAGATCTGGAATTGAACTGAGACGATCAACTAGGGAGTGGAAAGCCCCGGACCATCTCAATTAAATAGGACTGCTACCAAGATCTTGGGGGGGGGAATGATGTAATGTATGTATGCCTGGGTTTACCTGCCACCAGGGGGAGTGGCAGTTGGAGGTCATTGGGCCACAGACACACACGTGCAGCCCTTGTATATAAAGAAAGCCTCCATGTTTAATCCTCTCTTTGAGAGCTAATAAAGTAGAGTCAGGTCACACCTGATTGAGTTCACGGTACTTAGCCTATTGAGTTATTGCATACGCAACATGTACAACTTAAGTTATAAAGCAAGTGTAGTTACTTATTTTCACCTGCTGTGACCTTACATTCAGAGCCAATCCTCAGATGTCTTGCCTAATGGGGACCGTGCCAATTGTTTTGAAGCTGTTGGCCAGCTTTTACTAGTTTACTAGGCTGACGCGTGTGGGGATCTGAAAAACAAAATGGTTGCCAAAGCCATGCACGAAAGACAATTCATTTTAATAACAAACTTTCGAACGCAATGAAGACGATTATGAATCGGTACAGCTATAACCTCTGAGCTCTGGCCCCAGTGAATCAACAAATTTCAGCAGCCCCCTCAGTTTGATTTTGTTTTTAATCCCTGTGGTTGGAACAGGGTCAACATTTAATGCAAACATGATTTTTGTGACAAGTTATTGGACAGCCAAATTTCATCCAGGTAGGCGAGACATCAAAGTAGTTACCAGCCTCAAGTACAGATTTACTGATGGGCAAACAGGTCCGGTTTAGTAGTGAGACCTTTGAGACCTCAATTCTCACTTTGAAAGCTTGCAAACTCCATGATTTGTTGGGTTTGCTGACAGTAAGATGGATAGTTCTGTTTTACACCCTTGGCCAAAAGAATGATGGAATCAAGGCTTAGTATATAAGCAGTAAAAATGCCAAGTGAAATATGCCAGGCCAAGCCTATTAATCCTTCCTCCTGGTATAAAAATACTGTTTAATTGTCATTATATATTCTTTTTTAAACTGCAACTAGGCTATCTGGAGGATAAGGAAAAGTACGCTTGTAATTTATCTTTAACTATAATTTAAGTTTTTGCCTTAAACATTCTTCCTAAATGGGGCAGAAGATTTCAGTGCTAAAAGTGTAGAAAATTAAAAGCAGAGAACAGTAAAATCCTCCGGGGCTTGTAACTAATAGCAGTGAAAATGTATACTCCTCGGAAATGTATGTGGACAGGACGCCACTGCTCGGGTTTAATGCACAAATGCTCAGAGCTCTGGTGTGAGGGATGAACGCAGTAGGTCTAGTCCGGCTTTGCTGTTTATAAGCATCAGTTTGACACAGTAGTTGCACTCTCACCTCTGAGTCAGAAGGTCGTAGGTTCAAGCCCCACTTCGGGACTTGATCCCATAATCCAAGCTGACACTTCAGTGCAGTATCGAGGTGCACTGCTGAACCTATCGGATGGGATGTTAAACCAAGGCCCTGTCTGCTTGATCAGGTGGGTGTAAAAGATACACTGGCACTATTTGAAGAAGATCAGGGGAATTCTCCTAAAGGCCTGGCCAATAGACCCTCAACCGACACCACCGATTAACGAGTCCTTTATTCCATTGCTGTTGGAGTCTTGCTGTGCACAAATTGGCTGCCGCGCTTGCCTACATGCCAACATCGCCTACACGTCTAAAGTAACTCATTAGCTTTGGGACATCCTGAAAATGTGAAAGGCGCTATGTAAATGCACCGTCCTTCTTAGAGTTGTAACTAAATCAGAACGTGACACTGGACCAGAGAATTGGAGGCCACTCTTGCGTTTGAGTCAAACTCAGACTGATGACAAAGACAAAGAATTGAAAATCCAAATCTTCACAGGCTCAAAGGCGAAACTGATCTTCGGGATGACAGCGAATCGGCAGCTTGCTTTACATAACAGGTTGCTGATTGGATAGCGCCCATCTTGCATGATCGCTGCAGACCGATTTTACTCCAATTTTTTTTCCATGAGATTTTTTTTGACAGTATTTTCCTGTCAGTTTGGTAAGGTGCATGAACTATATTCAGTGCTTTAAGAAAGATTCTTGGCACTGATCCATACCTCCAACCAGTTTTCTCTCACTCACTCTACCAGCTGTAGGATATTCAGGGCTAGAAATTCCCCAGCCTGTCGCTATTTGATAAATAATGACAAAATAGTGAATAAATAAGTTTAAAAATTTCACCATTTTTTAAGGGGGTAAATTTGCCCAAAAAATACGGTAGTTCTTAATAAACGGCTTTCCACGATGGTTGGCTTTAAAAACCACGATGTCGACAACTTTAGCCCGAGGCCTATCAATGTGAAAAATAAAGGCTCTGGGAGGGGAGAAAACACAAAAAAAAATTGCAAAAAACAAAAAATCAACAATCAAAAAACATTTACAAGAACCTTAACTATGTAATTGCTGCAAAAGAATTCTGAGGCTGCAATGCCTGCTTTTCTCGCGCGTTCTTTTTCTTAAAAACGGGTTCGCCGAACGGCTAAACTTAGGCGGTGTGTTTTTTTTTCAAGATTTTTTCGCGTTGCACCAGGGCGATATTTTGAAAATGTCTTTCTTAAGGTTTGGGAAATTTTGTGGACTTCATTTTAACAAAAAACGCACTTTTACCACGAAAAAAATCCCATTAGAACGTGCGTTAGGCCGGGGAAAATCTAGCCCTGTGACTCTTGCGTTGGAGACAGGCTCAATCATTTCCTAATGAGTGCGGACACACCGCATTAAATTGCTGACAATGCAGCACAAATTGGAAATAAATTGAAAATCTCACTCAGAGGATCTGATATGGGAGGTGGAAAAATTCACACGGCATGGTAAGGTGTGCTGTTCTGAGAATGGAGGTTAAGGCCCATTGTTGGGCACCGCAGTTGAAGTTTTATTTGCCTTGCTGTACCTGACTAGCAAATGCCAGTCTCAACATTAGTCAGTGCACCTTTTGAGGCTAGAACCTGCTGTTTGCAGTACATAAGAACATAAGAAATAGGAGCAGGAGTAGGCCATACGGCCCCTCGAGCCTGCTCCGCTGTTTAATACGATCAAGGCTGATCTGATCATGGACTCAGGTCCACTTCCCTGCCCGCTCCCCATAACCCCTTATTTTCTTATCAGTTAAGAAACTGTCTTCAATTTATTCAATGTCCCAGCTTCCACAGCTCTCTGAGACAGCATATTCCACAGATTTACAACTGTCTGAGAGAAGAAATTCCTCCTCATCTCAGTTTTAAATGGGTGGCCCTTTATTCTAAGATTGTGCCCCCTAGTTCTAGTCTCCCCTATCAGTGGAAACATCCTCTCTGCATCCACCTTGTCAAGCCCCTTCATAATCTTATATGTTTCGATAAGATCACCTCTCATTCTTCTGAATTCCAATGAGTAGAGGCCCAACCTACTCAACCTTTTCTTGGTATGAGCTTATAAACATTTGTATGACATCCCATTGCCTGTTAGTTTAAGGCAGGAATCGGACAATTCATTTTAATGGGTGCACACTTCCGTTAGCATGGGCAAACGAAGATCACACTAACAGGTTCATATACACCTCTCACAGCCAGTCAATTTTAAGCTTTACTTTGGATAAGTGTACTCAGAGTACGACCTTGTGTCTATGGACAAAGTGATGTTCAGCTTCTCTCCCAACAGTAAGATGATGTCAATTTTGAATTGTACCTGGAAGATGGCCCAAATTAGTGAGTAACGTTTTACTCCTGGTTGAATGTTTGGTCCCTCTAGATAAAAATTAATGAGGAGTTGGACTAATCATGACTCATATAAGTAAACATTGGCAGCTGAATATTCTCAGCATTTATAGAAGCGGTGGATTGAAACGGCAGGCTTAAAGAGCTTCATACGTCCCTTATATTTTAATAGAACATTTTTCCTTCAAAATCAATAGGATATGTGTTTTAAGATTTATTTTGCATTGTGAGGCTCAATAGTTCCTCCCAGCCAGTTCCTCGATTGCGTCATCAGCGTTCATTCTCTCAACCAAGTCACTGAAAAACATTGCAGTAAAGAGACATATTCTGGAATTTCCCAACATCTGGAGAATGCACAAAGCCAGAAATTCTCGTAGCCTCCACAAACAGTCCTGACAATTAGTTTCGCAACCATCCTCTATGATTATGAACCACATGTAAACAAACAGGAACTCTGTTAACACGATCTCAACCGCCCATTCATCATCGACAGAGATCCGTCTCCTGATCTCAGTCAGCAAAATTGTGTCGCATAATTTGGTGGACTCATTGTTGGAGTACCAAAAATGAAGTGTGATATTTGTGACAAACATGTCCTTTGGTCGCTATTGTAAACCGATCAAAGGGAGAGGAAGTCAAGGTCAAGCCTGTTCCTGGGTTCCTCTGCTTTAAATCTCATGCGCCCTTGGTGCTTCAATGGCATCTGCAGTTGACCGCGACCGGAGAAGTGGTCAAGGGGCCAGTCGGTGCCTCTTTCTGCACGCTGGCGCAGACAGCAGTCTGATGGCAGTAGGGGTCGGAACAGGTGGTGCCCTGCATACCAGCTTTCAGAGCTTGGCATCTGTCTGCTACCTGTCAGGGCTTTCAGCATCTGACAGCTGGCATTAGACTAGCGAGCGGGGACACAGATAGAATGACAATGGCTACAACAAGCTGGTCTAAGGCAGCCATATTTGAGGACGGCAGCAGATGGCTGGCCTTTGGCATTCCCTTCAGAGCATCATCATCATCATAGGCAGTCCCTCGAAACGAGGATGACTTGCTTCCACGCCAAAAATGGATGAGTTCACACGTGTTTCAATGAAGGACCTAATATTCCAGATCCCGAACAACATCCTGAAGGGTGGCAGATGCCTGTGTGTGGATTTTTTTTAACGTGTGGTGACCGTTGCACACCAGACACCACAGGGGCTTGACAGAGCTAGGTCTTCGTCCAGTGGCAAGGATTAACCAAAACGACTGGAGACCTGCTCTGCTGCACGGACCTAGTGCGCGCACATATCGCAGTGTGGGCTGGCCCCGTGCTGCCCCCTGGACCTCTGGCCTCGAACTCACGCCTCCCCTGGGCCCCGATGACATTCCTCCACAGTCTCTCGCCACTCCTGCTGTATCTGCCCACGCTCCAGTCACCGACCCGGACCTTGATGATGTCACTCTTTGGTGCCGTCGCCCTCCTGCACCAGCTCGCGGTGCTCCTTGAAGTGGCCTCCACGCTGCTCTCGACTGCCTCACCTCCGCTCCTTTTATGGCCCCGACCTGCCGCTGGTGTTCTCCACAGGCCGGGGCCTCCATGCTGCGCCCTTCAGAGCACCACACCAGTAGCACATAGATGCAGACACCAAGTTTCCAGCGTTACAGATTCAGAGTAGCTAACAGTGTGCCTTGCTCCCAGGAGCAATGAGCAGAGGGCTATCTCAGTCCTGCAACCCTTTTGTAGCACAAGCGCAGCTTCTCGCGATAATGTCCTTCAGTCTGCACCTCGGAGAAACACGAGAATCGGAGAAGGAAAGGCACGTTTAGACACCCAGGGGCAATGCAGTGTCAGGAAAGATTAGGTTGGATTCTGTTCACTTGCATTAAAAACGAATGTGCTCTTATGTCATGCTCAGTTATTCATGGAGATCTGAGTCATGTACGAAATGGTGTGCTTATTCTGTGCTGACTTATTCAATCAGGTAATTATTATCGGTAGAGTCATGTATGGACAAAGAGGTCGGATGCGGTGATATTTGAAGCTGGGGGAAGAGTTAAGACAATGATGATAAAGGAAGGATGTATTAAATAGAGGAGACATCATTAATCAGTTATGTTCCAATGACCCTTGCAGCAATCACTGAGGACTCCTCGGAATGTTGGTTATCGCCTCCATGCACATCTGCCTCCAAAGTAGCTAAGGCCACCTGGATTGTCCAATTCCAGGCCTTTTTGGAATGCAAAGTTCTACAGAGCACAGCAACAACAACAACTTGTATTTATATAGCGCTTTTAACATAGTGAACCGTCCCAAGGCGCTTCACAGGAGTATTATGAGATAAAAAATTTGCCACTGAGCCGCATCAGTAGAAATTAGCGCAGATGACCAAAAGCTTGGTCAAAGAGGTAGGTTTTAAGGAGCGTCTTGAAGGAGGAAAGAAAGGCAGAGAGGCGGAGAGGTTTAGTCAGGGAATTCCAGAGCTTAGGACCTAGGCAACAGAAGGCACGGCCACCAATGGTTGAATGATTATAATCAGGGCTGTTCAAGAGGGCAGAATTAGAAGAGCACAGATATCTCGGGGTGGGGGGGGGAGTTGTGGGGCTGGAGGAGATTACAGAGATAGGGAGGGGCGAGGCCATGGAGGGATTTGAAAATAAGGATGAGAATTTTGAAATCGAGGCGTTGCTTAACTGGAGGCCAATATAGGTCAGCGAGCACAGGGGTGATGGGTGAGCGGGACTTGGTGCGAGTTAGGACAAGGGGCAGCGAGCACAGGGGTGATGGGTGGGCGGGACTTGGTGCGAGTTAGGACACGGGCAGCCAAGTTTTGGATCACCTCTCATTTATGTAGGGTAGAACTATGTAGGACACACCGGCAGGTATATACTCCAGACCTCCAGATTTTTAAAGATAGTGACTGCGCCTTTTTAAGATCACAACGTTCCTCTGGAAGAACCTTCTGGTCGAGGTGTGTGCCTCATCATGGC
This sequence comes from Pristiophorus japonicus, assembly GCF_044704955.1. Taxonomy (NCBI): domain Eukaryota; kingdom Metazoa; phylum Chordata; class Chondrichthyes; family Pristiophoridae; genus Pristiophorus; species Pristiophorus japonicus. Next base: position 13,912,491 of record NC_091994.1, read on the forward strand.
GCCTCCCCCTGCTGTCGTCCTGGCAACGCTGGGTGGGGTCATTATCCATGGGAGCAGGGCATAAGCCTTTTCATCCACAAGCCATCCACAGATATGATTTTCTTCCTTGGCGAGTTCAGAGAAGGCGGAATTGCCAAGGATGAGGCCATTTTGACAGCTTCCAGAAAACCTTACATCGATGTGCATGTCGTCACACACAACCTGCACATTCAGGCAGAGGATACCCGTTTCTGTTCAGCAAGTTGAGAAACTTGACTGTGGGAGCTCGTAAAGCAGCATGGGTTCCACCCTATTGCACCTGGACCTTGGGGAAGCCAGCAATCACCGTACTGCGTGAGGCTGACTGATGAATGCACAACCATCCTGCAGCCTGGCGGATATTACAGAGATCCCCTGGGGCTCTTTGAAGTGCCATAAAAAATGAGTGTGGGTCGTCAACTTCATAGCCAGCGCCGTGCATAGACAGGCCGCTGACCCTAGCTGGAGGTCCTTGTGCAGTAGCTGAAACAACTCCCCTAGTTCCTCTTTGGTGAAGTGCACTCTTCTCCCTAAGGTGCGATCACTCTTACCGCCCTTACGGCTAAGGGGATCAAGGGGTATGGAGAGAAAGCAGGAAAAGGGTACTGAGGGAATGATCAGCCACGATCTTATTGAATGGTGGTGCAGGCTCGAAGGGCCGAATGGCCTACTCCTGCACCTATTTTCTATGTCTATGTCTACCTCCCTAAGATAGGAACTATACTGCCTGTATATTCTGTTGGGGTGTACCCTTTTTACATGTTCCAATTCTGGTTGCCTAATTATAAAAAGAATAAAGAGGGTGCATAGCAGATTTACAAGGATGTTACCAGAAATGCAAGGTTATACCTATCAGGAAAGTATGAAGAGGCTGGGTCTCTTTTCTCTTGAAAAGAGAAGACTGAGGGGTGACCTAATAGAGGTCGTTAAACTCATGAAAGATTTTGATAGAGTGGATACAGAGAGAATGTTTCCACTTGTGGGGAACAGCATAACTAGAGGCCATTAATATAAGATAGTCACCAAGAAATCCAATAGGGAATTCAGAAGAAACTTCTTTAACCAGAGAGTGGTGAGAATGTGGAACTCGCTACCACAGGGAGTGGTTCAAGCAAACAGTATAGATGCATTTAAGGGGAGGCTAGACAAGCATATGAGGGAGAAGGGAATAGAGGGTTATGCTGATAGAGTTAGATGAGGAAAGATGGGAGGAGGCTCGAGTGGAGCATAAACGGCGGCATGGACTGGATGGGCCGAATGGCCCGTTTCTGTGCCATATAACTATGTAATCCTATGTAATGCTCACCCTCCTTTCCTCCATCTTCTCCGCTGTCCTTGCTAATGGCCTACAAATGCATGACCACAGTAAATGTCATATCCTCTAATGAGAAGCCTTCAATGTGCTTAGGGGGAGGTGGGGGCGGGGATTGGGGAGGTGGGAATTAAAATCTCCTAGTTGGCTCAAACTTCCTCGGGCGGTTAATCTAAGGATGTCTCGGTTGAATGTAAAATAAATTGCTCGGAAAGTCATTCCCAGCTGCAGTGGTCATGCTTCAAACTTTCAACAATGTTTGGGCTGAAGGATTCCTTACTTCCACCAATCATAGCCGAGCCTTCTATTTCTCGTTCAAACGTACCCCTCACACACTGTGAGTGTAAAACCAGGAAATCTGGGGCCTCTTTTTAATATATGTTAATTTGGTGCCTGGGGATAGGATAGGGAGCAACTTGTCAGAACTTGATTTGAGAACGGAAAGTCTTCTGTCTCAATTTACCCGGATTTTACCCTAAACACATGGCCAAAAGAGCACAGGAATTCCAGGGCTGTCACCGCTGACAATGCAGCACTCCATCAGTACTGTGCTAAAAGGCCAGTTTACGCTCGTGTCCTGGATCGGGAATGGAATGCACAGCATTCTTGACTTACAGGCAGAATGCTCCAGCTGAAACTATCTTGCAGGAAGCACCATGCACCTCATATCAACTTGACATGTGGACAATACATGTCTGAAGCATTTGTCTTGTTAAATAAGGAGAAAGTGGATAACGTCATACTTCTCAACCTACAATGTGTTGAAAGGGTGCGATTCAAGGCAGCTCCAGGGAATGTGATACTGCCAAAGCATCAAATTAGCTGATTGGGTTGGGAATCTTTTGCCCACTGCTTTTTTCCCCTCAACCATCGGGGGTCAGAGAGGGGAGACCGGAGGGTGATCAGGGAGGTCAGAAGGCCGGAGGGGGGGAATCAGGGACCAGATGGGGAATCGGGGGCCGAAGATCAAAGGCCGGAGCGGGGACCGGAGTTCAGAAGCCTCATTGTAGGGATTGGATCACAGGCATTATGGGGGGAGGTTGGGGGAAATCAGAAAGGCCAGGAAGGATGTCTTGAGTGCGGGGTGTTGGTGAGGCAGGAATGTTGGATCCAGCAGGTAAATGGAAAGGTACTTATCTCCTGGATCCAGCAGTCCTCACCTTCCTTTGGCTGACGGGGAAGGTGGCTCAACCGTGGGTAACAAGAGAAATTAAGGGTAGTGTTAAATCCAAGGAAGAGGCATATAAATTGGCCAGAAAAAGCAGCAAACCTGAGGACTGGGAGAAATTTAGAATTCAGCAGAGAAGGACAAAGGGTTTAATTAGGAGGGGGAAAATAGAGTATGAGAGGAAGCTTGCCGGGAACATAAAGACGGACTGCAAAAGTTTCGAGAGATATGTGAAGAAAAAAAGGTTAGTGAAGACAAACATAGGTCCCTTGCAGTCAGATTCAGGTGAATTTATAATGGGGAACAAAGAAATGGCAGAGGAGTTGAACAAATACTTTGGTTCTGTCTTCACGAAGGAAGACACAAATAACCTTCCGGAAGTACTAGGGGACCGAGGGTCTAGTGAGACGGAGGAACTGAAGGATATCCTTATTAGGCGGGAAATTGTGTTAGGGAAATTGATGGGATTGAAGGCCGATAGATCCCCGGGGCCTGATAGTCTGCATCCCAGAGTACTTAAGGAAGTGGCCCTAGAAATAATGAATGCATTGGTGATTATTTTCCAACAGTCTATCGACTCTCAATCAGTTCCTATGGACTGGAGGGTAGCTAATATAACACCACTTTTTAAAAAAGGAGGGAGCGAGAAAACGGTTAATTATAGACCGGTTAGCCTGACATCAGTAGTGAGAAAAATGTTGGAATCAATTATTAAAGATGAAATAGCAGCACAATTGGAAAGCAGTGACAGGATCGATCCAAGTCAGCATGGATTTATGAAAGGGAAATCATGCTTGACAAATCTTCTGGAATTTTTTGAGGATGTAATTAGTAGAGTGGACAAGGGAGAACCAGTGGATGTGGTGTATTTGGACTTTGAAAAGGCTTTTGACAAGGTCCCACACAAGAGATTGGTGTTCAAAATCAAAGCACATTGTATTGGGGGTAATGTACTGATGTGGATAGCGAACTGGTTGGCAGACAGGAAGCAGAGAGTCGGGATAAACGGGTCCTTTTCAGGATGGCAGGCAGTGACTAGTGGGGTGCCGCAGGGCTCAGTGCTGGGACCCCAATTCTTTACAATATACATTAATGATTTAGATGAAGGAATTGAGTGTAACATCTCCAAGTTTGCAGATGACACTAAATTGCGTGGCGATGTGAGCTATGAGGAGGACGCTAAGAGGCTGCAGGGTGACTTGGGCAGGTTAGGTGAGTGGGCAAATACATGGCAGATGCAGTATAATGTGGATAAATATGAGGTTATCCACTTTGGGGGCAAAACATGAAGGCAGAATATTATTTGAATGGGGGAGATTAAGAAAAGGGAAGGTGCAACGAGACCTGGGTGTCATGGTTCATCAGTCATTGAAAGTTGGCATGCAGGTACAGCAGGCGGTGAAGAAGGCAAATGGTATGTTGGCCTTCATAGCTAGGGGATTTGAGTATAGGAGCAGGGAGATCTTACTGCAGTTGTACAGGGCCTTGGTGAGGCCTCACCTGGAATATTGTGTTCAGTTTTGGTCTCCTAATCTGAGGAAGAACATTCTTGCTATTGAGGGAGTGCAGCGAAGGTTCACCAGGCTGATTCCCGGGATGGCTGGACTGACATATGAGGAGAGACTGGATCAACTGGGCCTTTATGCACTGGAGTTTAGAAGGATGAGAGGGGATCTTATAGAACTATATAACATTCTGACAGGACTGGACAGGTTAGATGCGGGAAAAATGTTCCCGATGTTGGGGAAGTCCAGAACCAGGGGACACAGTCTTAGGATAAGGGGTAGGCCATTTAGGACTGAGATGAGGAGAAACTTCTTCACTCAGAGAGTTATTAACCTGTGGAATTCCCTACCACAGAGAGTTGTTGATGCCAGTTCATTGGATATATTCAAGAGGGAGTTGGATATGGCCCTTGCAGCTAAAGTGGTATGGAGAGAAAGCAGGAAAGGGGTACTGAGGGAATGATCAGCTCTGATCTTATTGAAAGGTGGTGCAGGCTCGAAGGGCTGAATGGCCTACTCTTGCAACTATTTTGTATGTTTCTATGTTTCTATGTTTTCCCAAGGTCTGGGAAACCCAGCCAGCCAGAATTAAATTTGAAATGTGTAATGTAGGCACCTGTGAGGACCCTCACACATTTGTAGAGCTGTGGAGGGGCTGCCTGTCTTTTACCAGGAACTCATCAGGGTCTGGAACAGAGTCTAAAACTCCAGTTTTAGGTGGCAGACGAACGAGAGTGCTGTGGCTGGCAAGGTGACCTGCTCGATGGCGGAGGAGCGGGTTTGATGGCGCCAGACAAGCTGGCACGGCGCCTAAACTGGGCTGACATCCGGCGCGTGGCCAATGCCATCGAATCGCTAAAAACAGCACTGGGCCCTGACTCCATTAAGGTGTGTCAAGAAGGCCCAGGCACGTGGGGAGATCCCGTCCGAACTTTCCCCCGTCCGGACGGAATTCCTCATTGGTGTCAAGCCCCGAAACCTCCCTCGGGAAACGGCACTCACAACTTGAGCTTCCTCGAGGAAATCCCCTCCGTGCCTTTCCGTTCTGTGCGGAGGAGTTTCCTGTACGGGCTGCTCTTGCACACTCTCCACCTTGCCATCCTCATCTGCTGTACCACCTTGCCGTCCAGAGGAGGCGGGGGTCCCCGATGGAGTGCTCTCTATGCAGGAGTCCTCCCCTTATTTATTGGGGACTTGGCCTGGAGGGTGGTGCACGGAGCAGTCCCATGTAACAAGTTTTTAAGTCAGTTCACGTGCTCCCAGGCCGCCTGCAATTTCTGCGGTCTGGAGGAGTCCATGTTCCACGTTTTTATTGAATGTGCGAGGTTGCAGCCCCTCTTCCAATATTTGAAGAGGCTGCTCCTTAAATTCTGGTTGCCCTTCAGTCCCACACTCCTGATCTTCGTGCGGAGGGGAGCGGGTAGGTCCGAAGGTCTCCTCGTAGGACTGCTCCTGGGCATGGCCAAGGGCGCCTACAGCCGGTCCAGGCAGCAGGCGGTTGAGTAGGTCATTCAGCACGACTGCCTGCCTCTCTTCCGCGGTTACATCTGAGCCAGGGTGTCCCTGGAGATGGAGCACGCGGTGTCCACCGGTTGCTCGCGGCCTACCGCAAGAGGTGGGCGCCGGAGGGACTGGAGTGTATCATCACCCCCGAAAACCAAATTTTTAGTTTGATTTTAATGTGTAAAGCTTAATTTGTTTAAGTTGTCGGTTTTAGTTCCCCAACTGCCCCTGCCCCCCCCCCCCCCCCTTTTAGCCAGGGGCCAGGGGGGCACTTGTATAATTTGTGTTTTTGGTGCCCTCAAAAAAAAACAAAAAAACAAGGGGACACTTGCTTAAAGTGCACAACTAAAATAGTTATAGAGCTGTTGAGTGGGAGTGGCTTAGCCAGTCACGTGATGGTCACAAGACTCAATAAAACCCCAGCCAATTAGGTTCGGGGAATCCACGATGTAGTAGGTGGTTGTGAGCCTGGTGGATGAATTGGTAATGCGTAGTGTGATTGTTAAACCTTTGCGAATAAACCAACTTGTTCTGCAATGTGGTGCTATGAATTCTTAAGCAAATACATTACAATACATTACAAAATGGGGCTACAAAATGAGGCACGCAGCCTCATGATAATATTTAAAGTGCTAACCCAAGTCCTGGGAGCTGATTGGCTGCCCGCACTCCCGTCCCGCCTCCATTAAAAGGGAAATGCACAGGCTGGAGGCAGGTTGGAGTTGGGCTTCAGATTTTTTTACATTTTAACTTCCCACCTGACAACCAACCCACCCGTTTTTTTTAGGTTAAACTCCCCCCGCCCCCCCAATATGTCTGTTATGTCTTAAAACCCGACTGAAGGAAAAGCCAAAAGCTATCAGCATTGTTAGTTTGTCAGACAATCGTAATTTCATCATGACAACATTGAGCATGTGACATCTTGCGAAGGAACCGCCAACGCAAGCTAACAGACATGCTGCCGTGTACCCCGTCTGAGGAATGTCTGATTCACCACTGAATCACCAGAACATGATACTGAACAGGACTATACTTGTAACCAGGGCCCACAGCCCATCGATGTGAAGTGTATCATCTTGTCAAATGCACACACTTGGTCGAGATTCAGGTTTAAAAACATACAGCAGCACACAACGCACACACACAGAAATTCTATATACTTAAATCCACACAATTAAAAGAACAAATTGAAACATGTGTAATTGGAATTGGTTTCAGTTTGCGAAATGTTCTATAGCTGCAGATAAGCATACACAATCTGACTAATCAAGCAATCTGTTGTTACTTGTCACTCTCTGTGATTTTCATTTTGTAAAGCTTGTGCCAACTATTATTGGCGTAATGTCAGATTGCAGGAGGTATTGAGTGGAGTTCCTCAAGGGTCAGTGCCTAATATCCTGTTGATTCAAAATTTACATTAATAACCTGGTTATTGAGACTAAATGTAAACTTGTCAGGTTTTCTGATGACAGTGAAATAGTACAGAGGATGGAGCAAAGAATTACAAAATGGCTAATGAAGTTTAATATCGGCCAATAGGTCTCCCAGGGCTTTGCGCACAGAACTAAAACAAATCGTAATAGTCAGGTCAAGCAGGCTAGAGGGCAGGGAACAACTGCACTAAGGGAAGAGGCAGAGAGGAGAGGAGGACAAGGTGGTAGGGGGAGGAGGGAGAGAGGAGGAGAGGACAAGGTGGGGGGGGGGGTGAGGGAGAGGGGAGAGGAGAACAAGGTGGTTGGGGGGGGGAGAGGGGAGAGGAGAACAAGGTGGTGGTGGGGGGGGAGAGGGGAGAGGAGGACAAGGTGGGGGGGGGCGAGAGGGAGAGAGAAGAGGAGAACAAGGTGGTGGGGGTGGGGGGAGAGGGGAGAGGAGGACAAGGTGGGGGGGCGAGAGGGAGAGGGGAGAGGAGGACAAGGTGGGGAGGAGGGAGAGAGGACAAGGTGGGGGGGGAGAGGGAGAGGGAAGAGGAGGACAAGGTGGGGGGGAGGGGAAGAAGACAAGAAGGGGGGGGAGGGGGGAGAGGGGAGAGGAGGACAAGGTGGTGGGGGATGTTGAGGGAGACGGGAGAGGAGGATGAGGTGGGGGGGATGGAGAGAGGACAAGGTGGGGGGGAGAGGGAGAGGGAAGAGGAGGACAAGGTGGGGGGGAGGGGAAGAGGACAAGGCGGGGGGAGGGAGAGAAGAGAGAACTGAGAGGGAGACAGTTATGAGAGGAGTAAAGGGAGACAAAAGGAAGATGGTGGAGCAGAAAAGGGAAGAGGAAGATAGGAGGAGAGGGGCACCGGGAGAGAAGAAGAAAGTGGTGATTTTGGGTGGGAAATCATCCCGGAGGGGCAGGATGCTAAGTAGCTTGACAACAACGAGGTAGGGGGTTTGGAAGATTGAAAAATGGCTCAGTAGAAGGAGGTCATGGATGGGATCAGGGCTAAGAATTGCCTTGGCGAGAAGTTGAAAAATATCTTATGCTGGGAGACATAGTGAAGAAAACTTCCTCAGGAAGTGGGAGGGAGACAACTGAAAAATGCTCCAGTCGGAGTGGGGATCTTGACTGAAAAGTGTCTCAATTGAAAGAAAATCTGGGGAGGGCGGGGTGATGGTGTTACAACGGGCAGGCAATCCGATCTGCCAGGTTACCCACAGGCGGCAATGTTGAAAGCGACCCCCACTTTGTAACATAGACGTGAATCAGGTAGTGTTCTATAGGCTATTGTGATTTGGATGTGTTGCAGGTCTCAGCTTCCTTGTTACATCAGCACTCTACAGAGTCTTCATGCTGTTGTTATTTAAGATGACGAGAATGAAAAGTTAAAAAAAAGAAAGACTTGAATTTATAGTCATGACCACCGGGTGTCCCAAAACACTTTACAGCCAATGAAGTACTTTTGGAGTGTAGTTACTGTTGTAATGAAGGAGACGCGGCAGTCAATTTGCGCACAGCAAGCTCCCACAAACAGCAATGTGATAATGACCAGATAATCTGTTTTTAGTGATTGAGAGATAAATATTGGCCAGGACACTGACCGTAACTCCCCTGCTCTTCCATGAATCCTTTACATCTACCTGAGAGAGCAGACGGGGCCTTGGTTTAACATCTCATCCAAAAGATGGCACCTCCAACAGTGCAGCATTCCCTCAGCACTGCACTGGACTGTCAGCCTAGATCTTTGTGCTTAAGTCTCTGGGGTGGGACTTGAACCCACGATGTCCTGGCCCAGAGATGAGAGTGCTACCCACTGAATATGTCAGTTCTGGTGCAGTGGCCAATGTCTGTTTAGATGCACAGAATGAGTATTTGGGGTTTATGCCTTCCAAATGTAACACCTTCTACCTAAAGTACATACCTCAAGACTGGACCCTGTTTACCAAGAAACAAGAGAAGGCTCATCTGTTTCATCCTGAGAAACTTTTTCCAGTTCAAGAAACTAAAGAAAAAGCTACAAGAAATTCTCTTAGGTTACTTATTGTTACCTGGACACATTTGGAAAGTTGTAAAAGGTAAAAAAGCTGCTTCAGTACAGTTTCTAGATCTTTTGTATACCTTTGCTGTGCCATATAACAGTCACCTAATATCTTTGTTTCTCTAAATTGTTTAAATGTAGATAAATTTGATTTGTTATTTTAGCCTGTATAAAAGTATAACATTGATATTTGCCACCTCTTGCATTGGCAGATGTGCTCGAGGATAGTACATAAAAGCAAGTTGTTGTTGTACCATCACCCTCTCCCCCTTGGAGAATAGTGTAAAGTAGTGGAAGAATTTTCAGGCTAATTAATGGTCTTAAAGGCTGAAATGGGAACACTCCATTCTCACATCAGTCGATAGGGTGGTTAGTCCTTTTTGGCGGGAGCGTTTTATGGGTTTCATAGAAATATACAAACATAGAAAATAGGTGCAGGAGTAGGCCATTCGGCCCTTCGAGCCTGCATCACCATTCAATATAATCATGGCTGATCATGCAACTTCAGTACCCCATTCCTGCTTTCTCTCCATACCCTGATCCCTTTAGCCATAAGGCCCACATCTAACTCTCTTTTGAATATATCTAACAACCACAACTCATATGATGAATGGGGGCTACCCACATCCACCAGACACCATTATCCTGGTGGTTATCAACCCAGAATTCAATGCCAGTGCTCCTCTCTGCACTCACTGGGACTCCCTGGAGTGAGATTCAGATGCTGGCACCATCTGATTCAGAGGTGGGAGTGCTACCATTAATTCAAAGGCTTGTTCGTAAAATCCAGTCTGTAGTGTTGTAATGCTAAATAGACTCATTAATAGTTCTGGGCAATGCAACCTATAAAATGCCCTCCTTGAGAATGAAGGGCAGTGTAATGTGTGCACCTGTGAGTATGCTCACAGGCTGGTAGAGCTGTTGAGTTGGGAGTGGCTTAGCCAGTCACGTGATGTTCACAAGACTCAATAAAACTCCAGCCAGTTGGGTTCGGGGATCCACGATGAGGCAGACGGTTGTGAGCCTGGTGGGTGAACTGGCAATGTGTAGTGTGGTTGTTAAACCTTTGTTAATAAACCAACTATTTCTTAATAACAATGTGTTACAATGAATTCTTAAGCAAAGAACCTATGAAGCAAATACATTACAGGTAGGGCCCACTCAAAGACAATTGTTGAGAGAGAAATCGTGTATAAAAGAGTCAGAATTGTTAGTTGCCTGAGACTTATTTAACACCATCATTTTCTGTGTTATTCCCCTACTTGTTTTGCCTTTCTTACTGTATGCAATCTTTGCCCCCGCCCTCGGACAGCCTCTTTTTTCAGTATTACTTCCTTTTTGTGTTTTTTAGGGGTGATCTGATAGAGGTTTTTAAGATTATGAAAGGGTTTGACAAGGTAGATGGAGAGACAATGTTTCCACTTGTGGGGGAGACCAATACTAGAGGCCATAAATATCAGATAGTTACTAATAAATCCAATCAGGAATTCAGGAGAAATTTTTTACCCAGAGAGTGGAACTCACTACCACAGGGAGAGGTTGAGGCGAATAGCATAGATGCATTTAAGACGAAGCATAATAAACACATGAAGGAGAAAGGAATAGAAGGATATGCTGATGGGATGAGATGAAGAGGGGTGGGAGGCTTGTGTGGAGCATAAACATGGCATAGACCTGTTAGGCCGAATGGCCTGTTTCTGTGCTGTAGATTCAGTGTAATTCTGTGTGATGCTTTGGTAGAAGTAGAACCACGGATAATGAATGAAGCAATTGTTTTCTGTCAATGTTTTCTCCCCATCCCCTGGAAGGAGGGACGACAGCGATAACGGGGAGGTGGGGGGTAGTGATGAGTCTTGTCAATTGAGGCTGAGTCGTAGAATGCAAAACATTCAAGGGGGAGCGAAGGAAGTATGTGGGTGATCATGAGGAAGGACACAAGACAACATTAGCAGATATGGAGCATCCAAACAGACAAGACTGAATAATGTGTTGACCCAGTGGTCGTTAATTTGTGAAAATGTCCATAGTTGGAGGGAGGGAGGAACTTCTAACTGGATGAATACTTTGGAGTTGTTCAATTAAATGAGACGTTTGGGATTTGGGTTATCACAAGATCAAAGATAGTTTGCAGTGAGGAAGGGCTTTGAGCCAATCTTAGATCATCCATCTGAAGAGACTCTAAAATTGTAGCATTCAACTATTTCATAAATTACTCCAGGCTTTTTGCCTTCACGGCCAGTTTCTTGAACTGCTGCAGTCCGTGTGGTGAAGGCTCTCCCACAGTGCTGTTTTGACCCAACGATGATGCAGGAACGGTTTGTATTGTCCAGTTTGACTTCAGGCAGCACTTTTACCAAAGCGAGTCAGCAGTGAGACTGGCGGTCATTTAGTCTAATGAAATGATAATAGGTTAGCTGTAAAGTTACTGATGGTAGTGCGAGTAAAAGGGCTGATGGCAATGTGACTACAAGTAAGAGAACACAGATCCAGATGTTGAATTGAGACCAGAGAGGTGTATAAGAACATAAGAACATAAGAAATAGGAACAGGAGTAGGCCATACGGCTCCTCGAACCTGCTCCGCCATTCAATAAGATGGCTGATCTGATCATGAACTCAGCTCCACTTCCCTGCCCGCTCCCCATAACCCCATATCCCTTTATCGTTTAAGAAACTGTCTATTTCTGTCTTAAATTTATTCAATGTCCCAGCTTCCACAGCTCTCTGAGGCAGCGAATTCCACAGATTTACAACCCTCTGAGAGAAGAAATTTCTCCTCATCTCAGTTTTAAATGAGCGGCCCCTTATTCTAAGATCATGCCCTCTAGTTCTAGTCTCCCCCATCAGTGGAAACATCCTCTCTGCATCCACCTTGTCAAGCCCCCTCATAATCTTATACGTTTCGATAAGATCACCTCTTATTCTTCTGAATTCCAATGAGTAGAGGCCCAACCTACTCAACCTTTCCTCATAAGTCAACCCCCTCATCCCCGGAATCAACCTAGTGAACCTTCTCTGCACTGTCTCCAAAGCAAGTATATCCTTTCGTAAATATGGAAACCAAAACTGCATGCAGTATTCCAGGTGTGGTATCATCAATACCTTATATAGCTATAGCAAGACTTCCCTGCTTTTAGACTCCATCCCCTTTGCAATAAAGGCCAAGATACCATTGGCCTTCCTGATCACTTGCTGTACCTGCATACTACCCTTTTCTGTTTCATGCACAATTATCCCCAGGTCCCGCTGTACTGCGGCACTTTGCAATCTTTGTCCATTTAAATAATAATGACTTTTTCTTTGATTTTTTTCTGCCAAAGTGCATGACCTCACACTTTCCGACATTATACTCCATCTGCCAAATTTTTGCCCACTCACTTAGCCTGTCTATGTCCTTTGCAGAGTTTTTGTGTCCTCCTCACACATTGCTTTTCCTCCCATCTTTGTATCATCAGCAAACTTGGCTACGTTACGCTCAGTCCTTTCTTGTAAGTTGTTAATATAGATTGTAAATAGTTGGGGCCCCAGTACTGATCCCTGAGGCACCCCACTAGTTACTGGTTACCAACCAGAGAATGAACCATTTATCCCGACTCTTTGTTCTCTGTTAGTTAGCCAATCCTCTATCCATGCTAATATATTACCCCCAACCTGTGAACTTTTATCTTGTGCAGTAACCTGTTATGTGGCACCTTGTCAAATGCCTTCTGGAAGTCCAAATACACTACATCCACTGGTTCCCCTTTATCCACCCTATTCGTTACATCCTTAAAGAACTCCAGCAAATTTGTCAAACATGACTCCCCCTTCATAAATCCATGCTGACTCTGCCTGACCAAATTTTGCTTTTCCAAATGTCCTGCTACTGCTTCTTTAATAATGGACTCCGACATTTTCCCAACCACAGATGTCAGGCTAACTGGTCTATAGTTTCCTGCTTTTTGTCTGCCTTCTTTTTTAAATAGGGACATTACATTTGCAGTTTTCCAATCTGCTGGGACCTCCCCAGAATCCAGGGAATTTTGGTAAATTACAACCAAAGCATCCACAATCCCTGCCGCTACTTCTCTTACGATCCTAGGATGCAGGCCATCAGGTCCAGGGGATTTATCTGCCTTTAGCCCCATTATCTTACTGAGTACCACCTCCTTCGTGATTGTGATTGTGTTAAGTTCCTCCCCCCCATAGCCCCTTGACTATCCACTGCCGGAATATTGTTAGTGTCCTCTACCGTAAAGACTCAAAATATTTGATACAAAATATTTGTTCAGAGTTTCTGCCATCTCCATGTTCCCCATTACTAATTCCCCGGTCTCGTCCTCTAAGGGACCAACATTTACTTTAGCCACCCTTTTCCTTTTTATATACCGATAGAAGCTCTTGCTATCTGTTTTTATATTTTGTGCTAGTTTACTTTCATAGAATATCTTGCCTTTCTTAATCGTTGTTTTAGTCATTCTTTGCTGGCTTTTAAAAGCTTCCCAGTCTTCTGTCCTCCTACTGGTTTTGGACACTTTGTATGCCCTTGTTTTTAATTGGATACCACCTTTGCTCCACTGGCAGGAAGGCTCGCCTGTCGGGAGCACAGATCAGAAATTCCGACTTTACAACCATTTATTCCTCAGATTAAACATAGGCTCTCTATATTTTGCAATAGCTGTTGGTAACATGAGAACTTGGACGTGCGGATAACAAGATTGATGCAAAGTTTATTATTAAACAAGTTTGAATAGGAATCACTCATGTGAGTGAAACATTGAATTCAATTAAGGCAATTGTAAAGGAATATAAAGTACTCCCACCATCTGTGAGAGTTCTAAACCTTGGTAGAAAGACTCCTACCTGATGGGAGAGATTTAACATCTAAGCTTATTTCCTCTTCTTTGCAGAGACCTGCCGTTTTAGGTCTTTGGATCCAGCAGTAAGCTGTGTGGCTGGTGTCCATTATGGTACACATCAACCGGTGGCTCCATAACTAATAATGCACACCTCTGTGCTTTCCGGTACCGAATGGAGATTGCACCTTCTAAACCTTTGTAATAGATATAGGTTCACAGTACCAACTTGCTCCTTGAATATTAACCAGTCGTCCACATTGACAGTTGTAATATTTATGTCAACCAAAATCATATACTTCTCTGGAACCTTTCACATAACAAAACACCCCGAGGCACTTACGAGGGGATCAGTGAGTGGGAACTGGAAAAAACTTAAGGGAAGTGATCTAAGGAAGGTGGCAGTTGAAGAGGTAAATAATTCTAGGTTGGTTTTGAAGATGGGCGGGGAAAGAGGGGTTTTCGGACGATGATTTTAGAGTTTACTGATAATACGGAGACTTATTGCAATAAGTTAAATTTAGAGGATGTGCTGTGTGGAGGTAGAACAGCTGGGGCCCCAAACTTGGTGCACTCACCGCCCGCTGCTGCCGAGTTTTTTGGGCGGTCTCCCCTCGGTGACGGTTTCCTCTCGGCCTCCTGCCGGTGGGAGGGCAGGACCGTTGGGAACCGCCCGCTGATGTCCGCTAGCACGCAAGGCGCATAAGTGTCCTCCTGCCCTGCCGAGCTGGCAGATTGCTCCGGGCGGGAGTCGGCGGCAGCAGGGGGAAGCAGGTCTAACCTCAGCGGTAAGTATGAAGACCTGCAAACTTCTTTTTTTTTTTTACGGCGATTCAGGGGGATGGGGTCCCCTTGAAGGTTTTCCAGTGGGTTTTTTTGTGTACATATTTATTTTTATGTGCTCCCTGGGCCCGACTCAACCCTCGGCGGCACTTTAGCGAGGATTGAATTTGCCGCCGAGATTGGAAGTTCCCGCCCACTGCCGCCCACATTCAGGGCGTGAGTCGTTGTTTTGCCGCTGGGCGGTTTTTGCCGATCTTTTTGAGGAATCTCCCGGCCAAAGTACCGCCCGGTCTCTCAGCGTTCATTTGGGCGGCACTTGGGCGAGCCTTAGCTTTGACCAAGTTCGGGCCCCTGGTCTCTAAGTGTGACTTGATGGTAGAGGAGCCAAAGGGCCTGAATTCGCGGCCCCCTCCAGGCATGTATGAGGTGTGCACGCATCCATCGGGGCCGCACGAGTTCCGTGTTTAGGTATGCAAAGCGCACGCGCGGAACTAAACACATCCGAAGGTAAAGGGCCTCCGCGGGTGGAGTGTTGGACTATTTGCCCAACTCCTGACCAACGGATGCCCGTGAAATTCTTACGCCTGGGAAAAACAAGCGTAAAGCCTGTTTTTACAAACATAAACGTTTTTTTAAAAAGCACAATAAATTGCTATCACAACATATATTAAAAAATCATGTCCTTTAAAGCAAGTTTATTTTTTAGCCCTGTTGAAACATACTCAAAAACATTTTTTTTAAATTCATCTTTGTACAAAATATTTAATTCAATTGCATTTTAATTAATTTTAAACGTGTGATGTGTTTTTGAAAATTTATTTAATGTGTTTGTGTGTTTTGGGGGTATTCCCATTCATACTTACGGCAGCTCCGTAGAAACGGAATCACCATCAGTATGAATGGGAATCCCCCTACTCCGATAGATTGGGCCGGCCCACGTGATCCCATTCGCTCCTGGGATACTTGGGTCTCTACGCAGGTCTTTGCGTAGAGGCTCAGGACCGCAAGCCGCCGAACCTCTGGGACCATCAGGTACTTACGTAGAGAATTTTGGGGTCGGAGGCATCTGCCTGCGGGTAGCCTCCGACGCAAATTCTGGGCCAATATTTATTCAGTTATCAGTGTGGTCAATGCACAGCTCTGTCTTGCCTCAGAGAGAAAAACCTGTAACATATCAATGTACAAAAAGTGTGGGACAAGAGTATCAGGCCCATCAAATCTACTCCATCGAGACATTGCGCATGCCACGCATGCCAACGACTCAACCAATCTACACAATCTCCCCAGAGTCAAACACAAAACAGAAAAAAGGAAATGTGGCCAATTTGGATAAAAATCTTAGAAATTCCTCTTCAGCACTCTCAGGCAATCAAGCTAAGCTCCAGGCAATGGCAGTGGCTAATAACTCCTCATAATCCCAACTAATGAATAATTCAGCTTCTATGATTGGAAATATCCTCTTCATTTTTAGTGAATTCATATACAGGGTACCTGCATTTAAATCATTTTAAAGGTTGCCTTAAATCGAGCATTGTATTTTAAAATTGACTTCAGT
Source organism: Pristiophorus japonicus (assembly GCF_044704955.1). Taxonomy (NCBI): domain Eukaryota; kingdom Metazoa; phylum Chordata; class Chondrichthyes; family Pristiophoridae; genus Pristiophorus; species Pristiophorus japonicus. Next base: position 13,928,626 of record NC_091994.1, read on the forward strand.
TAACTATGGTTAAGATATCTGAATTTATCCGCTCCCAATTTATATCACAAAAATGGTGGACGGACTACTCATGTTTTTCCAATATGTGCATGTGGGTTACTCTGGCACTTCCATTAAATTCTTTAGCTATGATGTTAGGGGCGGGTGGGGGTGGGGAGGGTGGGGATGGGGGGATAGACAAGGAAAAGAAAGACTTGCTTTTATATAGTACCTTTCACAACCCCAGGACATTCCAAAGTGCTTTACAGCCAATCAAGTACATTTTGAAGTGTAGTCGCTTGTAATGAAGGAAACACAGCAGCCAATTTGTACACAGCAAGGTCCCACAAACAGCAATGTGATAATGGCTTTTAGTAATGTTGATTGAGGGATAAATATTGACCAGGACACCAGGGAGAGCTCCCCTGCATTTCTTTGAAATAACATCATGGGATCTTTTCTGTCCAGCAGGGGGAGAACAGGCCTCGATTTAATGTCTCATTTGAAAGACTCGGCCCATTTTTTGGGGCGATGACCCTCGAGTAGAAAGTCTAGCCCAACACTTCCGACAGTGCAGCAGGGATCTCCCTCAGCACTGCACTGAAGGGTCAGCCTGGATTCTGTGCTCGAGTCTCTATTGCGTGTGCACATAAGGATCTTGCGGAGACATCGTTGGTGGTATTTCTCCAGCGACTTGAGGTTTCTGCTGTACATGGTCCATGTCTCTGAGCCGTACAGGAGGGCGGGTATTACAAATCCCCCGGGAGCACAGACGCACCCAACGTTAGCGTCCTCGACCAGGCCAACATCCCCAGCATTGAAGCACTGACCACACTTGATCAGTTCCGCTGGGCAACCCACATTGTTCGCATGCCAGACACGAGACTCCCAAAGCAAGCACTCTACTTGGAACTCCTTCATGGCGAACAAGCCAAAGGTGGGCAGAGGAAATGTTACAAGTACATCCTCAAAGCCTCCCTGATAAAGTGCAACATCCTCACTGACACCTGGGAGTCCCTGGCTAAAGACCGCCCTAAGTGAAGGAAGTACATCCGGGAGGACGCTGAGCACCTCGAGACTCGTCGCCGAGAGCATCCAGAAAGCAAGCACTAGCAGCGGAAAGAGCGTGTGGCAAACCAGTCCCACCCACCTTTTCCCTCAACGACCATCTGTCCCATCTGTGACAGGGACTGTGGTTCTCGTATTGGACTGTTCAGCCACCTAAGGACTCATTTTTAGAGTGGAAGCAAGTCTTCCTCGATTCCGAGGGACTGTCTATGAAGATGCACATGGGTTAATTGTTTCGGGCAATTATATGTTGGTTGGGGACATCATAGTGTGCAAGTTTGCACTAGAGGACATTTCGAAAGGAAAACGATTGTTCACCACCTGTAATAACCTTGACTGCCTGACTATGGTGAGAAATCTCTTTGATCGTCAGAGGAAACATGCATTGGGAATCTCAGGTGATTGCGCAAGATCTTAAAGGTATTTTTGAAGACTTCAGTTCCCTGTTCTATCTACCTATTTCGATGTGAGGCCATGAAGAGGGGCTAACAAAAAAATATAATGTTTGGCAGCTTTGTTGACATAAAGCGGAGCAGTCTCATATACTTTGACAATGATAAAAATGAACCATCCCCTCTACTCACCAAATCACGACAAGGATTTAGAATAGCCCGTGTGGGTCAAATATCAATTAATTTAAAGGGCATTCTGAAAAGGTGATAGATGTCTCCTGTTATTACATCCACAATATTCTTTCTGTACTGTAACTTCTGCGATCACATCGATTTAGCTCCACAATTTTAACTCGGGCAAATTCTCTCTCTGTTAACTTTCCGCCTATGTACTGGCACATTGATAAATTGCTGCAGCAGCCCTCAGTTATTCAATTTTAGGAAATAAAGAGTCCGTTCACTGTACAGTAATAAAATGAAATACGTGCATTCAACTATGGAGTAGACCTTTTAATTAAAATCCTTTCACAGATAAAGAAGGAGTCTTTGAACCTTTTATAAAAACACGACTTTGTGCAGAGTTGGGCCAAATAAACCATTAAGTTCTAATTATAAGATTCTTTGTATATCAGGGGAAAGAAAATTGCTGAGTATGTGCAGCGAGGCTTCAAGTCATGAAAAACTACCATGCAGACATTTGTTGCACAAACATAAAATGGTTGCTTTCAGCTACCTGTTAATGACATATAGTGAATATTCTGGCAACCTGTTCCAAACAATAACTCTGTGTTCCTATTTCCGTTTGCCATGTGATACACAATACAAGAGAGGTCTCTGTCTTCACGACTTGTCACTTGATCCAGTCCCACTGCGAGTCTCAGGCCCATAACTTGAATGGCAAAATATGCTTAGGGTGGCAGAAGGTGTCAGCCATGTCTCAATGGTACCGCTCTTGCCTCTAGGTCAGATGACCGTGGGTTCAAACCCCTCACCCCTTCGAGTGGCAGAATCCAGAATGGCATTTCAGTGCAGTACTGAGGGAGTGCTGCGCTGTCAAAGGTACCTTCTTTCCGATGAAATATTAAACCTAGGCTGTGTTTACCTTCTCGGATGGATGTGGAAGATCTTGTGGTACAATTTGAAGAAGAGCAGTGTGATATCTTTAGACGCAGCTTTTACCTTGGATATTTAGCTGTTCTGCAAAACAAAGAACCTCTCAAAAGTCTCTCCGTCGGTTATCCACCAACAAAAATATCAGCTCGGGAATCCAAAAATCGCATCCTCATCAGCAATCTGATATCTTTAGACACAGCTACACAAGCACACACACACTTATAAAAGAGGTCTCAAGACCAAGCTCTCTCTTGTCCACCCTGACTTGAATGATCATGTTGAATGCAGACGTCAAAGTCAGCAGTGGTATCATGATCGCACTGTTGTGCAACACGACATTTCTGTTAACGATCCTGTGTATGTACTAAATTATGGTAAAGGTCCCAAGTGGATCACCGGTACTGTTACGGCCAAGGAGGATAACAGAGTGTTTATCGTCAAGCTCAAGAATGGGCAGACATGCAGGAAACATGTTGATCAGATAAAGCTGCGGCACACGGATGAAATGGAACAGTCTGAGGAAGACACAATCAGTGACCAACCAACCTACCCTCAGTCATCTGAGGACTCCGCTGTCATCAATGAATCTTGACTTTCAATCCCTGACATGGTCATTGCCACTCCCATCCGATCGGCTACCCAGCCCCCAGTCATAACAGACTCAGAACACTCGCCCCAGGCGGGAGTTGAACTGAGACGATCAACTCGGGAGCAGAAAGCCCCGGACCGTCCCAATTTGTAAAAAGACTGTTACTAATATCTTAAAGGGGGATATTGTCGTGTATGTATGCTTGGGGTTACTAGCCACCAGGTGGTGCCACGTCGGAGGCCATTGGGCTGTACGCACGTGTGTGCGGCCCAGGTATAAAAGGCAAGCCATCATGTAATGTAATCACTTTGGGCCCTAATAAAACAGAGCCAGGTTTGTACCTGTGTTAGTTTACAGTATTCAGTCTATCGAGTTATTACGTACATAACACTGGCCAACATTTATCCCTCAACCAACCTTAGTAAATCAGATTATCTGGTCGTTTATTTCATTGCTGTTTGTGGGACCTTGATGTGAGCAAATTGGCTGCTGCGCTTCCTACATTACAACAGTGACTACCCTTCAAAAGTACTTCATTAGCTGTGAAGTGATTTGGGATGTTATGAAAGGTGCTATATAAACGCAAGTTCTTTCTTATTTCAAAAGACGTTATGGTGATGGTTGAATAAACTAATCTGACTTACGAATAGCATTTTCACTTTACAATTAAATTACAAAGTCCATAAAAACAGTGTAGGCCCACTGAAACTCAACCCTCGAGAACCCTAACTCTACCAGTCTCCATTGCTGATTGTCCCAGAAGTTTATCACTTTTGAATAAAGAAGTTCTATCTATTATCTGTTTGCCTTGGATACTATAACCTAATCTTCAGATGACTTTATGAACTGGTGGCACTTTTATGTTCTATTGCCTGATATTATTTGAACCATTGTATGCTTTGGCACACTCCAATCTGGCTATTATTTTAATAATGCTCAGGTTAAGATTCTGGAACGTTCAGTGTATTAGACATGGCTTCTATCTGAAGTTCGAAGTATCATCATGGGAATGCAATCTACTAACGAAACCTCTCTTTACAATACACAGCACGGAATGAGATTATTCGGCCCATCAAATCTGTACTCCAAAACCAATTGCACTGCTCTACTCTCGCCCGTAGCACTGTATCTCCCATTGCTTCCAATAGTTATCCATCATCATCATAGGCAGTCCCTTGAAATCGAGGAAGACTTGCTTTCACTAAAAATGAGTTCTTAGGTGACAGAACAGTCCAATACGGAAATTACAGTCTCTGTGACAGGTGGGACAGACAGTCGTTGAAGGAAAGGGTGGGTGGGGAGTCTGGTTTGCCGCACGCTCCTTCTGCTGCCTGTGTCTGGTTTCTGTATGCTCTCGGCGATGATACTTGAGGTGCTCAGCGCCCTCCCGGATGCACTTCCTCCACTTAGGGTGGTCTTTGGCCAGGGACTCCCAGGTGTCGGTGGGGATGTTGCATTTTATCAAAGAGGCTTTGAGGGTGTCCTTGAAATGTTTCCTCTGCCCACCTTGGGCTCGCTTGCCGTGTAGGAGTTCCGAGTAGAGCGCTTGCTTTGGGAGTCTTGTGTCAGGCATGCGAACAATGTGGCCCGCCCAGCGGAGCTGTTCGAGTGTGGTCAGTGCTTCGATGCTGGGGTTATTGGCCTGGTTGAGGACGCTAACGTTGGTGCGTCTGTCCTCCCAGGGGATTTGCAGGATCTTGCGGAGACATCGTTGGGTGGTATTTCTTCAGCGATTTGAGGTGTCTACTCTATATGGTCCATGTCTCTGAGCCATACAGGAGGGCGGGTATCACTACAGCCCTGTAGACCATGAGCTTGGTGGCAGATTTGAGGGCCTGATCTTCAAACACTCTTTTCCTCAGGCGGCCGAAGGCTGCGCTGGCGCACTGGAGGCAGTGTTGAATCTCGTCATCAATGTCTGCCCTTGTTGATAACAGGCTCCCGAGGTATGGAAAGTGGCCCACGTTGTCCAGGGCTGCGCCGTGAATCTTGATGACTGGGGGGTAGTGCTGTGTGGCGGGGTCAGGCTGGTGGAGGTCCTTTGTCTTACGGATGTTTAGTGTAAGGCCCTTGCTTTATACGCCTCAGTGAAGATGTTGACTATGACTTGGAGTTCAGACTCTGAATATGCCGACACGTGCGTCGTCCGTGTATTATAGTTCGACGACAGAGGTTAAGACAGTCTTGGATCTGGCCTTAACTATCTTGATGACTGAGAACTAATAGTTTTCTTACTGCCTTTCAATTCACTTTCGCATTTATTTTGTTCCAGTATTATTTATGTTTAATTTAGGAACATCTCATTTTTATTTCGACAAAATTTAGCCCCAGAACAAGTACGAAATTACTAAAGAATCTAAAGTTTAAGAGGGGTACCGTGGATTGAAAAACATTTAAATGCCTGTTAATATACTATTCTGGTGAGAGTGTCACCTAAGTAGATTTACTTCTGTTAAATTATATCTAATTTGAGAGCCAAAGGGCCAATAATTCAAGAAAATATGCACCATTTCCTGCTTGAGTTCCACTCCTGGGGCCAGTGGAGCAGAGCAGAGCCAAAGACAGCAGATGCTGTGACTTGGATGGGAGGCAGCTGGTAGGGGATCTTTCTATTTATACTCTCAAACAATCTTCAATTGTCCAAAAAAAAACCTTATAATTGTCCATTCCATGAATTAGATAGGGATCATACATATGGACCCACTGAAAGTCAGGTGCTTACCAGATCTGGTCAGAGTGTGCTGGCAAGACCGACTGTAGCCTTAAATGTGAAAATATCAACTTCAGACTGAAGACTAAATCAGTGCAGGAATGTTTTTTGTTGTTTTTTTTCTTGAAGTACTTTTTGAGTGTAGCCACATTACAACAGTAACTACACTCCAAAAGTACTTAATTAGCTGTAAAGCGCTTTGAGACATCCAGTGGTTGTGAAAGGTGCTATATAAATGCAAGTCTTTCTTTCATTCCTTCTTTCTTTCTTTCTTTCTTTCTTTCTTTCTTTCTTTCTTTCTTTCTTTCTTTCTTTCTTTCTTTATTTCTCTTCTTCTTTCTCTCTCTCTCTCTTTCTCTTTCTTTCTTTCTCTCTTTCTCTCTTTCCCTCTTTCTTTCCTTCCTATTTTTTTCCTATGTCGCCCTTTGGATGTGAGAAGAACTTTCAAAAAATACAAAATGGGTTTAGGTTAATTGGAGACCAGCTCCAAAAACGATTGTTTTTTCACCCAGTTTCAATGCCAAATTTCCAAGATTGTCTCGGGTCTACCTGGGGTCGATCTTTGACTTACCTTTAACCGCTTTTATGTCGTGTTAGTGCCGCTGGCTCCCGATGTGTGCATCTTGTACAGCCTTCAACGACAATTAACAGCAGCAACGACAACTTGCATTTATATAGCGCCTTTCACGTAGTAAAATGTCCCAAGGCGCTTCACAGGGGTATAATAAGACAATATTATACCGCCAATGGTGGAGCGATGAAAATTGGGAATCCGCAAGAGGCCAGAATTGGAGGAGCGCAGAGATCATGGAGGATCAAAGGAGCTAGCACAGGCAAGATGGGCTGAATGGCCTCTTTCTGTGCTGTATGCTTCTACATTAAAATAGAAAGCTTAACAGCAACTTCTAAGTTTGTTATGGTAATGATTATTGACCTGAAGTTGTGCCAGGGTGAATTCCATCACTCAGCACTGCTGGAAGGGGGTGTAGGCCCAACAATTGGGGCTGTCTGGCTGTGGCGCTATTCCAACTCATGGGCATGGGATTTCCTGCGTATTTGGATTCTGAGCCACGTGTAATCTGGGAGTGCATCACATACGTAGCCTGAAAGATCACGGAATGTTCTGCCAGTGACAGATTACTCTCAGATTACCCGCAGAATCTGATTAGAATACGCCCGAACTTACAAGAATGGTACCAGGGATGAGGGACTTCAGTTACGTGGATAGACTGGAGAAGCCGGGGTTGTTCTTCTCGGAGCAGAGAAGGTTGAGAGGAGATTTGATAGAGATGTTCAAAATCATGAAGGAGTTGGGACAGAGTCAATAGAGAGGGACTGTTCCCATTGATGGAAAGTTTGAGAACCAGAGGACACAGATTTAAGGCGGACACAGATTTAAGGCGATTGGCAGAGGAACCAAAGGCGACATGGGGAAAAACATTTTTACGCAGCGAGTGGTTAGGATCTGGAATGCATTTCCTGAAAGGGTGGTGGAGGCAGACTCAATCATGGCTTTCAAAAGTGAATTGGATAAGTACCTGAAGAAAATATTTTTGCAGGGCTACGAGGAAAGTGCGGGGGAGTGGGACTAGCTGAGGTGTTCGCGCAGAGAGCCGGCACGGGTTCGACGGGCCGAATGGCCTCCTTCTGTGCTGTAACCATTCTATGATTCTATGAACATAAAATGGTTGTAAATCAGCATTAAACGATTGGATTTTGCGCGTAAGTGGGATTCGCACGTAATTACAATATGCCCAAATCCCCTTGAGCTTTTACAATTGACTATCAAACCCTTTGCCTGAACACATCTCCGCTCATAATAATGCCCCTGCCCCCAAAGTTACAGAGCCTTTTTCGCAAATCTCCTGTGATTGCGCTTGCTCAAAGGCTCTCTTCAAATTATGAGCAGAATTTCAGGCATTTTTCTGGGTTTTTTTTAATTGAAATTGTTGAGCCTTTTTAAAAAATGATTATTCTCACTGAGACCCAGGCAGTATCTTCTTTGTCTTTTAACACACTGTTCTGGCATAAGTCATGTTAAAAATTGAAAATCTTCCCTGATTGCAGGTTCTTAAATTTGCTGCGATCACGCTCCTCCTATATGGCGTGAGTTCGGTGCCATGCTCATGGCTCTGATTGTTTACGCTGATTCAGGCCTATTTTACGTTTAGGTGTATTCTGATGAGATTCCACAGTAAATCTGAGCGTAGCTCGACATCGACAGAATGGGCACGGTAACGGGTGCCTTTGAGGATCTAACTTAGGCCTCACCGCCAAGTATTGTGTTTAATTCTGGGCACCGTACTTTGGGAAGGATGTCAAGGCATTGGAGACTGTGCAGAAGAGATTTACTAGAATAATACCAGGGATGAGGGAATTCAGTTATGTGGAGAGACTGGAGAAGCTGGGGTTGTTCTCCTTAGAGCAGTGAAGGGGAAGAGGTGATTTAATAGAGGTGTTCAAAATCATGAACCGTTTTGAGGAGAAACTGTTTCCAGTGACAGAATGCATACAGGATTGGCTAACTAACAGAGAACAGAGAGTAGGGATAAATGGTTCATTCTCTGGTTGGCAGTCAGTAACTAGTGGGGTGCCACAGGGATCAGTGCTGGGCCCCCAACTATTTACAATCTATATTAACGATTTGGAAGAATGGACTGAGTGTAACGTAGCCAAGTTTGCCCACGATACAAAGATGGGAGGAAAAGCAATGTGTGAGGAGGACACAAAAAATCTTCTCAAGGACATAGACAGGCTAAGTGAGTGGGCAAAAATTTGGCCGATAGAGTATAATGTTGGAAAGTGTGAGGTCATGCAATTTGGCAGAAAAAAATCAAAGAGCAAGTTATTATTTAAATGGAGAAAGATTGCAAAGTGCCGCAGTACAGCGGGACCTGGGGGTACTTGTGCATGAAACACAAAAGGATAGTATGCAGGTACAGCAAGTGATCAGGAAGGCCAATGGTATCTTGGCCTTTATTGCAAAGGGGATGGAGTATAAAAGCAGGGAAGTCTTACTACAGCTATATAAGGTATTGGTGAGGCCACACTTGGAATACTGTGTGCAGTTTTGATTTCCATATTTACGAAAGGATATACTTGCTTTGGAGGCAATTCAGAGAAGGTTCACTAGGTTGATTCCGGGAATGGGGGAGTTGACTTATGAGGAAAGGTTGAGTATGTTGGGCCTCTACTCATTGGAATTCAGAAGAATGAGAGGTTATCTTATCGATATGTATAAAATTATGAGGGGGCCTGACAAGGTGGATGCAGAGAGGATGTTTCCACTGATGGAAGAGACAATAACAAGAGGGCACGATCTTAAAATAAGGGGTCGCCCATTTAAAACAGAGATGAGGAGAAATTTCTTCTCTCAGAGGTTTGTAAATCTGTGGAATTCACTGCCTCAGAGAGCTGTGGAAGCTGGGACATTGAATAAATTTAAGACAGAAAGAGACAGTTTCTTAAACAATAAGGAGATAAGGGGTTATGGGGAGTGGGCAGGGAAGTGGAGCTGAGTCCATGATCAGATCAGCCATGATCTTATTGAATGGCGGAGTGGGCTCAAGGGGCTTATGGCCTACTCCTGTTCCTATTTCTTATGTTCTTATGTTCTTATGTAGAAGGGTCGGTAACCAAAGGACACAGATTTAAAGGTAATTGGCTAAAGAACCAGAGGCGACATGAAGAAACATTTTTTACGCAACGAGTTGTGATCTGGAATACACTGCCTGAAAAGATGGTGGAAGTAGATTTAATAGTAGCTTGCAAAAGGGAATTAGATAAATACTTCAAGGGAAATGTTTTTACAGGGTTGTGGGGAAAGAACTGGGGAGTGGTATTAATTGGATAGCTCTACCAAAGAGCCGGCACAAGCACGATGGGCCAAATGGCCTCTGTCATGTATGTAACCTTCATGTAACTGTAACCTTCATGTAACAACACTGCATACTGTATACACCGAGGAAATGCACACCTTGACCACAGGGGTGAACTTGTGGAAGACACTCCTCACCTGGTCATCCAGGTATATAAAGGGAGGTCCCACGCAGGGTCATGACTTCTTGGTCCTGTGAATAAAGGTTCAGGTCACAGAGTGACCTTGTCTGCAGACTGTGCCTCGTGTGAATTTATAGTAGTGTGTAAGGACATTACATTTGGCGACGAGAAACGGAATCAACGACTCACGAGAATGGCCACCGGTAGCACAGAGGAACGGTACTGTGTTGGTGAGGACTGGGACGATCTCGTTGAGAGGCTCCAGCAGAGCTTTGTCACGAAGGACTGGCTGGGAGATGCAGCGGCTGACAAGCGAAAGGCGCATCTACTGACCAGCTGCGGACCTAAGACGTACGCGCTGATGAAAGACCTGCTAACACCCGAGAAACCGGCGGACAAAACCTTTGAAGAGATTAGCAAACTGATCGGTGAACACCTCAAACCGGCGAGCAGCATACACATGGCCCGACACCGATTCTATACACACCGACGTCGGGAAGGACAGAGCATACCAGACTTCGTTGCGGACCTTTGGCGCTTGGCCAACCTCTGTAAGTTCACAGATGCCTGCAGGGGGGAGATGTTAAGGGATTTCTTTATTGAGGGCATTGGTTATGCTGGGATTTTCAGAAAGCTAATTGTGATCAAGGACTTGACCTTGGAAGCGGCGGCGTTGATGGCTCAGACCTTCATGGCGGGGGAGGAGGAAACCAAGATAATATACGCACGCAACTCTGCTTCCAACGTGGTGATGGATCAGGGAGTTAACATTGTAAATGCGACTCAGAACCCCGCAGGCAGGCAAGGGCAATTCGACACCACCCAGGCAGCAACAGACTCTAGAGTGGGTCCTCAACAGAGACAATGGCAGGTTGAACCGATATTTATGCCATTACGGTGGACAATGCGTCCCGGGATGGGGCCATTGACACCCACTAAGAGAGTATTCAAGAGTAATCAAAGAGACAATCAGAGAGGAATACCTGGTAACAGCCCTTTTGTTCACAACAATCTCAGCTCATGCTGGAGGTGCGGGGGCAGACATGCTGCAAAAACCTGTAGGTTTCAAAAATGTATCTGTAGAAATTGTAATTACAGTGGACATTTAGCCAGAATGTGCAGGAAGCCCACAGCGAGGCTAATTTACGAGGCAGCTGAACCAGAAGAGGGGTCTGCAAGGCAGGTTGATGCTTGGGACAAAGCAATGGATGCTGAAGTTCAGCGGGTTCATGTGGCAAACATCCAGAGCTCATATACCAAAACGCCACCTATGATGATGAAAGTCCTATTAAACGGTATCCCGGTACGCATGGAGCTAGACACAGGGGCCAGCCAGTCACTTATGAGTGTCCAACAATTTGAGAAACTATGGCCACTCAGAGCTAGCAGATCCAAACTAGAACGCATTGACAAGCAATTACGGACATACACCAAAGAGATCATCCCAGTGCTAGGCAGTACAATGTTGGTGGTCACACATAATGGATCAGAGAACCGGTTGCCACTCTGGATTGTCCCGGGAAATGGCCCCATGCTTTTGAGGAGGAGCTAGCTTGCCTAGATGAACTGGAAATGGGGGGATGTGCACGCCATTTCATTTGTCATGCTCACAGGTCCTACAGAAACTTGAGTCACTATTTCAACCTAGTGTCGGGACTTTCAAATATACCAAAGTAGTGATACGCATCACCCCGGACGCCAGACCAGTGCACCACAAAGCCAGAACTGTGCCGTATGTGATGCGGCAGAAAATTGAGAGTGAGTTGGACAGGTTGCTAAGAGAGGGCATAATTTCGCCCATTGAATTCAGCGACTGGGCAAGCCCCATCGTCCCTGTCCTAAAAACGGATGGCTCGGTCAGGATCTGTGGAGACTACAAGGCAGCCGGGTAGTCATGCCCCAGTAGGGAAGGGAAGCATTCATCAGGGAACTCCACAGCGAGCACCCAGGCATCGTGCTAATGAAGGCCATTGCCTGGTCACATGTATGGTGGCCGGGAATTGACTCAGACCTGGAACACTGTGTTCGCAAGTGCACGACGTGTGCTCAGCTCGGCAATGCCCCCAGGGAGGCCCCACTCAGCCCGTGGCCCTGGCCCACCAGGCCATGGTCACATATTCACGTAGACTACGCGGGCCCGTTCATGGGAAAAATGTTCCTCATTGTTGTTGATGCGTACTCGAAATGGATCGAGTGCATCATATTGAATTCGTGCATGACATCTACCACTGTGGAGAGTCTGCGTGCGGTCTTTGTGACCCATGGCTTGCCGGGCATCCTGGTTAGCGACAACACTATGAATTCCGGGAGTTCATGTCGGGTAATGACATCAAACATGTCAGGATGGCACCGTTCAAGCCGGCTTCCATTGGCCAGGTGGAACGTGCGGTCCAAATCATAAAACAGAGCATGCTCCGGATTCAAGGACCCTCCCTTCAATGCCGCCTATCGCGCCTCCTGCTGGCCTATAGGTCCCGACCGCATTCGCTCACGGGAGTCCCGCCCGCGGAATTACTCATGAAACGTACACTTAAAACTCGGCTGTCCCTCATTCATCCAGTCCTGTCAGACATTGTTGAGGGCAAGCGCCAGTCCCAAAATGAGTGCCATGACCGTAACTCAAAGGGGAGATGTATAGAAATCGATGACCCTGTATTTGTTCTTAATCACACTTTGGGGCCCAAGTGGCCTGAGGGTACTGTAATTGGCAAAGAGCGGAATAGGGTCATAGCGGTCAGACTTAATAATGGACAGATATGCCGCAAGCATCTGGACTAAGTAAAAAAAAAGGTTCAGCATGGACACTGAGGAACCTGAGGAAGATCATGAGATGTTGCCCACACCACCGCCAGTGAACGAGCAACAAGAACATTCAGCAGCATGCACAGTCCCTGCGGCCAGCCCGGACGAGCCGGAATCACCACAGGTGACAGAGACGCATGCCAAGGCTCAACAACCAGAGCCCCAGCTGCGGCGCTCCACGAGAGAGCGTCGACCGCCCGAAAGACTTAATCTTTGACCCCATAAGACGTTGGGGGGGAGGTGATGTCATGTATGTTACCTTCATGTAACTGTAACCTTCATGTAACAACACTGCATACTGTATACACCCAAGAAATGCACACCTTGACCACAGGGGGTGAACTTGTGTGAGACACTCCTCACCTGGTCATCCAGGTATATAAAGGGAGGTCCCACGCAGGGTCATGACTTCTTGGTCCTGTGAATAAAGGTTCGGGTTACAGAGTGACCTTGTCTGCAGAATGTGCCTCGTGTGAATTCATAGTAGTGTGTAAGGACATTACAGCCTCCTTCTGTGCTGCATCATTCTATGATTCTCTGAAATTCCGGGTTGCTGCCAAGGTGGAAATTTCAGGCTATGGTCCCAGTATGCACGGGTCCCCGCTGGAAGCGAAGAGATGCCGAGTTAGTCTCCGCTGTGCAATATTTGCCTATGAACTTGTTAGCACATCTGAATGAAATTTCAATGCCTGCTATTCTTTTCCAAATGGAGGGTGAGCACTCTATTTGCTTTAAGCTGGCTAGCACCTTTGTTCAAATTCCAGACAGAGAAATCTTAGATAAGTGCTTTCATTGGCTGACACCACACAGGGCAATTGCACCCCACATGAGTCCGTTTCGCTGCCTCTCTGAATTAAGGCCCTCTCCAGAGTTGGAAGCAGCACCTGCTTCATTGCCTCATCGGTTCTCAGCTGCCCTGCTGAGGCTAACGTGGGAAAAGCTGATATCCCTCGTAAGATGGTGCCACTCTCCCACCAGCCTTAAACGATCGTTTAGTTGTTATACTTTTACGTCATTATTCCATAACACTTCATCCCCATGGTTGCATTAAAATGTTTAAAATGACCGTATATAAACCAAAAGAGAAAAAGGAAAAGTTACAGTAAATCTTCTGGTAGGAAGCAGCAGTGAGTAAGGACTATCTGCCAAAAGTGCCACAAAATCACCAGACTATAAAAATTCCCCATTGACTTATATTGTGGGTAGTTTCCACCCATGAAACATAACTATGGCCACATAATTATAGTTCCAGTACAGCTTCATTATTAAAAAGACATGCTTGTAACTCTGCTGATGGTTTGCTGGCTAAATAAACGGGTGTGTGATACCGGTTCTTCTTAATCAGGCTCCAGGGCCGAGCGCTGATCAACATTGAGTTAGCTGAACTGAGCTGGAACATGTAGAAGGGGCAATAAAACTTGCCATAGGGCCCCTGGCTGGGAAGGGAGAGAGACACATCAGCCAGGGCCCTTGTGGCTGATCGTTATCCAGGCACCTGTATTGGTCAGTGGATGTGTCAGCATGGCTCCGTGATAGCACTTTTGCCCCTGCGTCAGAAAGCAAGAAAAACTTGCATTTCTATAGCGCCTTTCATGGCCACCGGACGTCCCAAAGCGCTTTACAGCCAATGAAGTACTTTTGGAATGTAGTCACTGTTGTAATGTGGGAAACGTGGCAGCCAATTTGAGCACAGCAAGCTCCCATAAACAGCAATGTGATAATGACCAGATAATCTGTTTTTTTGTCATATTGATTGAGGGATAAATATTGGCCAGGACACCGGGGATAATTACCCTGCTCCTCTTTGAAATAGTGCCATGGGATCTTTTACGCCCACCTGAGAGAGGGCAGCCGGGGCCTCGGTTTAACGCCTCATCCGAAAGATGGTCATGAGTTCAAGTCTCACTCCAGAGACTTGAACACATAGTCTAGTGCAGTGCTGAGGGAGTGCTGCACTGTCGGAGGTGCAGTCTTTCAGATGAGGCTTTAAACTGGAAGTAAATTATTTCGAAGAAGAGGAGTTATCCTTGCTGAGCCAGTATTGGGTGATGATAGGATTGAGCTTGGCTGTGATGCCCACTTTTCCCACAATCAAGCTACCTGCCCAGCACTCACTATATACGTTGACTAGGATGTGATACTGGAAGATTTCTTGCAGCCATGGAACCATGCAGAGGAGATTGACCAGAATGGTACTAGGGATGCGGAACTTCAGGCTTTTGACAAGGTCCCACTCAAGAGATTGGTGTGCAAAATTAGACCACAGGATATTGGGGGTAATGTACTAACGTGGATAGAGAACTGGTTGGCAGACAGGAAGCAGAGAGTCAGGATAAACGGGTCCTTTTCAGAATGGCAGGCAGTGACGAGTGGGGTGCCATAGGGCTCAGTGCTGGGACCCCAGCTATTTACAATATACATCAATGATTTAGATGAAGGAATTGAGTGTAATATCAGTTTGCAGATGACACTAAGCTTGGTGACGGTGTGAGCTGTGAGGAGGATGCTAAGAGACTGTAGGGTGACTTGGACAGGTTAGGTGAGTGGGCAAATGCATGGCAGATGCAGTATAATGTGGATAAATGTGAAGTTATCCACTTTGGTGGCAAAAACACGAAGACAGAATATTATCTGAATAGCGGCAGATTAGGAAAAGGGGAGGTGCAATGAGACCTGGGTGTCATGGTTCATCAGTCATTGAAAGTTGGCATGCAGGTACAGCAGGTGGTGAAGAAGGCAAATGGTATGTTGGCCTTCATAGCTAGGGGATTTGAGTATCGAAGCAGGGAGGTCTTACTGCAGTTGTACAGGGCCTTGGTGAGGCCTCACCTGGAATATTGTGTTCAGTTTTGGTCTCCACATCTGAGGAAGGATGTTCTTGCTATTGAGGGAGTGCAGCGAAGATTCACCAGACTGATTCCCGGAATGGCAAGACTGACATATGAGGAGAGACTGGATCGACTGGGCCTGTATTCACTGGAGTTTAGAAGGATGAGAGGGGATCTCATAGAAACATATAAAATTCTGACAGGACTGGACAGGTTAGATGTCGGAAGAATGTTCCCGATGTTGGGGAAGTCCAGAACCAGGGGACACAGTCTAAGGATAAGTGGTAAGCCATTTAGGACTGAGATGAGGAGAAACTTCTTCACTCAGAGAGTTGTTAACCTGTGGAATTCCCTACTGCAGAGAGTTGTTGATGCCAGTTCGTTGGATGTATTCAAGAGGGAGTTAGATCTGGCTCTTACGGCTAAAGGGATCAAGGGGCATGGAGAGAAAGCAGGAAAGTGGTACTGAGGTGAATGATCAGCCATGATCTTATTGAATGGTGGTGCAGGCTAGAAGGGCCGAATGGCCTACTCCTGCACCTATTTTCTATGTTTCTATGTTTCTATGCCGAAACTAGAGAAGCTGGGACTGTCCTCCCAGAGCAGAAAATATTACGGCGAGATCTAATAGAGGTGTTCAAATTTATGAGGGGTTTTGATGGAGCAGATACGGAGAAACTGTTCCCACTGGCAGGAATGTCAGCAACACAGATTTAAGATAACTTGCAAAAAATCCTGACCCAACTTTATTCGCACCCAAAGTAACCCACGTGTTATGGTACCCGCGCTTATATACCAGTGACCGTGCACGTGCGCGTACAGCCCGATGACCTCTGACAGTGGCGCCCCCGTGCTGTCTGGTGACCCCAAGCATAAATACATAACACCATGCAGCTCGCCAATTCCAGGCTGGAACAATATCAGGCAGCATGGAGGCTGGGATAAAGGTAGGCCCGGGGTGGGTGGGGGAGCCTGGGACAGCAGAGGAACAGATGATTCCTGCGGAGGCCAGGGGGAGTACTCCTGCTCCTATCTAGCCCCAACAAAAATAATGTCGGCACTTACGTTACTGTGCCCTTTCTGCTGTTCCGCCGGGTTTTACCGAATGCTTCGCCGTGAATGCCATTGGATCCAAACTACCTCGTGGGACCCCCGACTTCCATGCACTCATGGGGCCCCATGAGTGCATGGATGTCGGGGGTCCCACGAGCGGAAATGAGGTGAATGTTTTTACGCAGCGAGTTGTTATGATCTGGAATGCACTGCCTGAAAAGGTGGTGGAAGCAGATTCAATACTAACTTTCAAAAGGGAATTGGATGTATAATTGAAAAGGAGAAATTTGCAGGGCTGTGGGGAAAGAGCAAGGGAGTAGCACAGCTCTTGCAAACAGCCGGCACACGCTCGATGGGCCAACTGGCCTCCTCCATGCTGTATGATTCCATACCCCAGCATGAGTTGATGCCTGCAGGAAGTCAGGAGATAAAATTATAAGCAGCAAACAAAAACTTGCCCAGAGTGACTACTTAATGCTTGCTACAGACTGGAAAAGCAAGATTGGAAACCAGATTAACTGATTGCTGTTTGTGGGACCTCGGTGTCCAGGAATTGTCTGCCACCTTTGCTTACAAAAACAAGTGACCAGACTTCAAAAGCAACTCATTGGCTGCAAAGCGCTTTGGGGTGTCCTGCAGATGGGAAAGGTGCTATATAAATGAAAATTCTTCCTTTTTGACTATTGCTAATGGAACACCAAAGAGACAAGTGAGGGGACAAGCTGAATGGAATGTCCTTGCTGCCGCTCACTTCATTCCTGAGGATCCTTATAAATGAAGATGATTTAAAAACTGGCCATGGTCCTTACCAGTAAAGTAACATTCCTTTTTACTGATTTCCCATGATATTATAGGGCAGATTTTAACACCCTCTGCCCGAAGGGTGGCAGTGGAGTTAAAATAGTGTTGCTGGACGGACCGCCCAGATCCTGCTCCACCGCCATATTTCCTGAGGCATCCACACGAATTAGGCAGGGGCCTCATGAGTGCATGGATAACGGGGGTCTCACGAGGTACTTTGGATCCAATGGCCTCCTCGGGAGCGTTGGGTAAAACCCGGCGGAACAGCAGAAGAGTACCCTCCCTGGCCTCCACAGGAATCATCTGTTCCTCTGCTGTCCCAGGCTCCCCCACTCACCCTACCTTTATCCCAGCCTCCATGCCGCCTGATATTGTTCCAGCCTGGAATTGGTGAGCTGCATGGTGTTATGTATTTATGCTTGGGGTCACCAGACACCAGGGGGGCGCCACTGTCAGAGGTCATCGGGCTGTACGCGCACGTGCGCGGTCACTGGTATATAAGCGCGGATACCATGTCACGCGGGTTACTTTGGCCGCGAATAAAGTTGGATCAGGTTTACACCTGAGGCAGTTTACAATAAGAAGTCTTTTGAGTCATTACATTTATTACATTTGACGATAAGAACCTTCGCATGTACAATTGGAATTGTGGAGAGAGTCGTGGATGATGAGGATTGGGCGGATTTTATCGACCGCCTGGATCTGTATTTTGTGGCCAACAAAATGGAGGAAGAAGCTGACGCAGTTCGGCGCAGGATGGTTTTCCTCACCGTTTGTGATCCAAAAATTTATGGCCTCGTGAAGCATCTTCTCTCGCCTTTACGTCCAACGGACAAAGAATATGGGGATTTGTATGCTTTGGTGCATGACCACCTTAAGCCAAAAGAGGGGATCATCATCTCACGCTATCGCTTCTACACACATGTTTGTGCTGAGGGCCAGGATGTGTCGGGATTCGTCGCCGACCTGCGACGTCTGGCTGAGTCATGTAAGTTTGGGAACGTGTTGGAAGACATGCTGCGAGGTTTCTTCGTGATAGGCATCAACCATGATGTGATTCTTCGGAAGTTATCGGCCGAAGGGAAGCTGGATTTGAGCAAGGCCATTGCAACTGCCTAGGCAGTGCAGTAGTCAAGGTGTCATATGACGGTGTGGTTCATGATCTACCGTTATGGATCGTCCCAGGTAATGGTCCAATGCTGTTCGGCAGGAATTGGATCGAGAAAATCAAGAGGAATTGGAATGATATCAAAGCGTTGTCATCGGTGGATGACACTTCGTGTGCTCAAGCGTTGAAGAAGTTTCCTTCTTTGTTTGAACCGGGCATTGGTAATTTTACTGGAGCCAAGGTGCAGATTCGCCTGGATTCTGATGCAAGGCCTGTCTATCATAAAGCTCGGTCTGTTCCTTACATGATGAGGGAGAAGGGTGAAATTGAGCTTGACAGACTCCAACGTGAAGGGGTCATATCACCGGATGAGTTAACGAGTGGGCCAGTCCTGTTGTTCCTGTGTTGAAGAGTGATGGCACTGTCAGGATTTGTGGAGACTACAAGGTTACGATTAACCAATTTTCAAAACAGTATCAGTACCCGTTACAAAAGACTGATGACCTGTTCACCATGCAAGCTGGTTGAAAGTCGTGACACTAAACTGGATCTGATGTCAGCCTATATGACACAGGAGCTTGTCAACACTTCAAAGAAACTCACCTGCATCAACATCCATAAAGGATTGTTTGTCTACAACAGGTGTCCTTTTGGAATTCGTTCGGCTGCAGCCATATTTCAGAGGAATATGGAGAGTTTATTGAAGTCCATTCCTAGAACTGTCGTGTTTCAAGATGACATTCTGGTCACATGTTGCGACACTACTGAACATCTGAACAATCTTGAAGAAGTCCTACATTGTCTGGACAAAGTGGGACTCAGGCTGAAACATTCGAAGTGTGTCTTCATGGCACCTGACGTTGAATTTCTGGGAGGAAGATTGCTGCTGATGGCATCAGGCCTACGGATTCGAAAACCAAGGCCATCAAAAATGCACCCAGGCCTCAGAATGTGCTGGAGCTGCGTTCATTCCTTGGGCTATTCAACTACTTTGGTAATTTCTTACCCAGATTGAGCACTTTGTTAGAGCCACTGCACGTGCTACTCAGAAAAGGCGACAACTGGGTCTGAGGTGTGACTCAAGATAGAGCCTTTGAGAAAGCTAAGAATCTGCTCTGTTCAAACAAGTTGCTTGTTCATTATGATCCATGTAAGCGTCTTGTATTGGCCGGTGATACTTCATCATATGGGGTTGGCTGTGTACTCCAACAAGCAAATGAGTCGGGTAAGCTACAACCTGTTGCGTATGCTTCGAGAAGTTTGTCAAAGGCGGAAAGAGCTTACAGCATGGTAGAAAAATAAGCTTTGGCCTGTGTATATGGGGTCAAAAAGATGCATCAGTACCTGTTTGGTCTTCGTTTTGAACTCGAAACAGATCACAAGCCATTCATTTAATTGTTTTCAGAAAACAAAGGTATTAATACCAATGCATCGTCCCGTAACCAGAGGTGGGCGTTGACATTATCTGCCTATAATTATGTTATTCATCATAGACCTGGCACTGAGAATTGTGTTGAAGCACTGAGTCATCTGCCGTTGCCCAGACCTAAGGTGGAGACGCCTCAACCTACAGATCTACTGATAGTAATGGATGCTTTTGAGAGTGAAGGAACTCCTGTCACTGCTCAACAAGTTAGGATCTAGACCAGCCAGGACCCGATATTATCGGTTGTGAAAAGTTGTGTCCTCAGTGGTGATTGGTCTGCAGTACCTATGGAAATGTGTGATGAGACCAAACTTTACAACCGTCGCAAAGATGAACTGTCCATTCAGTCAGATTGTTTACTATGGGGTAGTCGTGTTGTTATGCCTAAGAAAGGTAGAGAAAAATTTGTATGTGAACTACATAGCACTCATCCTGGTATTTTCATGATGAAAGCCATTGCTAGGGCTCATGTATGGTGACCTGGAATTGACTCTGATCTGGAATCATGTGTGCATCAGTGCAATACTTGCATGCAGCTAAGTAAAGTACCAACGGAATCTCCGCTGAGTCTTTGGTCGTGGCCATCTAAACCATGGTCGAGAATCCACATCGATTTTGCTGGCCCTTTCCTGGGGAAAGATGTTTTTTGTTGTGGTGGATGCATATTCAAAGTGGATAGAGTGTATTATTATGTCATCCAGTACATCTACAGCTACTATTGAGAGCCTTCGTGTCATGTTTACTACTCATGGTTTGCCTGACATTGTTGTGAGTGACAACGGATCTTGCTTCACAAGTCTGGAGTTTCAAGAGTTCATGAAACTCAATGGTATTAAACATGTGAGGTCAGCTCCATTCAAACCTGCTTCTAATGGTCAAGCAGAGCGTGCTGTTCAAAAGATCAAGCAGAGTATGAAACGTGTAACTCAGGGTTCACTGCAGACTTACTTGTCCTGTATACTGCTCAGTTACAGGACCAGACCTCATACACTTACTGGGGTCTCCCCTGCTGAACTACTGATGAAGAGAAATCTCAAGACCAAACTCTCTCTTGTTCATCCCGATTTGAATGATCATGTTAAAACAGACGTCAAAGTCAGCAATGGTATCATGATCGTGCTGCTGTGCCACGTGACATCTCTGTCAACGATTAGGTTTATGTACTGAACTATGGTCAAGGTCCAAAGTGGATCACCGGTACTGTTACAGCCAAGGAGGGTAACAGAGTGTTTGTTGTCATGCTCAAGAATGGGCAAACATGCAGGAAACATGTTGATCAGATGAAACTGCGGCACACGGATGAACTGGAACTGCTTGAGGAAGATGCAGTCAGTGACCAACCAACCAATGTTCATTCTTCAGCGGACTTTGCTATCATTATTGAAACTGGACCTCCAGTCCCTGATGTGGTCATTACCTCTCCCATCAGATCGGTTACTCAGCCTTCAGTCACAACTGAATCAGAACGCTCGCCTAGAACTGAAGTTGAACTAAGACGATCAACTCGCGAGCGGAAAGTCCCAGACCGTCTTAATTTGTACAAAGACTGATAGTAAGATCTTGAAAGGGGTTGTTGTTATGTATTTATGCTTGGGGTCACCAGACACCAGTGGGCGCCACTGTCGGAGGTCATCGGGCTGTACGCGCGCATGCGCGGTCTCTGGTATGTAAGCGCGTGTACCATGTCACGCGGGTTACTTTGGGCGCGAATAAAGTTGGATCAGGTTTACATCTGAGGCAGTTTGAGTCATTACATTCATTCCACATGGGATGCCCGTTGGGGACGTACAGCCCGCCACATGTATCTCAATGAAGCGCAGCCCTCTATATGGACCGGGCCCCTCCCCGTAGGAGTTCTCAGGCCACTGGCTGGCGTGTCCACTCCACCATCTGTAATGTATTTGCTTCATGGGTTCTTTGCTTGAGCGTTCATAGCAACACATTGCTATTAAGAACTAGTTGGTTTATTAGCAAAAGGTTTAACAATCACATGACACATTACCAGTTCATCCATCAGGCTCACAACCACCTGCCTCATCGTGGATCCCCTGAACCCAACTGGCTGGGGTTTTATTGACTCATGTGTACGTCACGTGACTGGCTAAGCCACTCACAACTCTACAACTATTTTAAGTTACACCTGTTAATCAAGTGCTGCCTGGTTAAAGGGGGTCATTAAAACCGACAAAATAAACCAATTAAACTTTGGACATTAATGGATCAAATTAGAACTTAGTTGCCGGGAGTGATGATGCACTCCAGTCCCTCCGGCGCCCACCTCTCGCGGAAGGCGGCGAGCGTACCGGTGGACATCATGTGCTCCATCTCCAGGGACACCCTGGCTCAGATGTAACCACGGAAGAGAGGCAGGCAGTCGGGCTGAATGACCCTGTCAACCGCCCGCTGCCTGGACCGGCTGATGGCCCCCTTGGCCATGCAAGGAGTAGTCCTACGAGGAGGCCCTCGGACCTACCCGCTCCCCTCCGCACAGGATGCCCAAAGATCAGGAGTGTGGGACTGAAGTGCAACCAGAATTTGAGGAGCAGCCCCTTCAAATATTGGAAGAGGGGCTGCAACCTCACATCAACAGCTCTACAACTCTTTTTGTTGCAATCAATTAATCACGTGTCCCCTGATTAAAGGCGGGGCAGGGGAAACACCAAACATTTTCAAACAAGTGCCCCTATTTTTTTGCTTTTTTTTCCCCAAGGGCACCGAGAGGCAAATAATACAAGTGCCCCCTAGCTAAAAGGGGGGGGGGGCACTAAAAACGGCACAGTAAACAAATTAAACTTTAAGCAAAGGTAATCAAATTAAAATTTGGTTGCTGGGGGTGATGATGAACTGCAATCCCTCCGGCGCCCACCTCTCACGGAAGGCCATGAGCGTAGCAGTGGACACCGCATGTTTCATCTCCAGGGAAACCCTGGCTCGGATGTAACCACGGAAGAGAGGCATGCAACTTCACATCAACAGCTCTACAACTCTTTTAGTTAGAATTCAGGCTTTCACTGAGACTTGAACTCGGATCGTTGGATTCAGAGTCCAGAGTCTAGAGTGCTCACCATTACACCATGGAACCAACAATACCTGTGAGCATACTCACAGGTGCATACATTACACCGTCCAGCTGCCCAAATCACGTGTCTAGGAATGAAACCTATTTAAATAGCCACAGTTTGCGCCTTTGGGAGTTTGCAGTCAAGCTCAGTTCCTGTTTCGAGCAGCCGGATCTCAAATCCTCACTCAGTCCTCGGCAAGCCGCAGTGGGCTTTTTAAGAATGTTTTTTTTAATAACATATTTACCAGAGCAATCTTCAGCTGCAGCGCTGAAGCTGGATGTGGGACACAAAGAAAAAAACAAACATTTATTTAAATGGGAAGAGAAAAGAATGTGCAATACGTTTGTTTGTGAACATGCCATTAATTGAATCAAGTAGGACTGTAAAAATTGTCTATCAATGTTTACTGAAACAATGCTGCACATCCAACAGAAGCCAAATTCAAGTGCCTCATCAATGCCAAGCTATTCACCAATTCCCATGGACCATATCAATCTGCCAGTTATTTTAGTACTCAACACAAACACAAGAATTAAAGTTTTAAAAAGAGACTTATGTTTTACAATGCACATCTCAAAGTGCTTCAAGCACAATGACAGTGCCTGTTTCTTTGCAGACAAACATGGCAGTTATTTTGCACACAGCAAGACCCTACAAACCCTAATGAGATGCATGACCAGTTAATCTGGTTTTGATTGTGTTAGTTGAGGAAGGAATGTTGGCCCAGGACATTGGAAGAACTCCCTGTTCTTCAAGCCATCACCCCGTGCTCACTGACCTACATTGGCTCCCGGTTGAACAACACCTCGATTTCAAAATTCTCCTCCTTGTTTACAAATCCCTCCATGGCCTCACCCCTCCCTATCTCTGTAATCTCCTCCAGCCCCACAACCCCCCCCCGAGATATCTGCGCTCCTCAAATTCTGCTCTCTTGAGCATCCCTGATTATAATCGAAGGTGGCCGCGCCTTCTGTTGCCTAGGCAATATGCAGATGAGTCTCGGGAGTTAAAATAGCCTGGGCCTCAAAGTTTGGCTTGCCGGTGAGCTCCACCAGCCCGAAACCGGCTCTGGATTAAAATCGACCCCTGTTACTCTTTGACACCAACAGCACAGGGACTATCATCTGCTGGTGGTTATATAATGGTGCGAGTATCTGTACTATTTAGAAATAATTTTTTTTCACTGGAAAAGTGATCATAAACTAGTGCAGCCTATACCTGAATCCAATTTACACACCAGAATTTATAGTAAATAGATGCACTAAGTGAGGTTAAAAATCTAACAAATCTACAACTTGGACTCTGTCATAGGTTTGGCCAACTCTTAAGTTTGATTGTATTCTTGGAAGTTTCATCTCCTGACCTCCTGACCTCCAACGCTCACATTCACGCCATTGGTCATCTGACTGTCATTCGGTCAATAATGGTGGCCATAATACCCACAATCCCCCTGTGCTCCAGAAACCACTCTATCCATTGGGTGGTTTTACCAAAGTGCTCATGTGTCAGGGCTCCATTGTATCCTGGGTATGCTATGCCCCTGCTGCTTGTTGCAAAGCCGGCCTGAGCGAAACAAGAGAAGAAAATGCCCCATTGAATTTTCTCCCAATTTGTTTGCAGGAGCCTCCACGGGCTTCATCTTTAATTCTGGGATGCTCCAGGTCAATCCGGGTGGGTTGGCAACTGTACTCCCTCTTGAAGGCACAGCAGCTTTGGAGGGCAGGTGTGTAACCACTGAAAACCATATGGTAATAAATCATTTAATGGGACGGCCTGCATAGCAATGGCTGACTCTAAAACCAATAATCATTAAATCCCCGATTTTAATTGTTCCACCATTAGCGGCCGTGCTTTCAGCTGCCTTGGCCCCAAGCTCTGGGTTTCTTTCCCTAAACCTCTCTGCCTTCTCTACCTCTCCCTCCTCTTTTAAGATGCTCCTTAAAACCTACCTCTTTGACCAAGCTTTTGGTCATCTGCCCTAATATCTCCTTATGTGGCTTGGTGTCAAAGTTTGTTTGATAAAGCTCCTGAGAAGCGCCTTGGGATGTTTTACTATGTTAAAGGTGCTTTATAAATACAAGTTGTTGTTGTAGCTTGCAGTTTTCCACACTAAGAGCTGACAAAATAGTTCTCATGGCAGATCCATAATACATGATTAGCTGTGTTTCTGAGGTACTGCCACTAAATACTTTAGCATATGCACAAAGTCTATTGGTAGGGTTGAGATTAGTTACAAAAGGAATAGCCATCCCTTCATCCATTACTTTAAGCATGTGCAGGTTATAAAATGGCATTTCTAAGTATGTTATTTTTAGAGCCTAAAGTTGAGTGCAAATTTTAGAAGGGGCATTTTAGACATTACATTTGTGGCATTAGGAAATGAGCAACAGAAAAAAATAGAAAATACAAAAATGGATGGTTGGGCTTTGTTGTTGGCTTTATGGTTAGCTCAGTGATGTGCTGCTAAGGGACACAGATCAGGATGGTTCAGTCCCTGCTCGTTGATTTATCCCATAATGCTCCTGTGAAGCCCCTTGGGACGTTAAAGGCACTATATAAATACAAGTTGTTGTTGTTGTTGATTTAGGTGTCAGCCATGGCTCAGTGGTAGCACTCTCGCCTCTGACTCAGAAGGTCTTGGGTTCAAGCCCTACTCTAGAGATTTGAGCATATAATCCAGGCTGACACTCCAGTGCAGTGCTGAGGGAGTGCTCCACTGCCGGAGGTGCCATCTTTCGGATGAGACGTTAAACTGAGGCCCTGTCTGCCCTCTCAGGTGGACATAAAAGATCCTATCTCGAAGAGCAGGGGAGTTCACCCTTGGCATCCTGGCCAATATCCCTCAGCCAACATCACTAAAAAAGATTATCTGGCCATGTATCTCTTTGCTGTTTGTGGCACCTTGCTGTATGCAACAGTGGCTACATTTCAAAAGTACTTCATTGGTTGTATAGCTCTTTGGGACGTCTGGTGGCCGTGAAAGACGCTACATAAATGCAACTTCTTCTGCAGCCAATTTGGCCTGAGTAGCTGAAGCTGGTTGGCTTGTGTCTGGTTGGAACTTTAACTGTCCTGTTCAGGAGCGAACTTGTACATACCTCATCATCATCATTGTAGACAGTCCCTCGAAATCAAGGAAGGCTTGCTTCCACTCTAAAAGACCAATACAGGAGTTACAGTCGGTGGGACAGACAGTGGCTAAAGGAAAGGATGGGTGGGACTGGTTTGCCGCACGCTCCTTCTGCTGCCTGCGCTTGTTTTCTGCATGCTCTCGGCAACAAGACTCGACACCTAGATACACACAGACACACAGTTGTCTCCCAAAAGCTAGAAAGTTTAATGTTTACAGCGGAGAATGTTCGTTCTTTAAACATTTAACGAAGGACCTTGTAGATTTACAAAGTGCCCAGTGGTCCGATGATTTCCTGATTAGATTGCAAGCCAGCTTTGAAAATGCGTATCATCCGTTGTACTAACTGACGTACTATGGGACTAACCCCTCCAAGTCTCACTCCGGAGTTAGGTTGTGCCTGACTGTTGGTTAACATTAGCAGTGGTATGAAGCTGAAATCGTATAGAGAATTCATTCTACTCATCATTTTCACAAGTGCACAAAGAGGAGTATCCGGGGAGGTTAATGTGCGACATACAATTTTTATATATAAAAATCGTGATCAATCTTTCCATTTTTATTCATTTTTTTTTTACCTTACAGCATCATTTTGGGATAGAAAAATATCAAAAGACTATGCTAGTTTACAAAGACAAAGATTCCCGACTGTTTGCCCTTCCCACTAACATTTAAGACTATGTTTGGATAAAATTTCGCCCGGGTGGTATAATTGCCGATTTGTTTATAGTTGAGTCTCATCCCTAACTCCATGCAGTTGTTTTCAGTCTTCAACTGAGGTAAATTGAGGACCTTGTCCAGCTCAGTTACCCATTTGATGAGAAATATGCAATGCAGTATTTTCAAATGAGTCATTGATAATTGAAATCTGTAACTTTGCTGTTAAATTTTCTTCAGAACCCATTCCCAACTGCTGCCTCCTAGTCCACTGGAGCCCAAAGATGTCCAGAAAAATGCATATCTACCTTATATTACATCTGCATGTACATTCCCTCTACTTCTCATTGTCACATTTGAGTTCTCAGGTGACTGATGAGTCCAATGGGGGACCGACAGTCTCTGTCAGAGGTGGGGCAGATGGTGATTGGAGGGACGGGTGGATGAGGTGATTAGGTTGGGCATAGGGATCCAATAGAGCTTGGCGAGGTCAGGGTTAATCAAGGAGCAAGACTTGATGTGTGACAGGATGCAGGTGGCAGAGATTGGGATGATCTGGAGTTCATGTAGGGTGGAGTTCAGGAGGCCAACAGCTGGCGCATCAGAGAAGTCAATCGTCAATTCTTTGGTGTTTTAAAACCTAAAGCCAAACTTGATGAAAGCATGGATGAGGTTTTTGTTATGTCCTTGGATGCTCTGATAATGATTCCACGAGGCAATGTGTTGTACTTGAACTGTAGTGACCTTAGTCCTTTATTGATAACTCCAGAGTGAGGATCACACCTGGTGGCCTGCCTTTTATACTAGGCCAGGTACACCTGTACAGGTAACCTACAAGTCTCCCACTGCTGTGCCCTCTGGTGGCACACCTTGTAATAGTACAAACAGTAACCATGCAGGATACATGACAGTTTTCAGCACAAACTTTTCAACCCTGGCTAGTTACCCTCCACAGTCAACCACTCCCATCCCACCCAACCCCTCCACCAGTGACAGGAGTGACTGTGTACCATAGAGTATTCCATTGTTGGTTTGCTACGGGACTTTGGTCTAAGGCGAATATTGTCATCCAATCTTTCAGATATTGTCCAGAATGGAAAGATATTTTGTGGTTTTATTCCACAAGAAGAGACGAAAAGTTGTTGTACGTCGACAACCAATGCAAACTGGAACTCCTGAGCTATTTTGCACATATCCCAATGTGGCTAATGCAGGTCTGGCACCACTGATTACACTGCTTTACATTCTGTACTGAACTATTAAGTACAGGAGGGAGAAAGGAACAGGAGGATATGAAGATAGGGTTAGTTGAAGTAGGGGCGTGTGGAACATAAAAACTAGCATAGACCAGTTAGGCCAAAAGGCCTGCTTTTGTGCTGTAAATTCTATATAATCACACTTTTATGACAACTTTTCTATTATAACTTCCTTTATCTACCTTTGGAATAATGGAAATGCTCTATGTAACCTTGTCACGCTGTAATTGCACTCTCCATCCAGTGGTGGTGCTGCAGTTGATGATTTTTACATCTGCAGCTCCTCAGCCTGTAAGACAGAAAAGCTCCTAAGGTGCAGCCAACTCTATTGCTCAGCTTCCTAAATTGCTGTCAGTTGTGTTATTTATCTGTAAATAATAATATCAACTCAAAGGATTATATAAAAATAAGGACAGAATGTTTTACTTTAAAATGGAGGCTGAGTTATATCTGCGTTCCCTCATCCTGAAGACTACACTTGGTCTTCACTCACGGAATATTGACTAGCATTTTAGACTGCAATTGATCACTTGTCTTTCAGATTGATACCTTTTTATGAATACAATTTGAAAAAATATTATTTTCAGTACCTCGTCAGCCCTGGCAGTTCAATACAGACTATTTGTACAATCCCTTTTTAATTAAAAAGAAAAGAAACATATTTGTTTTCATGGCGCGGAGCATCCAATTCTTGGCAATCCAGAGGAAGGAAAGGTCTTCAATCGCTGGGGGTATTAAGAGATCATCCCAAACTAAATTATAAACTCGAATGACTCATCTCTGTAAATTATTGGTTTACATAGAAACATAGAAAATAGGTGCAGGAATAGGCCATTCAGCCCTTCGAGCCTGCACCATTATTCAATAAGATCATGGCTGATCATTCCCTCAGTACCCCTTTCCTGCTGTCTCTCCATACCCCTTGATCCCTTTAGACGTAAGGGCCATATTTAACTCTCGCTTGAATATATCCAATGAACTGGCATCAACAACTCTCTGCAGTAGGGAATTCCACAGATTAACAACTCTCTAAGTGAAGAAGTTTCTCCTCATCTCAGTCCTAAATGGCTTACCCCTTATCCTTAGACTGTGACCCCTGGTTCTGGAGTTCCCCAACATCGGGAACATTCTTCCTGCATCTAACCTGTCCAGTCCCTTCAGAATTTTATATGAGATCCCCTCTCATCCTTCTAAACTCCAGTGAATACAGGCCAAATCGATCCGGTCTCTCCTCATATGTCAGTCCTGCCATCCCGGGAATCAGTCTGGTGAACCTTCACTGCACTCCCTCAATAGCAAGAACGTCCTTCCTCAGATTAGGAGACCAAAACTGAACACAATATTCCAGGTAAGGCCTCACCATGGCCCTGTACAACTGCAGCAAGATCTCCCTGCTTCTATACTCAGATCCCCTAGCTATGAAGGCCAACATATCATTTGCCTTCTTCACCGCCTGCTGTACCTGCATGCCAACTTTCAATGACTGATGTATCATGACACCCAGGTCTCGTTGCACCTCCCCTTTTCCTAATCTGCCGCTATTCAGATAATATTCTGCCTTTGTGTTTTTGCCACCAAAGTGGATAACCTGACATTTATCTACATTATACTGCATCTGCCATGCATTTGCCCACTCACCTAACCTGTCCAAGTCACCCTGCAGCTTTTAGCGTCCTTCTCATAGCTCACATCGCCACCCAGCTTAGTGTCATCTGCAAACTTGGAGATATTACACTCAATTACTTCATCTAAATCATTAATGTATATTGTAAATAGCTGGGGTCCCAGCACTGAGCCCTGCAGCACCCCACTAGTCACTGCCTGCCATTCTGAAAAGGACACATTTATCCCGATTCTCTGCTTCCTGTCTGCCAACCAGTTCTCTATCCACATCAGTACATTATCCCCAATACCATGTGCTTTAATTTTGCACACTATCTCTTGTGTGGGACCTTGTCAAAAGCCTTTTGAAAGTCCAAATACACCACATCCACTGGTTCTCCCTTGTCCACTCTACCAGTTACATCCTCAAAAAAATTCTAGAAGATTTGTCAAGCATGATTTCCCTTTCATAAATCCATGCTGACTTCGACCGATCCTGTCACTGCTTTCCAAATGCGCTGCTATTTCATTTTAATAATTGATTACAACATTTTCCCCACTACTGATGTCAGGCTAACCGGTCTATAATTGCCCATTTTCTCTCTCCCTCCTTTCTTAGAAGTAGCTACCTCCAGTCCATAGGAACTGATCAGAGTCGATAGACTGTTGGAAAATGATCACCAATGCATCCACTATTTCTAGGGCCGCTTCCTTAAGTACTCTGGGATGCAGACTATCAGGCCCCGGGGATTTATCAGCCTTCAATCCCATCAATTTCCCTAACACAATTTCCCGCCTAATAAGGATTTCTCACTAAACCCTCGGTCCCCTAGAACATTCAGAAGGTTATTTGTGTCTTCCTTAGTGAAGACAGAACCAAAGTATTTGTTCAACTGGTCTGCCATTTCTTTGTTCCCCATTATAAATTCACTTTTCTCTTCACATATTTATAGAAGCTTTTGCAGTCAATTTTTATGTCCCAGTAAGATTCCTCTCATATTCTATTTTCCCCCTCCTAATTAAACCCTTTGCCCTCCTCTGCTGAATTATAAAGTTCTCCCAGTCCTCAGGTTTGCTGCTTTTTCCAGCCAATTTATAAGCCTCTTCCTTGGATTTAACACTATCCTTAATTTCCTTTGTTAGCCACGGTTGAGCCACCTTCCCCGTTTTATTTTTACTCCAGACAGGGATGTATAATTGTTGAAGTTCATCCATGTGATCTTTAAATGTTTGCCATTGCCTATCTACCGTCAACCCTTTAAGTATCATTCACCAGACTATTCCAGCCAATTCACGTCTCATACCATCAAAGTTACCTTTCCTTAAGTTCAGGACCTTAGTCTCTGAATTAACTGTGTCACTCTCCATCTTAATAAAGAATTCTACCATATTATGGTCACTCTTCCCCAATGTGTCTCGCACAACAAGATTGCTAATTTGTCCTTTCTCATTACACATCACCCAGTCCAGGTTGGCCAGCCCTTTAGTTGGTTCCTCGACATATTGGTCTAGATAACCATCCCTAATACACTCCAGGAAATCCTCCTCCACTGCATTGCTACCGGTTTGGTTAGCCCAATCAATATGTAGATTAAAGTCGCCCATGATAACTGCTGTACCTTTATTGCACGCATCCCTAATTTCTTGTTTGATGCTGTGCCCAACCTCACTACTACTGTTTGGTGGTCTCCCACTAGCGTTTTCTGCCCTTTGGTATTCCGTAGCTCCACCCATACCGATTCCACATCATCCAAGCTAATGTCCTTCCTTACTATTGCGTTAATTTCCTCTTTAACCAGCAACGCCACCCCGCCTCCTTTTCCTTTCTGTCTATCCTTCCTGGATGTTGAATACCCCTGGATGTTGAGTTCCCAGCCATGGTTACCTAGGATCCATGTCTCCATGATGTCAATTATATCATATTCATTACTTGCTGCCTGCACAATTAATTCGTCCATCTTATTACGAATACTCCTCTTATTGAGGCACAGAGTCTTCAGGCTTGTCTTTTTAACACACTTTTCCCTTTAGAATTGTGCTGTAATGTGGCCCTTTTTTTTTGCCTTGGGTGTCTCTGCCCTCCACTTTTGCTTTTCTTCTTTCTATCTTTTGCTTCTGCCCCCATTCTACTTCCTCCTGTCTCCCTGCAGAGGTTCCCATCTCCCTGCCATATTAGTTTAACCCCTCCCCAAGAGCAATAGCAAACACACCCCCTAGGTCATTGGTTCCAGTCCTGACTAGGTGCAGACCGTCCGGTTTGTACTGGTCCCACCTCCCCCAGAACCGGTTCCAATGTCCCAGGAATTTGAATCCCTCCCTTCTGCACCACTCCTCAAGCCACGTATTCATCTGAGCTATCCTGCTATTCCTACTCTGACTAGCACGTGGCACTGGTAGCAATCCTGAGATTACTACCTTTGAGGTCCTACTTTTTAATTTAGTTGTGAATATTGTGCTTGCATCATTTTGAGACCCACTTTTGGGTTTGAATGTCCCTCTCTCTTAAAGAGCAATGGTGTGGGTGTAGAAAAAGCAAACAGGGTATCCCGCTGTGCAGGCGTAAGTGGATTTTCCATGCCGCGCCTTAGTGGTAAACAAGCCCAAAAGGACAAAATGTCCCTTTGTGTTTGCCCAGCTGATGTCCCACCCCTGCCACAGGGTTGAACGTTTGGCATTGTTTTCATTTTGGTTTACATAAGGAAAGTTTGAGCAGGTTGGGCCTCTACCCATTGGAATTCAGAAGAATGAGAGGTGATCTTATCGAAAAGTATAAGATTATGAGGGAACTTGACAAGGTGGATGCAGAGAGGATGTTTCCACTGATAGGGGAGACTAGAACTAGAGGGCATGATCTTAGAATAAGGGGCCACACATTTAAAACTGAGAAGAGGAGAAATTTCTTCTCTCAGAGGGTTGTAAATCTATGGAATTCGCTGCCTCAGAGAGCTGTGGAAGCTGGGACATTGAATAAATTTAAGACAGAGATAGATAGTTTCTTAAACAATAAGGGGATAAGGGGTTATGGGGAGCAGGCGGGGAAGTGGAACTGAGTTCATGATAAGATCAGCCATGATCTTATTGAATGGCGGAGCAGGCTCGAGGGGCCGTATGACCTACTCCTGTTCCTATTTCTTATGTTCTATAGAAGCAGGAGTAGGCCATTTGGCCCCTCGAGCCTGCTCCGCCATTTAATAAGATCATGGCTGATCTGATCACGGACTATTCTTGATAGATGCGAAATATTTGAAGCACTACATCTCACCAAACAACATCACCTGTGATATGAACACAGAATAGGACAAGGTGCAGAAGCCAAATTGGTAACTTTATCTGATTAGCAATGGTGGCATTGTCGTTCTGGACTGTTCCATTGATTGGACAATAAGGACATAGAACAACGTCAACAACTTGCATTTATATAGCACCTTTAACGTAGGAAAACATCTCAAGGCGCTTCACAGGAGTGAAATCAGACAAAGAAACTGACACCAAGCCAAAGAAGGAGATATTAGGACAGGCGATGGAAAGCTTTGGGGCTCTGAAATGACATCATGGAATAGCAGTGTGTGAGCACTGCCAGGAATGTCTCGATCCACTACTTTAGAAGAGATGCTTAGTGGATGAAATTTGTCTTATTTCTCAAGTTACATTTCTCAAAATTACATCTCAAATGCTCTGAATGTAGTGAGCTTTGACACGGGGGAAGCGCTCCAAACAGCTGTACAGGAGGTAATGTTCAGGAAATGTAATGAGTGACAGCTGTGGGATGGGAAGGTGATGTAGTTTGCTTATTTACTTACTGTAAATGGGTGAACATCTCTGCTAAAATAATGGAGAGCAGAACTTCAGTCGAACACATGAAGTGTTTATGCACTAGTTTGTCATGCTATCATTTCAAAGTCATAGTGCATAAACCTTAAAATAACTTACGTAATGACCTTAATTTATGGCTTCATCATCCTTCAGATGGATCCATTTAAATCTGGGCATCCAGCAAGTCACAGTGGCTTACTCAATCCAATGCTCCCAGTATTCTTATTCCTTGGCCCTAAGTGAATTAACTAGCATGTCAGCACGGAAATCGGTGGCAAAATCAAATTACATCACTCTGCCCCGAATTTCTACCATTATTTCATCTCACTTATTTACAAGGATAGTGAAACGTTTATATTAATAATTGTCCTATTTCGTAAAAGTACATGAATGTCAAATGGTCTGAATGTGATCAGATCTGACACGGGGGAAAATCTCCAAACAACCAGATAATGTTGCGGAAGTATAATGAGTGACAGCTGTGCTATGGAAAGTTGACCTGGTTTACAAACCTATTTAGACACGTTAGGCCCAGAAATTCGGGTCGTTTGCACCTCCCGGGCCGCAAACGACTTTTCGCCCGCACGCAGCACCGCTAACGACACGCTAAATTCCGTGGGAGTTCAGCAGCGGTAACCTGTAGCATCCCGCTCCACCGTGCGCCGCGCCGCCTGAGCGCCCCGTACCCTAAATTGGTTATCGCCCCCTGAAGCTGTGCCGGGAGATGCCAGCGACAGCTTCAGGGGTCACGTACCGGGCGGCCAGCTGCTTGCGGGGTGCAAGTTAAAGGGGAGGTGGCGGCCATCGCAAAAAAAAATTCAGCTGATTTTGCCGAGCACCCTGTTGGCGATTTGAACAGCAGAGTTCGTGCTGTGATCGATCAGCCTGGCACTCTGCTAGAGTGCCAGGCTGTTGGCACGACACCCCGCTCCACAGTGGTCCAGTGAGGCCCCTTTCATCACTGCAGGGTTTGCAGCTTGGCCCTTCCCTTTAATTAAGGAAAGAAACCCTCCTACACGGCAGCACTACGCGGCTCAGTGCGTAGTGCTGTGTCTCGCTCCTGACACGTCCGCCTGCTCCCGACCCGTCTGCCCCACTCCCCGTCCGCCCCGCTCCTGCCCCGCTCCCGACCCGTCCGCCCCACTCCCTGTTCGCCCCACTCCCTGTCCGCCCCACTCCCCGTCCGCCCCACTCCCCGTCCGCCCCGCTCCTGCCCCGCTCCCGACCCGTCCGCCCCGCTCCCGACCCGTCCGCCCCGCTCCCAGTCCGCCTCACTCCCCGTCCGCCCCACTCCTGCCCCGCTCCCGACCTGTCCGCCCCGCTCCCGACCCATCCGCCCCGCTCCTGACCCGTCCGCCCCGCTCCCGACCCGTCTGCCCCGCTCCTGACACGTCTGCCCCGCTCCCCACACGTCTGCCCCGCTCCCCACCCGTCCGCCCCGCTCCTGCCCTGCTCCTGACCCATTCACCCCACTACCGCTCCAGAAAGGAAGTTGAGCGCATTATTTTGTGAGCGGGGTGGGACTTCCGCACCTGCTGCAAAATGCCCCACCTCCCAGATCTTACCGCCTACCAACGGGCGCAAGGGAACCTTTCCCTCTTGGAACTGCATTTCTTTTCATGATCACAAAATAAATAGGGGTCAGGGTGGCCATTTGGCCCGGAGAATGGATGGATGAAACAATCAAGTATTTCTTAACTGATTCCAGGGGTTTGGCCTCCACCATTCTATCTGGAAGTTTATGCCACATGTTAATTACAATGTGTGCGAAAAATTATTTCCAGATATCAGTCCTAAAATTGCCTTTTATTAGTTTGAACCTACATCTGCAGTTTAACTTAAAGTAATGTTCTGGGTTAATAGCTTAAATATATGACATTTGGTTATATTTTTAAAGCAAAATAAAGCCAGCGCTGATGTGTCGGAGTTGGCACCTCTGGCTCTATGCTGTTGTGGTAAGACAGCAGTCAGCCATGAGATATGACTTGACAGACAGGCCGTCTGACTTGAGGTTTTGAAGGCTGCTGGCCAGCTTGCAGACAGCTCAGAGAAGGTGCAAGGCAGCAAGAGCAGCAGAAACTGGGTGTCGGCTTTCAAATTCAGTGACCTGACTGCTACTGGGAAAAGCCCAATGGCTACGATCTGCACAGGCTTCATTCAAAGGCTTGGAACCCCTCCTCCCGATGGTTCGAAGCACTCCATGTACTTACGTCGCAACTTCACTGATCCCGTCACATTTCCTACACATCCTCGTTAGCACGTGGCACCTTCCCATCAGTGATGCTACTGCTGCCACAAGGGGAGGAGAGGGACGCGTAAAGCGAATGAGGGTCCGGTGATAAGTTTAAGCGTCTTGCCACAAACAAGTGCAAAATCATCTGCACATTAGGCACACGGCCAGAAAACATCTTGCGTTGGTACAGCGCCTTTAAAACGTCCTAAGGCGCTTCTCAGAAGCGAATATCAAGCACAATTTCACATCGAGCCACATAAGGAGGCATTAGGACAGATACGAGGTAGGTTTTAAGGGGTGTCTTAAAGGAGGAGCGAGAGGTGTAGAGACAGAGAGGTTTGGTGAGGGAATTCCAGAGCGACTGCGTTATTATACCTGCGTCCCATTTAAGGATATTTTAAATGGATTGGGCTCTGAGATGCAGGTGGAGGGGTGTTAGAGCATGGGATTTTAGAATCTGGATGACATTTAAAATGGATAGCAACCGAATTGTCATAAAAACCCTGGCTCACTAATGTCCTTTAGGGAAGGAAATCTGCCGTCGTTTCCCAGTCTGGCCTATAATGTGATTCCAGACCCACAGCAATGTGGTTGACTCTTAATTGCCCCTCTGAAATGGCTCAGCGACTCACACAGTCCTTCAAGGGCAATTAGAGATGGGCAATAAATGCTGGCCTTGCCAGCGACGCCCACATCCCACGTCCCGTGAATGAATAAAAAAGAGCGGAAATTTCTCTTTCTAGTGGTCCAGCATTCACACACACACACATATGCACACACACACTCACACGCACACACATACACACAGGCAGTCACTCTCTCTCCCTTCAATAAATAAATGGCTGCATTTCAAAACTGCAGCATTAATTCATATCTCCACTAAATCCTTTTTCCCATCAAGATACAATTTCCATCATCGTCATCAAGTATATTCTGACTAAACAAGGATGCAGTCAAAAAACTAAGCTGGATGTACACATTCATGGACCCACCTTAGCCAGACATCCAACATACATGTTCCGTTAGTACTGTGAAATGGATCAGTCCAATGTGTAAAAGGAAATTTCAAATGCTATATTTACATTACACGGGAATGAAAGAAGTCCGGGGCTATTCCAGGTTCGATCAGATTAAATTATCCATACTCACATTTACGCAACTGGTACTTCAAGAAGGCTAGCAATCGCAAATAGTAATAGTTTCTCTCCTCCGCAATCGTGATTCAAATCCAGTAGTCAAATACGTCTGTTGTGGAAACGTACGGCACTCTCGCCTCCTCCAGACAATGTGGGAACTGAGCCAGGTCTGTCTATTTTCCAGGCAAGGTTTACCTCCCGTGGCCTTGATTAGAAGCAGCTTTGGGAGGATGAGCTGCACCGTGCAGCATGGCAGGCTGAAGAAGGTTGGGGCGACATAGCAAACGCTGAGGGTGTGGATAGGCCCCCAAGCGCTGTCGCCACAATACACACGGCAAGGCCAAGAGAGAGCTGAGACAGAAAGATCGCCTCAAAGGGCAGGGGTTTCCGCTAAGTTACCCTGGGGTTTTATCAGTGCAGTTCGCCCCAAATCGTCCAAGCCTGTGCAAAAGGCGGAGGAATTTCAAATTGTAAATTACATCCAGCGCAAATTGGGCTTTGAAAAAATTTCGCGCTGGAAGGCAACCCCGCCCACAAGGCTGGCCACACCCCCAGATCAAATTAATCACCACGCTAAGTTTCTGCCCCCATTTGCAGGCCTTCAAGGAGGCTCTTAAAATCAAGCTGTTTAATTTAGGCGCCAGGGCACTAATAGGCATGTTTTAAAAATGTTCAAATATTATTCTTTTTTTAATTCACTAAGAAACTGACTACTGTGCATCAATTAAATTAGAAAACAGTTCTATATAGTTTAATAAAAAAATCATTTTCAGTGATTTAAAATCTGATTATTCAGAGGTGGTGGACCAAACATTCTGATCAAAAATGTTTTTTGCGATAAGCCTATTTTCAGTTGTATTAATAAAACTGCACGGGGTTACCCCTCTTAAATATATCAAGGAATATTTTTTAATGCAAATGTTTTTTAAAAAACGAACACGTTCTGAACATTGCCCGAATGCGTTGTTCATAGCAGAGTTTACGGTTGGCGATATGCAAATGGGTTTGAGCACAAAAAATTACTTCTCAAAACTGGCACAATTTCAAGCACAATTTGTGCCCGGATCAACCCTTGGCCAAAAGTGTGCTGGGACTTTACAAGTAGAATTCAAGTGACTTGCAGAACATGATCATATTGAATGGTGGGGCAGGCTCGAAGGGCCGAATGGCCTACTCCTGCACCTACTTTCTATGTTTCTATGTTTCTATAACAATATCAGTTATAATAATCCGACTGACAATATACAGTCTGGTATGGGTCAATCAAACTGCTGCACAGATAAGCATCTGAGAAGTTTGGCTGAGATTGACCATATCTGCCTTGTTGTCTGAGGCAACAGGACAATCCCTACTGAGTCGTACATGACAGCAGTGACCACGCTTCAAAAGTACTGTAAAGCGCTTTGGGACATCCTGAGGTCGTGAAAGGCGCTATAAGAACATAAGAATTATCAGCAGGAGTAGGCCATTCGGCCCCTCGAGCCTTCTCCGCCATTCAGTAAGATCATGGCTGAACTTCTACCTCAACTCCATTTGGCTGCACTATCCCCATATTCCTGATTCCCTTAATATTCAAAAACATATCGATCTCTGTCTTCGACATCCAAAGCCCTCTGGGGTAGAGAATTCCAAAAATTCACCACCCTCCGAGTGAAGAAATTTCTCCTCATCTCAGCCCTAAATTGCCGACTCCTTATTCTGAGATTGTGACCCCTGGTTCTAGACTTCCCAGCCAGGGGAAAACATCCTCTCTGCATCTACCTTGTCAAGCCCTGTAAGAATTGTGTTTGTTTCAATGAGATCACCTCTCATTCTTCTAAACGATATAAATGCAAGACTTTCTTTCTTCCTCTGAGAAACTCAGATTTTGTTAGACCAGGCTTTTGGCACCAGTGATAGTTGTCGATCAGCTTATTATTCAGAACAGTGGAAAGCTTTGAGATTTGGGAGGCTTTAATTACCCTGTCCTCTGTATTTTAAGGGCCAGTTCATCTGTTTGCATTACCTTCTTGCCTGTGCTGTTTTAATGGAGTCATTACTAAAACAAAAGAAGGGTTAAAATTGTGGTAAAATCATCAAGACAGGAAATAACGGTAAATGCATTGGCCGGTACACTAGATCTAACACGCAAGGGGGATTAAAGAAGGGATCACCCCCTTCAATCATCTATCAGTTTTAATACTCGGTAAATCACAGGTTGGAGGTGCACATTTTCCCAATTTGTGTGCTGGACATGTGACAGGATCACAGAAGCAGAAATGACCCCTTTCACCCTTAGAAAGGTGAGCCTCTCATAAGTAATGGAGAAAAAATTCAAATCAAGCATATACCATTTGCTGTTTTATGTATAAATATATACAGCCACGTGGTTTCAATTGAGAGAAAGTCATACAAGAATACAATTCAAGTATTTAACAAAGCAACATGTTCTGGATTATATCTTACTCTCCCCGCTATATTTCAAAGAAATAGAGCCTTGATCTGTTTCCTCTGTTCCATCATATCAGTGTCGTTTTTATATACTGAACATCTGTTCCCATCAGCTTCCATCAGTACCCACAATTTGCCCACAGAATTGGAGGGGACATATGAGGTGGGGAACAAACTCTGGTTCTGCCCCTGCCTGACACATTCAAGAAGTGAAAGAATGGCTTGGGCGATGAATGTCTTTATAGATGTGTAATTATACAAGTGGAAATTGCGATGAAAGAAAGACTTGCAATTATATAGCGCCTTTCATGACCACCGGGCTTCTCAAAGTGCTTTACAGCCATTGGAGTTCCTTTGGAGTGCAGTCACTGTTGTAATGTGGGAAACGCGGCAGCCAACTTGCGCACAGCAAGCTCCCAGCAAGCAGCAATGTGATAATGACCAGATAATCTGTTTTTGTTATGTTGACTGAGGGATAAATATTGGTCAGGACACCAGGGATAACTCGCCCTGCTAATCTTCGAAATAGTACCATGAGATCTTTAACATCCACCTGAGAGAACAGACGGGACCTCAGTTTAACGTCTCATCTGAAAGATGGCACCTCCGACAGTGCAGCAGTCCCTCAGCATTGCACTGGAGAGCCAGCCTAGATTTATGGCACATATAGCATTTGCTGAGTGCTCCCAGGAGACGCATACATAGAGGGTCCACAGGATTCAGTGTCTTATCAAAAAGGAAACCTTAGTTTGAGACTGGGCACATAATTCATGAGTTGAAAGGGAAAACCTTGGCTAGGTCCATCTTTATTGTGACTGCTCTTTGAAGTGATCAAGGGTCAGTTGAAGAGATTGGGTATTATTATGCACATTATTGAGTGGTGTAGAATGATGGCTAATGACCTTGCAACTAGGAGCTGGGATACTATTCTATGTACGCTTAATGCATTTGTCTGAAACTCCTCTGTTCTATTTTAAATAGGTTAATGGCTCCACTAAAGTAGCAGAATAAAAAATTTCAGATCAAAATATTAAATATTCCTGCACTTGGAAACCACAGTGTGATCTCAAGATCAATATTTTTTATTATGGGATAACATTAATGATCAAGAATTGAATGTGATTGCAACAATCACTTTTATTTATATAGCACCTTCAATGTACTGTAATGCCTCTATGTCAGCTGTGGCTCAGTGGATAAAACACTCGCCTCTGAATCAGAAGGTTGTGAGTTCAAGTCCCACTCCAGGAAGTTGAACACATAAATCTAGGCTGACACTCCAGTGCAATGCTGAGGGAGTGCTGCACTGTCGGCGGTGCTGCCTTTTGGATGAAACGTTAAACCGAGGCCCTGTCTGCTCTCTGAGGTGGACGTAAAAGATCCCACGGCACTATTTTGAAGAAGAGAAGGTGAGTTCTCCCCGGTGTCCTGGCCAACATAACAAAAACAGATTACCTGGTCATTATCACATTGTTGTTTATGGGATCTTGCTGTGTGCAAGTTGGCTGCCGCGTTTCCCACATTACACTCCCAAAAAAGTACTTCATTGGCTTTAAGAGATCTGGTGGTTGTGAAAGGCGCTATATAAATGCAAGTCTTTCTTTCTTTCAAGGCATTTCACAGGAGTGTCATGAAAAAGAAAATTGACACTGAGCCATATAAGGAGATATTAGGGCAGATGGCCAAAAGCTTGGTCGGAGAGGTAGGTTTTAAGGGGCGCCTTAATTAATAAAATGAAGGAATTATTTTCAAAAACATTAATTAATACAACAATTAAAGCATTGTAACTAGGGCAAAATCTCAGTTTGGGGTCAAATTGGACACTGGCGGGGATGTAAAACAGGCAGTATTGCATCAGTCACTATAGGATGGGTTAGGCCATTTGAAGCCTCTGACCGGAGCATGTTATTTACCTAATGAGCTTATGATCATCATCATAGGCAGTCCCTCGAAATTGAGGAAGATTTGCTTCCACTCCAAAAGTGAGTTTTCAGATGACGGAACAGCTCAATACGGGAATTACAGTCTCTGTCACAGGTGGGACAGACACTGGTTGAAGGAAAGGGTGGGTGGGGCGTCTGGTTTGCCGCATGTTCCTTCTGCTGCCTGCGCTTGTTTTCTGCATGCTCTCGGCAACAAGACTCGAGGAGCTCAGCGCCCTCCCGGATGCTCTTCCTCCACTTAGGGCGGTCTTTGGCCAGGGACTCCCAGGTGTCAGTGGGGATGTTGCACTTTGTTCAGGAGGCTTTGAGGGTGTTCTTGAAACGTTTCCTCTGCCCACCTGGGGCTGGCCTGCCGTGAAGGAATTCCGAGTAGAGCGCTCGCTTTGGAAGTCTTGTGTCCGGCATGCAGACAATGTGGCCCGCCCCAACGGAGCTGGTGGAGTGTGGGCAGTGCTTCGACGCTGGGGATGTTGGCCTGATCGAGAACACTGACATTGATGCGTCTGTCCTCCCAGCTTATGAAGTATTTAAATGGCTTTTATGGGGTAAATCCCCGAATGTTGAAAATAGGACAGGGCAATAGGACGACAGATCGTAAACATGAACTGGTAAAAAAAAAATGCAATTAGATGAGATATCAGCAGGACCTTTTTCCAGATCTAAGGATCTGGTTAACAGTCGGGAATAGAGACACAATTGGATGCCAGGTTGTGAGAGCACCAACAATGGGAGGGATGGAAAGGCTTTTAATTGTTTCTGACTTACTTAAAAAGTATTTCTGTGCCGTATCCCCACAGACGATTAGACTTCCCACTGAGTAAACACACAAAATATGCTGTGATGACCTCCGCAACAATCCTTATCTGTTACAAAAACAGCCCTCAAGGAAGTAGCTGTTCGTTTGACTCATCTCACCACCCTAGACAAGTCAGTTAGTATCATGCCACTAAAAGACACTGCTATTATGGTGGTGTTTTTCATGTTAAATTCTGAAAGGTGTGCAATGGCTCACTAGTGGGTGGTTAAACAGCTGCAATGTTTATGACATGGGTGTGACAAAATGCATTTGATCTCCCAAGAGAAACTTGGCAAAAAAGGTAAGCTGTACTTTTATTGCTGCATTTATTTTTGGCCTTTTGTGTGGCTGCTTGATGGTAGGGTATTCAGGGTTGCACACTGGTGTCGCCAACCCTCCAGGATTGCCCTGGAGTTGCCAAGAATTAAAGATTAATCTCGTAGACACTGCTGAATCTGGCTGCTATTGGGAGGGGTTGGGGGGGTGGGGGAGTGGGGGGGGGGGAAGCTCTGCCCATGTTCTGGGGGAGTGTGGGGGGGGGGGGCTGGGGTGGGGTGGTGAAGACTCTGCCCGTGTTCGGAGGGGGGCGTGGTGTAACCCGCCACAAGGGAGGCCGAAGGCTTACTTATGAGGTCTGGAGGAATAACCCTGCCCTCTTGAGCCACAAGGAAATAAAAACGTTGCCGGCGCGGATTCGATGGGCCGAATGGCCTCCTTCTGAGCTGTAACCAATCTATGATTCTATGATACTGCGAGTAAATCAAAATAAAAGTTATAGGAGCATTTAAAAGTCCCCACCCTTCCATTTCATTTCAACTCTTTTATTAGTTATAAAGGTATTGGAGATGGGACAAAAGACTGTTTGATTGGGCGGGTGGGGGGAGGGGTGCGGGGAATTGGAGGCAAGAGGTCATGCAATGAAATATCCAAGAATAGGACCACCCAGAGTGGGTTACCCTACTGCACACTTCTCCATGATTGGTCATCTCAGGTGCAATTCGAGTTTGTACGTGTAAAGTCTAATTGTGTCAATTGTAAAAAGAAAAAAGATTTGCATTTATATAGCGCCTTTCATGACCACTGGATGTCTCAAAGTGCTTTACAGCCAATGAAGTACTTTGGAGTGTAGTCACTGTTGTAATGCAGCACAGCAAGCTCCCAAAAACAGCAATGTGATAATGACCAGATAATCTGATTTTGTTATGTTGATTGAGGGATAAATATTGGCCCAGGACACCGGGGATAGCTCGCCTACAAAATATTGTCATGAGATCTTTTGCATCCACCCAAGAGGGCAGACAGGACCTTGGTTTAACATCTCATCTGAAAGACGGCAGCTCCGACAGTGCAGCACTCCCTTGGCACTGCACTGGAGTGTCAGCCTAAATTTTTTAATCTGCTCAATTTCCTGGAGTGGGACTTGAACCCACAGCCTTCTAATTCACTAGGCAAGTGTGCTTCCCACTGAGCCACAGTGAACATTTGTAACTCCTATCCTCACTTCCTCTTCATACAATGAATGACATGGCTAAGAGTTGACCTGGGTATTGTTTCTTCTGGGAGTTCAAAGTTCAACCACTGGAATTACCAAAGTGCTGCTACCGCCTTTTTGTGTTAGTTAATACATTTTTGACCTTAATCTTTGCCCTTATTGTTTCCTTCTTTAGCTGAAACAGCTAAAACAGGTGGCATAGGCCAAAGTCTTCCACAATTTCAACCTTAGCTGCAGAAGTCCATGTGGTGATCTCTTGAAGCAGTTTAAAAACTCTAGGGCCTAGAAATTCAGGTGCACCCATTTTAGGGTGTGTGGGGGAGGTGGTGCAA
The DNA here is from genome assembly GCF_044704955.1 of Pristiophorus japonicus. Taxonomy (NCBI): domain Eukaryota; kingdom Metazoa; phylum Chordata; class Chondrichthyes; family Pristiophoridae; genus Pristiophorus; species Pristiophorus japonicus. The sequence continues at coordinate 13,972,376 of NC_091994.1, forward strand.
TGTGCACATGAACGATGATATCCCAGATGCCCAGGATACTGGGCCTCAGGCCTCATGTCCATGGAGACGGTGAGCTGTGCAGAGCTCCTGGCGAATTGTAACTGAAGCTGAGGCCACTGCTGGCATCGCAGTGACACTCAGGTAAGTGAGCAAGAGTGAGCAATCAGGCCATGGGTGGTGGGTGCATGATTGGGCCTGGGGCTGGGGCAACGTGATCGGGCCTGGGACTGCGGGTGCATGATCGGGCCTTGGGCTGGGGGTGCGTGATCGGGCCTGGGGCTGTGGGTGTGTGATCGGGCCTTGGGCTGGGGGTGCGTGATTGGGCCTGGGGCTGGGGGTGCGTGATCGGGCCTGGGGCTGTGGGTGCATGATCGGGCCTGGGGCTCTGGGTGCATGTTGGGGCCTTGGGCTGGGGGTGCATATCGGGCCTTGGGCTGGGGGTGCGTGATCGGGCCTGGGGCTGGGGGTGCGTGATCAGGCCTGGGGTTGGGGGTGTGTGATCGGGCCTGGGGCTGGGGGGGTGTGATCGGGCCTGGGGCTGGGGGTGCGTGATCGGGCCTTGGGCTGGGGCTGCGTGAACGGGCCTGGGGCTGTGGGTGCATGATCGGGCCTTGGGCTGGGGGTGTGTGATCGGGCATGGGGCTGGGGGTGCGTGATTGGGCCTCAGGCTGGGGTTGGGCGGTCTGGCTTTGGGCGGGGGTTGTGTGATCGGGCCTGGGGCCGGAGGTGGGCGATTAGCCCTTGGGTTGTGGGTGGGCGACGGGGCCTCTGGCTGGGGCTGTGTGATTGCGCATTGGCGATGCGGGGGGGAGGCGGGAAAGGGGACAATCGGTGGCCTGGGGCAGAGGAGCCGTCCCACGTTCTCTTAATGTAGGGCTGGAATGAGCCCGCCTGCAGTTTCCTGGCACCACATTTAGTTCAGGGGCCTTCCTGATGGTTGGCGCCATGTTGCACCATGTGAGTTCAGCACAAAACAAGCAATGCTCTGGGACGTGTGAAAACCCAAAATGAGTCCTGCAAGAAGCAGAGGATTGCAATTTAGATAAATTATTCTACTGTTAGCATAATCCGGACCTATGCTCCTGATGTCAACACATCTAGCTACATCAATATGGCAGCCGACGCACTTCTGGCTCGTAATGAGCGTATGCTTCCTGCCCGCAAGGCGAGGATGCCGTTTAGCGCGGTGCCGCCAAATTTCTAGGCCCGAGTTGTTCCACTCAGTAACCGGCTTGGGTTGGGAATGAATAATGAAATGAAGCTGAAATCTGAAGTGCTCAGAATCGCACTGATTTGGGTTCAGTTCCGAATGTGACAGTGACTGAAAGTGATCCCGACAGAGCCTTTAACTGACGTTGCGCAGGTGCGAGCAGTTGGTGGCCCGGTTTGCGACCCGAGAGGCTGGCACTCACACCACTGGTGGCAGCCTCGTGGGCCGCTGGCCAATTCTCGCTGCGGGGCAGAAAGGAGTCTCGCCACAGGGAGCTAAGGGGGTCGCCGCGCACGGCGATGATGTCATCGCTGGTTGCGTGGCGGCCCGGGGGCGCTACTAGTGGGACACGCCGCTACCGTGAAAAAATATTAGTGCTCATAAGTGCCCCCCTGGAGGCGCTAACGGGAGGTGCACAACGGGGGGGAATTTTGGTCCCGGACTGTGCTAGGAGACAGATGAAGGTGAATACGTTTCAATGAAAACATCCAAACTTTCAATCCAAATAATCTCGCTCACTGCGTTTCAATGCTCTTAGCTGACTGTAGAGGAGAATCAGATGTGCTGATGAATACAGCTTCATTCACACTGACCTTTAAGGTACCTATCTCATCAATGATGTGTCAGCTCTTGTTCAGATAATAATATTTTTTTCTTGACAAGCATTTAACAAGGACCACAATATAGTGCCAGTACACTGACTGAGCTTTGAGTGATTCTCAGCTACAATGTATTTTGAAAGACATTCCTGCCTCTTTGCAAAAGGACTTTGATTCTAATTATTCCCCTCCTCTCTCTCATTCTCTCGAAGGAGCCGACACTCGCTCCAGTGCCGCTCCTTGGGCTTTAGAAAGCTCACATCCCTCCATGGCCTCGCCCCTCCCTGTCTCTGTAATCTCCTCCAGCCCCACAAACCCCCGCGATAACTGCGCTCCTCTAATTCTGCCCTTTTTATCGCTCAACCATTGATGGCCGTGCCTTCTGTTGCCTGGGCTCTAAGCTCTGGAACTCCCTCCCTAAACCTCTCCGCCTCTCTATCTCTCTCTCCTCCTTTAAGATGGTCCTTAAAACCGACCTCTTTGACCGAGCTTTCGGTCAACTGCCCGAATTTCTGCTTTTGCGGCTCGATGTCAATTTTTTTTGTCTAATAATACTCCTGCGAAGCGCCTTGGGACATCTTACTGCGTTAAAGGCGCTACATAAATTCAAGTTGTTGTTGTTGTATTTAACTTCGGCGAGCCTCACAGCTGTGCCTGCCCCTGTATACAACCAACACTGACATCCACTTGCCAGTAGGAGTTACAGCCTTGCAGTCAGGAGCAGGAGGCCCTGACCAATTTACCTCCCTGATTCGGGAGCACTGAGATCAATTACCGGCCCGGCCTCCTCCACGGCTGAGATCCGCCAATAAAGCACAAGCCCAGTGCTCGAACCTGGGATTTTTCTTTAATATTTTTACTTACTTTCAGTGGGAATTTTACAGGTTGTGCTCGAGATCTCATGATGTTGGTGAGTCCCATATACAGATAGTTCCAATGGGAAACTTAGTACTGGCACCGGCAGAATGGCCTGAATGACCTTCGACTGAGCTGTGCTTTCTGTGCTATTTGGTTGCTTGTGTTTCTTTCAGCTACTCATGAAGATAGCGTGAGTAATTTTGATTTTATACATCTCTTCCGATTTTCATTACAGCGGGAGAGATGTATAACGGGCGGCTGGTCCGATAATGTTCGCGGGTGGCACCTTCAGAGGGCCAGCACAGGCACGACGGGCTGAATGACCTCCTTCTGTGCTGTAAGATTCAATGATTTTGTGTTTTTCATTGCTGTTTGTGGGAACTTGCTGTGTGCAAATTGGCTGCCGCGTTTCCCACATTACAACAGTGACTACACTCCATTGGCTATATTTGTTCTGCCTTCCTCCCTCCCTCCCTCCCTTCCTTCCTTCCTTCTTTCCTTCATCAGTTCCTTCCTTGCCAGCAATGAAGAGGTTAAAATGAAGCCTAGAAGGTTTGAGTAATCACACCCAATCATATAGAACTGTATGATACGCTGTATCTGAATGCACAGTGTAATCTGTAATGTAGTATCCATATTATACACTGAACTGTGAAAGTTTGTGATCTATTTTGTGCAACACAGCAATTTTTATATTAAAAAATGCAAGCTTCGGAAAAATGTATCTGGAGCAGGTGCAAAGGGAATTGTTGCCTTGAGGCACTCTCACAAAGCTGGAGCTGCTCACCGCAAAAAGCTGGTTTATTAACTGACGAGGGCTAAATATAATATTTGGCTTGTAGAAGTCGAGATTTATTTTTAAATTGCGGCCTGAATAAAGGATCTAAAAAGGAAAAAAGATTTATGAAAATAGGGCAGGAGCGAGATTGATAATGTTTCAAAAATTAATATTTACTGAAAGAATTCAAAAAGGACTGAAAAATGACAATTGTTAAAAACAAAATTTTGAGGTAGTGCCTCAGGGACAATCTTATGATTTAGCACAGAGCTTCATAGACTTTGTGCAGTGGGTGGGGGGAGGGTAGAAGGAGGAGGATCGCTTGATTGAACAAGGGAGTCTAAGAACATGAGAACATAAGAATTAGGAGCAGGAGTAGGCCATTCGGCCCCTCGAGCCTGCACCGCCATTCAATGAGATCATGGCTGATCTTCTACCTCAACTCCGCTTTCCTGCACTTTCTCCATATCCCTTAATTCCCTTAATATCCAAAAATCTATCGCTCTCTGTCTTGAATATACTCAATGACTGAGCATCCTCTGGGGTAGAGAATTCCAAAGATTCACTGCCCTCTGAGTGAAGAAGTTTCTCCTCATCTCAGTCCTAAATGGCCGACCCCTTTATTCTGAGACTGGGAGGTTTTTGAAGACAGGGATCGAGATGACAAGGCAAAGATGCTAAGAGACTGAGTCACAAGGGGGCGGAGGTAAGGCAGCTGATGGAATGGCCAGTGATGGTGGACGGACCACATTGTTCGCTCCTGCCCTATTTCCATAAATCTTTTTTCCTTTTTAGATCCTTTATTTAGCCCACAGTCGACCAGCTCCGCTGGGCGGGCCACACTGTTCACATGCCCGACACGAGACTCCCAAAGCAAGCGCTCTACTCGGAACTCCTACATGGCAAGCGAGCCCCAGGTGGGCAGAGGAAACGTTTCAAGGACACTCTCAAAGCCTCCCTGATAAAGTGCACCATCCCCACCAACACCTGGGAGTCCCTGACCAAAGACCGCCCTAAGTGGAGGAAGAGCATCCGGGAGGGCGCTGAGCACCTCGAGTCTCATCGCCGAGAGCATGCAGAAAACAAGCGCAGGCAGCGGAAGGAGCGTGCGGCAAACCAGCCCCACCCACCCTTTCCTTCAACAACTGTCTGTCCCACCTGTGACAGAGACTGTAATTCCCATATTGGACATCAGTCACCTAAGAACTCGCTTTTAGAGTGAAAGCAAATCATCCTCGATCTCGAGGGACTGCCTATGATGATGATGATGATGTTGAGGGTGGAGGGAGTGGATAAACGCAAAATAAACTATTATTGAAGGGTGCATGCTGTGACAAAGGGCTGGAGGGGATCATGGGGCTCGGAAAGGGCAAAACCATTGAAGGTGAGGGTGGGAATCTTAAAATCCATTCAAAGTTAGTCGACCTTGGTGAGGATAGGGGATTATTAGAATGCGGGCCGTTGTGAGGACATGAATTGATGGATGAGATTAAGGCTGCATACATTATTGTCTAGATTTTTACAAGAAATTGGACAGGGCGTTTCACAGGAGAGTTCTGACTAAAATGAAAGCTCTTTAGGTGTTACAAACTGAACAAAAACATTAAATACTTCACAGGAGTCAGAGATCGTGATCAATGGCAGCGTTTCTAACTGGACAGCTGTGACCAGCTATGTCCCTCTGTGCTGATGTCCCACATTAGACGTATTATCAATAGAATATCTATTTATCTTCTCAGGAATTGGATCAAGGAGTTTGAACTTTCTCCGTAAAACCAAGACAGGAAACAACAACAACAACTTGCATTTATTTAGCGCCATTAACATAGTGAAATGTCCCAAGGTGCTTCACAGGAGTATTATGAGATAAAAAATTTGACACCAAAAATTTGGTCAGAGGTATGTTTTAAAGAGCGTCTTGAAGGTGGAAAGAGAGGTAGAGAGGCGGAGAGGTTTAGGGAGGGAGTTCCAGAGCTTTGGGGCCCAGGCAACAGAAGGCAGGGCCACCAATGGTTGAGTGATTATAATCAGGGATGCTCAAGAGGGCAGAATTTGAGGAGCACAGACATCTCGGGAGGGGTGGGGGGGGGGGGGTTAGTGGGGCTGGAGGAGATTACAGAGATAGGGAGGGGGCGAGGCCATGGAGGGATTTGAAAACAAGGATGAGAATTTTGAAATCGAGGCGTTGCTTAACCGGGAGCCAATGTAGGTCAGCGAGCACAGGGGTGATGGGTGAGTGGGACTTGGTGCGAGTTAGGGATCGGCTCTAGTTTACGTAGGGCAGAATGTAGAATGTAGGGTAGAAAACAAGAGAATGCCCATGAAATTCTGTCTCCATTAGATGCCAATATCTACTGAGAGTGGTGCTGATACCCATTTCCATTGCCCAGCAGTCAGGAGTAATTGGGGTAGTGAGCAATTGGTTGTATGGCATTGTGTCAACCGCTGCATGCAGTATCCTTTCCCCCCCCCGCCCCCCATCCTAAGATATTGTTCTCATTTTATCCACCTCAGTAAGGTTCAAAGCAGTGTGGATCCTGTCAGGATTAAAACCCTCACCTCTGGCACTTAACCGATTGATCTATCCAACGATCAGGAGTGAGAACTTATAATCCAAGGTAAACTTAACTCAAGGCATTTGTCCAGAATTTGCTGAGGCACTTGACAGATTCAGAAGGGAATTGGATGGATTTGTTGTCCAGTAGAAAGTGGAGGAACAAGGCAGATCATGTTGTGGAACAGGCATTGGATACTAAACAGCATATTCACTTTACTGCCTCCTGGTTTTGTTAGCAAAAATTTTAAAACTCTTTTATTATTATGTACACCGCATCAAAAATGGATCAATCACATGCTGTGCGTGTCACGGCATGAGTACTTTTAATGCGCTTTCACTGCACATAATGTATAAGCAGCAGAAATTATAATAAACGTTCAGAAAATCTAACTGCTGGCTCGAGTGATTCACTGAGACAGAATTGTTCACTGAGGAGTAATGAACAGGGTTGATGTTTTATTCATTTAAACGAGTTGCATAACTCATTTAGGCCGATGTTGCTCATGAGTTATGGGACTTTAGTACTTTTGAAAGGTCTATATTCACCATCCATCCATGAATTATGTATCATATTAGTCGATCTCCTGTGGCACTTCACACACGGGGGGGGGGGGGGGGGTAATTTTGACTTTGTATCAATTAGGCCGCATGTTGTACACCTCTCCTCATTTTCACTTTCCTTGAATTTAATGTAAATGAAGATCGTCCAGTATGTATGCGGTTTAAAGCTATCGCCCATTTTAGAAAGAAAGACTTGCATTTATCATCATCATATCATCATAGGCAGTCCCTCGGAATCGAGGAAGACTTGCTTCCACTCTAAAAATGAGTCCTTAGGTGGCTGAACAGTCCAATATGAGAACCACAGTCCCTGTCACAGGTGGGACAGCTAGGCGTTGAGGGAAAGGGTGGGTGGGACTGGTTTGCTGCACGCTCTTTCCGCTGCCTGCGCTTGATTTCTGCATGCTCTCACCGATTACATTTATATAGCACCTTTCACAAGATCAGGTCATCCCAATGCACTTTACAGCCAATGAAGTACTTTTGAAGTATAATCACTGTTGCAGTGTAGGAAACGCGGCAGCCAATTTGTGCACAGCAAGCTGCCACAGACACCAATGTGATAACATATTGTGTTGATTGAAGGATAAATATTGGCGCAGGACACCGAGGATAACTCAAAAGTAAAATATTGCGGATGCTGGAATCTAAAATAAAAACAGAGTTAACGTTTCAGGTTCATGACCCTTCATCAGAACTGGTGAATGTTCGAAACGAACATCCTTAAGGAGCACTGAAAGGGGGAGGGGAAGAAAGAACAAAAGGGAAGGTCTGTGATAGGGTGGAAGGCAGGAGAGATTAGAGAGACAAAAGGAATGATGGGCCGAATTGAAATGTTAATGGCAGAAGTTAGAAAAAGAGGGCGGGGGGGTGGGGGGGGGTTAGTCCAGATTGGGTGTGAATGGCGGAATAATGACCAGCTGCCATTGGAGACAAAGAGAAAAACAAACATACAATCGGGGTGGGAGCCAAAAATGGGCAGGGTTTATCTGAAATTGTTGAACTTGATGTTGAGCCCAGAAGGCTGCAAAGTGCCTAAATGGAAGAAGAGGTACTATTCCTCGAGCTTGCGTTGAGCTTCATTGGAACAGTGCAGGAGTCCGAGGACGCCGATGTCGGAGTGGGCGTGGAGCGAGGAATTAAAGTGACAGTCGACCGGAAGCTCAGGGTCACGCTTACATACTGAACGGAGGTGCTCCGCAACGAGGTCACCCAATCTGCTTTTGGTCTCCCCAATGTCGAGGAGACCACATCGTGAGCAGTGAATACAGTATACTAAATTGAAAGAAGTACAAGTAAATCGCTATAATACCGAGGAAAGCTCTCCTGCTCTTCTTCAAAATAGTGCCGTGGGAACTTTTACGTCCACCTGAGAGAGCAGACAGGGCTTTGGTTTAATGTCTCATCCGACAATGCGGCACCTCCGGCAGTGTAGCACTCCCTCAGTACTATCGGCCAAATTCAATTAACCCTTAAGTGAGTCAAGACGAAATGTGATCATCGGGTGAAGTGGGATTAGAGGACGAAGGAAAATTGATCCAGGATACACAGACATAATTCAGTTTTGATTGTCAAATCATATGTGCTGTCCTTATTTTTATGCAAAGTACTTTGATTTATAATCGAAAAGTGAAACTTATGGAAATTTGGGGAGTTGGAACTAAAGAGTTCTTCTGCAGTACAGGCTGAACAGCTGGGCTGTGGGCGGGGCGGTGGGGGGGAGGCGGGGGGTGGGGGTGGGTTCAGGGTGGCGGCATGGGGACACAAAGCTGAGGTGCTCACTGCAGCTCCCACAGGTGGGAGGTGGTAATTACAGTGACAACTTTGCAAAGGCAGTTTCCATTATAAATGTGGGCATAGGGATTTATAATGAAATGCACACAGATGTAAGATGTTTATTATTTTATCAGTAATTAAGAACCATGTTTATAGAGGACTTTTAAGTTGCTAAGCGCGAGTGATGTACATTAAAGGGGATTCCTTTGATCTAGTGGAAATTCCAACAGTTATGCTGGAAACAGAGAAATCCATGTGGGGTGCCTATTTCCTGACCAAATAAATGGCTTCCAATCATTGTACCATCTCCTACTCTTACTCAATCTTTCCTGGGGTCTCAATATGTGAAACTCTTTACCTCCCTCAGCTTTCCCATTTCTCCTACATTCTTGGGTGTGTTAAGCTTTGACCTCATGAAATTGCTCCCTCCTGATTTCGCTCATCTTCACCTTTGACCCTCTGTGGAGTCACGTACAATGGGCCTTGGCACTTCAGTTGGGTTGCCAACTGTGGTTGGACGTGTTCCTGGAGGTTTCATCACATGACACCCTACTGCCAACCGCCCTGTCCAGGCAGACATCCTTTTTTTTTTAAAACCATCTCCAATATTTTTATAACTAATAAATGAAAGTGTTCAAAGAAAATGGAAAAAAAGCATGTAATTTCTTTTAATACAGGCAAGCCTCGATTATCCGCACACGGATGCAACGGGAAACCGTTGTAACGGTATTTAAAATTCCGTGTGTGTGCGCGCTGTTGCAGCCGCTGTCTCTCGCGGCTGCCGCTGACGTCGGAGTCCTTTCGGCCAGGGAAGGCATCGGGCTCTGGAACCCCGGAGCTAGGCAATCTCCTCCTCGAGGCCACCTGCATGCATGCAGGTAATGTCCATACTTAACTGCCTTGTTACTGTTTGTAGCTGATTGCACAGTATGTATTCATTGAAGTTTTAACTTTATAATGTCAACGCGCTCTAACGGAGAAATCGGTTACCCGGCATAGCCCAATCCCCGAGGGACCCAGATAATCAAGAGCTGCCTGTATGATTAATCTTTCATTTCTGGAGACTCTAGGGCATTCCTGGAGGGTTGGCAACCCTACACTTCACCCATTTTGTTCAATTTAAATATTTCATTGGTTGTGAAATACTTTGAGATGTCCAGTGGTCATGAAAAGCGCTTTGTAAATACAAGTCTTTCTTTCTTTATGCAATCAAAGGGAATACACAAAGCTGTTTGCAACTATTCAGCACCTAGGCAACAGAATAACTATTTTTATATCTAAAGCCACTGTTGCTAAATCAATCCTGGGAATTAACACAATTGATCTTTTGACCAACATTCAACTTTTTTTCAGCTAATCCACATACTTGGGATAATATTATACATTTAGGGCCTGAATTTGATGAAGGTCCCCGCCCGCCCAAGTGCTGCCCAAAGGACCGCCAATGGCCGCCGAGGTCCCTGGTGGTTCTTTGGGCGGGATATTCATTAAGAAGGTCCCTCGGAGGTCAGCGGCCGGCAAATCAGCGACGTACGCCGCCAATCTGGGCGGCAGCCGGCGGGAGCTCCCAATCTCGGCGGCAGAGGCGCTTGCCACCCAAGTGCCGCCGAGGATGGAGTCGGGCCCACGGAGGGCCGAAGAGCTGGAAAGAAAAAGCATCAACAAAAAAAAGCATCTGAAGACCTTCAGGGGACCCCATCCGGGTAAATCCCTGTAAAGAAATAAATTACAAAAAGTTCACTAACCTTTTTTTTCAGCACCTTCCTCCTTACCGTCGGGGACAGACCAGCCTCCAGCCAGCGGCCCACCCCCGTTCTGCCGCCGAGTCCCACTGATTCCCGCCCGCATGAATCTCGCATCTCGGCGGGCAGGAGCTCAGTTGCGCGTCTCGGCCGTCCGCTGATGTCGGAGGGCGCTTCCCGGAGGCTCTCCCCTCCCTCCCGCTCCAGGCCACGGCAAAAGTGGCACTGGGCGGTTCGACCAAAGGAATGTCGGTGGCAGTGGGCGGTAAGGCCATCAATTTGGACCCCTTAGTATTTGATTTTTGTGCTTCATATAATTGTCGATAAGGATAATGGCTTTAATATGTAACTCTCTGGTCTGTGTGGTAATATCCGTCATCTTAAAGACAGTTTCGCAGGACAAGTCAGGACTGTTAATTCAAGTTACAGGTGACTGCAAATGAGGTCATTGTTGATCCCTTGGATGTGTATTGCAAGGGGGTTGGAGTACAAGAATAAGAGGGCCCGAGTGAAGTGCCGAATTCCTTAAGGCCTATTACTAATGGAAATTGGCAGCTTTGCTGCGGAGTGCAATGGTTGCAGATTTTTCATGTAATGGCCGCCACCAAAAAAATCTTCCTCCCGCTGGGCCGTGCCAAAAGCTGTTTTTCTCAGGCGGTCCAGTGAGGCTGTGGCCTTCTGAAATGACGGTGCGGCTCCCGTTAAAGGGAAGGGCGCACTGCTGCTGCTGCCATGTTGTATTTTTTTTGTCGGCCGACTGCCATGTCGGGCCGACAATTGTGCCCCCCCGGGTTCGGGCTGGGCCGCAAGCAGGCAGCCTAACACTCCCTCTTGGGTGCCAGGTCGCTGGCCCGGCCGAAACCCTCCCTAGCAGCCAAGTGGATCGAACTTTAAAATCATGCAGGCTCTCCCCTTTAAGTGAAGGGGAGAGCGGTGATGATGTGGTGCGGTGATGATGTGGTGCCGTGATTATGTCATCAGCGCTACGCTGATGATTGACAGCGGTGGCCACTCTGTCCCCCCACCCCCCCCCCCCCCCCCCCCCCCAGTGTGCTCACTGCCGCATATCCGTCAACTTTATGATCGACTTCCGTTCCACCGGAAAAAAAAAGCCAAAGAGCGGAATTTCGCTGAAGAAGCCACCGCATTCACCACGGTGAATAAAACACTAGAAATGGGGTACGTGCACCCCGTTTCCAGCGATGGGCAATTTCGACCTCAGGGAGTCTTGCTGCAATTATATCGGGTGTCGGTGAGACCTTACCTGGAGTACTGAGTACAGATTTCGTCTCCTTACCTAAGGAAGGATATACTTGCCTTAGAGAGGGTCCAACAAAGGATCACTAGGTTGATTCCTGGGATGAGAGGGCTGTCCTATGAAGACAGATTGAGTAGAACGAGGTTGTATTCTCTGGAGTTTAGAAGAATGAGAGGTGATCTCATTGAAATGTATAAAAAATTTAGAGAGCTTAACAGTTTGGATGCTGGGAGGATGTTCCCCCTGGCTGTAAAGTCTAGAACTAGAGGTCATAGTCTCAGGATAAGGGGTTGGCCATTTAGGAATGAGATAAGGAGAAATTTAATCACTCAGATGGTTGTGAATCTTTAGAATGTTCTACCCCAGAGGGCTGTGGAGGCTCAGTCGTTGAGTATATTCAGGGCTGAGATTGATAGTTCTTTGGGCACTAAGGGAATTAAGGGATATGGGGATCAGGCATGAAAGTTGAGTTGAGGTAGAAGATCAGCCATGATCTCATTGAATGGCGGAGCAGGCTCGAGGGGCCGAATGGCCTACTCCTGCTCCTAGTTCTTATGTTATGATGTACTTCTTCAAGAATAGGGTATGAAAAAGCTCCAACCTCCAGATAATAGGGAGAAAGGCCCGCTTGCGATAATTGCTGTTCAAGGGAGAAAATGCCTGCCATATTAACCATGAGAGAAGCTCTTTAATCTATTAGTCTAAATGCAAAACCATGCTGAGGAATGTGTTCAGCCAGGTGAAGCTCAGCTTGTGATAAAATATACAAAAATAAGGCTCATTGTGGATCAGGATTTCTATTTTAAAGGCAGCGTGGATGAAGATACATCACTATTTTTAGGCATGTGAGAAATGTTACTGATTATATTTCAACAGGAAATGAAAAATTTCTTATGAATTCACCACTCCGTGAACCTCTAAAGCTAAAAAGAACAAAAGACTTGCATTTATATAGCGCCTTTCATGGCCACCAGACATCCCAAAGCACTAAACAGCCAATGAAGTAACTTTTTGAAATGTAGTGACATTTGTAACATAGGAAACGCAGCAGCCACTTTGTGCACAGCAAGCTCCTGCAATGTAACTATCTATCTTTCAGACAGATTGTATGTCAACAACAACAACTTATATTTATATAGCACCATTAACATAGTAAAATGTCCCAAGGCGCTTCATAGGGGTATTCTAGAAATTTACAGCATGGGAGGAGGCCATGTCGGCCCATCGTGTCCGCATTGGCCGACAAGAGGCTTATGAGACAAAAGATTTGACACCGAGCCACGTAAGGAGAAATTAAGGCAGGTGAGGTAGGTTTTAAGGAGCATCTTGAAGGAGGAAAGAGAGGTAGAGAGGCGGAGAGGTTTAGGCACGGAATACCAGAGCTTAGGGCCTAGGCAACAGAAGGCACGGCCGCCAATGGTTGAGCGATTATAATCATGTAAAAAAGAAAGACTTGCATCTTTATAGCGCCTTTCACGACTACCAGATGTTCCAAAGTGCTTTACAGCTAATACTTTTTGACGTGTAGTCACTGTAGGAAGTCCGACTAAGTACCCACCTTACTTCCCATGAAACATCAGAAGGACTAGGACTACTGTTAAGAACAGGTTAAAAATAATCAAATCTGAAAAATCTTTCTACACGTCCCATTTCAACAACAAAAAAATGACAGAAAACACTTAACCTAAAACACAATTTATACAAGGAGCGGTGTGCAATGGTGCTGGTCTTCATGTGAAACTTGCCAGATGATCAATCATCTCTGAGTCAGAAAGTTGTGGCTTCAATTCCCACTCCAGGAACTTGAGCATGAAAAATCTAGGCTGACACTCCAGTGCAGTACTGAGGGAGCACTGCACTGTCGGAGGTGCTGTTTTTCGGATGAGACGTTAAACGGAGTCTGCCCTCTCAGGTGGAGGGGAAAGATCCCATGGCACTATTTCGAAGACGATATCGCCGGTGTCCTGGTCAATATTTTGCCCTCACTCAGCATAACAAAAAACAGATTATCTGATCATTATCACAGTGCTGTTTGTGGGAGCTTGCTGTGTGAAAATTGGCTACCGCGTTTCCTGCATTACAACAGTGACTACACTCCAAAAGTACTTCATTGGCTGTAAAGTGCTTTGAGACGTCCAATGGTCATGAAAGGCGCTATAGAAATTCAAGTCTTTCTTTCTTTTAGTGATTTGCATACTAAATAATGTTGGAAGGGAACATATTCTATGCTTAATTCAGAATTGAAGATTTAAGCAGTTGAGTGTGGATGAAGATTTCTATGCAATAATAATGGCTAGGTCACACTTGATGCATCAGATCCTCATATTTTGATCAGAACCGTGCTTGGACTACATATCTGCAGTTAGCTGCATAACATTAGGCCTACTAATTAGCTCCTAATTAGCTGCTACTTCTTTCCAAGATTTTAACCTTAGTTGGCATCAATAAACATGGGGCAAAATCCTGGATAAATGGCTGAACTCTCAAAGGAGCTCACAATAGCATCTGTGAATAATTTATCAATTAGCACAGAGCGTGATTTATTCATGACCATTTTTACATTATAATTGCCAAACGATTTTACGTTTTAAGAATTCGCAACCAAGATTTACTTCAGAAAAATGATTAATTAATCAGAAGGGGGCAGGGATGTAAGAGAAAAGCTGAGGCATTCTGTACTGTTCCTAAAGAGAAAGTGCCACCTTCAGTCGCATTTTAGAAGAAAACTCCATCAAAAGGAACTATAAAGAAAATAAAGTAAGACTTGCATTTATATAGCGCCTTTCATGACCACCAGGCATCTCAAAGCGCTTTACAGCCAATTAAGTAATGTTGGAGTGTAGTCACAGAAGAGAGTGGTCTACATACCTGGCAAAAGATGGTGAATATTCCCACCCAGATGAACCAGGTGTAAATGTACAAGATGGTAGCAGACCTAAGGAAAGCTGCCAAGGTAAACTGCCCTTCAGTTTTCTATACCAAGTAGTCAATCTAAGTATTATGAGGTGTTTGCTCATAACCTGATACTCTTTCACTCCAAACCGCTCAGACAGCCCTACAGTTCTTTGAATGCGCATGGCTATCTTACAGCAGGGCACAAATTCAAGTTGCAATTTACAACTGAAACTGTTGTTACACTGAAATCTTAGGTGGGGCTCCTAACACAGCCTACCTTTATGATGCATGGGAATTCTGCATTGTAAGGTTCAGCTTCTGAATCCCTCGTCAACATCTCCAAGGCTCAAGTCAGGAGTGTGATGGCAAACTCACCACTCGCCTGGATAAATGAGGTTGAACATAAGAACATAAGAAATAGGAGCAGGAGTAGGCCATTTGGCCCCTCGAGGCTTGCTCTGTCATTTAATAAGATCATGTCTGATCTGATCATGGATTCAGCTCCACTTCCCTGCCCGTTCCCCATAACCCCTTAATCCCCTATCACTTAAAAATCTGTCTATCTCCGTCTTAAATATATTCAATGACCCAGCCTCCACAGCTCTCTAGGGCAGAGAATTCCACAAATTTACAACCCTCTGAGAGAAGAAATTCCTCCTCAAACTCAGTTTTAAATGGGAGGCCCCTTATTCTGAGACAATGCCCCCTAGTTCTAGATTCCCCTATGAGTGGAAATATCCTCACTGCATCCACCTTGTTGAGCCCCCTCACTATCTTATATGTTTCGATAAGATCACCTCTCATTCTTCTGAACTCCAATGAGTACAAACTCAACCTACTCAACCTATCTTCATACGTCAACCCCCCCTCATCTCTGGAATCAACCTGATGAACCTTCTCTGAAGAGCCTCCAATGCAAGTATATCCTTTCTTAAATACAGAGACCAAAACTGTACGCAGTGCTCCAGGTGTGGCCTCACCAATACACTGTACAGTTGTAGCAGGACTTCTCTGCTTTTATACTCCATCCCCCTTGCAATAAAGGCCAACATTCCATTTACCTTCCTGATTATTGCTGTACCTGCATACTCACTTTTTGTGTTTCATGCACAAAAACCCCCAGGTCCCTCTGTACTGCAGCATTTTGCAAATTTTCTCTATTTAAAAAATAATTTGCTTTTCTATTCTTTCTGTCAAAGTGCACAACCTCATATTTTCCCACATTATACTCCACTCAGCACCATGTGCTGCACCAACACTCAAGCAACTCAACACCATGCAGGGCAAAAGAGTCTTCCTGATTGGTGCCCCTGCCACTGGACTCAGTATCCACCTCCTCCTACACTGGCGCACTGTGAATGCAGTGTATACGATCCACAGGATGCACTGCTGCAACTCACCAAGGTTAGAGCACGGACTGCTCCTCCCTCCCCCGCAACCCCTACCCTGGCTCGGCAAGTTGTAGCTAATGATGCGTTTAAAATTCAGTGAACATGAGCAGAGCACCAAATTTTGTGGGTTCATCATCCCCACCAAGTCACACATCAGCCATACTTGAGCATATATCGGTGTTTCTTCAGTTTCTCTGTATCAATGTCCTGGAATTCCCCACTTAACACCATTATGGGAGCATTAACACCACACGGACTGCAATGGTTGAATGCGGCTCACTACCGCCTTCTCAGGGCAACTGGAGGCTTGCAATAACTGCTCACAGTTTCGTAGAGCTGTTGCATTGTGAGTGGCTTAGCCAGTCACATGATGTTCACAAGACTCAATAAAACCCCAGTCAGCTGGGTCTAGGTCATCCACAATGAGGCATGCAGTTATGAGCCGAGTGGATGAACTGGTAATGTGTAGTGTGATTGTTAAACCTTTGTGTTGCTATGAATTCTTAAGCAAAGTACCCATGAATCAAATACATTGCACGTGAACACTATTTATTTTAAAAGTTAATTTACTCACACTTGATGCACTGCATAAAGGCAACTTATGTGTCATGGTCTTTAAACTTGCAACATATCAAAACTACTTCTCTGCTTGCAGGACAATATGGTGCATAGCAGACGAAAACAGGTCCAAACTGGATAAGGGCCTAAAAATTGCAAACCCTTAATTCTTGAAGTGACCATGCTCAACATCATAGGTTAGGAGAGCATCATCATCATAGGCAGTCATTCGAAATCAAGGAAGACTTGCTTCCACTCTGGACTCTGGTGACTGAACAGTCCAATACGGGAATTACAGTCTCTGTCACAGGCGGGACAGACAGTGGTTGAAGGAAAGGGGGGTGGGGAGTCTGGTTTGCCTCACGCTCCTTCCGCTGCCTGCACTTGTTTTCTGCATGCTCTCGGCGACGAGACTCGAGGTGCTCAGCACCCTCCCGGATGCTCTTCCTCCACTTAGGGAGGCTTTTGGCCAGGGACTCCCAAGTGCCAGTGGGGATGTTGCATTTGAGGGTCCTTGAAACATTTCCTCTAGCTAGGAGAGCAGTGAGAGAATGGAAGAAGGTAAAGCCAGTGGCTTCTCAGAAGATCTGGGCTGGTACTGTCCTGTACTGGTTATGTCTCCTCTTTCATTTCTCGCACTGTCGCACACATACATGCACTCAACCACAAACCATTACATGCAGTATATTATTCTGTTGTATGGTCTTTTGCAGCCAGCACTACAATTAAGTGCCTCATGTTTGTGTATGTCTTGCAGCAGTACCAGTGGCCAAGAATGAGTCAGCACTGTGGATCATCCATAATGGTAATCACTAGTATAGCTACGTCTGCCGTTGAGGACATAGATAGTGAGCTTGAGTAGGAAGCATTGAGAGAATGGTGGTGCATACACAAGGAGAGGAAGAAACCTGTTGGCCAGAGATCTGAGTTGATTACTTCGTCAGCTGCAGTGCTGCGAAATCAGATCTTAAAGGGTTTGCTTATAAAAGGAGACTGCTTTCTGAGCAATGCTGTCTCCAGAAGTCACTTGACTCGGTCCAACTTACCCTGCAAAGTTTGACTAAGTGAGTGTGGGAAGGCTTCTGCAAACTGCAATCGACCCATGGAGCAACTTCATAGGCACCTGGAGTGAATTCCCCAGTGACACAAGCACTAAACCTGCTCAAACTACTGCTATAGAGGCTTTGGGTCAAATTGCTGGAGGATTGGTTGGAGAGAGCTTACAACATCTGTAAGATATAATCAAATTGGCAGTTCCCCATAAGAATTATACTCAGAGTAGCACAACAAGAGCTGCGAGATAGTTTGATGTATTCATGCCAGAAACAATTGTACTTGGACATTATATCCCTCCCCCCAACCCCACACAAAAAAGTCCTTCTCTCTCAGTCAATGCCATCTGCACGCTGAAGTTCACATGTAGCATTCGCTATAAATTGCTGGTCCCAGGGTTGTTGGAGGAAGCATTGAGCTATAAGGAAATACCTGTTGGTGCCCAAGTACAATTTTCCTAAATATCTCTGTGCTTAAAGCATCAAGAGCAAACATCTATCTATGATCAGTACGGATATTACTGGCTGTTGTTACCCTGTTTAACATCAAATGTCTATATTGTCATTATTGTCAGGGACTTGAGCACATAGATCTAGGCTGACACTCCCAGTGCAGTGCTGAGGGAGTGCTGCAATGTCGGTGGTGCCGTCTTTCAGATGAGACGTTAAACCGAGGCCCCATCTGCCCTCTCAGGTGGACGTAAAGGATCCCATGGCACTATTCGAAGAAGAGCAGGGGAGTTATCCCCGGTGTCCTGGTCAATATTTATCCCTCAATAAACATAACAAAAACAGATTATCTGGTCATTATCACATTGCTGTTTGTGGGAGCTTGCTGTGCGCAAATTGATGCCGCATTTCCCACATTACAACAGTGTCTACACTCCAAAAATAATTCTTTGGCTGTCAAGTGCTTTGAGACTTACCTTAATGGGTTCCCCTGAAGGTCTTCTGGGTAATTTGTTTGTCCAATCATTTTTATTTGAACATCTTCAACCCTCCATGGGCCCGACTCTATCCTCGACGGCACTTCGGCAGCAAGAGCCTTTGCTCTCGGCGGCCATTGGTGGCCTTTTGGGCGGCACTTGGGCGGGACTTGACCTTCACCAAGTTCGGCCCCCTAATATGACGGATCACTTGCAATTACTGTGGAGTTTTGATCACTGATACTTGGGTAAACATGAAAAGTGAATGAACCCTCAGGTTTAGTTGTACACTCTTCTTTATAAGATTACTGTTTTATCTTACAGTCCAGAGCCTTCCTTGCAATGGTTACTCAACAACGAAAAAGATATGAAGACTATTTTGTCTGCAAAATGAATCCAAACATAAGACGTTATTACTGAATATGAAGGTAATATTTTCTAACCGGATACTAGAAAACTTGGCATGCCCACAATAAGATTAGCTGAGAACTGCAGAGCATGTCCTAGCCTCTCATCAACATGTTTACAGCTCAAGTGCGTCAACACCCACAAGTCAAAGACGGTTACTGATCCTTAATTTAGACTACAGATGACAGCATCCTTTGGAAACCAATTGACTGTACTGGATTAACATGTTAAAACTCCAGAGTTAAAACATAGATGTATCTTCTTTACACACTATGTCCCTCGGGGTCGAGGATGACTTGCTTCCACACTAAAAATGACTGATGAACTTATTTTAAATGGTGGAAGATGTCTGTGCGTGAATTCTTTTAACGTGGGGTGGCCATTGCACACCAGCCACCACACGGGCTTGACGGAGCAAGGTCTTGGTCCAGTGGCAAGGGGATCCAAGACGACTGGAGACCAGGCTCCGCTGCATGTGCCAATCATAGTCATCATCATGGGCGGTCCCTCGAACGAGGATCACTTGCTTCCACAAGAGTTCACAGATGTTTCAATGAAGGACCCGATGTTCCAGTCCTGAACTCCAATTGAGGAGGTGGAAGATGCCTGTGCGTGGATTTTTTTAACGTCTGGTGACCGTTGCACACCAGCCACCACACGGGCTCGACAGAGCTAGGCCTTTATCCAGTGGCAAGGGTTAACCAGGACGACTGGAGACCAGCTCTGCTGCACGGACCTAGTGCGCACACACATCGCAGTGTGGGCTGGTCCGTGCTGTCTCTGGGCCCTCGGCTCTTCTGGGCCCCGTACCCTCATTCACCGCACCTTCGCCCACGATGTTCCAGGGCCCGGCGCTCCAGCTCTATTGTGTATTGTGGCCAATACATACACAAAGATTACCATTCCAACGTGTCAGCAGTGAGAGAGCTAGACTGTGAACCCAGTGACTTTTTGAGTTTAATTGTCTTCTCTCCGATTTCTGGAAGTCTAGCAGTGCCTGTGAGGATGTGTATGGAACATTAGCTATCTGGGCATGCAGCTCTCATTATTACATAGGATTACTTAGGACATGCAGCACAGAAACAGGCCATTCGGCCCAACCAGTCCATGCCGGTGTTTATGCTCCACTCGAGTCTCCTCCCGTCTTTCCTCATCTAAATCTGTCAGCTTAACCCTCTATTCACTTCTCTCTCATATGCTTGTCTAGCCTCCCCTTAAATGGATCAATACTGTCCACAGTGTTAGCTGTGGCTGAGTGGGTAGTACTCTCGCTTCTGAGTCAGAAGGTTGTGGGTTCAAGTCCCACTCTAGAGACTTGAGCACAAACAAAATCTAGGTTCCAGTGCAATACTGAGGGAGTGCTGTGCTGTCGGAGTTGCTGTGTTTTGGATGAGATGTTAAACCGAGGCCCCGTCTGCTCTCTCAGGTGGACATAAAAGATCCCGTGGCACTATTTTGAAGAAGAGCAGGGGTGTTATCCCCGGTGTCCTGGCCAATATTAATCCCTCAATCAACATAACAATAAACAGATTATCTGGACATTATCACAATGCTGATTGTGGGAGCTTGCTGTGTGCAAATTGGCTGCTGCGTTTCCCACATTATAACAGTGACTACACTCCAAAAGTACTTCATTGGCTGTAAAGCGCTTTGAGACATCTGGTGGTTGTGAAAGGTGCTATATAAATCCAAGTCTTGCTTTTTATTGCTTCAACCACTCCCTGTAGTAACGAGTTCCACATTCTCACCATTCTTTGGGTAAAGAATTTTCTGCTGAATTCCCCATTGGATTTCTTGGTGACTATCTTATATCGATGGCCTCTAGTTGTGCACTTCCTCACAAGTGGAAACATTCTCTCTGTGTCCACTCTATCAATCAAGCTGTATCACTTGTAAAACTTGTACAGATTTATTTTGATGAATATTACCATTTAAAATCAATAAAGTATTAAAGGCGAGAGCATGAAATAAATTAAACTAATTCATGGCTGGAGGTCTGCGGCTCTCTTCATTAGAGAAGAGAAGCTTACGAGGTGATATCACAAAAGCAAAACACTGCAGCTGCTGGAATCTGAAATAAAAACAGAAAATGCTGGAAATACTCAGCGGGTCAGACAGCATCTGTGGAGAGAGAAACAGAGTTAACGTTTCAGGTCTGTGACCCTTCATCAGGACTGGAAAACTTCAAGATGTAACAGATTCTTAAGGAAGTGCAGGGGCAGTGAAAGGGGGAGGGGGAGGAAGGAACAAAAGGGGAGGTCTGTGACAGGGTGGAAGGCAGGAGAGATTAGAGAGACAAAAAGGGATGATGGACAAAAATGAGATGGTAATGGAACAAGTTAGGAAACAAAAGATGAGTCTAGATGGGGTGTGAATGGCGGAGTCATCACCAGCTGCCGTGGGAAAGAGAAAAAAAGGGGCGGGGGTTTTTAAAAGAAAAAGGAGGAAGGGAAAAAAAATATGGGCAGAAGTCTGGTCTGAAATTGTTGAACTCGATGTTTCCAGAAGGCAGTAAAGTGCCGAAACGAAAGATAAGATTCTGTTCCTCGAGCTTGCGTTGAACTTCATTGGAACGGCGTAGGAAGCCGAGGACACAGATATCAGAGTGCGAGTGGAGCGGAGAATTAAAGTGACAGGCGACCGGAAGCTCGGGTCACGCTTACGGACTGAACAAAGGCATTCTGCAAAGCGGTCACCCAATCCGCGTTTGGTCTGTCCAATGTGAGGTGATATCACAGTGATGTTCAAACTTACAAATGATGTTGATAAAGTTAATGGGGAAAAATTACTTCCACTGGCCAGTGAGTTAGTAACCAGAGGACATAAATTTAAGAAGATCACCAGAAGAATGAACGGAGAGGTTCGGAGATTTTTTTTTTTTACGAAGAGGGTTGGTTCGGACATGAAGAGCCCCACCAGAAACATGTGGTAGAGGCAGAATCCAGAATCGATCTTCAAAGAGAGATAGATGAATATCTGCAAAAGAAAAATGTAAACAGATATGATGAAAGGGCAGGGGAATGGGACGAAGTGAATAGCTCTTTGAGAGAGCCAACACAGGCATGATGGACTGAATGGCACCCTTCTGAATTGTAAAATGATGTGATCTATAAAAGGGATTTAACGATTTTCAGTTTATAATTTAAAGCACTATTTCTGAATTTGCCCAACCTCTATTTTTCTTATCTTTTTCTACTTATCAACACTCTGAGCTGACTTCACTGCTTGTTCCTTCTAAGCTTCAACTTGCATTCTACACATACTTCTGTGTCCCAACTGAGTTGATATCAAATGTTTTCATTATTTCCAGCTCAAGTTCATTCTTTCTTTCAAAGATATGTGACACGTCACCTTCCTTCAAGCGTAATTAACAATCTATGGCCTAGAAATTTGGGCGCGCCCGTATTTGGGTTTGAGGGGGCACAAAGAACAATACCTCACGCCTGAATGTTGAGACCCCAGGCGCACTCGATGTTGGGCCCGATTTCTATTGAGCCGGCGAGCTGTGGAGAGCAAGAGGCAGTTCGCCGGTGAAGGGGGATTGAAGATTGGGCCACTGCAACTCTACAGCGGCCCTCAGGTAAACGAGGAAGCGGGAGACCGGGAAGGCAGGCATCAGGAAAGGATGGGGGCAGGGGTCAATCGGGTGGGTTGACCCCTTAAAAGATTATAAGGACTAAATTGATCAGGGTGTTTGGGTAGGGAAGGGGGGATGGGTGGGTTGGGGGTGAGCGATTTGGAAAAGGGATCGATTGGGTCAGGAAGTGGGAGTGTGACTGGGTCAGGAGGGAGCAGCGATCAGGGTAGTAAAATGTCCCAAGGTGCTTCACAGGAGTATTATGAGACAAAAGATTTGACACCAGGCCCCATAAGGAGAAATTACGGCAGGTGACCAAAAACTTGGTCAAAGAGGTAGGTTTTAAGGAGCGTCTTAAAGGAGGAAAGAGAGGTAGTGAGGCGGAAAGGTTTAGGCAGGGAATTCCAGAGCTTAGGCCTTGATAAGGTTAATGGGAAACAATTACTTCCACTGGTCATCAAGTTGGGAATCAGAGGACATAAATTTAAGAGGATCACCAGAAGAATGAATGGAGCGGTTAGGAGATTTTAATTTTTACGAAAAGGATTGTTAGGACATTGAAAGCCCTAGCAGAACATAAGAACATAAGTGTTGTGTATCTGTAAAGCATGCACTCCCATGTTCCGCCACCAGGGAGCTCATCCCCTGAAGTCCCAAGGGATCCCAGCATCCCTTGGGAGCACTGTATATAAGCCGGCCCCTAAGGCCTGTTCCTCACTCTGGAGTGTCTTATTAAAGACTGAGGTCACTATTACTTTAACCTCCCTGTGTGCAGCCTCATCTGTGTTAGGAGCACAATAACTGGCGACGAGAATACGAATCCAACGCAAAGATGCAGCAAACTGTGGGCATCCTGGAGAAGTTCTCAGAGGGTGAGGACTGGGAAGCCTATGTCGAATGGCTAGACCAGTACTTTGTAGCCAACGAGCTGGATGGAGAAGGAAGCGCTGCAAAAAGGAGAGCGGTCCTCCTCACAGTCTGCGGGACACTGACCTACAGCCTCATGAAGAGTCTTCTGGCTCCGGTGAAACCCACAGATAAGTCGTATGAGGAGCTGTGTACCCTGGTTCGGCAGCATCTTAACCCAAGGGAGAGCGTGCTGATGGCGAGGTATCGGTTCTACACGTGCCAGCGATCTGAAGGTCAGGAAGTGGCGAGCTACATCGCTGAGCTAAGGCGACTTGCAAGACAATGTGAGTTTGATGGCTACCTGGAGCAAATGCTCAGAGACTTTTTTGTACTGGGCATTGGCCACGAGACCATCCTATGAAAACTTTTGACTGTAGAGACACCAACCCTCAGTAAGGCCACTGCGATAGCACAGGCGTTTATGTTCACCGGTGATGACACCAAACAAATCTCTCAGCACACAAGTGCTAGCAATGTTCATAAATTAACTGGAACTGTGTTTGCAAGCAGAAATGTACAGGGCAGAACCCACGAGTCTGCAACTGCCAGCAGGCCTCAGGTGACCCAGATGACTCAGAGTCCCCAACAAAGGATGAATGCAAGGCAATTCACACCTTGTTGGCGTTGTGGAGGCTTCCATTTAGGCTATTCATGCCGCTTCAAAGGGTATGTTTGCAAGAGCTGTGGAAAAATGGGGCACCTCTAATGAGCTTGCAAATGAGCTGCAAGCTCTGCAAAACCTGCTAACTACCACGTGGCAGAGGAAGATCGGTCCATGGTGGATCAAAGCAATTTTGAGCCTCAGAGAGAGGAGGCAGATGCTGAAGTACATGGGGTGCACACATTTTCGATGAAATCTCCACCTATAATGCTAAACGTAAAATTGAATGGCTTACCTGTAGCCATGGAACTAGACACTGGCGCTAGATGTTTGAGAGACCGTGGTGCAACAAGGCATTCAGACCAGCCCTGAGCCCCATCCCCACAAAACTGAGAACGTACACTAGAGAGCTTATCACAGTCCTGGGTAGCGCCATGGTCAAGGTCACCTATGAGGACACGGTGCACGAACTGCCACTCTGGATTGTCCCGGGTGATGGCCCCACACTGCTTGGAAGGAGCTGGCTGAGCAAAATCCGCTGGAACTGGGATGACATCCGAGCACTATCACATGTCGATGAGGCCTCATGTACCCAAGTTCTTAACAAATTTCCTTCCTTTTTGAGCCAGGCATTGGAAACTTTTCCGGGGCGAAGGAGCGGATCCACTTGGTCCCAGAGGCACGATTCATTCACCACAAGGCACGAGCGGTACCTCACATGATGAGGGAGAGAGTGGAAATCGAGCTGGACAGGCCGTAATGCGAGGGCATCATCTCCGCAGTGGAATTCAGCGAGTGGGCCAGCCCGATTGTTCCAGTACTCAAAAGTGATGGCACGGTCAGGATTTGCGGCGATTATCAAGTAACTATTAATCGTTTCTCGCTACAGGACCAATACCCGCTACCTAAGACAGACGACTTATTTGCGACACTGGCAGGAGGCAAGACATTCACCAAGCTCAACCTGACTTCGGCCTACATGATGCAGGAGCTGGATGAGTCTTTGAAGGGAGTCACCTGCATCAACACGCACAAGGGATTGTTCATCTACAACAGATGCCTGTTTGGAATTCGGTCGGCTGCAGCGATCTTCCAGAGAAACATAGAGAGCCTACTCAAGTTGGTACCACACATGGTGGTCTTTCAGGACGACATATTGGTCACGGGTCGGGACACTGCCGAGCACCTACAAAACCTGGAGGAGGTCCTCCAGCGACTGGATCGCATAGGGCTGCGGCTGAAGAGGTTGAAATACATCTTCATGGCAACAGAAGTGGAGTTTTTGGGGAGAAAGATCGCGGCGGACGGCATTCGGCCACAGACGCCAAGACAGAGGCTATCAGGAACGCGCCCAGGGCACAGAACGTCACGGAACTGCGGTCGTTCCTGGGACTCCTCAACTATTTTGGTAACTTCCTACCGGGGTTAAGCACCCTTTTAGAGCCCCTGCATGTGTTATTGCACAAAGATGAGAACTGGGTATGGGGAAAAAAACAAGTAATTGCTTTTGAGAAAGCCAGAAATATTTTATGCTCCAACAAGCTGCATGTATTGTATAACCCGTGTAAAAGACTTGTGCTAGCATGTGACGCGTCATCGTATGGAGTCGGGTGTGTATTACAACAAGCTAACGTTGCAGGGAAGTTGCAACCTGTCGCCTATGCTTCCAGGAGCTTGTCTAAGGCTGAGAGGGCCTACAGCATGATTGAGAAAGAGGCATTAGCGTGTGTGTTCAGGGTAAAGAAAATGCATCAGCACCTGTTTGGCCTCAAATTTGAGCTGGAAACCAGTCACAAGCCCCTCATCCCTGTTCGCTGAAAACAACGGGATAAATACAAATGCCTCAGCCCGCATACAGAGGTGGGCACTCGCGCTATCAGCGTATAACTATACCATCGGCCACAGGCCAGGCACCGAGAACTATGCGGATGCTCTCAATGGGCTACCATTGCCCACCATGGGGGTGCAAACTTGTTGATGGTGGCGCAGCCCGCAGACTTGTTGATGGCCATGGAAGCGTTTGAAAGTGATAAATCACCTTTTCACGGCCCGACAGATTAGGACTTGGACCAGCCAAGATTCTCTGCTGTCCCTAGTAAAAAACTGTGTACTGCATGGGAGCTGGGCCAGCATCCCCGTTGAAAGGCAAGAGCTAATCAAGCTGTTCCAGCGGTGAAAGGACGAGCTGTCCATTCAGGCAGACTGTCTGTTGTGGGGTAACCGTGTAGTGCTACCAAAAAAGGGCAGGGAGACGTTCATCTCGGATCTCCACAGCACACACCCGGGTATAGTAATGATGAAAGTGATAGCCAGATCCCACGTGTGGTGGCCCGGTATCGACTCTGACTTAGAGTCCTGCGTATGGCAATGCAGCGTATGTGCTCAGTTGAGCAATGCGCCCAGAGAGGCACCACTAAGTTTGTGGTCCTGGCCCTCCAGACCATTGACGAGGATCCATGTCAACTATGCGGGCCTGTTTCTCGGTAAAATGTTCCTGGTGGTGGTGGATGCTTTTTCAAAATGGATCGAATGTGAAATAATGTCGGGAAGCACCGCCATCGCCAACATTGAAAGCCTGAGGGCCATATTTGCCACCCACAGCCTGCCTGACATACTAGTCAGTGACAACGGGCCATGTTTCACCAGTGCCGAATTTAAAGAATTCATGACCCGCAATGGGATCAAACATGTCACCTTGGCCCCGTTTAAACCAGCCTCCAATGGGCAGGCAGAGCGGGCAGTACAAACTATCAAACAGAGCCTTAAATGAGTCACAGAAGGCTCACTCCAAACCCGCCTGTCCCGAGTACTATTCAGCTACGGCACGAGACCCCACTCGCTCACAGCGGTGCCCCCGGCTGAGCTACTCATGAAAAGGACACTTAAAACCAGACTCTCGCTGGTTCACTCCAACCTGCATGATCAGGTAGAGAGCAGGCGGCAGCAACAAAATATAAATGATGGTCGCGCCACTGTGTCACGGGAAATTGATCTGAATGACCCGGTGTGTGTGCTAAACTATGGACATGGTCCCAAGTGGATCGCGGGCACGGTGATAGCTAAAGAAGGAATAGGGTGTTTGTAGTCAAACTAGACAATGGACAAATTTGCAGAAAGCACCTGGACCAAACGAGGCTGCGGTTCACAGACTGCCCTGAACAACCCACAGCAGACACCACCTTTTTTGAGCCCACAATACACATCCAAAGGATCAATGACACCACGAAATCGAACACATCACGCCCAACAACCCGGCAAGGCCAGGCTCACCTAGCAGACCTGCAGGGCCAACAACACGCCAGCCCAGCGAGGGCACAGCCAATATACCAGAACAGACATTTGTACCGAGGCGGTCCACCAGGGAAAGAAAGGCCCCCGACCGCCTCACCTTGCACTTTGACTTTGGGGTGGTGGGGGTGATGTTGTGTATCTGTAAAGCATGCACTCCCATGTTCTGCCACCAGGGAGCTCATCCCCTGAAGTCCTAAGGGATCCCAGCATCCCTTGGAGCACTGTATATAAGCCGGCCCCGAAGGCCTGTTCCTCACTCTGGAGTGTCTTATTAAAGACTGAGGTCACTGTTACTTTAACCTCCCTGTGTGCAGTCTCATCTGTGTTAGGAACACACTAATAAGAACATAAGAAACAGGAACAGGAGTAGGCCATAAGGCCTCTTGAGCCTGCTCCGCCATTCAATAAGGTCATGGCTAATTTGATCATGGACTCAGTTCCATTTCCCCGCCCGCTCCCCAAAACCCCTTATCCCCTTATCGTTTAAGAAACATGTGGTCGAGGCAGAATCCAGAATAGATTTTAAAAGAGAGATAGATGAATATCTGCAAAAGAAAAATGTAAACAGTTATGGAGAAAGGGCAGGGGAATGGGACTAAGAGAGAAGGCATGACCACTGATGGTTGAGCGATTATAATCAGGGATGCTCCAGAAGGCAGAATTTGAGGAGCGCAGGCATCTCGGGGTGTTTTAGGGCAGGAGGAGATTACAGAGATAGGGAGGGGCAAGGCCATAGAGGGATTTGAAAACAAGGTCAAGAATTTAGAAATCGAGGCGTTGCTTAACCGGGAGCCAATGTAGGTCAGCGAGCACAGGGGTGATGGGTGAGTGGGACTTGGTGCGAGTTAGGACACGAGCTGTCGAGTTTTGGATCACCTCAAGTTTACATAGGATAGAATGTGGGAGGCCAGCCAGGAGTGCATTGGAATAGCCAAGTCTAGAGGTAACAAAGGCATGGATGAAGGTTTCAGCAACAGATGAGCTGAGGCAAGGGCGGAATCGGGGAATGTTATGGAGATGGAAATAGGCGCTCTTAGTTATGTTGCGGATGTATGGTCAAAAGCTCATTTCAGGGTCCAATATAACACCAAGGTTGCAAGCACCTAAAACTTTCAATTTTTTTCCCCATAAAGTGGAGATTTTTGAACTACAAATATTTGTGATTTTACTGCAAATCCTGGTTTACAAATACTCTGGAATAAATGATTGAGTCTTTCCAAGAAGATATTTTACCAATTTTGCTAAATTAATTTTATAATTCCTCCATCATTCCTTGTGCATTTATAAATATAAGTAATTGCTCCATAAATCTCAACATGAATCTATTCATGTTAACTTGGGGAGAGGAGCTTTCAGCTTTATGTGGCCAATTTGGGGAGGGATAGTGGTCTCCAAAGGGTGGTACTGTTGCTGATTTTGGCCACTGCGTAGCATGGATCTTGGTCTGGTCAGGTTACTGCAACTGTTGGCAATAGACTGAGGGGTTCAAGAGAACCATTTCAGTTTAGATTGAGTTAAAGGAATTTTAAACACGAACAGGAACCTCTGGACACACTCAGGAGGTCAGGCAGCATCTGTCACAAGAACAAGTGATGTTTCGGTTATTGAACCCTTCTTAAAAACTGGAAGACTTTACATATGAACAGCATTTAAAAAGGAACAGAACAAGGGGAGGGGGGGCACAAAAAACATATGCAACGGCCACACACACTGCAATAGAATCGCAATAGAACATAGGAACAGGAATAGGCCATTCAGCCCCGCCAACCTATTCCGCCATTCAGTTAGATCACGGCTGATATGTACCTTAACTCTATCTACCCGCCTTGGCTCCATAACCCTTAACATCCTTGCCCAACAAAAATCTATCAATCTGGGTGTGGAAATGTTCAATTGACCCCTGGCCTCAACAGCTTTTGGGGGAGAGTTCCAGATTTCCACTCCTCTTTGTGTGAAGAAGTGCTTCCTGACATAGAAACATAGAAACATAGAAAATAGGTGCAGGAGTAGGCCATTCAGCCCTTCGAGCCTGCACCACCATTCAATATGATCATTGCTGATCATGCAACTTCAGTACCCCAACCCTGCCTTCTCTCCATACCCTTTGATCCCTTTAGCCGTAAGGGCCACATCTAACTCCCTCTTGAATATATCCAACGAACTAGACTCAACAACTTTCTAGGATAGAGAATTCCACAGGTTCACCACTCTCTGGGTGAAAAAGTTTCTCCTCATCTCGGTCCTAAATGGCTTACCCCTTATCCTTAGACTGTGATCCCTGGTTCTGGACTTCCCCAACATCGGGAACATTCTTCCTGCATCTTACCTGTCCAGTCCCATCATAATTTTCTATGTTTCTATGAGATCCCGTCTCATCTTATCATCCCTGAACAACCCAGTTAAGGTTATGCCCCTTCTGCTGGATTCTCCCACGAGAGGAAATGGTTTCCCTCTATTGACACAATCTACTCCTTTACTTGTCGTAAACACCTTAATTAGAGAACCCCTTAAGCTTCCAGACTCAAGGGAATACAAGCCTAGTCGATGCAACCTGTTCTCATGATTTAACCCTTTTAGATATTGACCTGTAAAATGCTTAGGTGGAGAACCGGAGATGGTTACATGACAGAAGTGATATGCGCATGAACCAGAAGGAGGCGTAATGAGAAAAATCAGAGAAATAAAAGACATGTACAAAACACAGAGAGCATATGAATAGCGAAAGAGGGATTGGTAAGCAGAATGGGAAGTATGAAAAACTGACTCCAATGACCCATGAGACTGACGGAAGGAAGAAGCAGGTCGACACTAAGGTGCGGACCACCTTGCAGGACTGCGAGAGCCCCCGCCCCAAGCACCGACCTGCTCCCTCTCCCCTATGCTCGAAACCCTGGCTCAGCCGAAGGAATCTTAATCCAATCCAGCAGCAAAGAGAAAGAAAGACTTGCATTTATATAGCGCCTTTCGCAACCACCGGACGTTTCAAAGCACTGTACAGCAAATGAAGTACTTTTGGAGTGTAGTCACTGTTGTAATGTGGGAAACACGGCAGCCAATTTGCACACACAAGCTCCCACAAACAGCAATGTGATAGTGACCAGATCATCTGTTTTTGTTATGTTGATTGAGGGATAAATATTGGCCAGGACACCGGGGCGAACTCCCTGCTCTTCTTCGAAATAGTGCCGTGGGATCTTTTACGTTCGCTTGAGAGGGCAGACAGGAACTCGGTTTAACATCTCATCCGAAAGACCGCACCTCCGACAGTGCAGCACTCCCTCAGTACAGCACTGGACTGTTGGCCTAGATTTTTGTGCTCAAGTCCCTGGAGTGGGACTTAAACCCATAACCTTCTGACTCAGAGGCAAGAGTGCTACCCACTGAGCCACAGTTGATACAGCTTTAACACAAAAGGGTTAGCTCGTCTATTTGTCATCAGCTGCAGCCTCAAAACAACTGTGCAAAGTCTTTTAATCAGGCGCCTCTAGTAGTAGGTTCATTGTAACCTGAGATAGATTTAACCAGATTGCACCGAGTGTGAGAAGTGGAAATCCTATTCATGTGAAACCTTGAAGGGGCACAGACCCAAGCTGGGAAACGCTGCATGAAATGGAGTCCTCCTCATTAAGTGAGGCAAGGGAGCTGGAGTACAGAAGATGCATAGGTAAACAAGCAGCAAATTGCCCAATAAAAATTCTATAGTCCTTTTAAGAACAAATTCCAGTTAAATACCATGTACTCTTACGAAAGGTAATTATATATTTAAAGTTGCAGTAACACTGATCGTTATTGTGAATCATGCGGAAAGTAAAATTAAAGAGGTATTTCATACAATTTTTTTCTATAATTTTTTTTAATCAATTTACCTACATCCATAAGTGGCCAAAATGTGACTAGCACACTTGTTTATATTTTATACAGACAGCTTTAATCTTTAATTAGTTAACAGTATCCAAAAATTACCATTAAATGTTAAGCACTAAATTAGTTGACTTTGTTAATGACTACATGATGCGTTTCCTCATGGACACAAATCCACCCAAACAGGAACGGCTGAACAGACTGGGGCTCTTTTCTCTAGAAAAGAGAAGGATGAGGGGGTGACCTGATAGAGGTCTTTAAGATTATGAAAGGGTTTGATAGGATAGATGTAGAGAAAATGTTTCCAATTGAGGGAGAGTCCGAAACTAGGGGTCACAAATAAATCCAATCGGGAATTCAGGAGAAACCTCTTTACCCAATGAGTAGTATGAATGTGGAACGCGCTACAACAGGGAGTAGTTGAGGCGAATAGCATAGATGCATTTAAGGGGAAGCTGGATATCATTATCATCATACGCAGTCCCTCGGAATCGAGGAAGACCTGCTTCCACTCTTAACATGAGTTTTTAGGTGACTGTACAGTCCAATACGAGTCCATGAGGGTCCTGACATTCCAAGTCACGAACTTCATGTTAGAGGAGTAGAAGATGCCTGTGCGTGAGTTCTTTTAATGTGGGGTGGTCGTTGCACACTGGCTACCACAAGGGCTTTGCTGGGCAAGGTCTTGGTCCAGTGGCAAGGGGGTCCAAGTCGACTGGAGACCAGGCACTGCTGTATGAGCCTAGTTGCCTATGGTGAGATGTTGGCCGCAGGCTCAGCGCTGGGTAGCGTCCTTGATGGTAGGTACTCCCTATGCTAGACACGAAAATCCCAAAGCAAGTGCTTTATGCGGAGCTCCTTCACGGCAAATGAGCCAAAGGTGGGCAGAGGAAATGTTACAAGGATACCTCAAAGCCTCCCTGATAAAGTGCGACATCCCCACTGACACCTGGGAGTCCCTGGCCAAAGACTGCCCTAAGTGGCGAAAGTGCAGCCGGGAGGGCGCTGAGCACCTCGAGTCTCAACGCCGAGAGCGTGCAGAAATCAAGCGCAGGCAGCGGAAAGAGCATGCGGCAAACCAGTTCCATCCACCCTTTCCCTCAACGACGATCTGTCCCACCTGTGACAGAGTCTGTGGCTCTCGTATTGGACTGTTCAGCCGCCAAAGAACTCACTTCAGGAGTGGAAGCAAGTCTTCCTCGATTCCGAGGGACTGCCTATGATGATGATGAGGTGCTCCCTAGGGAGCTGCCACCCTGGTGGCCATCTTAGCATATGAATGTGAAGGGAATGGAAGGATATGCTGGTATGGTTCGATGAAGAGGGGTCAGAGGAGGCTCGTGTGGAGCATAAATGGTTGCATAGACCACTTGGGCCGAATGGCCTGTTTCTGTCCTGTAAATTCTATGTAACTATGTAAAACTTTCAGTGGCTTTGGGTGCTGATGACACCATGGCTGATGCCCATTGTGCTGTTGCTGATGGGGCACGGGGTCCCTTCATTACCAGGCGTGGAGGCCAGATGCAGAAATCTGCTTTATACCCACGGCAACTTCTTCACTGGTGTTAGTGAGATGAAGAAAATATGCCTCATTAACTCAGACATAAGACACAATGTAAATCGGGGCGCAGCCTTTTTTATGCTGGGGAGTGCCCATGTTTGGCGTATTGCCCATACCCAGCTGCGGCCTATATTCAGGTTAATATGGTGCCCCGTGCTGTGATCTTTAGACTTGTACAAACGCCAATGAAGAACTAGCCCTAAGCGAATCAGCCTGTTCTTTACAAGTGTTCCAGAATTCTGCTGAACAAAGACATATAAAAGTGATATAGACGCGGTCTGGGTTAGCTTGGAAGCACCTAGTAATGTCATTTGTAGCCTCAGGGGGTTATATAATGGTAGCCAGGTTTGGGTTTTAATTAGATACTAGAATTTCTAACTTCATGTTTATATTCATACACACTGTGAAATTCCACAATTGGGCAATGTTGAGAAATAAGATACCATTTTGCAAGGAGAAAAATTCCCAATGCCATGGAAACGGGAATATTGGTGGAGAATTGATGAGATTCAGTCCAGGCAGCAATTTATTGGCCTTGTGACCTTCACGTTCATGTCCAATTAGGTGTTAATGAACGTATTATGGATGCCATGGTAGGTGTACTGTTATGATGAACCACTGTCTAACCTTGAATGTACAGGAAAACTATAATTCCTCCCATGTGATATCACTGACTGCCAAGCAAGTAACCACCACTCTCTGTCATTGACAGTAAGCAGGCGTGATTCAAATGCAAGAGTTCACATAAAAAAACAATACTCCCAACAGACTACGTAAGACACAACCGTCTATTTGTTTCTGGCACTGTGAGCTCATGCAAAAGCCTAGTGTGTACATGTTGTAAACTGGGTCAGTTTTGATAATGATGGAGGAGCTAAAATTGATTTCTATCTATCATGTGGGGACAGCTTCTGTATAAATCACACATTAACAAACAATATATCTGCTTTATAAGCAGCATATCTCGCTGTTAAGTGTGATGAGCATATGATAATATATTGCTGTCAGTTTTGCTCAGTGAGCAAGCACAAGCAGCTGCCTGGGATCATGTGTTACGAGGTTGTTGTACGCTCTCGAAGTTCAGATAAATTCTATAAAATGACTCCTATGGTCTAGAACATCATCTGAACTGTTGAGATTGTGTTACGAACATAGAGTAATGAGGGACAGGAAAAGACCAGCTGGTCCATGGAGCCTGTCCCAGACAAACATCTTGTAACGGAGCATCATGCCTCCCACCCACGAACAGCCATGGAATATCCTGGAAGAGGCCGAAAAACAGGGCCTGACAGGGTGGATGCAGGGCGGATGTTTCCCCGGGCTGGGGAGTCTAGAACCAGGGGTCACAGTCTCAGAATAAGGGATCGGCCATTTAGGACTGAGATGAGGAAACATAGAAACATAGAAACACAGAAACATAGAAAATAGGTGCAGGAGTAGGCCATTCGGCCCTTCGAGCCTGCACCGCCATTCAATGAGTTCATGGCTGAACATGCAACCTCAGTACCCCATTCCTGTTTTCTCACCATACCTCTTGATCCCCCTAGTAGTAAGGACTATATCGAACTCCTTTTTGAATATACTTAGTGAATTGGCCTCAACAACTTTCTGTGGTAGAGAATTCCACAGGTTCACCACTCTCTGGGTGAAGAAGTTTCTCCTTATCTCAGTCCTAAATGGCTTACCCCTTATCCTTAGACTGTGACCCCTGGTTCTGGACTTCCCCAACATTGGGAACATTGTTCCTGCATCTAACCTGTCTAAACCCGTCAGAATTTTAAACGTTTCTATGAGATCCCCTCTCATTCTTCTGAACTCCAGTGAATACAAGCCCAGTTGATCCAGTCTTTCTTGATATGTCAGTCCCGCCATCCCGGGAATCAGTCTGGTGAACCTTCGCTGCACTCCCTCAATAGCAAGAATGTCCTTCCTCAAGTTAGGAGACCAAAACTGTACACAATACTCCAGGTGAGGCCTCACCAAGGCCCTGTACAACTGTAGCAATACCTCCCTGCCCCTGTACTCAAATCCCCTCGCTATGAAGGCCAACATGCCATTGGGTTTCGTAACCGCCTGCTGTACCTGCATGCCAACCTTCAATGACTGATGTACCATGACACCCAGGTCTCGTTGCACCTCCCCTTTTCCTAATCTGTCACCATTCAGATAATAGTCTGTCTCTCTGTTTTTACCACCAAAGTGGATAACCTCACATTTATCCACATTATACTTCTGCCATGCATTTGCCCACTCACCTAACCTATCCAAGTCACTCTGCAGCCTCATAGCATCCTCCTCGCAGCTCACACTGCCACCCAACTTAGTGTCATCCGCAAATTTGGAGATACTACATTTAATCCCCTCGTCCAAATCAATTAATGTAAAATGTAAACAGCTGGGGCCCCAGCACAGAACCTTGCGGTACCCCACTAGTCACTGCCTGCCATTCTGAAAAGTACCCATTTACTCCTACTCTTTGCTTCCTGTCTGACAACCAGTTCTCAATCCATGTCAGCACACTACCCCCAATCCCATGTGCTTTAACTTTGCACATTAATCTCTTGTGTGGGACCTTATCGAAAGCCTTCTGAAAGTCCAAATATACCACATCAACTGGTTCTCCCTTGTCCACTCTACTGGAAACATCCTCAAAAAATTCCAGAAGATTTGTCAAGCATGATTTCCCTTTCACAAATCCATGCTGACTTGGACCTATCATGTCACCTCTTTCCAAATGCGCTGCTATGACATCCTTAATAATTGAATCCATCATTTTACCCACTACCGATGTCAGGCTGATCGGTCTATAATTCCCTGTTTTCTCTCTCCCTCCTTTTTGAAAAAGTGGGGTTACATTGGCTAC
The DNA here is from genome assembly GCF_044704955.1 of Pristiophorus japonicus. Taxonomy (NCBI): domain Eukaryota; kingdom Metazoa; phylum Chordata; class Chondrichthyes; family Pristiophoridae; genus Pristiophorus; species Pristiophorus japonicus. The sequence goes on from NC_091994.1 coordinate 14,007,608, forward strand.
CCTCCACTCGATAGGAACTGATCCAGAGTCAATGGAATGTTGGAAAATGACTGTCAATGCATCCGCTATTTCGAAGGCCCTGGAAGTGGCATACAAATTGACTAGAAATAGCAGTGAACCTGGGGACTGGGAGAAATTTAGAACTCAGCAGAGGAGGACAATGTCTGCCATTGCCCATCCACTGTCAACCCCTTAAGTACTCTGGGATGCAGTCCATCAGGCCCTGGGGATTTATCGGCCTTCAATCCCATCAATTTCCCCAACACAATTTCCCGACTAATAAGGATTTCCCTCAGTTCCTCCTTCTTACTAGACCCTCTGACCCCTTTTATATCCGGAAGGTTGTTTATGTCCTCCTTAGTGAATACCGAACCAAAGTACTTGTTCAATTGGTCTGCCATTTCTTTGTTCCCCGTTATGACTTCCCCTGATTCTGACTGCAGGGGACCTACGTTTGTCTTTACTAACGTTTTTCTCTTTATATATCTACAGAAACTTTTGCAGTCCGTCTTAATGTTACCTGCAAGCTTTCTCTCGTACTCTATTTTCCCTGCCCTAATCAAACCCTTTGTCCTCCTCTGCTGAGTTCTAAATTTCTCCCAGTCCCCAGGTTCACTACTATTTCTGGTCAATTTGTATACCACTTCCTTGGCTTTAATACTATCCCTGATTTCCCTTGATAGCCACGGTTGAGCCATCTTCCCTTTTTTATTTTTACGCCAGACAGGGATGTACAATTGTTGTAGTTCATCCATGCGGTCTCTAAATGTCTGCCATTGCCCATCCACTGTCAACCCCTTAAGTATCATTCGCCAATCTATCCTAGCCAATTCATGCCTCATACCTTCAAAGTTACCCTTCTTTAAGTTCTGGACCATGGTCTCTGAATTAACTGTTTCATTCTCCATCCTAATGTAGAATTCCACCATATTATGGTCACTCTGCCCCAAGGGGCCTCGCACAACGAGATTACTAATTAATCCTCTCTCATTACACAGCGCCCAGTCTAAGATGGCCTCCCCCCTAGTTGGTTTCTCGACATATTGGTCTAGAAAACCATCCCTTATGCACTCCCTGAAATCCTCCTCCACCGTATTGCTTCCAGTTTGGTTAGCCCAATCTATATGCATATTAAAGTCACCCATGATAACTGCTCACCTTTATTGCATGCACCCCTAATTTCCTGTTTGATGCTCTCCCCAACATCGCTACTACTATTTGGAGGTCTGTACACAACTCCCACTAATGTTTTTTGCCTTTTGGTGTTCTGCAGCTCTACCCATATAGGTTCCACATCATCCAAGCTAATGTCCTTTTAACTATTGCATTAATCTCCTCTTTAACCAGCAATGCTACCCCACCTCCTTTTCCTTTTATTCTATCCTTCCTGAATGTTGAATACCCATGGATGTTGAGTTCCCAGCCCTGCTCATCCTGGAGCCACGTAATCCCAATCATATCATATCCGTTAACATCTATTTGCACAGTTAATTCATCCACCTTATTACGGATACTCCTTGCATTAAGACACAAAGCCTTCAGGCTTGTTTTTTTAACACCCTTTGTCCTTTTAGAATTATGATGTAGTGTGGCCCTTTTTGTTTCTTGCCTTTGTTTACTCAGCCTTCCACTATTGCTTTTTACCTTTCTACCATCTGTTTCTGACTCCATATTACTTCGCCCTATCTCGCTGCATAGGTTCCCATTCCCCTGCCATATTAGTTTAAACACTCCCAAACTGCATTAGCAAATGTTACCCCTCGGACATCAGTTCCAGTCCTGCCCAAGTGCAGACCGTCCCTTTTCTACAGGTCCCACTTCCCTCAGAACTGGTTCCAATGTCCCAGGAATTTGAATCCCTCCCTCTTGCACCACTGCTCAAGCCACGTATTTATTCTAACTATCCTGCTCCCTCTACTCTGATTAGCACGTGGCACTGGTAGCAATCCAGAGATTACTACCTTTGAGGTCCTACTTTTTAATTTAACTCCTAGCTCCCTAAATTCTTACCTATATCGTTGGTACCTACATGTACCACAACAACTGGCTGTTCACCCTCCCTCTCCAGAATACTCTGCACCCGTTCCGAGACATCCTTGACCCTTGCACCAGGGAGGCAACATACCATCCTGGAGTCTCGGTTGCGGCCGCAGAAACTCCAATCTATTCCCCTTACAATAGAGTCCCTTATCACTATAGCTCTCCCACTCTTTTTCCCACCCTTCTGTGCAGCAGAGCCAGCCACGGTGCCATAAACATGGCTGCTGCTGCCCTCCCCTGATGAGTCATCCTCCTCAACAGTACCCAAAGCGGTGTATCTGTTTTGCAGGGGGATGACTACCTTCCTTGCACTGCTCTTCCTGCTGGTCTTCCATTCCCTAGCTGGCTGTGGACCTTCACCTGCGGTAAGACCAACTCACTACACGTGCTACTCACGTCATTCTCAGCATCGTGGATGCTCCAGAGTGAATCCACCCTCAGCTCCAACTCCGCAACGCGGTCTGTCAGGAGCTGGAGGCGGATACACTTCCCGCACACGTAGTCGTCAGGGATACCGGAAGTGTCCCTGAGTTCCCACATGGTACAGGAGGAGCATAACACGTGACCGACCTCTCCTGTTATGACTTAACCCTTAGATTAACTTAAATAGGCAACAACAATGCTAAAGTTTACTCACTGTTATAGAAGAGAAAAAAGAAAAACTACTTACCAATCAACAGCCAATCACTTACCCCCTTGGCTGTGACGTCATCTTTCTGTTTCTTTCTACTTCTTTTTTGCCCTCTCCTTGTAGCTGCACCGACTCACCTCTCGCCGACCCCGGACTCACGCCTCTCCACGCACCTCCCGATGCCTCTCGCGGCCTATTGTAGGCCTCTCACTGACCCTGGACTCACACCTCTCCACGCACCTCCTGCCGCCTCTCGCGGCCTATTGTAGGCCTCTCACTGACCCTGGACTCACGTCTCTCCACGCACCTCCCGACGCCTCTCGCGGCCTATTGTAGGCCTCTCACTGACCCCGGACTCACGCCTCTCCACGCACCTCCCGCCGCCTCTCGCGGCCTTTTGTAGGCCTCTCGCCGACCCCGGACTCACGTCTCTCCACGCACCTCCCGACGCCTCTCGCGGCCTATTGTAGGCCTCTCACTGGCCCTGGACTCACGCCTCTCCACGCACCTCCCGACGCCTCTCGCGGCCTATTGTAGGCCTCTCACTGACCCTGGACTCACGCCTCTCCACGCACCTCCCGACGCCTCTCGCGGCCTATTGTAGGCCTCTCACCGACCCCGGACTCACGTCTCTCCACGCACCTCCTGACGCCTCTCGCGGCCTATTGTAGGCCTCTCACTGACCCCGGACTCACGCCTCTCCACGCACCTCCCGCCGCCTCTCGCGGCCTTTTGTAGGCCTCTCGCCGACCCCGGACTCACGTCTCTCCACGCACCTCCCGACGCCTCTCGCGGCCTATTGTAGGCCTCTCACTGACCCTGGACTCAGGCCTCTCCACGCAGCTCCCGACGCCTCTCGCGGCCTATTGTAGGCCTCTCACTGACCCTGGACTCACGCCTCTCCACGCACCTCCCGACGCCTCTCGCGGCCTATTGTAGGCCTCTCACCGACCCCGGACTCACGTCTCTCCGCGCACCTCCCGATGCCTCTCGCGGCCTATTGTAGGCCTCTCACTGACCCTGGACTCACGTCTCTCCACGCACCTCCCGCCGTCTCTCGCGGCCTTTTGTAGGCCTCTCAACGACCCCGGACTCACGTCTCTCCACGCACCTCCCGCCGCCTCTCGCGGCCTTTTGTAGGCCTCTCAACGACCCCGGACTCACGTCTCTCCACGCACCTCCCGACGCCTCTCGCGGCCTTTTGTAGGCCTCTCACCGACCTTGGACTCACGTCTCTCCGCGAGAAATTTCTTCACTCAGAGGGTGATGAATCTTTGGAATTCTCTACCCCAGAGGGCTGTAGATGCTCAATGGTTAAGTATATTCAAGACAGAGATCAATAGATTTTTGAAAATTAAGGGAAACAAGGGATATGGGGATAGTGCAGGAAAGTGGACTTGAGGTAGAAGCTCAGCCATGATCTTACTGAATGGCGGAGCAGGCTCAAGGGGTCGAATAACCTACTCCTGCTCCTATTTCTTGTGTTCTTAAAAAATCTATATATTTTTTTAAAAGCCCTCGGACAATTCAGGGAAAGAAATCTGGGAAATTCCTCTCTGACCCTCAAAGTTGATCAAAATGAGTTCTAGGAGACCAGTGTTCGTGAGGCGCATTGCCCATTGTTCCAGCTCGTACATATTGTTCGCATTATTAACTGATTTTCTCACTTAAAAGTCAGCAGGTGCTATAAGTAGACTTTATCCTCAACACGCTATTTTATAATCTACACCCAAAGAGGTGCAGACTCAAAGGGGTTGACAATTACTCACGAGCAGTAATCCGTTTGCAGTACGTAATGTAATCTCACACAGTTACCAAACGCTCTTCAAAATGGTGGCTATTAAACAAAGCATATTCCACCTGATAAGTGACTAATGTATTTGCTTACAATTAATTATTAATCTGATGCAGAAAGATTGGCAAGTACTACAGATTCAATATACCTAAGCATATTGTTATATATGCAGACTATAGATATACTCTCTGTGTAGTCACTGTATAGTTGCATAAGATGGAGATGTGTTTACCTGATGTACTTTCAATAAGGTTTACACTGTGTATATACATGCTGGCACCACTAGAGGGTGCAACTGGTGGAGACCAGGGTTTCCTGTTCTGTCCTGGTGGCAGGGGCTGTATAAAAGGGGAGCCACCATGCGGCTGCCTCACTCTGGAGTCAGTAATAAAGGACTAAGGTCACTACAGTTTGAGTACAACACAGCGCCTCGTGGAGTCATTCATAGGTACAGTACAAACATAATACATATGATATTGAGAAAGTCCATTATGGGACAATTGTCTTTCATAAGAATTATGAAAGGTTTCAAATGAATGTTAAACAAAGTTCTAGTACCTGAATGGCAATTTCTTCTAATAATTTCTGCATCAGCTAAATGTAAGTATTATATAGGTTAGGAATGGCATGCAGCCTTTCGACTGATCACTTAACCATAATTTTGGAAAGAATTGATGCAAATTGCAGGTTTTAACCGATTAGCTATCGAAGCCATCAGTTTTGGGACATTTCCGTCCTTTTCTTTCTCAGGTTCGGTCAAATAATGTCGGAAGTTTTTGGATTATAGGAACAGGAGTAGCCCTTGGAGGTCGCTCTGCCATTTAGTGAGGTCATGGCTGATTTGTGACCTAACTCCATTTACCCAACTTTGCCCCATCTTCCTTAATACCTTTGATTAGTGGAGGAGATGGCTTGGCCATGGTTCCCTGACAAGGCAAATAGTACAAATGACTTAAATTCAATTGCACACAGTGTACAAATTGCACAGGATGGAAGCTGCTTGCTTGCGAGGATCTGCACAATTCACATATCTCCAGGGATACTCCACACACTTTGTGTATATTTACATGGGCCAATAGGTGAGCCAATGGTTGGAGATACAACGTTGCATATCTGGACAGACATGACCAATGAATATATCACAAAGTGAAATAAGGACCAGAATCAATCCTTCGGGTCAAACGTTCCCCTGTTGTTGATTACAGTCATAAAATAAATCCAATTGGTCCATTGATCAAAATATGCAGTCTCCACTTTAATTATAAATGAAAAGCTCATGACTACATATATAATATGTAAATACTTTTGTATTCTACTGTTTTACTAAGGAAGTAAAGGGTTACGGGGAGCGGGCAGGGAAGTAGAGCTGAGTCCATGATTAGATCAACCACGATCTTATTGAATGGCAGAGCAGGCTTGAGGGGCCAAGTGGCCTACTCCTGCTCCTATTTCTTATGTTCTTATGTTCTTACTGTTACAAAAAAAGCTGACATTAATTGAGTACCAATTAAATAATGCCATGTTTCCTTGGGACTCACATGACTGTCTGTATTACAACAACATAATGCCATGTATCCTTGGGACTCACATGACTGTCTGTATTACAACAACGACAACAACAACAACTGTATTTATATATAGCGCTTTTACCATAAAATATCCCAAGGCACTTCACAGGAGCGTTATAAGATAAAAATTTGACACTGAGCCACATAAGGAGAAATTAGAGCAGGAGGTAGGTTTTAAGGAGTGTCTTGAAGCAAGAAAGAGAGGTGGAGAGGTTTAGGGAGGGTTTTCCAGAGCTTAGGACCTAGGCAACAGAAGGCACGGTCACCGATGGTTGAGCGATTATAATCAGGGACGCTCAAGAGGACAGAATTAGAGGAGCGCAGACATCTCGGGGGGGGGGGGGGGGTTGTGGGGCTGGAGGAGATTGCAGAGATAGAGATATTATGCTATTACTTATCATCTATGTCTCAGTCTCCAGTGGCAAAGCAACAATTTCATCCTTGGATGGGAGGAATGGAAAGTGGGAGCAAGTTTGGAAAAAGTGGGTTTTCGCTTGCTGAGTCTTAGTTATAGCCTTTTTGGCGTGGAAGCAAGTCATCCTCGTTTCGAGGGACTGCCTATGACTGACTGACTTAGTTATAAAGGCCTGTTTATTAGGTCAACTGAAGGATCTGTGAAGATTAACAAGTCAACCTTTGACGTGTCTTTATGCATAAAAACTAAGAAGAAGGTTGACAAATGAGAATAGTCATTGATGGTCCTCGGAGCTTAAAAGTTGCTCGAGGAGCAAATTTGTCCATGTTTGTCAAAGAGTTAAGAAAAATAAATTTTGGCAGTTAACAAACATACAAGTTCCAAAAGACATTCAGTACTCAAAAGGGTTAACCTGCGCCGTTTCACTTCAGTGATGTGCATCGGTGGAAAAACACTTGCTTTAGGTGATTTTTTTATATTGCTGTTGCAACTAGTTAACTTTGAACGTTCTCCCTCTTTGTGAATCTGATTGCACGCCGGCAAATCAAGAAGTCGATTTCTTCCCCTGATAGAGGAACAACCATCTTCTGAAGGGAACAGGCTAAATGATTTGTCTTTGTACTGGAATCATAAATTACATCCAATGAAGCAACCACAGGTGGGTTTTGGAAACGAGTCAGTTCTTGAGAAGGGAGATACATTTGAAAGACGAGACAGCAAAGGAATAAAAGACCATAGCCCCTGGTATTCAAGAGTTTTATGTTAATATGCATGAAAGAAAGAACTTGCATTTATATAGAACTTTATCGCATCCTCAATACACCCGAAAGCACTTCTGAGCCAATGAGTTAGTTTCGTGGTCTAGTCACTGTTGGTATTTTGGGAAACGCAACAGCTAATTGCATTCAGTAAAATCCCACAGACCGTAAATGAGGTGAATGACCAATTAATCCGTTTTTTGGTGGTATTGTTTGAGGTATTGAATGTAGGCCAGGCCTGATTCAATGGAGCGTGGGCTCTGCAATATCGTGGGCCACCCCAACCTGCGAGATGACACCAGCGCGAGCCATTCCAGGTGTGCGATGACTTCGAGATGGGCGACTGGGTGACATCATCAAGGCCCAGGACGCCGTTTGGAGCGTGGGCAGGAACATCGCGGGGCCCAGGTACAGCAGAGGAGTGGGAAGGTTGGCGCGGATGAGCGGCGAGAGATTGTGGTGGAGGTGTAGCGAATGATTGAGGCGGAGGAGCGGTGAGAGATCGAGGCAGAAATGCGGCAAATGATTGGGGCGGAGGAGCGGTGAAAGATTGTGGCTGAGATTCGGCGAGTGATCGTGGTGGAGGTGCAATGAATGTTTGGTGTGGTGAGAGATCGTGGCGGAGGTGCGGCGAATGTTTTGTGGCGGAGGAGCGGCGAGAGATCGTGGCGGAGGTGCGGCGTATGTTTGTGGCGGAGGAGTGGTGAGAGATCGTGGCGGAGGTGCAGAAAATGGGAGTATGAGGTCCAGAAGTGCAGAGGGCTCAGGGGCAGCACGGGCCTGCCCACACTGTGATATGTGTGCACACTAGGTCCGTGCAGCAGAGCAGGTCTCCAGTTGTCCTGGTTAACCCTTGTCACTGGATAAAGGCCTAGCCCTGTCAAGCCCGTGTGGTGGCTGATGTGCAACGGACACCACACGTTAAAAAATCCACGCACAGGCATCTTCCGCCCATTGAGTTCAGGACTGGACTATCAGGCCCTTCATTGAAACATCTGCAAACTCATTCCTTTTGATGTGGAAGCAGATCATCAGGAAGTCTCCCTGTGCTTCTTCAAATAGTGCCACAGGGATCTTTAATATCCACCTGAACAGACCGACAGGGGTCTCAATTAAACAGCTCATGCAAAATGATGATGCAGCACTCCCCGGTATTGTGCTGGAATGTCAGCCCCGATATTTGCTAAAGTTCTGCAGTGGACCTTGAACCCACAACCTTCTGTCCGCTGTGGCTCAGTGGGTAGCATTCTCACCTCTGAGTCAGAAGGTTGTGGGTTCAAGTCCCACTCCAGGGACTTAAGCACATAAATCTAGGCTGGCACATCAGTGCAGTGCTGAGGGAGGGCTGCACTGTCAGAGGTGCCGTCTTTTGGATGAGACATTAAACCGAGGCCCCATTTGCTCTCTCAGGTGAACGTAAAAGATCCCATGGCACTATTTCAAAGAAGAGCAAGGGAGTTATCCCCGGTGTCCTGGCCAATATTTATCCTTCAATCAACATAACAAAAACAGATTAACTGATCATTATCGAATTACTGTTTGAGGGACCTTGCTGTGCACAAATTGGCTGCTGTGTTTCCTACATTACAACAGTAACTACACTCCAAAAGTACTTCATTGACTGTAAAGCGCATTGAGACGTCCGGTGATCGTGAAAGGCGTGATATAAATGCAAGTCTTTCTTCCTTTCTGACTCCAGAGTGCCTCCAGTTCAGCCAAGATTGACATCTGCGACCCATATGTACAAGTCCAAATTGTGCCATGCACATTTTTCAGACTTCTGGTAAATTGCTCTGAGCTTTTCAAATCAGTGGTTGCTCTTAGGCAGCTGCACTGTTCCGATAGTCAAAATCAATGATGCCCTTTCAGTGAAAATATTATTGGCATTGAAATAATGCTCTGAAATACTAATAACGTACTTGTTGAGTTTGTATGAAATTCAAGCAATTAAGAAAGAAAATGGTATGTTGGCCTTTATTCCAAAAGAATTTGAGTATAAGAGTAAAGGGGTCCAAAATTCAACCTCCCAATAAGATCCATTATGATTGGAAAGCGCCGGCCCCACGGCAGAGTCGAATGGCCGCCGATTTTTTATCGAATGGCCGCCGCTCGCAAAATGCTCACCAGTGGTTTTTCCCGGTGGTCCCCACTTCCAGCCCTCTGCTGCCGAACCCTCCTAAGTGCGTTATCAAAGCGCGCACCGTCGATCTCCTGCTCCGCAAGCAAAATTCAGCTAAAAAAAAATCTTGCAGCCACCGCTCGTTTTTTTCTGACAGTTATTTCTGTCGGTGCACGGTGCAGTGTGTGCAAAATGGTGATGCGGCCGCCATTAAAGGGGAGGGCGCACTGACATGGCCGCCATCTTATTTTTTTTTGTCGGCCGACTGCCAGGTCGGCCCGACAATTAGGCCCCCGGTTTTGGCCGGGCCGCCAACAGGCAATCTGGAACCCCCCCTTTTGGGTGCCAGGCCGCTGGTCCGGCCGAAACCTTCCCTGGTGGCCCAGTGGACCTAACTAAAAGAATCGCAGAGCTCGCAGCGGCCTTCCCCTTTAAGTGAAGGGGAGAGACATGGTGATGCGCCAGCGTGATGACATCATCAGCGTTACGCTGACAGTGCCGGACACTCTGCTCCCGACCCCACTTCCGCTCCCATTATGACCGACTTCCGCCCCTCTCGAAAAAAAAGACAAAGAGCTGAATTACGAGCAAGAGGCCACCGCGTCTACTGCGGTGGTGAAAACACAGGAAAAACGGTCGGTGCAACCTGCCTAGCTCCAGCCATCTTTATGCTGATTGGACTATGGTCCCACTCCAGACACTCAAGCACGGAAAAAAGAATCGTAGCTGACACACCAGTGCAGTGCTGAGGGAGTGCTGCACTGTTGGAGGTGCCATCTTTCGGATGAAACATTAAACCGAGGCCCCATCTGCCCTCTCAAGTGGATGTAAAAGATCCCATGGCACCATTTTGAAGAGCAGGGGAGTTATCCCGGGTGTCCTGGCCAATATGTATCCCTCAATCAACATAACAAAAAAGCCCAGATTATCTGATCGTTATCACATTGCTACACTCCAAAAAGTACTTCATTGGTTGTAAAGCGCTTTGAGACGTCTGGAGGTCGAGAAAGGCGCTATATAAATGCAAGTCTTTCTTTCTTTCAGGCTGGGCTGTGATTTTACCCTTCAGACCACTGGGGGGAGCCTAGCGCCAGCCACCTTTATGCTGATTGGACTGAGGTTGTCAGCGTAAGGTGAATTATCTTTTCTCGAAGCTGCTTCTATATAATGACTCATTTCAGCAGTTCAAAAACGTCTGTCGACAAATGTCATCAATCTTTGTAGCACCTAAATTTGACTTTGCTTTAACAAGCTCACGGACAAACCATAGGGTTGGCAAGCACAAATTCAGTGGAAAACAAGGATTATGATGTTATCATGTCGAGCCTCGAAACATCTGTTGTGGTTTCAATAAATACCTGGAACGAGTACGCAGAAAACCAATGTTTTTCTCACTTAACGTTACTACTGTGCTGCCATCTCTAGTTATTGAATAGAATCGTGGGGCTAGAATTTCCTATGGCTTACCGCCCGGTTTCTAGGCGGTATTGGCCATTGTGGGCGGTAATGAGGTGAGCGTAAAATTCCTTGCCTGAGGTACGCCGGCGATTTCGAGGTACCGCTGGGGAGCGGATCGCTGGCATGCACTGTCCTCAGATCGCCCTGGCGCGATCTTTGGCTGAGCGCTGACCCGTAGGTAAGTATAAAAAAAAAACGCTCTTGAGGATCAGCGGAGCTGGGCGGTAAGTAAGTAGGTCTGCAAGAAAAAGGCAAGTGATTGGTTGTTTACTAATTATTTTCAAAATCTGTTGGGGTGATTTCATTTAAAAGTGTCTTGGGAATGTTTTTTGGATTTTTTAGTTAGGTGTTTTGAAAAATTATTTTTATTCTTTTTTTGGGTGTTAGACCCAACCTGCAGCCTCAGGGTAAATTTTTTATAGATTTTTAAAATTTTTCGCTCATTTTCTTCAGGCGCCGCCCTATCTACCCTAAATTGCACTTTTTTGCCCAGATTTGGGGTGCGAGGCCCATGTTTTTCGCTGGGCGGATTTTACATTTTTTTTTTGCGAAGTTTTCGCTGGAGTTAATCTTCCCAGCCTTAGCGGCTTTTTGAGCGGCAATCGGGCGCTGGTGGCTTTGGGGGAATTCTAGCCCACAGAAACTTACAGCCCAGAAGGAGGCCATTCAGTCCGTCGTACCTGTGCCGGCTCTTTGAAAGAGCAGTGCTGCTTAGTCCCACATCCCTCGCTTTTTGGCCATAACCCTGTCAGTTTCTCGTCCTCAAGCACCTCTCCAACTCCCTTTTAAAATTGTTTATGGGATCAGCTTCCAGCACCTTTTCAGCTGGAGCATTCCAGATCCCTAGGATGCTGTGAGTGAAAAGATTTTGTCCTCACCTCCCCTCTGGATCTTCTGCCAATGATTTTACATCCATGACGTCTGGCTATTGACCCACTCGCCAGAGGGAATATTTTTTCTCTCTCTACTCTGTCATCATCTTGAAAACCTGTATTATTTTAATAATAAAATTGGCTCTACTATTAAATCACAAAATCTGCCAGCAATCTAATCTACTACAAATGCCACAAGATAACGGCAATTGCTCCAATATGGGGCGCTAATTTGCTGTAGCAGGGCAATGAAGGTTAGTTGGACTTGCCGTTGCCCGTTTAATCGCGATGATATTTCGCGCTGTAAGTTCACCAACAACTTTTATTTATATAGCGCCTTTAACGTAGTAAAACATCCCGAGGCGCTTCACAGGAGTGTTATAAGACAAAACAAATAAATTTGACAATAATTGTCCCTGAAAGTTCGAGCTGATAACGTCGCAGCGAGGGAAACTGGACACCTGGGATCTGACTGAACAGGGAAAGCAAACTGTGTATCTCCTTAACCAATCAGATTGAAGGATTGTGAAATTAACAGCGCAAGGACTGAGAAGGAAGTGGGTGAATTCAATGTCAAATCAGATAGAGAAAGAGAAATAAAGAGAGGGAAAGATTAAGAGAGAGAAAAAAAACAGAAAGGAAAAGTTAAAAAACAAATTTAAATTTTACATTATTAAAATATCCAACAATTAAAACCTTGAAGGATTGAAACTCCACACTTGTAATAGTTCACTTTCAGTGTCAGTGAGGTTCATTTGCAGTAATTAACATTTAGCACATCGTTAAAAGAAGCTCTGACAGATAATCCAGGCTTAATTAAATATACGCGGACCTTAAATGGCTCCCAAACAGGTTGCTTGCGTCACTTCAGGCCAACTTGAACTTTCTGTGGCGAGTTTAGTTCGGTATCTACCACATAAATACAGCAGCTTCACACCGTTCAATGCATTTCAATGGTGAGGCAGACAGCGAGTGGCCATTTCCGTGAAGCGAATGGTAGAGTATCACAACTTGGACAGCAACGTTTGGATTTCCAGGTTTAACCGCACATCTGCCCTCGCCTGAAGTTGCTGTAGCATTTGCACTTAAATAACGGCGAGTGCCATTAGCCTCACCGTTATTTTGACAGCAAATTATGGGCCATGATATAGCACTAATTGTAAGTCCTCAGACATACTGGTACACAACACAACAAACTAATTTTCATTTTACATACTGCATAACAGGGAAGTATAGACTGCTGAACTGCCTCATTATCCTAAATGTTGTAACAGGACCTATTAATGTTGTTACTGGTGTCTCTCTATTGCTCTTTGTCCCAATTTGTTAAACTTTCTTCCTCTTATTAGGCAGTCCCTCGGAGTTGAGGATGACTTGCTTCCACACTAAAATGAGTTCTAAGGTAACTGATGAGACCAATGCGGGATCTACAGTCTCTGTCACAGGTGGGGCAGATTGGTGGTTGGAGGTGCTTGATTTGTTGTACACTCCTTCCGCTATTTGTACTTGGCTTCCGCGTGGTCCCGGCGAAGAGACTCGAAGTGTTCGGCGCCTTCTCGGATGCTTCTCCTCTACTTTGAGCGGTCTTGGGCCAGGGATTCCCAAGAGTCGGTGGGAATGTTACATGTTTTCAAGGAGGCTTTGAGGGTGTCCTTGAAGCGTTTTCTCTGCCCACCTGGGGCTCACCTGCTATGACATACCTTGGAGTAGAGAGCTTGTTTCGAGAGTCTAATATCGAGCATGCGGACAATGTGGTCCGCCCATCAAAGCTGATCGAGCGTGGTCAATGCTTCGATGTTGAGGATGTTGGCCTGAGAGAGAACACTGACATTGGTGCGCCGATCCTGCCAATGAATTTGCAGGATTTTGCAGAGGCAGCGTTGGTGGTACTTCTCCAGTGCTTTGAGGTGCAAGTGTGCACATCGCAAGAATCCTCTTCAATCGACTCCTCCCAATGGCTGAAGAGCGCCTCCCAGAATAGCAATGCAGATTCCGCCCACTAAGGGGCACAACGGACATGATCCTCACTGCGCGACAAATCTGAGAAAAATGTAGGGAGCAGCATCAACCTCTGTATATGGCTTTCTTTGACCTCACAAAGGCCTTCGACTCTGTCAACCGTGAGACATTATGGAGTGCCCTTCTCAAATTCGGCAGTCGGCAAAAATTTGGCACCATTCTCCGCCTGCTTCATGATGACATGCAAGCCGTGATTCTTACCAACGGATCCACCACAGACCCAATACAAGTGCAGACCGGGGTCAAGCAAGGCTGTGTCATCGCACCAATGTTCTTCTCAATCTTCCTCGCTGCAATGCTTCATCTCACTTCTAACAAGTTCCCCGCTGGAGTGGAGCTAATGTACAGGACAAGCAGGAAATTGTTCAACCTCCGAACCTCTGACACTGTTATACTTTAGAGCTGTTGATTCGGAGCAACCTGGCAGCAGACATTTTGGTACAGAACTTCCCCTGATGTAACCTCATGGCTTTCCATTACAGTGACAGCCAAGTGTAATGAGAATAGCATTGGAGCAGATCTTTATGATGTCACAGAAGGCAGAGCCATACATCGGAATGTAGGAACAGGAGTAGGCCATTCAGGCCCTCGAGCCTGTTCCGCCATTCAATCAGATCATGGTTGATCTGTATTTGTGCCTGCCTTGGTTCCATAACCCTTCGTACCCTTACTCAATAAAAATCTATCAATTTTGGTTATGAAATGTTCAATTGACCCACAGCCTTAACAACTATTAGGGAAAGAGAGTTCAAGATGTCCATGACTCTTTGTGTAAAGAAGTTCTTCCTGACATCACCCCTGAATGACCTAGCTCTAATTCTAAGGTTATGCCCCCCTTGTTCTGGACTCTCTCCCCAGAGGAAATAGTTTCTCTCTACCTACCCTAGGAAATCCTTTAATGATTTTAAACACCTCAATTAGATTACCCCTTAATCTTCGATATTCAAAGGAACATGGGGCTCGACAAGGTGGATGCAGAGAGGATATTTCCACTCATAGGGGAAACTAAAACTAGGGGACATAGTTTTAGAATAAGGGGCCGTCCATTTAAAACTGAGATGAGGAGAAATTTCTTCTCTCAGAGGGTTTTAAATCTATAGAATTCTCTGCCCCAAAGAGCTGTGGAGGCTGGGTCATTGAATATATTTAAGACAGAGATAGACAGATTTTTGAGCGATAAGGGAGTCAACAGTTATGGGGAGCGGGCAAGGAAGTGGAGCTGAGCCCAAGATCAGATCAGCCATGATCTTATTGAATGGCGGAGCAGGCTCGAGGGGCCATATGGCCTATTCTTGCTCCTATTTCTTATGTTCTGTTCATCCACTGTAACTTGAGCAGAAGAGCCTGTGTAAACCCAGAACATCGCTGTAAATATGTCCAAAAATGTCTCTCGGTACTAAAAGAGACGAGTGAAATGGCCCACTTGGGCAGCTCTGATCCAAGTCAAGATGGAAGCAAAAGTCAAAATGACTTGCTCTGGGAAATTGGAGTACATGGGGGTTTGGGACCTTTCCCTTCCTTGAGTTGATCCTTCAGTTGAGTGACAGCTTCAAATCTTTGTGTCACCCAATTGAGATCGTGGCAGACGGTTCTTGACCTGGGTTGCAGTGCTTGTTGCAAAGCAGAGTTGCCTAAGCTTCTTGGTAAGTGAGGTAGGTCATCCTAGAAATAGCTTCGTGATTAGTTCAGACTTTAATGAAATATTTTCTGACTGCAGCCAAGGACAGGTCAAGACGGATTGAAAACAAGTCAAGCGCCGATAAATGCTGGCAAGTTCTTAGAAAATGAGTGCTGTTAAAGTTTTAAAGGGAATCTAAGCCAAGCTGTTGCAGTTCATATTCTTCCAAATTTCGCAAGCACACAACATGAGCCCTTTTGAGAAATGCAATTGCTTCACACTGTGAGTCATGTGTACTTGTCACTAAAGTTTAAAAGGCACAGTGTTATTCTGAATAGATACCTTCAGGATATGTTAAACCTATAATTATCAAAATATGTGTTTCTCATTTCACATCATGAAACTGTAGCTATAATTGTAATCATTATAACTTAGGGAGCTTTATATGTACAATTTGTAAAAGCCACACATTTTTTCCCCAATTTAATTTAAAAAAGAAAAGAAAGACTTGCATTTATTGAGTGTCTTTCACAGCCACCAGATGTCTAAGAGCACTTTACAGCCAATGAAGTACTTTTTGGAGTGTAGTCATAGTTGCAATGTGTGCACATCAAGCTCCCACAAACAGCAATGTGATAATGACCAGATAATCTGTTTTTGTTACTGTTGTGTCCTTAGATGCTCTAACAATGACTCCACGAGGCAATGTGTTGTACTTGAACTGTAGTGACCTTAGTCCTTTATTTGATAACGCCAGAGTGCGGATCATACCTGGTGGCCTGCCTTTTATACTAGGCCAGGCACACCAGTACAGGTAACCTCCGAGTCTCCCACTGCTGTGCCCTCTGGTGGCACACCTTGTGATAGTACAAACAGTAGCCATGTAGGATACATGACATCACTCCCCCCTGAATCCTCAGTGCAAATCACCTCTGCATTGACTGTGCTCTGGGCTTAGCTCTATGTGGGTTCTGTCTGGTTGACCTTTGGCGGGTCACTTCAACCTTGGGTGGATAGTTGGTGCAGTAGCGTGTAGTGGTTGCTGTTTGTGTGTGTGTGTGTGTTCCTAACCACTCCATTCTCCCCCCCTCCCATATCGATGTGGCAGGGACTCCTGACATTCGTGTACATTCAAGTTCAGGTAAGTGAGTTTTGCATTTTTTTTGTGTGATTCCGTGGTGCAACATGTACGTTAGATGCCTTAACGATGCAGTGATCAGTGCGTGAGGACGAACTCGTTCCGGAGCTGCTGGGTTGTGTCCCTGCAGTCTGATGGTGGCTCAGTTCCCGGTGCTGGCAGTGGGAACCCGGTTGGCTCACGTAGCCTGCTCTCTGGGCTGTTGCTGTGGTTCCTGTCGTTGGGCCGGTTCACAGATGTCTGTGACCTCCCGGTCCTTTCCTTGCGCCCTGGGTCACAGCTGCTCCCTGAGGAGCTGTCGTCTAGCAGTGCACAGGGTACTGCTGATTCGCTGGCCTGAGCGTCGTTTGGTTTGAGATCCTGGCTGGTGCCTGTTTCCTTTGGGGGAACAGTGGCAGGTGACCCTACATCTTGGGGTATGGCCTTGGTGCAGTCTGCTCCTTCAGGCTCGTGGCAGTTGGTGCCATCGGTTGCCTGGGAGATGGAGCCGACCCGGGGCATGGTATCAATACCATTGCCGTTGCCCTGCTGAGGTCGCTTGCTTCACAGCTCGTGTGTTTTGGCTGCTTGTGGCCACACTTCATGCTGCATGACTCTGGTCCCCGGGACGCCGGCTACAGCATTGGGTAGCTCACTGGACCTGTGTGCACCCGATGGGTGTCTGCCTGCTGCATTGGCTGCGTGCAGTGGAATTTCTGCATCGCATAGCTTTTCCTTACTTATGATGGACACGCTGTGGGTCCGATCATGATCGGGCGACTTTTCCTCGCTGGTTGCATATGTACAGTTCAGATCATCAATCACACATTGTACATAACCGTGCGACATTTCCTCGCTGGTTGCATGTATACAATTCAGATTAACAGTTACACATTTTGTCTCCGACTTACAGTTACTATTACATTGCTTGAGTGTGTGGAACTGTTCCTTTAATTGTAGTGGGTTGCAGGCCTCCTTTAAGGGAGCCCTGCTTGCTTTACCCCAATCCGCTTCTCCGTTTGGTGCCACGTGTTGCTCCATCAGCGCTGCACCTCGTGGTCTGGCCGCGGCCAGCTTTGTCTTCAGCACATCACCTCGTGGTTTGGGCGCCATCTTTCCTTCGTCCATGATGTCGACTGCGGTGATCTTCTTCTCCCTGGGTTCTGCCTCTGCAGTTGGGAAGTCTCTTCTGGATCCGATTTTCTTCCTCCGGAGTCTTGCCACTGGAGCCTGGAAGGTGCATTCAGGTCATCTCAGCTGGATCATCTCCACGCAGTTGTGCTGGGGGGTCTGTGTCTCGGGTGCTGTGCTGCTCTGCTCTCCAGTGCCAGGTCCACTCTCAGGTGAGGGCATGTTTTGCCTCTGACGCAGAGTACATTGATCGCTGGAGGGGTGAAGTCTTCCCACTTCCAATGGATCTTCTCCATCCACCTTCTGCCGAGCAGCGTTGGTCCATCACTTGCAACAATCCACAGAGGTAACTTGTGCACCGCGCCATCATGGAGTGCCTTTACATTTGCACTACCAATGACTGGGATGATTTCATTGGTGTAGGTGTGCAGCTTTGCCTGAACTGGGGCCAACTCGGGTCATTCAGCTGGATTGTCCCATAGCCTCACTGACTGGCTCGCCCCTGTGTCCACTTCCATGAAGACTGGACTTCCCTCTATCTCGACTTCCATCTCCAGCGGGGAGCACTTGGTGGTGCAGGTAAACATGCTATGTTCCTCCCCGTGGAACTGGGCTGCCTCTCTGTCTATCAATTCATAATCCACGCTGGATTCATGGCCATCTGCGGATCTTCATCGGCACAGTGAGTCCTATTTCTCTTACACATTCGCTGGAGGTGGTCCTTTGTGCTGCAGCCTTTGCATACATAGTCTTTAAAACAGCACTGGTGAGCCCTGTGATTCCCTCTGCAACGCCAATGTGGTGTTACTCGATTAGCCCCCCTCGGAGGACTCTGAGTTAAGGGACTCGGGGGCCCGTTCTCTCTTTCCTGAGAGAGTTCACGCTCTACAGTCCAGCCTCTAAACGGTGCCACTCTGTGCACAATACCTGCGGTTTTGAATCCTGAAGGTGAGACATCTGCCTAGAGCCGCAGATCGAGGTCACGAATAACTGGCTCACAGAGATGGCCTTCTGCAGTGTGACTGTGGTATCCGCCAACAGTAGCTTGTGAAGAAGGCCCTCATGGCCAATTCCAATGACAAAAATGTCCCGCAGCGCTTCGTTGAGGTGGGTACCGAACTCTCACAGTGCCGCCAGCCTCCTGAGGTCTGCGGCATATTTCGCGACTTCCTGGCCTTCGGTGGGTATAGAACCGGTGTCTGGCTGTGAGGATGCTCTCCTTGGGCTTGAGTTGCTCCTGGATCAAGGTTATGAACTCCTTGTATGACTTGGTCGTTGTCTTCGCTGGTACCAGCAAGTCCCTGATGAGGCTATAGACATTGGGCCCACAACTGGTTAGCAAGATAGCGCGGCGCTTATCAGCCAGTGCGTCTACTGCCAGGTCATTTGCTGTGAAGAAATGTTCTAGCCTCTCCACAAAGGCATCCCAATCGGCGAACTGTTGCAACGTACCAAGGATAGCCATTTCCGCGTGAAAATTTCGTCATCTCGTCACCAGTTGTTGTGTCCTTAGATGATTTAACAATGACTCCACGAGGCAGTGTGTTGTATTTGAACGTAGTGACCTTAGTCCTTTATTAGTTAACTCCAGAGTGCAGATCACACCTGGTGGCCTGCCTTTTATACTAGGCCAGGCACACCTGTACAGGTAACCTACAAACCTCCCACTGCTGTGTCCTCTGGTGGCACACCTTGTGATAGTACCAACAGTAGCCATGTAGGATACATGACAGTTACATTGATAGAGGAATAAGTATTGGCCAGGACACTAGGGATAACTCCCCCCCTCTGCTTCAAATTAGTGCCATGGGATCTTTTATATCCACCTGAGAGAGCAGATGGGGCCTCGGTTTAACATCTCATCTGAAAGGCAGCACCTCCAACAGTGCAGCGCTCCCTCAGCACTGCACTGGAGTGTCAGCCTAGATTTTTTTTAAACTCAACTCCTTGGAGTAGGGACTTGAACCCACCACTTTCCACCTCAGAGGTGAGAGTGCTACCCACTGAGCCACAACTGACACAGCTATTGCTTTAGTTAAAAAGCAACTTGAGGTTAATTCAGGACTGTACAAAAAAGGTTATAGCTGTTTATTAAAAAATACAACAGTGAATATTTACTCAAGTGGAATTTGATGTGATTAAAGTCAATTGTCAGTAAAGTGAAATTTAAGGACTGTGTGGTGAAGTGCCTTAACACACTCTCATTTTACTTTTGGGACCTGAAGTTGAAATCAAATCCAAATAGATAACATGAAAATCTCTTCTCACTTCTTATTATTCAGGGCATATGTGAACTTGCATCCCGGTTCCTGGTAGGCATAATAGTAGTACAGTAGTATAGTAAAGAAAGAAAGACTTGGATTTATATAGCGCCTTTTATGACCACCTTTACAGCCAATGAAGTACTTTTGGAGTGCAGTCACTGTTGTAATGTAGGAAATGTATATAAAATTGGGATAAGTCAGAACTAAATCAGTAGTTTTACTCAAAGACATTTCAAGACAGTGTATCAGTATAGGTGTAGCTTTGCATCCACAGTCATGAAATGTTTCTAATTTTAATTAGCATTTGCTGTTCTCTCTTCTCATAAATAGTTGGCTATTGCTGCCGGGGTAGCTGTTTAGGAGCTGAAGCTGTACACTAATGAGGGCTCAAGCCTTGGCAATCAGCAACCGACATCACAAAACACCTTTGAACGCATGTTAAGAAAGGCTGTAAAACGCACAGTCATTTTCATTGCTGAATTCAGTTGCAAGCAAGATGTGTTGCTTTTCTTGGTCGCTTATTCCCCGTATCTTTTAACCCTTGGCCTGTCCTGTATTGCATCTCTGGGGCTGAGTGGCCCATCTGCTCCCAGTTTGAAATGACTATTGTGGAGCCAGGAGAAGCAGCGAGCTGCAGTGGGGGGAAGGGGAGGGGCGTCCGTTTGGTGCCCACAGCGGGGCAATGAGACCCGGCCCTCAAAATGGATCAGGCATTCTGCCAGCAGCACTAGGCTGGGGGTGATGGGGGAGCGGGGGTCGGTCACCTTATAGTTCAAATCTACCCCTCTCCCACCGAGGTCTCAAGCACACAATCTAAGCTAACACTCGAGTGGGTCAAAATCCTGAAACTCCCTCCCTAACAGCACTGTGGGAGTACCTTCACCACACGGACTGCAGCGGTTCAAGAAGGCGGCTCACCACCATCTTCTCAATGGCAATTAGGGATGGGCCTTGCCAGCGACCCCCACATCCCAGGAACTAATAAAAAAACAGTCTCGTAGCACTGCATCGCAAGAGGCACTGCCCTTCAAGTGGGATGTTAAACCAAGGTCTGCCTTTTCGGATAATTCAAGCACGTGCTAAAGACTTTCAGCACTATTTCTTCCCAGGAGTTAGCTGTGGCTCAGTGGGCAGCATGCTCACCTCTGAGTCAGAAGGTTATGGGTTCAAGTCCCACTCCAGGATCTTGAGCATGTAAATCTCGACTGACACTCCAGTGCAGTGCTGAGGGAGTGTGGCACTGTCAGAGGTGCTGTCTTTCGGATGAGGCATTAAACCGAAGTCCTTTCTGCCCTGTCAGGTAGTTATAAAAGAATCCTACAGTGCTATTTCAAAGAAGAGTTATTTGGCCTATATTTTTCTGGATGAGCTCTGCAGGCTGCTCTCCTGATAGTACGGTACTTTCAATGATTCAATTAACGATTGCTGTGGAGAAAATGAAAGTTTTGAAGTTGTGGTTGGTTGGATTACTACCCCCTGAGAATATTTATCACTGAAACAGAATATCTGGTCATTATCACATATGCTGTGCACAAATTGGCTGCTGTGTTTCCCACATTACAACAGTGACTACACTTCAAAAAGTACTTCATGGCTGTAAAGTGCTTTGAGACATCTGGTGGTTGTGAAAGACACTATATAAATGAAAGTTTTTCTTTCTTTTCACTCATATGCATGAAGCCACAGCAATAGAGGTCAGCATTCGTGCCTTAAAATGTTATAGTATTTTTCTATTTACCTAACAAGCTAATATTGCCATGGGTGGAGGCCATTCGTTCCTAGCTGTCTAATGCCAACCATGCATACGTTTTTTCTGGGTCGATTCCACAGTCCCTTATTGCACTCCTACAGTAGCTGTATAAAATGGGCAGCCTTCCTAAACCCACACATATACAGTTTGGGTTAAATAGACATTACTTCATCGCTGCATCATTAAAGTCGGATTATGTTTTTATTAAACCAGATTTTCCTTCCCCGTTTCCACAAGAACCATTTGCTTCCATGCATCTCCCATCAGCCAAGACAATCCATAAATCTCCCCTAGTCTGAGCGTTGATTTTTTTCTGGAAGAATATTCCTCGAGCTTGATTTAATAGCCCTTTTTACAGGATGATAAATTCTGCCCAAAACTACTTACTTCTGGAATCTTCTCGGGGGGTAGCAATCCAACCAACCACAACTTCAAAACTTTCATTTTCTCCACAGCAATCGTTAATTGAATCATTGAAAGTACCGTACTATCAGGAGAGCAGCCTGCAGAGCTCATCCAGAAAAATATAGGCCAGATCCCGCTTACAAAACTTACTGGTAAAAAGTTGGAAAGTTTTATTTCCTACAAGATGCTCTGAAGGCCTTGTTGAGGCAGTGTAGGCCACAAGCTGGATTTAAAATCAAGTTTCCTTCAGTCTATTTTAATCCTGTTTTTATCCAGGTCGCAGCTATTTGCACCAGCAAAAAGCTCTGGTTGTCTCTGATAGGCTCACATGATCACAGGACCCAATTGTTGATTGGTCCCCTTGGAGAATAAGCCACACCCAGAACTTTCTCTGGAATGAGTAATTAGAACAGCCCAGCCCAAGTTCTGAGTGACTTTGCAAAGTGTAATAGCACATGTTCCTGACTCCTCCCAGCCCAAGTCCTGACTCCCCCCAGCTCATAAGAACATAAGAAATAGGAGCAGGAGTAGGCCATACAGCAACCTCGAGCCTGCTCTGCCATTTAATAAAATCATGGCTGATCCGATCAAGGACTCAGGTCCACTTCCCTGCCTGCTCCCCATAACCCCTTATTCCCTTATCGGTTAAGAAACTGTCTATCTCTGTCTTACATTTATTCAATGTCCCAGCTTCTATAGCTCTCTGGGGCACAAAATTCCACAGAGAGAAGAAATTCCTCCTCATCTCAGTTTTAAATGGGCGGCCCCTTACTCTAAGATTATGCCCCCTAGTTCTAGTCTCTCCTATCAGTGGAAACAGCCCAAGTTTATGCCCCCCAGCCCAAGTTCATGCCCCCACCCCAGCCCAAGTTCATGGCCACCCAGCCCAAGTTCATGGCCACCCAGCCCAAGTTCATTGCTTTTCGAAAGCCCTAGTAGCTGCCAATAGTCACTGACCCAAATGACATGGAAATAATGTGAAAAATGTAATATAATTTATTGACACAGCACTCATAAGATGAACAAGTGACATTGTATAAATTTTGCGGTTGGAAGCTAAGCAGCACAGCTCGCAGCTCGGTTAACGTGGATGGAACAGGACGTTACAGGCCCCACTTCTGGTTCCAGTTTCAGGTTCGAGGAGTCTGCGCATGCGCGGGAGGCGGTGTTGTGCATGCGCGTGAGGTGGTGTTGCGCATGCCTAGGCATCGGGGATGGAGTCCATAGCACGCAGGCTCAGAAGGAGGCTCAAAAAACTAATGTAAATAATCACTCTGTTTTATCCATGTGGACCATTCTTAGACGCTCGATGGTCAAAGATAACTCTTTGCAATGGTTTTACGACTGCAGAAAGTTGGTGCAAGGCACCATTTAATCTCATGTCATGTACCCGATCAAGAAGGTTTTATTCCTTGGCTCATCTCCATGGCGATCACCCAATCTTCACAATTATAACTGAATTGTACTTTTTGCCAGTAGTAATGTACATATTCTGTCATTTTTTAAACCAGATCTCAGGAGGGTGTACACTGATGCCCATGTCCTAACTCGCACCAGGTCCCACTCACCCATTACCCCTGTGCTCGCTGAACCACATTGGCTCCTGTTTGAGCAACACCTCGGATTTCAAAATTCTCATCCTTGTTTTCAAATCCCTCCATGGCCTCACCCTTCCCTAATACTGTAATCTCCTCCAGCCTCACAACTGCCCTGAGATGTCTGCGCTCCTCTAATTCTGCCCTCTTGAGCACCCCTGATTATAATCGCTCAACCATCGGTGGCCGTGCCTTCTGTTGCCTGGGCCCTAAGCTCTGGAACTCCCTGTCTAAACCTCTCCGCATCTCTACTTCTCTTTCCTCCTTCAAGACGCTCCTTAAAACCTATCTCTTCAACCAAGCTTTTGGTCACCTGCCCTAATTTCTCCTTTTTGGCTTGGTGTCAAATTCTTTGTCCTGTGAAGCGCCTTGAGACGTTAAAGTGCTATATAAATACAAGTTATCGGTGTAGTTGCACTATTAGAATTTTGCACCTCACTCGTATCATAAAATTAAGATTAGCTATGGAAAAGGACAGGGAGCAAGCTCGAGTAAAATACTTAATTGGAGGAAGGCAAATTTCAGTGGGATGAGAACAGATCTGGCCTGGTTAAATTGGAACCAAAGATTGGCAGGCAAAACTGTAGTGGAAGAATGGGCTGCCTTTAAAGAGGAACTTGTTCGGGTACAGTTGAGGTACATTCCCATTAGGGAGAAAGGTAGGGCAACTAAAGGCTGAGCTCCCTGGATGATGAAAGAGATAGAGTAAGGTGAAACAGAAAGCGAGTGCAAATGACATATGTCTGGGCGAGAATACATTTGAGAATCAGGCTAACTATAAAAAGTTCAGAAGCGAAGTGAAAAAGAAAATAAGAAGGGCAAAGAGAAGGTATGAGGATAGATTGACAGCTAACATAAAAGGGAATCCAGAAGTCTTCTATAGGCACATAAATAGTAAACAGGTTGTAAGAGGAGAAGTGGGGCCGATTAGGGATCAAAAAGGAGACCTCTTCATGGTGGAGGAGGATATGGCTGAGGTACTAAATGAGTACTTTGCATCTGTCTTCACCAAGGAAGAGGATGCTGGCATAGATATAGTAAAGGAGGAGGTAGAGGAGATGCTGGCTGGGATAAGAATTGATAAAGGTGAGATACTAGAAAGGCTGGCAGTACTTAAAGTAGATAACTCACCAGGACTGGATGGGATGCATCCTAGGATGCTGAGGGAAGTGAAGAAAGAAATCGCGGAGGTACTGGCCATAATCTTCCAATCCTCCTTAGAAACAGATTTGGTGCCAGGGGACCGGAGAATTGCAAATGTTACACCATTGTTCAAAGAAGGGTGTAAAGATAAACCCAGCACCTATAGGCCGGTCAGTTTAACCTCGGTAGTGGGGAAGCTTTTAGAAACAATAATCAGGGACAAAGTTAACAGTCACTTGGACAAGTGTGGATTAATTAAGGAATTTATTAAAGGCAAATCATGTTTAAGCAACTTAATCGAATTTTTTGATGAGGTAACAGAAAAGGTTGATGAGGGTAATGCGGTTGACGTGTACATGGGTTTCCAAAAGATGTTCGACAAAGTGCCACATAATAGGTTGGCCAGCAAAGTTGAAGCCTATGGAATAAAAAGGACAGTGGCAGCATGGATACGAAATTGGCCAAGTAACAGGAAACAGAAAATAGTGCTGAACGGTTGTTTTTTGGACTGGAGGAAGGTATACAGTGGTGTTCCCCAGGGATCGGTACTAGGCCCACTGCTTTTCTTGTATATAATAATGATTAATGGATGTGGATCTACAGGGCACGATTTCAAAATTTGCAGATGACACAAAACTTGCAAGTATAGTGAAGAGTGAGGAGGATAGTGATAGACTTCAAGAGGACATAGAGAGGCTGGTGGAATGGGTGGACACGTGGCAGATGAAATTTATTGCAGAAAAGTGTGAAGTGATACATTTTGGTAAAAAGAATGAGGAGAGGAAATATAAACTAAACGATAGAATTCTAAAAGGGGGTGCATGGAGAGAGAGACCTGAGAATATATGTGCACAAATCATTGAAGGTGGTGGGTTGAGAAAGCAGTCAAAAAAAACCTTACGGGATCCTGGGCTTCATGAATAGAGGTATAGAGTACAAGAGCATGGAAATTATGATGAACCTGTGTAAAACACTGGTTTGGCCTCAACTGGAATATTGTGTCCAATTCTGTGCACCGCACTTTAGGAAGGATGTGACGGCCTTAAAGAAGGTGCAGAAAAGATTTATGAGAATGATTCCAGGGATGAGGGTCTTCAGTTATGTGGAAAGACTGGTGAAGCTGGACTTGTTCTTCTTGGAGTAGAGATGATCGAGAGGAGATTTGATCAAGGTGTTCAAAATCATGAGGGGTCTGGACAGAATAGATAGAGAGAAACTGTTCCCATTGGTGGAATGGTCGAGAACTATAGAGGGCACAGATTTAAGGTGATTGGCAAAAGAACCAAAGGTGACAAGAAAAATGTTTTTACGCAGCGAGTGGTTAGGATCTGGAATGCACTGCCTGAAAGGATGACGGAGGCAGACTCAATCACGACTTTCAAAAGGGAGTTGGATAAGTACCTGAAAGAAAGATATTTGCAGGGCTATGGGGAACATAGAAACGTAGAAAATATGTCCAGGAGTAGGCCACTCGGCCCTTCGAGCCCGCATCACCATTCGATAAGATCATGGCTGATCATCCACCTCAGTACCCCTTTCCTGTTTTCTCTCCATACTCCTTGATCCCTTTAGCCGTAAGGGACATATCTAATTCCCTCTTCAATATATCCAATGAACTGGCATTAACAACTCTCTGCGGTAGGGAATTCCACAGGTTAACAACTCTCTGAGTGAAGAAGTTTCGCCTCATCTCAGTCCTAAATGGCTTACCCTTTATCCTTCGACTGTGTCCCCTGATTCTGGACTTCCCCAACATCGGGAACATTCTTCCTGCATCTAACCTGTCCAGTCCCGTCAGAATTTTATATATTTTGATGAGAATCCCTCTCATCGTTCTAAACTCCAGTGAATAAAGGCCCAGTCGATTCAGTCTCTCCTCATATGTCAATCCAGCCATCCCGGGAATCAGTCTGGTGAACCTTCGCTGCACTCCCTCAATAGCAAGAATGTCCTTCCTCAGATTAGGGGACCAAAACTGAACACAATATTCCAGGTGAGGCCTCACCAAGGCCCTGTATAACTGCAGTAAGATCTCCCTGCTCCTATACTCAAATCCCCTAGCTATGAAGGCCAACATACCATTTGCCTTCTTCTTCACCTGCTGTACCTGCATGCCAACTTTCAATGACTGATGTATTATGACACCCAGGTCTAGTTGCACCTCCCTTTTTCCTAATCTGCCGCCATTCAGATAATATTCTACCTTCGTGTTTTCGCCCCCAAAGTGGATAACCTCACATTTATCCACATTATGCTGCATCTGCCATGCATTTGCCCACTCACCTAACCTGTCCAAGTCACTCTGCAGCCACTTAGCATCCTCCTCAAAGCTCACACCGCCACCCAGTTTAGTGTCATCTGCAAACTTGGAGATATTACACTCAATTCCTTCATCCAAATCATTAATGTATATTGTAAATAGCTGGGGTCCCAGCACTGAGCCCTGTGACACCCCATTAGTCACTGCCTGCCATTCTGAAAAGGACCCGTTTTCCCGACTCTCTGCTTCCTGTCTGCCAACCAGTTCTCTATCCACGTCAGTACATTACCCCCAATACCATGTGCTTTAATTTTGCACACCAATCTCTTGTGTGGGACCTTGTCAAAAGCCTTTTGAAAGTCCAAATACACCACATCCACTGGTTCTCCCTTGTCCATTCGACTAGTTACATCCTCAAAAAATTCCAGAAGATTTGTCAAGCATGATTTCCCTTTCATAAACCCATGCTGACTTCGACCGATCCTGTCATTGCTTTCCACATGCGCTGTTATTTCATCTTTAATATAATTGATTCCAGCATGTTCCCCACTACTGATGTCAGGCTAACCGGTCTATAATTACCCGTTTTCTCTCTCCCTCCTTCTTTAAAAAGTGGTGTTATATTAGCTACCCTCCAGTCCATAGGAACTGATCCAGAGTCGAAAGACTGTTGGCAAATGATCACCAATGCATCCACTATTTCTAGGGCCACTTCCCTAAGTACTCTGGAATGCAGACTATCAGGCCCCGGAGATTTATCGGCCTTCAATCCCATCAATTTCCCTAACACAATATCCCGCCTAATAAGGATATCCTTCAGTTCCTCCTTCTCACTAGACCCTCGGTCCCCTAGTACTTCCGGAAGGTTATTTGTGTCTTCCTTCGTGAAGACAGAACCAAAGTATTTGTTCAACTGGTCTGCCATTTCTTTGTTCCCCATTATAAATTCACCTGAATCTGACTGCAAGGGACCTACGTTTGTCTTCACTAATTTTTTTCTCTTCATATATCTATGGAAGCTTTTGCAGTCAGTTTTTATGTTCTCGGCAAGCTTCCTCTCGTACTCTATTTTCCCCCTCCTAATTAAACCCTATGTCCTCCTCTGCTGAATTCTAAATTTCTCCCAGTCCTCAGGTTTGCTGCTTTTTCTGGCCAATTTATATGCCTCTTCCTTGGGTTTAACACTATCCTTAATTTCCCTTGTTAGCCACGGTTGAGCCACCTTCCCTGTTTATTTTTACTCCAGACAGGGATGTACAATTGTTGAAGTTCATCCATATGATCTTTAAATGTTTTCCATTGCCTATCCACCATCAACCCTTTAAGTATCATTTGCCAGTCTATTCTAGCCAATTCACGCCTCATACCATCGAAGTTACCTTTCCTTAATTTCAGGACGCTCGACTCTGAATTAACTTTGTCACTCTCCATCTTAATAAAGAATTCTACCATATTATGGTCACTCTTCCCCAAGGGGCCTCGCACAACAAGATTGTTAATTAGTCCTTTATCATTACACATCACTCAGTCTAGGATGGCCAGCCCTCTAGTTGGTTCCTCGACATATTGGTCCAGAAAACCATCCCTAATACACTCCAGGAAATCCTCCTCCACCGTATTGCTACCAGTTTGGTTAGCCCAATCTATATGTAGACTAAAGTTGCCCATGATAACTGCTGTACCTTTATTGCACGCATCCCTAATTTCTTGTTTGATGCTGTCCCCAACCTCACTACTACTGTTTGGTGGTCTGTACACAACTCCCACTCGCGTTTTCTTTCCTTTGTTATTCTGCAGCTCCACCCATACAGATTCCACATCATCCAAGCTAATGTCCTTCCTTACTGTTGCGTTAATTTCCTCTTTAACCAGCAATGCAACCCCACCTCCTTTTCCTTTCTGTCTATCCTTCCTCAATGTTGAATACCCCTGGATGTTGAGTTCCCAACCTTGGTCACCCTGGAGCCATAGCTCCGTGATGCCAATTATATCATATTCATTAATTGCTGCCTGTGCAGTTAATTCGTCCACCTTATTATGAATACTCCTCGCAAATTGAGGCAATGAGCCTTCAGGCTTGTCTTTTTAACCTACTTTGCCATTTTAAAATTTTGCTACAATGTAGCCCTTTTTGATTTTTGCCTTGGGTTTCTCTGCCCTCCACTTTTACTTTTCTTCTTTCTATCTTTTGCTTTTGCCCCCATTCTACTTCTCTCTGACTCCCTGTATAGGTTCCCATCCCCCCTGCCATGTTTGTTTAACCCTTCCCCAACAGCACTGGCAAACACTCCCCTTGGGACATTGGTTCCGGTCCTGCTCAGGTGCAGACCATCCGGTTTGTACTGGTCCCACCTCCCCCAGAACCGGTTCCAATGTCCCAGGAATTTGAATCCCTCCCTTCTACACCACTCCTCAAGCCACGTATTCATCTGAGCTATCCTATTCTGACTAGCACGTGGCACTGGTAGCAATCCTGAGATTACTACCTTTGAGGTCCTACTTTTTAATTGAACTCCTAGCTCCCTAAATTCTGCTTGTAGGACCTCATCCCGTTTTTTACCTATATCGTTGGTACCTATATGCACCACAATAACTGGCTGTTCACCCTCCCCCTTCAAAATGTCCTGCAACTGCTCCGAGACATCCTTGACCCTTGCACCAGGGAGGCAACATACCATCCTTGAGTCTCGATTGTGGCCGCAGAAACATCTATGTATTCCCCTTACAATAGAATCCCCTTACAACAGATTCCCCTTACAATAGAACGGGTGGGATAATGGAATAGTGGGACTAGCCGAGGTGCTCTTGCAGAGAGCCGGCATGGGTTTGACGGGCCAAATGGCCTCCTTCTATGCTGTAACAATTCCATGATTCTATGATTCACTATTAGCTAATGGAATTGTTACTCTCAATTTAAAGTTTTGCTACATATACAGTGCACTAAAAACACAAAGATGATTTTCTTAACTATTTTGGTTGGGGGTGTGACAGGAAATAGAAAGACCGATTACTTTTACATGGGTGACCTTCCATTCCCTAAGATTAAATAGTTAGCCCTTTCTCTTCAGGCCCCAAATTGCTGCCCACCGATGGACCAGAATGGTGCTGTGAAACGGCCCTCACCAGTCACCAGAATTTGGGAGCCTTTGGCCTCGAAATTCCAACATACTGTGACCATTTTACAGCTGTGAAACGGGCACTTAAGGACTAAAATGGCAAGCTGTGTGCGCTTCTTCCATCCGCCATTCTGGATCGGGCTGCTCTATAGGTGTCCAGGGCAAGTATGAAAGTGGCGTTTGGCCCATTGTCTATTGTGAGGCCTAATGCCTGTTTCTGGCCCCTTTGTAAAATATGATTGCGACTGACTGCACAAAGCGCCGTCTCTTCAGGCGCTCAGCAGCCAAACCGGTGGTCTTCAAAGTGCCACCCAAAAGGTAAGCTTCACGTTTTTCACTTGCCTTATTGTGGAGCAAGGAGAAGCAGAAGGCTCCTTCTGGCTCCACATTAAAACCATGAGCCTCTGCTGCCCATCAATTGCACCCCCACCCCTCACTCCCCCCCCCTCCCCCCTCCCCCCCCCCACCTTCCTTGCCCATTACAGAGATGTGGTTGCAAGGTGACCAAGGTTGGGGACTAAATATTCTAAGTTACTTCTCATTTCGAGAAGACAGGCAGAATGGAAAAGGAGGGGGTGTAGCCCCAATAATAAAGGATGACATAAGGACAGTGATGAGAACAAGGTCCCTCTGAATGCTAACATTTCCCAGTCTCTCACCATTTAAAAATATTCAGCTTTTCTATTTTTCCTACCAAAGTGGATAACTTAACAATTTCCCCACATTATGTTCCACCTGCCACGTTCTTGTCCACTCAGCTAACCTATCTATATATACCCCTTTGCAGCCTCTTTGTGTCCTCCTCGCAACTTACTGTCCCACCTAGATTTGTATCGTCAGCAAACTTGGATGCATTACATTTATAAAGAAATAGTCCATGTTTGATTAAAGGAACATTCTCCATGCAGAATATCCATCATTCAGAGGGTTAACGTGAAGTTCTTTGCCTAAATATAATAAAGTGCTGGATGACTGTTTTTCTGTGCACTGCACACAGCTGTTTCCTTTATCTCCAGCAACCAGTGAATTTTCCATTCAGTAATTATCGGGTAGATAAATTCGGCTAAAAACTGGCGACACATTCCGTTAGATTACACCAAGCATGCTACAACATTCCTCTGAGATTGTGATATTTACACTGGGGAGAAAGATGAAATCCAATACGATTATTTTGAGTGTAATGAATTCAGGGACAGAACTTTGCAAGATCAGTTTGAATTTCTGCCATTCAGGCTGTGGCTGAATCTGTATCGACTTCACAAGCAAAATCCTCCATGTGGATTTGAGCAGCGCCTATGAAGCAGCTCAAGAAATGCAATAGAAAGCTCTCAGTAATCTCTAACCCCTGCCCCATGAAATAGCTATGTGCTTATCACTTGTTTTCAGACACCTATAGCCTATTGCCATTATTAGTGGATGTACATTTAACATGCTCCTCACCTTTATTAGCCCTTTGTTTTCCCACTATTTTTGGTATGCTTTTTGTGTCTTATACTGTGAAAACAGATACAAAATATTTGTTTAAATTTTTTGCCATTTCCTTATTCCCCATTATAATTTCACCTTTCTCAGACTTTAAGGGACCTGTTAGGCAGGCAGTGACTAGTGGAGTGCCGCAGGGCTCAGTGTCCCAGCTCTTTACAATATATATAAATGATTTGGATGATGGAATTGAATGTAATATCTCCAAGTTTGCAGATGACACTAAACTGGGTGGCGGTGTGAGCTGTGAGGAGGACGCTAAGAGGCTGCAGGGTGATTTGGACTTGTTAGGCGAGTGGGCAAATACATGGCAGATGCAGTATAATGTGGATAAATGTGAGGTTATCCACTTTGAGAGCTAAAACACGAAGGCAGAATATTATCTGATTGGCGGCAGAATAGGAAAAGGGGAGGTGCAGCGAGACCTGGGAGTCATGATTCATCAGTCATTGAAAGTTGGCATGCAGGTACAGCAGGTGGTGAAGAAGGCAAATGGTATGTTGGCTTTCATAGCAAGGGGATTTGAGTATAGGAGCAGGGAAGTCTTACTGCAGTTGTACAGGGCCTTGGTGAGGCCCCACCTGGAATATTGTGTTCAGTTTTGGTCTCCTAATCTCGGGAAGGATGTTCTTGCTATTGAGGGAGTGCAGCGGAGGTTCAACAGACTGATTCCCGGAATGGCAGGACTGACATATGAGGAGAGACTGGGTCGACTGGGCCTGTATTCACTGGAGTTTAGAAGGATGAGAGGGGATCTCATAGAAACATATAAAATTCTGACGGGACTGGACAGGTTAGATGCAGGAAGAATGTTCCCGATGTTGGGGAAGTCCAGAACCAGGGGTCACAGTCTAAGGATAAGGGGTAAGTCATTTAGGACTGAGATGAGGAGAAACTTCTTCACTTAGAGAGTTGTTAACCTGTGGAATTCCCTACCGCAGAGAGTTGTTGATGCCAGTTCGTTAGATATATTCAAGAGGGAGTTAGATATGGCCCTTGCGGCTAAAGTGATCAAGGGGTATGGAGAGAAAGCAGGAACGAGGTACTGAAGGAATGATCAGCCATGATCTTATTGAATGGTGGTGCAGGCTCGAAGGGCCGGATGGCCTACTCCTGCACCTATTTTCTATGTTTCTATGTTTCTATGTATATGTAAATATGATTAAAGTGTAAGACTTGCCACCAGGGGGCACACCTGTGGGAGACCCAAGGGTTACCTGCACACCCTGGGCAAGCAGGTATAAAAGACAGACTACCATGCTGCATCCTCACTCTGGAGTTGCAATAAAGAGACCAAGGTCACAACAGTTTGAGCCTAAGATGTGCAGTCTTGTGGAGTTATTCTAAACGTAACAATTGGCGGCGAGTAACCAATCACTAACTTTCACGCAGTTATGGCTGCCATTGGTATGCTTGAGAGATTTGTTGAGGCTGATGATTGGGAAGCCTTCGTTGTGCGCCTTAACCAGTACTTCGTGGCCAACGAGCTGGAAAAGGAAGAAACCGCGATCAAGCGCAGGGCGATTCTCCTCCGTTTGCGGGTCCACGATATATGGCCTCATGAAAAATCTGCTAGCGCTGATGAAACCAACGGAGAAGACATATGAAGAACTATGCATGCTGGTTCGGGAATACCTCAAGTCGTAGGAGAGCATCTTGATGGCCAGGTATCGCTTTTATACGCACCACCGCTCCGAGGGCCAGGACGTGGCGAGCTATGTCGAGGACCTAAGACGCCTTGTGGGACTGTGCGTATTTGCTGGATTTTTGGGGGAAGTGTTGCGGGACTTTTTCGTGCTTGGAATCGGCCACGAGGTCATTCTTCGCAAACTGCTGTCTGCTGAATCCTTAGATCTGAGCAAGGCCATCACGATAGCCCAGGTTTTTATGTCCACGATCGATAACACCAAATAGATATCATTGTTTGGTACGGTGCATAAAATAAAGCCTTCAGCAGGCAGAACTGCACATGGCAGGGCCTACACATCCGCAGAGGCCAAACCTAGGATGATTCAGAACCCACCGTGGGGCGTGAATGCGAATCCATTAGCACCATGTTGGTGCTGCGGGGGTAATCATCGAGCCCATCAATGTCGATTCAAGCACTACGTGTGCAAGGGCTGTGGAACAATGGGGCACCTCCAGCGAATGTGCAGACGTGCTGCGACTCACCACGTGGCAGAGTCGGCAGAAGATGACTGTTCCGGCGCAGATCACGCTGAACGAGTAAGAGAGGCAACTCAACCCAAGGCTGAAGAGGAACTGTATGAGGTACACACCTTCACCACCAAACTCCCTCTGATAATATTAAGTCAAATTAAACGGCATTCCAGTTTCCATGGAATTGGAGATGGAGGCGAATCAGTCAATTATGAGCCAGAAGGCTTTTGAGAAGCAGTGGGGCAACAAAGCACAAAGGCCAAAACTAAGCCCGATCCACACGAAGCTGCACACTTACATCAAAGAGCTCATACCAGTCATTGACAGTGTGGCAGTGAAGGTATCGTACGATGGAGCTGTGCATGATTTACCACTATAGAGTGTACCAGGCGATGGTCCAACGCTGTTCGGCAGAAGTTGGCTAGGAAAGATCCGATGGAACTGGGACAACATCAAAGCACTGTCTTCGGAGGATGACGTCTTGGGCGCCCAAGTGCTAAACAAATTCCCGTCATTATTCGAGCCAGGCATCGGTAACTTCACAGGGGCCAAAGTGCAGATCCATCTAATCCCTGATGCATGACCCGTTCATCACAAGGCCCGAGTGGTTCCATATATGATGCGAGAGAAAGTCAAGATCGAGCAGGACAAACTTCAACGAGAGGGGATCATATCGCCAATCGAGTTCAATGAGTGGGTCAGTCCAATTGTGCCAGTGTTGAAGAACAACGGGATGATCAGAATCTGCAGGGACTACAAGGTAACGATCAACCGAGTCTCGTTACAGGATCAGTACCCACTAACCAAAGCAGATGACCTGTTTGCAACACTAGCAGGGGGGAAGTCATTCACCAAGCTGGATCTAACCTCTGCTTACATGACACAGGAGCTGGCTGAACCTTCGAAAAAACTGATGTGCATCAACACGCACAAAAGACTGTTCATATACCACAGGTGCCCCTTTGGGATTCGCTCGGCGGCTGCCATCTTCCAGAGGAACATGGAGAGTCTGCTGAAATCGGTTCCGCGCACCATGGTGTTCCAAGACAACATCTTGATCACTGGCCGCAACACCACCGAACACTTGCACAACCTGGAAGAGGTTCTCAAGCGACTGGACAGAGTGGTACTCAGGCTGAAACACTCCGTGTGTTTTCCTGGCACCAGAGGTCGAATTTCTGGGGAGAAAGATTGCAGCGGACAGCATCAGACCCACGGACTCCAAGACGGAGGCCATCAAGAATGCACCCAGACCACAGAATGTGATGGAGCTGCGTTCATTCCTGGGACTCCTCAACTATTTTGATAACTTTCTACCGGGGTTGAGCACTTCGCTGGAACCATTGCATTTATTGCTACGCAAGGGTGACGACTGGATTTGGGGTAAACCTGTTATGTTCCAATAAGTTACTTGTATTGTATGACCCGTGTAAATGTTTAGTACTAGCTTGTGATGCATCTTCATATGGGTTCGGTTGTGTGTTACAGCAAGCCAATGTGTCAGGCAAACTGCAACCGGTTGCATATGCATCTAGAAGCTTATCTAAGGCTGAAAGAGCCTACAGTATGGTTGAGAAAGAAGCATTAGCATGCATATACGGGGTTAAGAAAATGCACCAATACCTATTTGGGCTCCGGTTCAAGCTTGAAACCGACCACAAGCTGCTCATTTTATTGTTCTCAGAAAGCAAAGGTATTAACACCAATGCTTCATCTCGCATCCAAAGATGAGCACTAACGTTATCTGCGTATGATTATGTAATCCGCCACAGACCAGGCACTGAGAACCGTGCGGATGCCCTCAATCGGCTACCATTGCCCACCACCGGGGTGGAAATGGCGCAACCCGCAGACTTGCTTCGTGTAATGGATGCTTTTGAGAGCGAGGGGTCACCCGTCACGGCTCGCCAAATCAGGACCTGAATTAGCCAGGACCCGGTGCTATCACTAGTAAAAAGCTGTGTCTTCAATGGGAGCTGGTCGGCAGTTCCAAGGGAAATGCAAGACGAAATTTAGCCATTCCACCGACGCAAGGATGAAATGTCCATCCATTCGGACTGTCTCCTGTGGGGGAATCGTGTAATTTTGCCAAAAAAAGGCAGGGAAACGTTTATATGCGACCTTCACAATACCCACTCATGCATGGTCATGATGAAGTCTATCGCCAGGTTGCACGTTTGGTGGCCCGGCATTGACTCGGAATTGGAGTCATGCGTACACCAATGTAGCACTTGCTCACAGTTGAGCAATGCACCAAGGGAGGCCCCACTGAGTCTGTGGTCATGGCCCTCCAAACCGTGGTCCAGGATCCACGTAGATTTCGTGGCCCCTTTCAAGGAAAGATGTTCCTAATAGCAATGGACGCTTACTCTAAATGGATTGAATGTATAATAATGTCAAAACCAGTTAATGTCCAAGCAGAGCTTGAAACGCATGTCGGATGGTTCCCTGCAGACCCGGTTATCTCGGATTCTGCTCAGCTACCGCACGCGACCCCACTCGCTTACCGGGGTTCCCCTACAGAATTGCTAATGAAGAGAGCACGCAATACCAGGCTCTCCTTAGTCCACCCAGATCGCAATGATCATGTAGAAACCCGGCGTCACCGGCATAACAAGTACCACGATCGCGCGGCTGTATCATGTGACATTGAGGTTAATGACCCTGTGTTTGTTCTTAATTAAGGTTATGGTCCCAAATGGGTTGCTGGCACTATGTTAGCCAAGGCGGGGAATAGAGTGTTTGTTGTCAAACTTTTGAATGGACTAACGTGCAGAAAGCACTTGGATCCGACCAAACTGCGGTTCACTGACAACCAAGAACAGTTTGAAGAAGACAGTACCATCATTGATCCACCCACACACACCCAACCAGCAATCGACCTCACGGTCAACCACGAGGATGAACCCACCATGCCCGATAGTCCGATCAGACCAGCCACACCGCAGTGCAGCAATAATCTGACCGACTCACCCATGCCAGGACTTCAACTCAGGCGATCAACCCGGGAACGCAGAGCCCCGGATCGCCTCAACTTGTAAATAACCCGTACATAAGACTTTGGGGGGGGGGGGGAATGATGTTATGTATGTAAACACTACCAAAGTGTAAGATTTGCCACTGGGGGCACACCTGTGGGAGACCCAAAGGTCACCTGCACACCCTGGGCAAGCAGGTATAAAAGGCAGTCCACCATGCTGCCTCCTCCCTCTGGAGTTACAATAAAGAGACCAAGGTCACAACAGTTTGAGCCTAAGATATACAGTCTTGTGGAGTTATTCTAAATGTAACAGGACCAACACTTACTTATGCTACTCTCTTCCTTTTTAAAAGTGAACATGCAGGTACAGGAAGCAATTAGGAAGGCAAATGGTATGATAGCCTTTATTGCAAGGGGGTTGGAGTCTAAGCATAAGGAAGTTTTGCTGCAATTATATAGAGCTTTGAAGAGACCACACCTGGAGTACCGTGCACAGTTTTGGGGCCCGAAATTCATCATCTCCGAAGGGTACCGCGGAGTTTGGGCGGGCGATCGAAAAAATGGATGGGCCGCCGCGGTCGAGTACTTTTCCCTCCCTGAGCCATATTCAGCTCGAGGGGGGGGGGGGCGGGATTTGAGCGGTGTTCACTTTCGCCGGAAATGGCGCAGTGAAGCCGCAGTAAAGGAAGGTTTCCAGCGGTGAGCTCTGCAGCGTTCGGGCCGCTGGAAAGGGACTACCACAGCGAAATTTACCGAGGCGAAAGGAAGGACTTTCCCCGGCAGTGCCCCGCAAGGTTTTCGATGCGGTGCTCGAACGCGACACCGCTGGGGCCCTTCGGTAGGTAAATAGTTTTATTACTTACTCGTGTTTTTATTTCATTTTCCAGCATCCGCAGTATTTATCTTTTCACATAGTTTTATTAATTGTTTTGGCTCCATTAAACCTGCTGAGTGCTGCTCAGAGGTTTGCACATACCCCTGTACTTCTGTACAACGTTCGGGTCTGACTCTTTAGTGGAGGCCTGTGGGCCGCAGAGAACTGCTGGGCAGGGTTCGCCCTGAGGATGGGAGGAGTGTTGGGAGGGCGACAGCTGGTACACCTGGTCAGAAGCAGGGCGGCACGTAGGAGAGGGCGTCGCCGTCAACAACGTGCAGACAGGCAGCGGGCAAGGGAGGCAGCAGCCATGATTGGTTCATTCTGTGCCAGATCAGTGTGCCCGCCGTCTTCACCGGCCCCAATCAGGATTGTGGTTAGTTGCTTGGGGACAAGGGATATCCCCTGTCCACTTGGCTGCTCACTCCACTGCGGAACACCAGGTCAGCGCCAGAGCATGCATACAATGACGCTCATTGTGCCATCAGGTGCATCATCGAGCAGTGCATAGGCATCCTTAAGCAGAGGTTCCGGTGCCTGGACCGCTCTGGTGGCACCTTGCAGTACTCTCCTCTATGGGTCTTCATAGTCATCATGATCAGCTGCATGCTGCACAAGCTGGCCATCATGAGGGGACAGCCGCTGGAGGCCGAGCCAGCAGTACCACCCGAGGAGGAGGAGGAGGTGCAGGAGGCGGAGGAGGATCCCCGTTGCCCCAGGAATAGGAGGCGTCGACCCATCGCCACCCTGGGAGAGCCGGGTGCAGACTGGCCAGCACCCATCCTGGGAGGTTGCGTCCTCACATATATGGAGGTGCCTGACACCTCCCCTGCAATCTCCCCCCATGCATTATGTACTGGTGGTCTGCCAGGTCTCCCCACGTCAGGAAACAGTATTCTTCTTCTGTCCACCACACCGTCCATCAGTGTCTCCAGCTCCATATCAGTGAACCTGTTGGCTCTCCTTGCACCTCTGACACCAGCCATCCTTCCAACCTTCTTCCCCCTCAGGGTCTTGCTGCAAACCCAGGCCTTTAAAAAGGCCAGGGATCAGCTGGCTCATTAGAAACCCTTACCTGCATGCTGAATTTCTCAATGGCGATAACGCTCAAAACACTGAAAAATCCACTTTGGAAGGGTCCATTAGCGCTGGAATCCATTGGTTCACTTTTGGAGCTGAATACAGGGTGGCCCAGCCCCAAAAACTTTTGGCCCTAATGGCCACAAAAAGTTGGGGGGAGCACTAGCTTTCCAGTGGTACTGAATTTCGGGCCCTTGGTCTCCCCAGCTACTCCTGCTCCTATTTGTTATGTTCGTATGTACCTGTACTTAAATGTGAGATCATGCAATCACAAGTATCTTTCTGTGAATATCATACTGGACTTTCTCTCAGTTTCCTACATAATGGCCAACATAACAAGTGTCACTGCAGATCCACTGCACTGTAGATCTTTCCTCCTTCAAGACACTCCTTAAAACATACCTCTTTTATCAAGCTTTTGGTCACCTGTGCTAATTTCTATTTATGCATCTTGGTGTCAAATTTTTTATCTAATAATGCTCCTGTGAAGCGCCTTGGGATGTTTCACTACGTTAAAGGTGCTATATAAATGCGTTATTGTTGTTATTATCTACGATTAACTCAAATAATTCAATAAGATTTGTTAAACATGAACTTTCTTTTAGAAATCCATTCTGAGTATTTTATTTATTATATTCACCTTCTCTAGATCTTTTTTTAACCTGATCTTTTCGCAAAGATGCTTGTGTATTTTCTACCAATGAGATTAAGCCAACTGGTCTATAGTTCCCTGGGTTAGTTCTATCTCCAGTTTTGAAGATGGGAATTACATTCGCTGTTCACCAGTTCTTTGACAGTATTCCTTTTTCTATTGAATTGTTTTAATCTACCTAGGCTATCGCTTCCCTAGTTTCCTTGAGTGTCTGCGCGAGCAATCTATCTGGACTCCATGCGTTGTCCTTCTGAAGTGTGGCCAGCTGGTCAAGTAGCTCCTTTCGTTGTACCTTGACTTTTATTGCCTATCTCGACTTCTTCCACTGTTGTTATTTCCTCTTTGTTAGCCTCTTCAGTGGAAACGGAGGCAAAGTATCTGATCAGTATCCCTGCCATTATCCCTGCCATTTCAGTAACATCTCCTGTGACTTTATCTTGCTCATCCCTAAAGGTGCTTATCCCTAGCTCAATTCTCCTTTTGTTTCCGATGTGCCAACAGAACACTATTTTATTAATTTTCTTTGGTATTTTCATTTCATATTTCTTTGCCATCCTAACTGTCTTTTTAAACTCGTTTCTAAGCTCACTATATTCACTCTTGTCATCCTCTCCTTTATTGTTTGTGTACTTTGTGCATGATTTTCTCAAAATTCAATTTTATCCTCACCTTTTTAATAACTTCTTGGCATTTCATTCTTGGCTATTTTTTAGTGGAATTTATTTCTCCTGAACTCTATTGATCTCCCATTTAAATATTGCCCACTGCTGTTCAACTTTTTTGTCTATCAATATTTTTTTCAGTTTACCTTCCTCACTCCATCCTTATTAGTTGCTGCTTTTCCAATCTTTGTACTATCTCTCCCAATTATCTTAAATATAAGCAGGCTTGCAGAATGGGCAGATACATGGCTAATATAGCGGGGAGATGGTTCATTTTGGTAGGAGCATCATAGAAAAATGTAGAAAATTTACAACACAGAAGGGGGCCATTCTGCCCATCGTATTCGTGCCGGCCTAATCCCACCTCCCAGCTCTTGGTCCATGGCCCTGCAGGTTACGGCACTTCAAGGTGCACATCCAAGTACTTTTTAAATGCAGTGAGGGTTTCTGCCTCTACCACCGTTTCAGGCAGTGAGTTTCAGACCACCACCACCCTCTGGGTGAAAAAGTTCTCCTCAACTCCCCTCTAATTTTATACACCTCATATAGGACCAAGATGAGGAGAAACTTTTTCACCCAGGGAATTGTGAACCTATGAAATTCTCTACCACAGAAAGTTGTTGAGTCCAGTTCGTTGGATATATTCAAAAGGGAGTTAGATGTGACCCTTACAGCTAAAGGCATCAGGGAGTATGGAGAGAAGGCAGGAGTGGGGTACTGAAATTGCATGATCAGCCATGATCATATTGAATGGTGGTGCAGACTCGAAGGGCTGAATGGCCTGCTCCTGCATCTATTTTCTATGTTTCTGTGTTTCTAATCCTTCTACCAACTACTTTAAATCTATGCCCCCTGGTTATTGGCTCCTCTGCTAAGGGAAATAGGTCCTTCCTATCCACTCTATCTAAGCCTCTCATAATTTTATACACTTCAATTAAATCTTCCCTCAGCCTCCTCTGTTCCAAAGAAAACAACACCAGCCTATCCAATCTTTCCTCATAGCTAAAATTCTCCAGTCCAGGCAACATCCTCGTAAATCTCCTCTGTACCCTCTCCAGTGCAATTACATCTTTCCTGTAATGTGGTGACCAGAACTGCACACAGTACTCTAGCTGTGGGTTAACTAATGCTGTATACAGTTCTAGCATAACCTCCTTGCATTTATATTCTATGTCTCGGCTAATAAAGGTAAGTATTCCGTATGCCTTTTTAACTACCTTATCCAACTGTCCTGCTATCTTTAAAGATCTGTGGACATACACTCCAAGGTCCCTCTGTTCCTCCACACCTCTCGGTATGCTCCCATTTCTTGTGTGGTGAGCATCGAAGCAATGACCACACTCGACCAGCTCCGTTGGGCGGGCCACATCATCCGTATGCCCGACACAAGACTCCCAAAGCAAGCGCTCTACTTGGAACTTCAACACAGCAAGCGAGCCCCAGGTGGGCAGGGGAAACGTTTCAAGGACACCCTCAAAGCCTCCTTGATAAGGTGCAACATCCCCACCGGCACCTGGGAATCCCTGGCCCAAGACCGCCCTAAGTGGAGGAAGAGCATCCGGAAGGGCGCTGAACACCTCGAGTCTTGTTGCCGAGAGCGTGTAGAAATAAGGAGGCCACTTACTCCTTGGAAGCTAAGAAACTAAATTTGGTAGAGTGTTCTGCTAAACCTTCATAAACCACTGGTTAGACCTTAATTGGAGTATTGTGGCCAATTCTGGGCACCACTCTCTAGGAAGGATGTCAAGTCCTTAGAGAGAGTGCAGAGGAGATTTACTAGAATGGTACCAGGGATGAACGACTTTGGTTACATGGAGCGACTAGAGAAACTAGGGTTGTTCTCCTTGGAGCAGAGAAGGGTAAGGGGAGATTTGATAGAGTGTTCAAAATCATGAAGGGTTTTGATAGAGTAAATAAGGAGAAAGTGTTTACAGTGGCAGAAGGGTCAGTAACCAGAGGGCACAGAATAAAGGTAATTGGCAAAAGAACCAGAGGCGACATGAGGAAATAAGGTGCAACATCCCCACCGGCACCTGGGAATCCCTGGCCCAAGACCGCCCTAAATGGAGGAAGAGCATCCGGAAGGGCGCTGAGCACCTCGAGTCTTGTTGCCGAGAGCGTGTAGAAATAAGGAGGTCACTTACTCCTTGGAAGCTAAGAAACTAAATTTGTTAGGATCTGGAATGCACTGCCTTAAAGGGTGGTGGAAGCAGATGCAATAAATAGAATTGGATAAATACTTGAAGGGGGGGAAAATTTACAGGGCTATGGGGAAAGAGCGGGGAATGGAACTAATTGCATCGCTCTACCAAAGAGCCAGCACAGGCATGATGGGTCGAAAGGCCTCCTTCTGTGCTGTATCATTCAATGATTCTATTGATATAACGGATCAAATAAAGAATTCAGTGGAATTTTTATGACACAGAGAGTGATGAGAATATGGCACATGACGTGTTTGAAGGAGAGAGCATTGGTACATTTAAGGGTAGGTTTGACCACACGTGAGTGAGAAGAGAATAGAGGCAGGTGTATTAGAGTGGGAGGAGACTTGTGTGGTCTATAAAATCCAGCAAAGACCAATTGGGGTGAATGGCCTGTTCCTGTGCTATAGATTTGTTATGTATAAAGGTACAAACTGAGCATTGTTTAACTGAACAAGGTACACCCTTGGCTCTGCTTTATTACAGCCCAAAGTGTTAATGGAATTGAGGTACAGGTCAGTCATTATCGAATTGAACGACGGAACAGGCTCGAGCGGCTGAATGGCCTCCTTCTGTTCCAATGTTTCCATGTAACAAAACACTTCAAGGGAGAATAGTTTCCTGCTGATTGAATATAATGCTGACCCAAATTGAAAAGAAAGAATGCATTTCTTATGCAAATGTGCACAATGATTATTTGATCTATGCAGTTAGCTAAGATGGCATTCTAGATGCTGACAATTTAATGTTGTCTTTCATCTGTCTCCAATTATGCCTGATTAAATACAGCTGTTTAAAATGATGGGCTCTACACTTTGCATCCAACGTGTGCCTTACACCCCAGTATCCGACTGACACTTGACAAATGCGTGCTGCTCAGTGGCCTCCAACAAGGACACCATCTGGTGGCTACAAACAGCATGTACATACATGACAAGATTCGATGTAATTCTATGGACCTGGCTGACACCGGTCAGGCGACATATATTGTTGACCTTCCGTTGTTCTGAGTCACAGCCTAGATAAGGAAACAAAATGGCTTGCTCTTCTGTCATGTCAGGAAAGAAACAAACAGTCTTGGAAACGTCTGGCTTTTGTGAAATCATTGTGCATGTTGCAGAAACGCACATTACATTATTGGCTATAATTTTCCCAGGGCCCACAATCAATCATTTGTCAAGTGTCAGTCAGATACTGGGGCGTAAGGCACGCGTTGGATGGAAAGTGTAGAGCCCATCATTTTAAACAGCTGTATTTAATCAAGCATAATTGGAGACAGATGAAAGACAACATTAAATTGTCAGCATCTAGAATGCCATCTTAGCTAACTGCATAGATCAAATAATCATTGTGCACATTTGCATAAGAAATGCATTCTTTCTTTTCAATTTGGATCAGCATTATATTCAATCAGCAGGAAACCATTCTCCCTTGAAGTGTTTTGTTACATGGAAACATTGGAACAGAAGGAGGCCATTCAGCCGCTCGAGCCTGTTCCGTCGTTCAATTCGATAATGACTGACCTGTACCTCAATTCCAGTAACACCTTGGAGTCTGCACTGTGTTTTCCTGGTGCATTTTGTACCTTCTGCAGCCAACATGCCTGGTCGCTGGGCTGGTCCATGCCTTTGCCACCTCCAGTCGCGTATTCTTAAGGCTCTTCTGGCCACCTCTGTTCCTCCACTCTCTATAAACTTCAGCTCATCCAAAACTCTGCTGTCTGTATCTTAACCCATACCACATCCTATTCACCCATCATCACTGTGTTCGCTGACCTATATTGGCTTCCGATGCATCTACTTTAACATTTTTATCCTCGTGTTCAAATCCTTCCATGGCCTTGCTGCTCCCTATCTCTGTGGCCTTCTCCCGCTTTACAACCCTTCAAGAATTCCACATTCCTCCAACTCAGTCTTGTGCATTCTTCACTCATTTTACCCCACCATTGGTGACCGTGCCTTTCGCTGTCTAGGCCCCAAGTTCTGGAATTCCCTCACTGAACCTCTCCACCTCACTCTCTTTCTTCTTAAAATCTACCACCTTGACCAAGCTGCTGTGTCTCTGCTGCATTGTGTTTTAAAACTGTAGCACACAATAAGAAATAGTCCAGACAGAAATTTGTTGGGTTATACCATATGAATGCCCTGGAGATACCAGAAAGTCAGTTAATGTGAATTAATATATCTGCAATGCTCATTTATGTGGTTATCTATAACCAGGGAGGTAGGAACATAGGAATAGATGAAGGCCGTTCAGCCCCTCGAGTCTGACCTGCCATTTAATTAGATCATGGCTGATCTGTATCTTAACTACATTTACCATAGGGTTCCATATCCTCTGCTCAACAGAAATCTAGCAATCTCAGTTTTAACATTTTCAATTGACCTAACCTTTTTTTGGGGACAGCGAATCAGATTTATAGAAAGAAAGACTTGCATTTATATAGCGCCTTTCATGACCTCAGAACCTTCCAAAGTGCTTTACAGCCAATTAAGTAATTTTGAAGTGTGATCGCTGTTGTAATGTAGGAAACGCTGCAGCCAATTTACGCACA
Organism: Pristiophorus japonicus; assembly: GCF_044704955.1. Taxonomy (NCBI): domain Eukaryota; kingdom Metazoa; phylum Chordata; class Chondrichthyes; family Pristiophoridae; genus Pristiophorus; species Pristiophorus japonicus. The sequence goes on from NC_091994.1 coordinate 14,052,327, forward strand.
GCAAGCTACCACAAACAACAATGTGATAAATGACCAGATAATCTGTTTTTTGATTGAGGGATAAATATTGGCCAGGACAGCGGGGATACCTCCTCTGCTCTTCTTCGAAATAGTGCCATGGGATCTTTTACGTCCACTTGAGAGAGCAGACGGGACCTTGGTTTCACGTCTTATCTGAATGACAGCACCTCCAACAGTGCAGCACTCCCTCAGCACTGCACTGGAGTGTCAGCCTCGACTTTTGTGCTCAGGTCTCTGGAGTGGGACTTCAACCATGACCTTCTAACCTTTGCGTGAAGCAGTGCTCTCTGACATCACCCCTTAATGGCTTAGCTCTAATTTTAAGGTTATGCTCTCTTGTTCTGGACTACCCCACCAGAGGAAATAATTTCCCTCTATTCTTGCTACTCCTTTAATTTATCTTAAACACCTTACTCCACAGGTAATTTGGTTGTATTTTTGTTATTTTAACATTTAACAACTTGATGCATTCAACAGCACACTTCAATCCTTAGTTAGGCTACAGCCTAGAAATTAGCCTGGTGCTGATGTTCGTGTGCGAATAGCTAATGCATCCATATTACATTCCTTTGTCCGATATTTAGCAGGGGCATGGTTAAGAGAGAGAGAGAAATAATGGTTAGTTAGAGACAAACCTTACTTTAGTCAGTGACACATTTAAAGTTCCGTGTTCGGACTCTCTCAGCCCATCTAACATCGAAGTAGCTTACCTGCTAGCTACTGAAACATCTGGCTGTACAGTCAGCAAGTACTCTGCTCACTGGCACTGTTTGCAGTGAGAGTTTTGACGCCAGTGAGCAGAGTGCGTGCCGACTGAACCAACATCTGTTGCAGAAAATATATTTCGCTCTTAGACATGCTTAAGACATACTGCTGATTAAAGTGAAAGCTTCATGGTATAACACGCCTGTCACTATGTAAACAACATAATCCTCTGACCAAGAGCAATGCCACATGAGATCAGAATCTTACAGCACAGAAGGAGGCCATTTGGCCCACCATGCCTGTGCCGGCTCTCTTAAAGAGTTATCCAATTAGTCCCACTCTCCTGCTCTTTCCCCATAGCCCTGCAATTTCCTCCCCTTCAAGTATTTATCCAATTCCCTATTGAATCTGCGTCGAACACCCGCTTAGGCAGTGTCTTCCAGATCATAATATTTATTTTAACTCCTTTCTAACCCAATATGTAAAACGCCCAACAAGGGAGCATTCGCTATTGGATCTAGTAATGGGGAATGAACCAAAGCATATAAGAGAAGTAAAAGTAGGTGAGCAGTTAGGCAATAGTGACCATAATATAATACGTTTTAAGACGATAATTGAGAAGGACATAAGTATGATGAAAACCAGAGTACTAGATTGGAGAAAAGGTGATTTTGAGGGGCTGAGAATAGAATTTGGGAAAATAAAATAGGCAATAATATTAGCAAACAATGATGTAGACTAGCAATGGGAAACATTTAAAACAGTGTTCAACAGAGCGCAGGAACAATACATTCTGCTAAAAGGAAAGAACAAACTAAACACTAATGAGACTCCATGGATGAATACATCCATAAGGGAACAATTGATGGTAAGGAATGAGGCATACATTAAGTGCATAGACAGCAGGGGATGCATGATAAGGGAGAAAAAAACAATTAGGAAGGCAAAGAGGAACTATGAAATGAAATTATCAAGGGACATAAAACAAAGTAGTAAAAGGCACATCATTAAAAAAAGGAAAGTTGGGATGGGAATGGGGCCATTAAGGGATATACAGGATAATACCACAGAAAGCAGAAATATTAAATAATTATTTTGCTTCAGTATTTACCAGGGAGATAGAACAGGTGGATATGACATTCGATGATGAGATTAATAATGAGATAAGTGCATTTAAAATAAACTAATCAAATTCAAAGAGGATAAATCCCCTGGTCCAAATAGATTGCATCCATGCACTTTAAAAGAATCTAGGGAAGAGCTAGCAGAGGCATTACTACACATAACACATATATAATAATTCGTTAGAAAAAGGTGTAGTGCCAGAGGGCTGGCGGATAGTTTACATAATAACTGTATTTAAGAATAGATAGAACATGTCCAGGGAGTTATAGACCAGTCAGCTTAACATCGGTAGTAGGAAAAGTAATGGAATCCCTACTAACGGAGGAAATAGAAGAACATCTAGAAACCAAAAATATAGTAATGAATAGTCAGCATGGATTTCAAAAGGGAAAGTCCTGCTTGACAAACCTTATTTAATTTTTTGAAGAGGTAATAAAGAGAGTAGACAATGGTAATGCAGTAGATGTAATTTATCTAGATTTTCAAAAGGCCTTCGATAAGGTACCCCATAATAGACTGATGATCAAGGTCAGAGAATGCAAAGTCAGGTTACAGATAGCAGAATGGCTAGCAAGCTGCCTTCAAGACAGAAAACAGAGAGTAGGGGGTGAAAGGTAGCTATTCACAGTGGGCAGTGGTATTCCACAAGGATCAGTGCTGGGACTACTTGTTCACCGTTTATATTAATGATTTAGATTTTGGAATCAAAAAAACTATTTCCAAATTTGCAGATTACACCAAATTGGGGGGTGGGGCGGTGTGGGGAGGGGTGGATAGTCAATACTGAGGAGGACGGCAACAGATTACAGGAGGACATTAATAAATTTGCGGAATGGGCATATAATTGGCAAATGAAGTTCAACACAGATAAATGTGAGGTATTACATTTTGGTCAGAAGAATAGGGAAGTCAGTTATTACTTGGAGGGTGTGAGTCTGGGTGGGGTAGAGGAACAAAGGGATCTCAGAGTAAAATATACAAATCACTAAAAGTTGCGACGCAGGTTGGCAAGGCCATAAAAAAGCAAACCAAACACTGGGGTTTATTTTGAGAGGTATAGAATTGAAAAGTAGGGAAGTTATACTAAACCTGTATCGAACTTTGGTTAGACCACACAGAGTACTGCGTACAGTTCTGGTCACCATATTATAAAAAGGATATAGAGGCACTGGAGAGGGTGCAGAGAAGATTTACAAGGATGATACCAGAAATGAAAGGATGAACAGGCTTTTCTCTTGAAAAAAGAAGGCTGAGTGATGACCTAATAGAGGTCTTTAAAATTATGACTGATTTTGATAGAATGGATACAGAAAGAATGTTTCCACTTGTGGGGAAGAGCATAACTAGAGGCCATGAATATAAGAGAGTCACCAAGAAATCCAATAAGACATTCAGAAGAAACTTCTTTATCCAAAGAGTGGTGAGAATGTGAAACTCGCTACCACAGGGAGTGGTTGAAGCGAATAGTATCGATGCATTTAAGGGGAGGCTAGACAAGCATATGAGGGAGAAGGGAATAGAGGGTTATGCTGATAGAGTTAGATGAGGAAAGACCGGAAGAGGCTCGAGTGGAGCATAAACGTCGGCATGGACTGGTTGGGCCGAATGGCCCGTTTCTGTGCCATATATCCTATGTAAAATGCACAGTTTTTTTTTCCCCGTACAAACTATAGCTTCACTGGGAGACAGCTTGGCCTCACAGAGAAATATGAAACAAAATATGAGATCTGGAGATCTGAACAGCACACAATCAATGAGGTCAGCTACTGTAAGATAAAATAATCCGATGACAGTAAAATACTTGGCGAGGGTTGATGTGTAGATGGCTCTGACATGTCATTATTTGTATTACTGCAAGTAGAAAAGTTTATTTTTGACTTTTTATTATTGACGTGGTTTAAATTGAGCATGTTTGCCAGGTATTCCTGAACCTACTGTAACAACACTTCAAAAAATTGATAAATTGCCATGTTCTGCATATGTTCTGCTCTTTAATCGAGCAATGTAACTATCTGAAGGTCAGGAATTGGTCTTTGCAGTATCTTCTGTGAACATCACATTCCTTTCCTGGGTATCGCTCTTCCAACTCCACACCTATCACATCGGTATCTTTGTTGACAATCTTTCCATCTGGACTGAGAGGGAGCCGAGACAAGACGGAGAAATCTAGTCACTGAAGTCAGAACAGATGAGTATCGAGTTGGGAAAGTCCATCTAGGAAAGGACTATCTGCATTCCTGCTTATCTTTAGGAATGTCTGCGGAATTGGGGTTAGCTTTACATAACCGCGCTGAAGTAGCCAATGCACTCCTAACTGGCCTCTCACATGCTACCCTACCTAAACTAGTGATCCAAAACCCAGCCGCCTGTGTCCTAACTTGCACCAAGTCCCACTCACCCATCACCCCTGTGCTTGCTGACCTACATTGGCTCCCGGTTAAGCAACGCCTCAATTTCAAAATTCTCATCCTCCATAGCCTCACCTCTCCCTATCACTGTCATATCCTCCAGCCCCCCATCCCGAGATGTCTGCGTTGCTCTAATTCTGCCCTCTTGAGCATCCCTGATTATAATTGCTCAATCATTGGTGGCCGTGCCTTCTGTTGCCTAGGCCCCAAGCTCTGGAACTCCCTCCCTAAACCTCTCCGCCTCTCTACCTCTCTTTCCTTCTTCAAGGCGCTCCTTAAAACATACCCCTTTGGCCTTCAGTGTTGTTGGTTGAGGGATAAATGTCTAGCAGGACAGCTTCGGCTCTCTTCTTCAAATAGCTTTTTAAAATGTATTCGTTTACAGGATGTTGGTGTCGCTGGCAAGGCTGGCATTTTTTGCCCATCCCTAATTGCCCTCCAGAAGGTGGTGGTGAGCCGCCTTCTTGAACCGCTGCAGTCCTTGTGGTGAAGGTACTCCCACAGTGCTGACTTCATCATAATGGTTTTGGTACAACTGGTTGGCCATTTCAGAGGGCAGTTAAGAGTCAACCACATTGCTGTGGGTCTGAAGTCACATACAGGCCAGACCGAGTAAGGGCAGCAGATTTCCTTCCCTAAAGGACATTAGTGAACCAGGTGGGGTTTTTTTTTTTACTGTTACTAACTTTTTAATTCCAGATTATTATTATTTTTAAAAAATTAACTGAATTTAAATTCCCCAGCTGCCGTGGTGGGATTTGGACTCACGTCTGCAGATCATTAGTCCAGGCCTCTGGATGACTCATCATCGGCAGCCGCTCGGAGTTGAGGAAGACTTGCTTCCACTCTTAACATGAGTTCTTAGGTGGGTGAACAGTCCAATACGAGAGCCACAGTCTCTGTCACAGGTGGGTCAGGTAGTCGTTGAGGGAAGTCGCTGGAGAAATACCACCAACGATGTCTGGATTACTAGTTCAGTAACATAACCACCATGCTACCGTAACTGATAGTGCTGAGGGTCTTTTGCATCCCTCTACACATGCAGACAGGGCGCTGATTTAATGTCTGATCTGAAAGACAGCACCTCCAACAATGCAGCACTCCTTGGGCACAACGCTGTCTGTCTTGATTATCTTTAGAGTAGAGTGGGACTTTTGAAACATGACTTTCTGAATGAGAGGCAAGGGCCAAGTGTTAAGAGTAGCATTCTCAACTCTTAGTCAGAAGATCATGAGTTCAACAAAGGAAGCAAGGAGCTTCAAAAACAGAGAAAACAATTGTAGAAATCTTCAAACTGGATGGAAGTTCTAAAGTAATCTCAATTTCATTTTCATTGATTCCAAGTGCCATAAAACATTTGCTGATCTACAGCCACAGCGTAAATACATCTGGATTAAATGACTAATTGCCACAGCTTGCCCTGTTTATCAGTTAGGAGACATACTGATAAAGACTGAAATGGGTGATCTGTAGGTTCAAAGGCTACTGAAAAAATATAAACAGTTATTTGGTATTTTACAACACATCCTGCTGGGAGACTTTGCTTATCTGATCTAGAGATAACAGGCGACAGAACTGCTTCACATCAAACACACACAAGCTTTCTACTTTAGTTTTCGGCTAACAAACTGCATTAGTCTAAATCTTTATTGAGGCCAGTAGGCCACATCTCCTGGCCTTTGTATTGTTCTCTTTTTAACTCTGCATGATCGCACTTCTGTACCCTCACCTTCTTGTATCTGTGGCTCAGTGGGTAGCACTCTTTGCTTCTGAGACAGGAAGTTGTTGGTTCAAGCCCCACTCTAGGGACTTGAGCACATAAATTTTAGGCTGACACTCCAGTGCAGTGCTGAGGGACTGCTGCACTGTTGGATGTGCTGTATTTCGGATGAGACATTAAACCTCTCAGTTGGATCATAAAAGATCCCATGGCACTATTTCGAAGAAGAGCAGGGGTGTTATCCCCGGTGCTCTGGCCAATGTTTATCCCTCAATCAAGATCACAGAAACAAATTATATCTGGTCATTATCATATTGTTGTTCGTGGGAGCTTGCTTTGCGCAGATTGGCTGCTGTATTTCCTACATCATCATAGGCGGTCCCTTGAATGAGGATGACTTGCTTCCACATGAGTTCACAGGTGTTTCAATGAAGGACCTGATATTCCAGGTCCCAAGCTAATTGCTGAAGGGGAGAAGATGCCTGCGCGTAGATTTTTTTAATGTGTGGTGGCCTTTCCTCACCAGCCACCACACGGGCTTGACAGAGCTAGGTCTTGGTCCCGCACTGATACTTTCAGATCTGGATGGTGATGATGTTGGAGACATTTTGATCTTTTTTACACGCTGATCAGCTTATTAAGGCACTAAAGGGGCCCAGAAGAGGCAAGGGCCCAGGGGCAGCATGGACCAGTCCACATTGCGATATATGTGCACACTAGGTCCATGTGTTTCCCACATTACAACAGTGACTACATTTCAACAAGCACTTCAGGGCTGTAAAGTGCTTTGAGATGTCCTGTGGTTGTAAAAGGTGCGATAGAAATGCAGGTCTTTCTTTTAATCACTACAGGTTTCGCTAAAGTAAAGCAATTGAAGCTCAGATAATCTCATCTAGTAATTGGAGACGCAAGTCAGCCTGTTTCACTTTGTCAAAGACAGTTTGACTCATCGCACACATGCCAACCATTAGCATTTTAAACTGCCAGTCAATCTTCCCGCTAATGTGAGACCATATTGGTATTTCACAAGAATGAATGGCTATTCTCACTGGGGTTGTAGCTTCTCAATATCAACCAATCAATTGATTTGCAAAGCAGACTAAAGGCAGCCTAGTGATTGTGGTACTGGATGAGGTTGTGAGTTTAAATCATGAAGAGTTATAAAGTTGAGTTCTGAAAAATTGGCGTTTTTGGATTGTTGTAAAAGCCCAACTGGTTCTCTAATGTCCTTCATGTGTAATTGTCTGCCACCTCTACACCAGCCCTACACCATGTGGTTGAATCGTAATGTCCTCTGAAGTGGCCTAGTATGCCACTCGATTATAAACAATTGCGACAAAGCTCAGTATCCTCAATGACCCAAGCATCTGATCGGGACAAGACTTAGGTGATCTCAGCCAGGCGATCTTCCAATTCCTCCTCACTAACATCTGGGGCCTGGTGCCCAAGTTCAAAGTGCTTTCCCGCAGACCAGTCAAGCAACAGGTTGATATAGTTGCAATCGCAGAATTACGACGATCATCCCAGACCCTTTCATCTCCATTCCTGGGAATGTCCTGGCCCACCAGAGTTGGAGGCACAGTGAAATACAGTCAGGGGCGAGTGGCAGGTAAAATTGCACCACATAAATGCAAGGTGAAGACCATGTCGAACAGAGAAAGCCCAGTCATCTTCCCCGACCTTCAATGGCACCACCATCACCAAGTCTGTCACCACTATCATCATTGGGGGGGGAGAGGCCTCTACTGACCCACAACCACAACTGAAGCAGCCGTGTGAGCACAATGTCTACAGGTTTCAGTCAAAAGCTGGGTATTCTGTGATAGCTCCTCACCTCCTGATCCCTCCAATTATCTCCACTATCTACAAGGCTCAGGCCAGGAGTGCGATGAAACACTTAGCACTCACCTGGATAGATGCAATTGAAACAATCCTCCAGGCCAAAGCACTTTGCTTCATTTTCCCCCTGCTACTGGATTCAACATTAATTTTCTTCACCAATTTCACACTGTGACTGCAGTATGAATGATCTACAGAATGGATTCTAGCAACTGACAAAGGTTACTTTGATAAAAGCTCTCATCCCTGTGACCTCTAGCACCCAGAGGAACAAGAGCAGCAATGCTGTGCAAACACCATCACCACCAAGTTCCCTCCAAGTAGCACCCCACACTGACTTGGTCATGTATTGCCATTCCTTTTTCGTTGCTAGTTAGTGTAATGTATGCACCCGTGAGTCTGCTCAGACGTTTGTGGAGCTGCTGATCGTTGCTTCAATGGTGTAATGTTGAGCAGTCTGGACTTTGAATCCAGCGATCCAAGTTCAAATCTTGGTAAAAGTTGGTATGTCAGCTATGGCTCAGTGGGTAGCACTCTTGCCTCTGAGTTAGAAGGCTGTGGGTTCAAGTTCCACTCCAGGACTTGAGCACAAAAAAATCTAGGCTGACACTCCAGTGTTGGAGGTGCTGTCTTTCGGATGAGACATTAAACCGAAGCTGCTCTCTCAAGTGGACATAAAAGATCCCATGGCACTATTTTCACGCGGTACACTCGCAGCCTTCCGCGAGAGGTGGGTGCTGGAGGGACTGGAGTGCATCATCACCCCCGGCAACCAAATTTTAATTTGATTTTATGTTTTAAAGTTTCATTTGTTTTAATTGCCGGGGTTTTTAGTGTCCCCCTCCCCTTTTATAGGGGGCACTTGTAAAATATGTAATTTTAATGCCCTAAAAAAAAAACACAAAACAACCCTACAAAAATACAAAAAAAAAGAGGGCAGTTATAAGTGTCTGGAGTGTCCCCCAGATCGGGGAGCACTCGATCTAATGTTTATTTTGTACTCCCCAAAAAGAGTTGTGGAGCTGCTGCATTGTGAGTGGCTTAGCCAGTCACGTGATGTTCACAAGACTCAATTAAATCGCAGTCAGTTGGGTCTAGGTCATCCGCGATGAGGTATGCAGTTGTGAGCCTAGTGGATGAACTGGTAATGTGTAGTGTGGTTGTTAAACCTTTGTTAATAAACCAATTAGTTCTTAATAGCAATGTGTTGCTATGAATTCTTAACCAAAGAACCCATGAAGCAAACACATTACAGTCAATATCCTCGCATTCCCCACGGACACCATTGTGGGAGGACCAACACCACGAGGACTGCAGCAGTTGAAAGAGAAGGCCCGCCACTTCCTTCTCAAGGCAATTCGGGATGAACAATAAGCGTGAGCTTGCCAATGTCATGCAAATTGGAGAATGATAAAGGCTGTTAGAACCAATCAGATAGGTTAAGGGGTGGGGTTTGAGCTATCAGATCTTATCAAAGTTATTTTCTCCCATTGTTAGTTGTGCACAAATTTGAAGCAACATTTTTTTTAAGTTGTACTGATGATTTCTGAGGGTCACAATTTCATGTTACATAGAATTTACAGGCCGTAAACAGGCCATTCGGCCCAACTGGCCTGGTGCCAGAGAACTGTGAAGACTCAGTCGTTGAGTATGTTCAAGGCAGAGATCGATAGGTTTTTGGATATTAGGGGAATCAAGGGATATGGGGACAGCACAGGAAAGTGGAGTTGGGGCAAAAGATCAGCCATGATCATATTAAATGACGGAGCAGGCTCGAGGGGCCGAATGGCCTACTCTTGCTCCTACTCATATTTCTTATGTTCTTATACTCCACATGAGTCTTCTCACACCCTTCTTTCATCTATAAGGGGTTATGGGGAGCGGGCAGGGAAGTGGACCTGAGTCCATGATCGGATCAGCCATGATCGTATTAAATGGCGGAGCAGGCTCGAGGGGCCGTATGGCCTACTCCTGCTCCTATTTCTTATGTTCTGATGTACCCATATCAGCATAACTTTCTATTCCTTTCTCCCTTGGGCACTTATCGAGCTTCCCCTTAAATGTTTATTCGACTCAACTACACCCTTGTGGTAACAAGTTGCACATTCTAACCGCTCTCTGGGTAATGAAGTTTCTCCCGATTTATAGGTGTGTTTATGTAGTGTCTGTTTCCAAAGAAGGTTTATATAACAAATAAGCTGCTTTTAAAATCAATTTATTTTCCTCAAAAGGAACTTTCTGAGGCATTCATGGTTCTTGTGCTGAAGTTTATTTTTTCAAGACTGGTTGCAGACAGGTTTTTGAACTGAGCAGGATGTTTCTTAGTTGGAAGGCATTAGTTGGCTTTATTTGAGCATTCCTGTTTGCAGAATTACCAGAGTTTAAAAATAGAATAGGGAATTTTATTCATTTAAAAAATATTTATCGCTGTGATTCCCTTTTTTAGAATTATACTGGTGTTGCAATGAATGTCGCCGGAGATGTCCAACAAGCTTGTGATTGCAGCTCCACGAAGGGTTGAAGTAACTTATCATTTATATTTGATTATGTTGTAAACACAGATAACAAAACAGATACCTTGAGCCAAAGGTTGATAACTAATATTGCGAACATTTTGTGGAATCTTAACCCACCTTTGACAGGATGGGACTTCCATTTACTGCAAGGGGTGCGTCTGGACCTGGGCTGGTCTCACCCCCTCCTCCCTCCCTCAGGGTTATGTTCAGGAGGGTTCTCTAAGCTCTGCTGAGAATTCCACCTCAAGGAGAACATAAGAACATAAGAATTAGGAACAGGAGTAGGCCATCTAGCCCCTCGAGCCTGCTCCGCCATTCAACAAGATCATGGCTGATCTGGCCGTGGACTAAGCTCCACTTACCCGCCCGCTCCCCATAACCCTTAATTCCCTTATTGGTTAAAAATCTATCTCTCTGTGACTTGAATACATTCAATAAGCTAGCCTCAACTGCTTCCTTGGGCAGAGAATTCCACAGATTCACAACCCTCTGGGAGAAGAAATTCCTTCTCAACTCGGTTTTAAATTGGCTCCCCCGTATTTTGAGGCTGTGCCCCCGAGTTCTAGTCTCCCCAACCAGGGGAAACAACCTCTCTGCCTCTATCCTGTCCACCCCTTTCATTATTTTAAATGTTTCTATAAGATCCCCCCTCATCCTTCTGAACTCCAACGAGTAAAGACCCAGTCTATTCAATCTATCATCATAAGGTAACCCCCTCATCTCCAGAATCAGCCTAGTGAATCGTCTCTGTACCACCTCCAAAGCTAGTATATCCTTCCTTAAGTAAGGAGGAGTAGAGATGGCCAGCCACAGCAGAATACGGTCAGTGCTGCCTTGTTACATGAGAAATAAAACATTTTGGGTGCTATTTTAAGTTTTCAAAGGCCTCTTCCACTGTCATTACAGTGCCTCTGATTGAGCGCCAGGGACAAATGGGGTCCTTGCATGGTTGCCAACTCTGGTTAGACATATCATCACATGACTTCCCACCTCCCCCACTGGTCAGACAGCCATTTATTGCCAATATTTTTTATTCATTGGATGTGGGCATCATTGTCAAGGCCAGCATTTATTGTCCATCCCTAATTGCCATTGAACAACTGAGTGACCTGCTAGGCCTTTTCAGAGGGCAGTTAAGAGTCAACTATATTGCTGTGGGTCTGGAGTCACACATAGGCCAGACTGGGTAGGGGTAGCAGATTCCCTTCTCTAAAGGACATTAGTAAACCAGATTTTATTTTAATCGAATTTAAATTTCATAGTGGGATTTGAACTCACGTCTCTAGATCATTAGTCCAGTAACATAACCACTACACTACCATTCCCTTTTAGAACTAATGAACTAATAAATTAATGCCATTATGATTTTTCTCCTGGGTTTCACACTGCAGTGTCCAGAAGATGAATCTTTAATTCCTGGAGACTCCCGGACAATCCTGGTGTGTTGGCAAACTGAGGTCCCTCACGTCCAGCATCATATGAACACAAATGATGGAAAATACTTTGGATGATGTATTTCAGTCATTTGTATATCATTTCAATGCGCCCATCCATAAAAGGGCGATGTATCATTCATTTCCCCCGCGCCCCCCCACCCCGGCACTTCTGATGGAACATCCCGACAAACTGGGAGCTGCCACAACGGCTCCAGAAGAAATTTCTGCCTCTGTCTGCGTTAAACCACGAGCCAGTGTAATTTGAGCTAGGGCTTTATGTAAGTATTTACAGTACATTTGTCGTGCCGTTTACATATGCAGCTGTAGTTCCAAACGATCTACCAATGCTCATCAGTTTCATCACTGGACGACCATCATTGGAACTCCTCTGAGTGTCCTTTGTAAAGTACTTACACACAATACCACAAATCCACACGAGGCACATTCTATGGACAAGGTCACTCCATGACCTGAACCTTTATTCACAGGACCAAGAAGTGATGACCCTGCGTGGGACCTCCCTTTATATACCTGGGTGACCAGGTGAGGAGTGTCTCCCACAAGTTCACCCCCTGTGGTCAAGGTGTGCATTTCTTACGTATATAAAGTATTGCAGTGTTGTTACATAAAGGTTACATACATGGCATCCTCTACACCTGCACTAATAATCGAGAGACATTGAGTTCAAATCCCACCAAAGTAGCTGTGGAATTTAAATTCAGTTAATTAAATAAATCTGGAATAAAAATCTAGTATCAGTAATGGTGACCATGAAACTACCTGATTGTCATAAAAACCCATCTGGTTCACTAATGTCCTTTTAGGGAAGAAAATCTGCCGTCCTTACCCGGTCTGGCCTATATGTGACTCCAGACCCACAGCAATGTGATTGACTTTTAACTGCCCTCTGCGGTTCAAGAAGGCGGCTCACCACCACCTTCTCGAGGGCAATTAGGGATGGACAATAAATGCCGGCCTTGCCAGTGACGCCCACATCCCAGGCACGAATAAACAAACACACCTCTTTATTCATGATGCTAATTCTGCTGCGGGAATTGCTGTATCCCGCACAAGTTGTATCGAACTTTGGTTAGACCAAACCTGGAGTAGTGTGCACAGTTCTGGTCTCCATATTATAAAAAGGATACAAAGGCACTGGAGAAGATGCAAAAAAGATTTACTAGAATGATACCAGAATTGACAGATTCTATCTATCAGGAAGGACTGAAGAGGTCTCTCTAGAAAAGTGAAGGCCAAGGGATGACCTGACAGAGGTCTTTCAGATTCTGAAAAGGTTTGATAGAATCGACATAGAGAGAATGTTTCCAATTGCAGAGGAGACCAGAAAGAGTTGGATTTATATAGCGCCTTTCATGACCACCGGGCTTCTCAAAGCACTTTACAGCCAATGAAGTATCTTTGAAGTATTGTCACTGTTGTAATGGTAGGAAACGCGGCAGCCAATTTGCGCACAGCAAGCTCCCACAAACAGCAATGTGATAATGACCAGATAATCTGTTTTTTGTGATGTTGATTGAGGGATAAATATTGGCCAGGACACCAGGGATAACTCCCCTGCTCTTCTTTGAAATAGTGCCGTGGGATCTTTTACGTTCACCTGAGAGCAGACAGGGCCTCGGTTTAACATCTCATCCGAAAGATGGCACCTCCGACAGTGCAGCACTCCCTCAGTGTATTGGAGCGTCAGCCTAAAATGTTTGGTGCTCAAGTCCCTAGAGTGAGTCTTGAACCCACAACCTTCTGACTCAGAGGCAAGAGTGCTACCCACTCTGAGCCACAGCTGACACCTAGGGGCCATGAAGATAAGATAGTCCCTAATAAATCCAACTGGGAATTCAGGAGAAACTTATTTACCCAGAGAGTGGTTAGAATGTGGAATTCTCTACCACAAGGAGTAGTTGAGGTGAGTAGCATTGATGCATTTAAGAGGAAGCTAGATAAACACACGAGGGAGAAAGGAATAGAAGGAGATGTTGATGGGCTTAGATAAAGAAGGGTGGGAGAAGGCTTGTCTGGAGCACGAACACCGGCATGGACCTGTTGGGCTGAATGGCCTGCTCCTGTGCTGCAAATACTTTGCAAGTTAAGTATTGTATTTAATTCTCGGCCGACCTCTCTTTTTGTTTGCACAATTTGGTTCCCAGAATAATAGTTCTGAAACCGGTTCCTCTTCGACTCTGAAGGAATGTCCAGCAAGTTTCAGCATTTTATGATTTATTGCTTTTCTGTCTAAATTTCCATGTCGTGTTCCTTTGGGAATGTGCTGACATCAAAAGTTTTGTCCAATGGTCTCATGCCATCAAGTTTCTTTTCCAATTTTTTGGTAAGTTTCAATGCCATTAGTCAACACTGACTCCACTGTGTTTATGAATATCTTGATCTCATTCTTCCATCCCAGCTCTATGCACTTCCAAACTCTATTCTTTGGCTTGTGACCAAAGCTTCACCTACACTGGAGTTGATAACAACGTTGAATCCACCTAATAACTAACAATCGAGTTTATAAGAACATATGAACATCAGAAATAGGAGAAGGAGTAAGCCTGCTCCACCATTTAATAAGATCATGATGCAGATACGATGGTGAGTACTTCAGGGAATAGAATACGGCCAGGGTGATCTCCTGGATTAGTTTTGATCACCTGAATGGGTCGGAGAGGAATTGTCCCAGATTTTTTTCCCTAAATTGGCCTGGGTTTTTAATCTGGTTTTTGCCTCTCCCAGAAGATCACATGGCTCCGGTTGGGGTGGAGTGTAGAATTTGCGGTGCAGGGGTGTCACAGTTGTGTGGGGTGGACTGGTTGGGCTGGGTTCACTTTACATTTCTGCCATCGTTCATAGGTTTATATGTAACCTTCAGGGCTGCTGACCGAGGGCCGTGCGGCTCTTTGTCAGCTGGCATGGACAAAATGGGCCGAAATGGTCTCCTTCTGCGCTGTAAATTTCTATGTTTCTATGTTTCTATGTTTCTATCACGGCTGATCTGATCTTGGGCTCGGCTCCATGGTTAATGCCAGAATTTTCAACTAGCTGGCCAAAGAGGCACCGCTTTCAGAATTATTATTCTGGGAACCAAATCGGGTAAACAAAAAGAGAGGTCGGTCGAGAATTAAATACAATACTTAACTTGCATAGTATTTACAGCACAGACACAGGCCATTCGGCCCAACAGGTCCGTGCCGGTGTTCATGCTCCACATGGGCCTTCTCCCATCCCTCTTCGTCTAACCCCATCAACATATCCTTCTATTCCTTTCTCCCTCGTGTGTCCTTATGGTGACAATCACAATTGCCATTTTCTTCAATTACGTGGAAACTTCTTATTCCAGCCATGAGATTAAACCATTCTTCTGTTAGTTAAATTCTGGCACTTACCATGGTCAAAAGGCTTCCTCTGGCCAAGTGTCAATGGCTGATAAGTTCAATGTGCTGCATTAAACCATCAAGAGAGCTGAACTCTGACCAATGGACCAGCAAGGATCCATCTACATGGAGGATGGAAAAGCTGGTGTAATGTGCTTCACAATTTGAACCGGTTTGATGGGAGGAAGTGCACTGCACTGCCCTCACTGATGGTGGGACAGCGGTATGGATAACTTTGACACCAAATTTGTTCTGGGCGAGGGGAGGAATGGCAATGGCTTGGAGGTTTTGATTCAAGAGACATCTATCCTAATAATTGATTCATATTGGTAACCATGATCCTGATAGATGCTAACTTCAGCCTAGACATAGATTGGATAGGCTGGGTTTGTTCTCATTGAAACGGAGGAGGCTGAGAGGAGACCTCATTGAGGTATATAAATTTTTGAGGTGCCTGGATATAGTGGATTGCAAGGGCCTATTTCCCTTGGTGGAGGGGTCAATTTCGAGGGGGCATAGTTTTAAGGTGGATGGTGGAAGGTTCAGAGGGGATTTGAGGGGAGGGCTTCTTCACACAGAGGTTGTGTGGGGTCTGGAACTCACTACCTGGAAGGGTGGTGAATACAGAAACCCTCACCACATTTAAAAGGTGCTTGGATGGGCACTTGAAGTGCCATAATCTGCAGGGTTACAGACCTAGAGCTGGTAATTGGGGTTAGACTGGATAACCTCTTGTTGGCTGGCGCAGATATGATGGTAAATACTGCAAGGAATCGAATACGACCAGGGTAATCTTCCCAGATCTTTTTTACTCCAATTGGCCTGGGTTTTTTTTCTGGTTTTTGCCTTTCCCAGGGGATCACATGGCTCCGGTTGGGGTGGAGTGTAGAATGTTTCGGTGCATGGGGCCTTCGCAGTTGTGTTGAGCGGACTGGTTGTTCTGGGTGCTCTTTACCTATCCGCCATTGTTCATTGTTCATAGGTTTATATGTAACCTTCAGGACTGCTGACCGAGGGCCGTGCAGCTCTTTGTCGGCCGGCGTGGACACGATGGGCCGAAATGGCCTCCTATTGTGCTGTAAATTTCTATGTTTCTATAGTCCTCTGTGATCATGCTGAGAAGGGGCAATGGACATTTTGGTCCTTTAATGACAGCAAAGTCACAATTCAGGTTAAGCTTTTGGTGTATAAGATACATGTCTGAAAATTCTTCTTCATTTTTCAAAACTCCTAGCCGTGCAGTGGAAGGGCTGCCTCTGGTCCAGGCCTGAGATCTAGAAAGAAGCCAATGAGGTGGATCTGAGCAAAAGTTGAAGAAACTACACTGATCTATCAATGAGTAACCCAAAGGGGGCGTTAGTCTCAAGGTGGCCAGGCACCCTTACCAGTGCCTCTCACATGAAAAATTGCATTAAGTGGTTGATGATGAATAAGCCTGTTACATTTGGATGTCTAGAACATCAAGGTTCCAGCAGGAAGAATGTCCCTGCAGAAATTTCTCCAGCGTCATGTGCGCTCCCTTGGTGAGATTGCGGATTATAGGGTGGGATTCCCCTCTTTGAGCCATTTACCTGGTTTTCAGGGGTCATCAAACACAGCCGGTTTCTGGTGCCAAGAAAACTTCAATGGAAATAAAGCTTGGGAGAGATATAAAACAGTCTGCCGACTCACTATGACCCATTTTACGCCATCACACAATGTCAAGATCTACCAAGCAATCTTGGTGAGGGATGAGTTAATTAAGCAAATACGTAGCAGAAAAAATGCACCAGGAATTTTTGTTCATGTGCTGTTTTTAACAGCAGGTGGCGGTGTTGTCTCGTGTAATACGCTTTGTGACTGCAGATAATGTAGTGAGAGTTAGCAGTGTATGGGACTTACCATCCCTGCTGATGGGTACGTTAACAACAACTTGCATTTATATAGTGCCTTTGACATCAGTAAACTCTGAAGGTGCTTCACAAGCCGGTGTAAAAAAAACAGGTAATGATCCAGAAAGCAGAGATTAGGAGGGCTGACCAAAAGCTTGCATTGTGAGGAAACTTTCCAAAGAGAGAAGTGGAGAGAGAGACAGAGGTTTAGGTAGGGAGTTCAGAAAAGTAGGACCAAGGCAACTGAACGCAACTGAATGCTCTCCCACCAATAGTGGGGTAAAGAAATGAGGAAAGGGGGGAATGCATAGAAAGCCGGTTAGAGACATGTAGAGTTTGGGAGGGTGATGATGGGCTAAAGGGGATTGCAGAGGTAGGGTGGGGAATAAGGCCATGGAAGATTGACAGATGAGGACAAGGGTTTTAAATTCGATGCACTGGGGGACAGGGCTGATGGGAGAACGAGACTAAGCGAGGGACAGGATACATACAGCAGAGTTTCGGACAGGATGACGGCTCATGCAGGGTGGTGGATGGGAGGTCAGTAAGGAGAGCGCTGGAGTCTGGAAGTGACAGCGTCATGTATAAGGCTTTCAGTGATGAAAGGGCTGATGTAGAGATGGAGGCGGGTGATTTTCAGAAGTCGAAGTATATGGTCTTGGTGATGGATAGGATGTGACGTTTCAAACTCAGTGGAGAGGTTGAGAGAGATTTTGGAGAGGTAGAGTCGAGTATCCTCAGGGCACAAGTGGAAGCAAGCCCCTTACCTGCAGACGTCGTTCACTGAGGCTTAGCATATCACCGCAGGGAAAGGGGGAGCTTGGGGCACTTCAGGGGTGCAGGAGAGAGCCATTGCTGGAGATGCACTGACTGTGTTCAGATAGAACATAAGAACATAAGAATTAGGAATAGGAGTAGGCCATCTAGCCCCTCGAGCCTGCTCCACCATTCAACAAGATCATGGCTGATCTGGCCGTGGACTCAGCTCCACTTACCCGCCCGCTCCCCGTAACCCTTAATTCCCTTATTGGTTAAAAATCTATCTATCTGTGACTTGAATACATTCAATGAGCTAGCCTCAACTGCTTCCTTGGGCAGAGAATTCCACAGATTCACAACCCTCTGGGAGAAGAAATTCCTTCTCAACTCGGTTTTAAATTGGCTCCCCCCGTATTTTGAGACTGTGCCCCCGAGTTCTAGTCTCCCCGACTAGTGGAAACAACCTCTCTGCCTCTATCTTGTCTATCCCTTTCATTATTTTAAATGTTTCTATAAGATCACCCCTCATCCTTCTGAACTCCAACGAGTAAAGACCCAGTCTACTCAATCTATCATCATAAGGTAACCCCCTCATCTCCGGAATCAGCCTAGTGAATCGTCTCTGTACCCCCTCCAAATCTAGTATATCCTTCCTTAAGTAAGGTGACCAAAACTGCACTCAGTACTCCAGGTGCGGCCTCACAAATACCCTGTACAGTTGCAGAAAGTCCTCCCTGCTTTTGTACTCCATCCCTCTCGCAATGAAGGCCAACATTCCATTCGCCTTCCTGATTACCTGTTGCACCTGCAAACTAACTTTTTGGGATTCATGCACAAGGAGTTCCATTATTTGAAGGGGCTGCTCCTGAAATTCTGGCTGCACTTCAGTCCCACTCTCCTGATCTTTGGGCACCCTGTGCGGAGGGGAGCAGGTAGGTCCGAAGGCCTCCTCGTAGGACTGCTCCTGGGCACGGCCAAGAGTGCCATCAGCCGGTCCAGGCAGCGGGCGGTCGAGGGGGTCGTTCAACCTGACTGCCTGCCTCTCTTCCGCTCTTACATCCGGTCCAGGGTGTCCTTGGAGATGGAGCACGCGGTGTCCACCGGTACGCTCGCGGCCTTCCGCGAGAGGTGGGCACCGGAGGGACTGGAGTGCATCATCATGCCCGGCAACCAAATTTTAATTTGATTTTACATTTTAAAGTTTAATTTGTTTTAATTGCCGGTGCTTTTAGTGTCCCCCTTCCCTTTTATAGGGGGCACTGGGGAAAAATTGTGATTTTAGTGCCCAAAAAAAAAAACACAAAAAAAAGAAAAACACAAAAAAAAAAAGGAAAAAAAAGGGCCTTGTAAATGTCTGGTGTGTCACCCAGGTCGGGTGGCACAGTTTAATGTCTTTTGTTTTTGCAGATAAACTCCAAAAAGAGTTTCATGCACAAGGAGTTCCATTATTTGAAGGGGCTGCTCCTGAAATTCTGGCTGCACTTTAGTCCCACTCTCCTGATCTTTGGGCACCCTGTGCGGAGGGGAGCAGGTAGGTCCGAAGGCCTCCTCGTAGGACTGCTCCTGGGCACGGCCAAGGGGGCCATCAGCCGGTCCAGGCAGCGGGCGGTCGAGGGGGTCGTTCAACCTGACTGCCTGCCTCTCTTCCGCTCTTACATCCGGTCCAGGGTGTCCTTGGAGATGGAGCACGCGGTGTCCACCGGTACGCTCGCGGCCTTCCGCGAGAGGTGGGCACCGGAGGGACTGGAGTGCATCATCACGCCCGGCAACCAAATTTTAATTTGATTTTACGTTTTAAAGTTTAATTTGTTTTAATTGCCGGTGCTTTTAGTGTCCCCCTCCCCTTTTATAGGGGGCACCGGAAAAAATTTGATTTTAGCGCCCCAAAAAAAAAACCAAAAAAAAAGAAGGCAAAAAAAGGGGCCTTGTAAATGTCTGCTGTGTCATCCAGGGCGGGTGGCACGGTTTAATGTCTTTTTATGTTCACAGATAAACTCAAAAAGAGTTTCATGCACAAGGACCCCCAGGTCCCTCTGCACCGCAGCATGTTGTAATTTCTCCCCATTCAAATAATATTCCCTTTTACTGTTTTTTTTCCCAAGGTGGATGACCTCACACTTTCCGACATTGTATTCCATCTGCCAAACCTTAGCCCATTTGCTTAACCTATCTAAATCTCTTTGCAGCCTCTCTGTGTCTTCTACACAACCCGCTTTCCCACTAATCTTTGTGTCATCTGCAAATTTTGTTACACTACACTCTGTCCCCTCTTCCAGGTCATCTATGTATATTGTAAACTGTTGTGGTCCCAGCACCGATCCCTGTGGCACACCACTAACCACCAATTTCCAACCCGAAAAGGTCCCATTTATCCTGACTCTCTGCTTTCTGTTAGCCAGCCAATTCTCTATCCATGCTAATACATTTCCACTGACTCCGCGTACCTTTATCTTCTGCAGTAACCTTTTGTGTGGCACCTTATCGAATGCCTTTCGAAAATCTAAATACACCACATCCATTGGTACATCTCTGTATAGGGTGGCAATGGAACCATGTAAGAGCAGTCTCATGAAGCTGGGTGACGGAGGAGAGCGGCTGGAAGATGTTGAAATCAACCATATTGAACACTGCGGAGAGCTTGATTGGGATGGGAGGGATAGCGCACTGCGATCACTGTCGCGGAAAATGCAATTCCTGATTTTGGTTAGGGCTGTTTTGGCGATGTGAGAAGGGTGGAAACCTGACTGGAAGAATTCAAAACGGAAATGGGCAAAGAGCTGGAACACGTTCGTGGACACTTCCTTTGCCCCACCATTGCTGGCCATGCCTTCTCTGGAATTCCTGCTCTAAACCTCTCTGCCTCTCTCTCCTCCCTGTGTCCTGGCCAATCATCATCATAGGCAGTCCCTTGAAACGAGGATGACTTGCTTCCACACCAAAAAGGGATGAGTTCACAGATGTTTCAATGAAGGACCTAATATTCCAGGTCCCGAACTACATGTTGAAGGGTGGAAGATGCCTGTGCGTGGATTTTTTTAACGTGTGGTGGCCGTTGCACACCAGCCACCACACGGGCTCGACAGAGCTAGGTCTTGGTCCAATGGCAAGGATTACCCAAGACGACTGGAGACCAGCTCTGCTGCACGGACCTAACGTGCATACATATCGCAGTGTGGGCTGGCCCGTGCTGCCCCTGGGCCCGTGCTGCCCCATGGCCCTCGCCTCTCCTTCTATGAACTCTTACCGCTCCTTTGCCCGTCCTCGCCGCTCCAGCTGTACCTGCCCGCACTGCAATCAGCGACCTGGATTTGGGTGACGTCAAATCCAGTTGCCCTCTTTACAGCCGTCGCGCTCCTGCAGTGGGCATGTCACCTCACGTTGCTCCGGCTATTAGAGGGAGCAACGTGCAGCGGCCCAGCCCGGAAATCAGTGCGGTCTCGGCCTGCAAGACCATCAGCAGGCCTGGCCAATATTTATCCCTCAATCAACATAACAAAACAGATTATCTGCTCACTATCACATTGCCGTTTGTGGGAGCTTGCTGTGCACAAATTGGCTGCCGCGTTTCCCACATTACAACATTGACTACACTCCAAAAGTACTTCATTGGTTGTAAAGCGCTTTGAGACGTCCGGTGGTCATGAAAGGCGCTGTATAAATGCACGACTTTCTTTCTTTAAGAAGCTCCTTAAAACCTATCACTTGGACCAAGCATTTGGCTCGGTGCTAATTTCGATCTGATTATGCTCTTGTGAAGTGCCTTGGGACGTTTTACCAGGCTAAAGGTGCTATATAAATGTAAGTTATTGTTATCCTGGAGAGAAAAGGGAAGGTGGAGATAGGTTGGTGATTGGAGAGGACAGATGGGTGGATGGTGGGCTGTTGAAGTGGGGGTGATGCTGGTTGTTTGGAAAGGCAGTGGGACAGTGCCCTGAGGAAAGGGATCCCGCTGGTGATACCAGCCATTATTGGGGTCAGGAAAGGGAGGTGCGTGGTCAGCAGTGAGTGATGAGGGGGGTGCAGGGCAGTAGATGTGTATTATGGACAAGGTGAACTTTGAGAGCGTGGGTGGTAGTTGAGAAACTGCAAAGAGATGGGGATGTCGAGCTGGATTTGTTTGTTTTTTATTCATTCATGGGATGTGGGCGTCGTTGGCAAGGTCGGCATTTATTGCCTATCCCTAATTGCCCTCGAGAAGGTGATGGTGAGCCACATTCTTGAACCATTGCAGTCCGTCTGTTGAAGGTACTCCCACAGTGCTGTTAGGGAGAGAGTTCCAGGATTTTGACCCAGCACCGATGAAGGAACGGGGATATATTTCCAAGTTAGAATGGTGTGTGACTTGAAGGGGAACTTGCAGGCGATGGTGTTCCCAAAGGCCTGCTGCCCTTGTCCTTCAAAGCGGTAGAGGTCGCGGGTTTGGGAGGTGCTGCCGAAGAAGCCTGGTTGAGTTGCTGCAGTGCATCTTGTAGACGGTACACACTGCAGCCACGGTGCGCCGGTGGTGGAGGAAGCGAGTGTTTAAAGTGATGGACAGGGTGCCGATCAAACAGGTGATTGGGAGGGATGAAGTAAGGGGTCATTGGGCAGAAGGAACCAATTTTTGTGGCAGCTGTACAGAAGGTCTGAATCTTGAGATGTAGAAGCCCACGTACACCCCGCAGTTGGCGGTAGAAGACGGGCATCAGCAGGCCGGGGCCGTCAGAGGGAGCAGCGTGCGGTGGCATACCACTGCAGGGAGCTGCGCGTGTTGCTGGAGGAGGGCAACGGCTGCGAAGTCAGGTCGCTGATTGCAGCGCGGGCAGGCACAGCAGGAAGGGCAAAGGAGCGGTAAGAGTCCGTAGAGGGAAGTAACCGGGGCCCAGGAGAGGCGTGAATCTGGGGCCCATAAAGGGGCAAGGGCCCAGGGGCAGCACGGGCCCAGCCCACACTGCGATATGTGTGCGCGCTAGGTCCGTGCAGCAGAGCAGGTCTCCAGTCGTCGTGGTTAATCCTTGCCACTGGACCAAGACCTAGCTCTGTCAAGCCCGTGTGGTGGCTGGTGTGCAACGGTCACCACATGTTAAAAAAATCCACGCACAGGCATCTTCCACCCTTCAAGATGTAGTTCGGGATCTGGAAAATTAGGTCCTTCATTGAAACACCTGTGAACTCATCTCTTTTTGGCGTGGAAGCAAGTCATCCTCGCTTCAAGGGACTGCCTATGAGATGGCGTCGAGGAATAGTTTTAGGGAGGCGGATGGTCTTGGAAAAGTGAGCCCTCCAGAATGATGCTGGAGTAACAGGAGGTGTCGGCTAAGGAGAAAAAGGCACAGTTCGACGCTGGAAAGTAGGTGACAAGAGTTTATTGTTCAGACTTTTTGCCCACAAAGTACGGAGCCAGGGTGGATGTAGAGCAGGCAGATCAACCACAGGGGACTCGCAGTTTGCGGAGGGTGCCAGGTTAATTACTGATGAGGACTGGTGTCCAGGGCTCCAAGAATTCTTAATCTGCTCCGCTTACATATTCCATTAATCTTCCAGTAACCCACCCAGGTAGTCATTCTCCATGCACCATTCCCGGGCCATGGCAGGGGAAAATGAGTCAGGATTCTGACCGCTGGCCAGTCAGAAAGTGAGGACATCAAATAAAAACAGGATCAGGTTTGGCTGTGAGACGGAACAGCAGCTGGAACCTCTGGCTGACTGTGCTCTCCCCTGGTTCCCTGCTGATAGTAGAGCCCTGCCCTGGCTGACATTAATTAATCAACATAGGCTGAGAAACGAACCTGTAACCTTGTGGGGGGTGTACAGCTTGATGCCACACCAGGTAGTGCCTTTATCCACAAGATCATTGGTCAAGCTTACACCATTGGCTGTCTCAGGGGAAGGGCCCAGTCCCACCGCGCAGGACACCAGGGGAAGGGCCCAGTCCCCACAGTGCAGGGCACCAGGGGAAAGGCCCAGTCCCCACAGCGCAGGGCACCAGGGGAAGGGTCCAGTCCCACAGTGCGGGGCACCAGGGGAAGGGCCCAGTCCCCACAGTGCAGGGCACCAGTGAAGGGCCCAGTCCCCACAGTGCAGGGCACCAGTGAAGGATCAAGTCCCACAGTGCAGGGCACCAGTGAAGGATCAAGTCCCACAGTGCAGGGCACCAGTGAAGGGCCTAGTCCCACTGTGCAGGGCACTAGTGAAGGATCAAGTCCCACAGTGCAGGGCACCAGTGAAGGGTCTAGTCCCACAGTGCAGGGCACCAGTGAAGGATCAAGTCCCACAGTGCAGGGCACCAGTGAAGGATCAAGTCCCACAGCGCAGGGCACCAGTGAAGGATCAAGTCCCACAGTGCAGGGCACCAGTGAAGGGACTAGTCCCATTCACTAATCCCAGTACTGACCATCACTGGGGGTCCTACCTTACTGCTCCCATTACTGACCCCTCATGGGGGCTCCTTACTCACTGATCCCCTGCTCCTTTTCTAAATAGAGCCATTGCATTGTTTACGTCGAGTTCGGAGAGCAGATAGGGCCTCGGTTTAACATCTCATCTGAAAGGCGGCACCTCCAGCAGTGCAGAACTCCCTCAGTACTGCACTGAGAGTGTCAGCCTAGATTTTGTGCTCAAGTCTGTGGAGTGGGACTTGAAGCCACAACCTTCTGACTCAGGTGAAGATTTTGACTGAGTCACGGCTAACGTCATGCAGTCAAACAGAAACATTGCTTTCTGAAGTCAAATCTGTGCACACTGATTATAGTGCTTTATGTACAGTGAAATTAGATAAAAGTGTTCATCACCAATATGTGCCAACCAGACCCATCAATTAAAGAAAGAACTGGCATTTATATAGTGCCTTTCACAATGTCCGAAAGAGCTTTACAGCCAATGAAGTACTTTTTGAAGTGTAGTCACTGTTGCAGTGTAGGAAACGCAGCAGCCAATTTGCGCACAGCAAGCTCCCACAAACAGCAATGTGATAATGACCATATAATCAGTTTTAGTGATGTTGGTTGAGGGATAAATATTGACCAGGACACGGGGCAGAACTCCCCTGCTGTTCTTCAAAATAGTGCCATGAGATCTTTTACAGCCATCTGAGAGGGCAGACAGGGCCTCAGTTTAACATCTCATCTGAAAAACAGCACCTCCAACAGTGCAGCGCTCCCTCAGCACTGCACTAGAGTGCCAGCCTAGATTTTTGTGCATAAGTCCCTGCAGTGGGACTTGAACCCACAAACTTCAGATGTAGAAGTAAGAGTGCTACCCACTGAGCCAGGGCTGATGTTACAACCAAAGGAGCACTTTTAAAATGCAACCACTGTTGTAATAACTAAAGGATAAAAGTCACTGTTGGTGATGGCAAATAATGCTTCATGTCTTCAAAAGGCACTTCTATTTTTTACAGAGGCATTAGCCCATTGCAGCAGATGGCACAGCTGGGTAGGTGCTTCATTGCTCAACATGAGCCTGTTGGAGGTAGTTTGCATTGGTTGGTAGCAGTGGGTAGGTCTTGACACACAATTGGTGTCACAGTGGCAGACTTGGGCATTCCAGCTCTTGGATGTTTTATTTACTGTTGCTGAATATCAATAACCTCAGTGCCAAATGCAACCATGCAGTAAGACATAGAAGTGGGGAAAATAATTGACTTTTATTCTAAAGCCATACTTTGGTGCCTTGTCGATATTTAGGAAGTTTCCAAACCCGCTCCTATACATCACATGGTCCGATCCAACACTGACCTCTCATTGGTTCTACTTGTAAAACCATTATTTGTGTGGCAATTCCCTTTCGTAATCGTGATAATAAAAAAGACAACCATGATAACAAAAAAAAGCAGAAGAATGTCCTGATATCTTCATAAATACACATCACCTTCTCAGAAATCACACATCTCAAAACTACATGGTTTCAATACCAAGTCGTAAAATAGAGTGACAAAACTCCTTCGTTGCTGTTAAAAGATGAATGTCACCCTCAAATAGACATTGCAATTTAGATAAATGCCATTTTAGCACCACCTTTCAGAGTTGTATAGGCTGTCTCTATACTCTCACATTTGCCTCAATGTGAAATATTGCCGGTCCCAATCTGATCCCATATTTTCCTGCCCGAGGGAATCTCACAGAACTTGGTTTGATGCTTGCTGTTTATGGATGTTCTGACCGGTGCTGGTTAATCCCACCCCTCCACCATGTGTTTCAATGGTTCAGTACAAGTGTTGCTACAACACTAGATATTGGAAAGACCGGAGCCATTGCCTTCGGTCCCCGCTACAAACTCTGTTTCTTAGCCACCAGAATCCATCTCTTTCCCTGGCAACTGTCTGAGGCTGAATCACGTTGTTCACAACCTTGGCGTCATAGTCGACCCTGAGATGAGTTCCGACCACATCTCCACACCATTACTGTGGCTCAGTAGATAGTACCCTTGCCTCTGAGTCAGACGGTTCTGGGTTCAAATCCCACTCCAGGAACTTGAGCATGTAAATATAGGCTGATACTCCAGTGTAGTGCTGAGGGAATGCTGCACTGTTGGAGGTGCTGGCTTTTGGATGAGATGTTAAACTGAGGCCCCGTCTGCTCTCTCAGGTGGATGTAAAAGATCCCATGGCACTATTTTGAAGATGAGCAGGGGAGATATCCCTGGCGTCCTGGCCAATATCTATCCCTCAATTCACATAACAAAAAAAAACAGATTATCTTGTCATTATCACGTTGCTGTTTGTGGGAGCTTGCTGTGTGCAAGTTGGCTGTTGTGTTCATACATTACAACAGTGACTCTCCTCCTCCAAAAGTATTTCATTGATTGTAAAGTGCTTTGAGACATCCTGCGGTGATGAAAGACACTATATAAATGCAAATCTTCCTTTATTTCCATCTCTGGGACATTGCTCAACTCTGACTCACCTCAGATCATCTGCTGCTGAAACCCTCATCCATGCTTTTGTTACCTCTAGGCTTACTATTTCAGTGCACTCTGGCCAGTTTCCCACGTTCTACCCTCCATAAACTAGAGGTGATCCAAAACACTTCTGCCCATGTCCTAACTCGCAACAAGTGAAGTTCACCCATCTCCCCTGAGCTCACTGACCTACATTGGCTCCCGGTTAAGCAACGCCTCGATTTTAAAATTCTCATCCTTGTTTTCAAATCTCTCCATGGCCTCGCCCCCTTCCTATCTCTGTAATCTCCTCCAGCCCTACAACCCTCTGAGATATCTTCACTGCTCTAATGCTAGCACCTTGAGCATCCCCGATTTTAATCGCTCCACCACTGGCGGTGTACCTTCAGCTTCCAGGGCCCTAAGCTCTGGAATTCCTTCCATAAACCTCTTCGCCTCTGTACCTCACTCTCCTCGTTTAAGATGGTCCTTAAAACCTACATTTTTGACCAAACTTTTAGTCATCTGCCCTAATATCTCCTTATATGGCTTGCTGTTGAATTTTGTTTTATTGGACTGCTCTGAAGAGCCTTGGGATGTTTTACGACAATAAAGTCACTATATAAATACAAGTTGTTGCTGTAGAACAGCGCTGGTGGAAAATAAAGCCCCAGGGAACTATTGTGAAGTCAGTTTTAAGAAGAACTCAGGTTGCCTGTTGGACGTCGCGGGCACTTTATAAACTTACTGCAGTGCCTTTTTATTAGTGTTGTAAGAAAGCAGACCCACTTTTCAAAGAAGATCAGGGAGTTCATCCTGGTTTCCAAGCCAATATTTATCCCTCAACCAATATCTCTAAAACAGATTACAATAACTGGCCATTATTATATCACTGTTTGTTGAACCTTGCTGTGCGCATTTTATTTATTTATTCATTCATGGGATGTGGGTGTCACTGGCAAGACCAGTGTTTATTGCCCATCCCTAATTGCCCTTGAGAAGGTGGTGGTGAGCCCTCTTCTTGAACCGCTGCAGTCCGTGTGTTGAGAGTATTCCCACAGTGCTATTAGTTAGAGAGTTCCAGAATTTTGACCCGGCGACGATGAAGGAACGGCGATATATTTCCAAGTCAGGATGATGTGTGACTCGGAGGGGAACTTGGAGGTGATGGTTTTCCCATGCACCTGCTGCCCTTGTCCTTCCAGGTGGTAGAGGTAGCGGAGTTTGAGAGGTGCTGTCGAAGAAGCCTTGGTGAGTTGCTGCAGTGCATCTTGCAGCCATGGTGCACCGGTGATGGAGGGAGTGAATGTTGAAGGTGGTGGATGGGGTGCCAATCAAGCGGAGAACTTTGTCCTGGATGGTGTTGAGCTTCTTAAGTGTTGTTGGAGTTGCACTCATCCAGGCAAGTGGAGAGTATTCCATCACACTTGTGCCTTGTAGATGGTGGAAAGTCAGGAGCAATGTTCCCTCTAATTTTATTTATGGGCCACGCGGCCCCATTAACGGCCCATTCAAAATTCCATACAGGTGCGATTTTACCATTTAAAAGCAAGTGAGCCGACTGCGCAGGAACTCCAGAGCACTGCATGGCCATGCAGCTTAAAGGGAGCATTGGTCAAGAGATGAGTCACTCACCACAGAGTACCCAACTCCTGATCTGCTCTCATAGCCACAATATTTATGTGGCTGGTCCAGTTAAGTGTCTGATCAGTAGTGACCCCCCAGGACATTGATGGTAGATGATTCAACGATGGTAATAGCATTGAATTTCATGGGAAGGTGGTTAGACTCTCTCTTGTTGGAGATGGTCATTGCCTGGCACTAGCGCAAATGTTACTTGCCACTTATATGCCCAATCCTGGATGTTGTCCAGGTCTTGCTGCATGCGGGCAAATACTGCTTCATTATTTGAGGAATTATGAATATAAGAAAAAAAGAAAGACTTGCATTTATATCGCACCTTTCATGACATCGTGACAGTGTCACCTCCACATTCTCCTCCAAGTCACACACCATCCTGACTTGGAAAAATATCGGCTGTTCCTTCATCATCGCTGGGTCAAAATTCTTTACAGCTGCCATGTGGCTTAGTGGGTAGCATACAGCCATTGAAGTGGTTTTGAAGTTTAGTCACATTTGTAATGTAGGAAATTCAATGAACTCTGCACTGTAATCATCAGCGGACAACCCAACTTCTGACCTTATGATGGAAGGAAAGTCATTGATGAAGCAGCTGAAGATGGTTAAGCCTAGGCCACTGCCCTGAGGAACTCCTGCAGCGATGTCCTGGGGCTGAGATGATTGGCCTCCAACAACTACAACCATCTTCTTTTGTGTTAGGTATGACTCCATCCAGTGGCAAGTTTTTCCCCCTGATTCCCATTGACTTCAATTTTACCAGGGCCCCTTGGTGCCACACTCAGTCAAATGCTGCCTTGACGTCAAGGGCAGGCACTCTCACCTCGCCTCTGGAATTCAGCTCTTTTGTCCATGTTTGGTCAAAGGCTGTAATGAGGTCTCTAACCGAGGTCCTGGCGGAACACAAATTGAGCATTGGTGAGCAAGTGCCGCTTGCTCTAGTATCCAGTGAGCTCAGCCATTTCTTAATATCACGTGAAGTGAATTGAGTTGGCTGAAGACTGGGGCAAGTGTGATGGTGGGGACATCAGGAGGAGGCCGAGATGGATCATTTATTCGGCACTTCTGACTGAAGATGGTTGCGAGTTTGTGAGTATGATTATGTCAGGCTGTTGCTTGACTAGTCTGTGGGACAGTTCTCCCAATTTTGGCACAAGTCCCCAGATGTTCGTGAGGAGGACTTTCCAAGGTGGACTGAGCAGAGTGTGAGCTTGTCGTGTCTGTATCCGATACCTAGGTCGATGCCAGGTGGCCCATCTGGTTTTATTCTTATTGTACTTTTTTTTAGTGGTTTAATACAACCAAGCGGATTGTTAAAAGAAAAGAAAGACCCTGATGCATTTATATAGCACCTTTCACGACCACCGGACGTCTCAAAGCGCTTTACAGCCAATGGAGTAATTGGCCATTTCAACGGTTCAAATTAAGTCAACCACATTGCTGTGGGTCTGGAGTCACATATAGGCCAGACTGGGTAAGAAGTCCTGCCCTGAAGGACATTAGTGAACCAGTTGAGTTTTTACGCCAATCTGAAAGCTTCATGACTGAAGCTAGCTTTTTATTCCAGATTTATTTAATTCATTGAACTCAAATTCACAAACTGCCATGGTGAGGTTTGAATCTGTGACCCTGGATCGTTAGTCCATGTCTCACTAGTCCAGTAATATAACCACTACCGTATCCTATATTACAACTGTGATTGGAATTCAGAAGTACTTCATTGAGTGTAAATCACCTTGTGACGTCCTGAGGTAGTGACAGGCACTACATAAATGTAAGTTCTTCCTTCTCTCTTTCCTACAAACACACTCCTAACAGTAAAAGAGTTCTGCTTGCGTGTTCAGAGCTCTCCCTGAGAAGCAAAATGTCCTCGGGGACAGGAGTGCGTGGTTGACACTGGAAATAATATTATTTAATTCATTAAATTTTCTTTCTTTTGCCGTTTTATTAGTTGTGCCCCTCTAAAACAGGGGGAACTTTTAGGTGTTTTTGTGTTAAATGACACTAGGGCAACCCGATGCCTCATTGTCCCAAATAAAAAAGTATTTACAGAAGCAGAATGCCACTCGCAGCCCACAGTATAACTCAGGCATGGTTATCTGTTCTTCACAGCTGCTCAGTGGGCAGCACACTTGCCTCTGGGTCAGAAAGTTGTGGGTTCAAGTCCCACGGCAGTGACTTATGCATTTAAATCCACGTGGACACTCCAGTGCAGTGCTGACTGAGTGTCTTTCGGATGAGACATTAAACTGAGGCCCCGTCTGCTCTCTCATCTCAGTTGGACGTAAAATATCTCATGACACTATTTCAAAGAAGAGCAGGGGAGGTGTCCTGGCCAATATTTATCCCTCAATCAACATCACTAAAACAGATTATCTGGTCATTATCACATTGCTGTTCGTGGGAGCTTGCTGTGCGCAAATTGGCTGCTGTGTTTCCCACATTACAACAGTGACTACACTCCAAAAGTACTTCATTGGCTGTAAAGCGCTTTGAGACGTCCGGTGGTCATGAAAGGCGCTATATAAATGCAAGTCTGTCTTTCTTTCAACCGGTAGTTGCAGTATAACGGCAGACTAACATGACCGAATTACAGGGGACTAGGGGCGGTTCACTGAGCACCTTTATATCGGAGTCACTGGGATTCCCTGCAGGGGAGGGAGAGGGAGAGGGAGGTTCCCAGTGATTCATCGGGAGTTTTGTGAATTGGACAGATCAGGATCAGGGAGACAACAGAAATATAAAGGGAGATCCATTCACATTGGCAGCAGCCAACACGCAATCAGAACACCGAGCAGACAAATGGCCACATCCCTGGGCAGGGATTGCACTCCCAGAGCAAGGGAGCACCGCTTTAATGTGAACCGACTGATCCGGGATCCCAGCACAGGCAGTCTGTACTACAGGGGCAAAAGTCTCGGAAAGGTGTGTTTCTGCAGATGTTTCACAGTGGGGAGGGGAGCTGCAAATAGCGGGTGCAGTCCGATTAAACATAGATGTGTGATTTGTGAAATCTGCCAGTGTCTAACGCTGGTGTGTGCTTGCAGGATTCGTGCTTTAAAAGCTTCAGATTATTCGAAGACTGCCTTTACTTAAATGTTTAATGCACACAATGGATTTACATAAAGAGGCACGTTTTATTGAACCGCGAGATGCCTGTGCAATGTTCTTTTTGCATTATTTTGGGAAAATGACAGTTCTAATAAAACTGGGGAGCACCTAGTTTGATCAACTTGCAGATTTTAGACTTAAAGCGAAGTCCCCAAGTGATATACATTTTTTCTGGAGAATATTTTAAGATTTATTTATATATATATTATATATACCATGTTAATAAAATGTTAGACAAGGTTCAAGAACATGCTAACATAAATCTGCAGACATGTGTTCCTGGTCCTGGGACTTGTCTGTACACGTTCGGACACCGAGTGAAATTACAATGCCCGCCCCTTTCTCTTTGATTGGCAAGCGAGAGGTGAAGATGATTGGTTTCACTTGGTTTAAAAGGCACTGATACATTTTGTAGCGATTTAAAACAACATATATATTTATTTGTGTGTGTGTGATACCAGGGTGCATTTGCAAAATCCTACCAACTGACCGAAGTAACAACCAACAGACTCCAGGCTGTCAAAGTATTGCCACTTTCAAGAATACCCGGAGCACATCAAAGAGAGAAGGTATAACAAAGAAACGAATTTCCACAGTGAGTTGTGAGGCTGTGGATTCACTCCCAGGGTTAGTGGATGAGGCAGAAGAGGTGGATAAATGTGATGTTGGGGAAGTCCAGAACCAGGGGTCACAGTCTAAGGATTAGGACTGAGTTGAGGAGAAACTTCTTCACTCAGAGAGTTGTGAACCGGTGGAATTCTCTACTGCAGAGAGTTGTTGATGCCAGTTCGTTAGATATATTCAAGAGGGAGTTAGATGTGGCTCTTACGGCTAAAGGGATCAAGGGGTATGGAGAGAAAGCAGGAAAGGGGTACTGAGGTGAATGATCAGCCATGACCTTATTGAATGGTCTTGCACCTATTTTCTATGTTTCTATGTTTCTATTTATATAGCGTCTTCCATGACCACCGGACATCCCAAAGGGCTTTACAGCCAATGTAGTACTTTTGAAGTGTTGCAACCAATTTGCGCACAGCAAGCTCCCACAAACAGCAATATGATAGTGACCAGATAATCCGTTTTTAGTGATGTTGATTGAGGGATAAATATTGGCCAAGACACGGGGAATGACTCCGCTGTTCTTCTTCAAAATAGTGCCATGGGATCTTTTATGTCCACATGAGAGAGCAGACACGGTTTAACGTCTCATCCGAGCAATGGCACCTCCGACAGTGCAGAGCTCCCTCAGTACTGCGCTGGAGTGTCAGCCTAGATTTTTGTGTTCAAATGTCTGGAGTGGGACTTGAACCCACAACCTTTTGACTCAGAGGCGAGGGTGCCACTGCTACCAACTGAGCCTTGGCTGACACGGCTTAAGGTGACAGAAACATGTAGATTAAAAATGTATTGGGCAATGAACATATTGATGAGTTTGTGAAGTTTCTCAGTCCACGATTTCAATGAAGGCATTAACCTGTTTAAAATAAATGGGTTAATGTGGGCCAACAAAGGAATTTGTTATTGATATTGCTCAGTGTGATTTAGCTCTGCAATTTTTATTGCCGTGGTTATATTCCAAGCATAAATGATGGGTATTGTTATATCGACAGTGAATATATATTAAAAAAGGAAGCTTTTCTTTTTCAGATTGAGAAGGAAATTGAGCTCCACAGTGCTCTCCATCACAGGAATGTTGTTTCCTACTATCACCATTTTGAGGACACCGAGAATATTTATATCCTACTGGAATACTGCAGCAGGAAGGTAAGAGCCCAGGGGCTAGGAATTCGCTATCGCCCACTTTGAGGCAGTGATGCCGCCGAGACGATGTCTACCACCTCAAAATGGGATATTCAGTTGTATCACCCCAAGAGGAGAATAGAGTGCTAAGAGAAGCGTTCCACATTCCTCCTCGAGTGCTAACGGAGCCATAGCGCAGGAGGCCAACTCAGTTTTTTGCCACTCTGATGCCAGCATTCTAGTGCCTAAAAATGAAAAAAAAATCCTGTTGAAAAATTCAATAAACCTCACCCATGCTTCCCCACTGCTGCAATAAATAAATAAAAGTTGAAAAAGTGAAATTTCAGCACTCCGGACGATATTGCCCTGTGATTGTTGCTGGACCGGTTGCTTTCTCCGGCTGGTCTCAGCGGCAGGCGCTACGACAGGCGAAAGAGTGAACTTTGTAAACTGGGGGCTACGGGGGCGTTGCACACTCGGTGATGTCACCATGTGGGCGGGGCTAGTGAGCGCAAACTGTCGGCGTCACCGCTAAACCTTCACTGATGTTTGCGGCAGGCGCTGACAGCACAGTGGGAGGAGCTTAATGCCCCGTTAGCGACTCTCTGGGTGCTAACCAACCAAATGTCTAGTCCCAGGAGTTTGTTAAGCAATGTGCTCTAATGCACCTACATTTACTCCTGTCTCACTTTGCCCATGTAGCCCCAGTTGTATATCACCCATTTTACACCATCAGCCACAGTCAAAATAAGTGTAATGCTCAATATATTATTGTTAATGTTCCTTTAAAATATTGTGGGATCATCACATCCTATATAATTGCGACATAGTTAATCCGTTCACTTTGATTAAATACATACAGAGAGATAAATTAAAAGCTAGTTGTAAAGAGAGTATAATGATCCGACCACCACAACTTGCAGCCTCTGTGTAGTTTTGTTACTAATCTGTCTTTATGAAAAGAGGTCTCCAAATTAAGGTCTGTCAACCATATCTGATCTGAAAGCCTTGGCAATCCGGCCAGTAAAGCCCTGGGAACTCCGCTCCATTTCTGCTCATCTTTCTCATTGGTTTGGCCCATTGAGTATTGTGAGGTTGGAGGTTTGGAAAAGGCTGTGCCTGATTGGTGGAAAAATCCTAGCTCCGAGCACCAAGACTGGTTAAACTTGTGATATATGCAAATTAAGGGGAACGTTGATTTAAACTTCATAATTAGCCAGCAAGGCTCCATGATACACATCTAAGCAGTCCATGCAGACACAAGCTTTGACAGCCCTGCACTGAAATAAGGTTAAGCCCTTGCTTATTTAATGGGAATATATTTAATTATATAGGATTACATAGCATATAAGAACATAAGAAATAGGAGCAGGAGTAGGCCATTTGGGCCCTCGAGCCTACTCCGTCATTCAATAAGATCATGGCTGATCTGATCATGGACTCAGCTCCAGTTCCCTGCCCGCTCCCCATAATCCTTTACTCCCTTATCGCTCAAAAATCTATCTCCACCTTAAATATACAGCACAGGAACTGGTGATTCGGCCCAACCAGTCCATGCTGGCATTTATGCTCCACTCGAGCCTCCTCCATCTTTCCTCATCTAACTCTATCTGCATAACCCTCTATTCCCTTCACCTACATATGCTTGTCTAGCCTCCCATTAATTACATCTATACTATTCACTTCAATTAATCTTTGACTCTCTAATGGAATAGGGTGGAAAATAGAGCTGTTTGTGAGTGAATGGAGATAACTTTCAACTTCAGCAGGAGCGGAAAGCTGGAGGTATCAGATCAGCCGCCCAGTATACACTCCGCCCGATTTTTCTGTCCATTGATGTTAACAGAACTGAATATCGGGCGGGGCATGTAGCGGGCGGCTGACAGTTTTCCGCCCTAATCGCAGTTGAAAGTGTAGATAGAGAGAAACTATTTCCGCTGGTTGGGGAGTCTAGGACTAGGGGGCATACTCTAATGAATTAGAGACAAACCTTTCAGGAGTGAAATTAGGAAACACTTCTACACACAATGAATGGTAATAGTTTGGAATTTTCTTCCGCAAACAGCAATTGATGCTAGATCAATTGTTCATTTTAAATCTGAGATTGATCGATTTTTGTTAACCAAAGGTATTAAGGGATAAGGGGCAAAGAATATACAGTTAGATCACTGATCAGGCATGATCTCACTGGATGGTGGAACAGACTCGAGGGGCTGAATGACCTTCTCCTGTTCCTATGTTCCAATGAAAGTGAAGCCACACAAGGTTGCCAAATTATAGTGCATGAACTGATTCCCGGGATGGCAGGATTGACATATGATGAGAGACTGATCGACTGGGCCTGTTGTATTCACTGGAATTTAGAAGAATGAGAGGGGATCTCCTAGAAACTTATAAAATTCTGACGGGACTGGACAGGTTAGATGCAGGTAGAATGTTCCCGATGTTGGGGAAGTCCAGAACCAGGGGTCACAGTCTAAGGATAAGGGGTAAGCCATTTAGGACTGAGATGAGGAGAAACTTTTTCACCCAGAGAGTTGTGAGCCTATGGAATTCTCTGCCACAGAAAGTTGTTGAGTCCAGTTCGTTAGATATATTCAAAAGAGAGTTAGATGTGGCCCTTACGGCTACAGGGATCAGGGGGTGTGGACAGAAGGCAGGGTGGAGTACTGAGGTTGCATGATCAGCCATGATCATATTGAATGGTGGTGCAGGCTCGAAGGGCCGAATGGTCTGCTCCTGCACCTATTTTCTATGTTTCTATATCTAATTGAAAGCCTTGACAATTGGTTGCTAAAGCCCAGTGAACTCAACTCCAATTTTTGTGAAGTGGCAAGGTCACATAATAGCCACCACTTGTTATAATACTGTTTAGAATCCCATTTAATTTTATCAGACAGCCATATTTAGACTTGCTTTTCAGTTATAAAAAAAAAAGATAAAACATGAAGTGTACAGGTACTCTCTGTCTTTACAGGAACTGAGACAAAATATAATTATCAGCAATACCACAAGTGTCACTGCTTACAGAAAACATCAAAAAGCTGGTGTTATTCAGCAGCACTTTAATAATTCTGTCAGAGTGAATCTTCTCCCCCACCATGAATGAGAAATGCATAACTGTGGTAGGCTGAGAATGACACCATTCTTTATGAAGTGGGTAGCACAAAGAGTTTTGGATAGTTCAAGGTATTTTATGATGTTTGTTGGACTGCTCCCAGACTTACGGTGTGGACCGAGAAAAGTTGAAGAGCAGTTACCGCAGTCATTTTCATTCCTACTGCCTTAGTTGCACCCTTTAAGCAGCTAAAAAGCCTTAGCCGAGGAGAGAAATAATCTGTAGAGGAAGCATGGTCATAAGGGAGCTCAAAGTGACCGAAACGCACTGTGAATGTACGTGAAAAATAATTACATTTCTAGTAATTCTGGACGGCAAAATAAACGAAAATTACATTTTTTGTTTAAGTGAGCACTTGGAATGAATATTCTTAAATTAGGACTTTCTAATATTAGAAACTTATGACCTCTATTTAAAAAAAAACCTCCATTGCCAACACATGCAACTTTGTTAATGATTTATTGGTGTTGCCTTATTGTGTTTGTTATGTTTATGTACTA
Source organism: Pristiophorus japonicus (assembly GCF_044704955.1). Classification (NCBI taxonomy): domain Eukaryota; kingdom Metazoa; phylum Chordata; class Chondrichthyes; family Pristiophoridae; genus Pristiophorus; species Pristiophorus japonicus. The sequence continues at coordinate 14,089,073 of NC_091994.1, forward strand.
GGGTAGAAGGGAGGGAGAGCAAAATGATCTCCCTCCCATCTATCCCCATGAACCGCATGCATTAACACTAAAGCAAAATCTGTAAATCGTTAGTGAAATTGTGAGTTTTTGCATTCTCATGAAAGAAGTAGTATGCTGGTGGTGCCTTTGCTCTTGAAGAAGCTATAAGCTGTTATTAAACTTATTAAAAATAATATTTATGGGGTTTAATTCTCTGCTGGGCAGGATGGGGATGGGGGGTTTGATTGATGCCACACTTTGGGATGGTTTGATTATGCTGGCTTCTATACCCAACATGCTAGACCATTGATGGAACCAACATTGGGAACCTTAACACCTTTTGATTTAGATTCTAGTAGTGATTTGAAATATCGGAAATCCATTTAATTGCCTGGTGTTCTGCTATTTTGCATTTTCTCTTTCCAAGTCACTGGCCCACATCTTGAAAGCTAGAAAAGTTCTCACTGAGCCAGAAGCTCGCCATTATCTCGGACAGATAATATCCGGACTCAAGTACTTGCACCACAAAGGCATAGTGCACAGAGACTTAAAGCTAAGTAAGTAGTTCTGGTCTTCCTAATGACTCCTTTGGTTATTTCAATATTAAATGTTGACCCGTCAATAAATATTGGTGGTTTGGAGATCGATGAATACTGGAGTCAGTTTGGCTCAATTGGTAAGTCTTACACATCAAAAGATTGTAGACCAAGCTTCAAGAACCTACAGTCCAGCCTGACTCCAGTGCGGTATTGAACATAAGAACAGAAGAATTAGGAGCAGGAGTTGGCCATTCGGCCCTTCGAGCCTGCTCCACCATTGAATGAGATCATGGCTGATCTTCTACCTCAACTCCACTTTCCTGCACTATTCTTATATCCCTTGATTCCCTTAATGTTGAAAAAATCTATCGATCTCTGTCTTGAAAATACTCAAAGACTGAGCCTCCACAGCCCTCTGGGGTAGAGAATTCCAAAGATTCACCACCCTCTGAGTGAAGAAATTTCTCCTCATCTCAGTCCTAAATGGCCCACCCCTTATTCTGAGACTGTGACCCCTGGTTCTAGACTCCCCAGCCAGGGGAAACATCCTCCCTGCATCTACCCTGTCAAGCCCTGTAAGAATTTTGTATGTTTCAACGAGATCACCTCTCATTCTTCTAAACTCTAGAGAATATAGGCCTAGTCTACTCAATAGACTATTGATGAGGTGCTGCACTGCCAGAGCTGCCATCTTTCAGTTGAGATGGGAAGCGGCTTGGGATGATTTCCTATGTTAAGGATGCTATATAAATGCAAGTTGTTGTTGTTGATAAGCACTGATTCATTCAATGGATGTACACTGTTTTCATTCATTAATAGAAACTGACCCAGTCGGTGGATAGACACTGTGTTCATTAATTGATTGATACTGATTTATTTAATAGATGCATATTATGGCTTCTTTTCTCTGCAGGTAATCTCTTTGTAAATAAAAACATGGAAGTTAAAATTGGTGACTTTGGGCTTGCTACAAAGCTGGAAGAGCAGAAGAGAGGGTAAGCAGATTAAAGAGCAGGTAGGAAATAATAATATGTACTGCACACTGACTCGCCCTCGGCTGGCCTGAAGTAAACTTGGGCAGGTGTTGCAGGTGTTCTAATCCCAGAATATGCCTCACATTTAACTCTGCACTGGATAAAACACATTGGATGCTGGGTGACATTCGGCCCTTCACTGGCTCTTTTTGTTACTGTGTCAGTTGTGGCTCAGCGGGTAGCACTCTCGCCTCTGAGTCAGACGGTTGTGGGTTCAAATCCCACTTCAGGGACTTGCACACAAAAAAATCCAGGCTGACACTCTAGTGCAGTGCTGAGGGAGGGCTGCACTGTCAGAGGTGCCGTTTTTCGGATGAGATGTTAAACCGAGGCCCCGTCTGCCTTCTCAAGTGGATGTAAAAGATCCCATGACAGTATTTCGAAGAAAGGCAGGGGAGTTATCCCTGGTGTCCTGGTCAATATTTATCCCTCAATCAACATAACAAAAAGGCGAATTATCTGGTCATTATCACATTGCTGTTTGTTGGAGCTTGCTGTGCACAACTTGGCTGCCACATTTCCCGCATTACAACACTGACTAGACTTCAAAAGAAAAGTACTTCATTGGCTGTGAAGCACTTTGAGACATCTGGTGGTCGTGAAAGGTGCTATATAAATCTTTACTAAAAAGTGGTAATCATGGCACTCATTCTTCAGGAGGTTGGGATTTCCTCGGCATTGTGCCTGGGATGCTCTGCCCCCAACCCCCCCCCCTCCCCCGGCCGCATCAAAGAGGAAATGAGGATGGGGTGGGTGGAGATACCCACTGTGTCAGGTCTCCACCCCCACTGCCCTGCCCTGCGAGTTCCAAGGGTTTCTAGAGCCCTCGTAACAGGTTCTGTACCCGCAGTAGGCACAGGCCCAGTAGGAATGAAAAGGAGGTGGAATGGGACCTTGTAGGACCTCCCTCCTCACTTTCCTCTCAGTACATTGGTGGGGTGACCAGACAGAGGGCCAACTCAAAGAGTGGCTGGCTGATTTTGCGGCAGAACCTTCCACAGACTGGTGGGTCTGCAGGAGGCCCTGGGGCGGATTGAAGGTCCACAGGGGCACAAGTTCAGTGAAAATGAGCACATTTTCTCTCCCCTCCCCCAGCATGAAGTTTGGGCCTTGCCGCCTCTGGCTCCTGGTCTTCATAAGCAGCCAGAAGGCCCTGATGTTGAAGGCCAGAAGTGCAGCTGCAAGCCTCTCCGGTCTACGACTACACCTGTGTTTCCAACCTCGGTTGAGGTAGAAGGGCCTGCCATGGGACTGGCCTGTGCTGAGAGGGCACTCGGCCAGGAAATTTAAGAGCACTGATCCCACAGCAGGCGGTGCAGGAATCTCAGAGAGGAAATGTATAAAACACTAGTTAGGCCACAGCTCGAGTACTGTGCGCAGTTCTGGTCACCCACACTACAGGAAAAATGTGATTGCACTAGAGAGGGTATAGAGGAGATTTACAAGGATGTTGCCTGGACTGGAGAATTTTAGCTATGAGGACAGATTGGTTAGGCTGGGGTTGTTTTCTCTGGAGCAGAGGAGGCTGAGGGGAGACATTGAGATGTATAAAATTATGAGGGGCCGAGATAGAGCGGAAAGGAAGAACCTATTTCCCTTAGCAGAAGGGTCAACAACCAGGGGACATAGAGTTATAGTAATCGGTAGGAGGTTTAGAGGGGGTATAAGGGGAATTTTTTTTCACCCAGAGGGTGGTGGGGTTCTGGAACTTACTGCCTGAAAGGGTGGTCGAGACAGAAACCCTCACATGTTTAAAAAGTACTTAGATGTGCACTTGAAGTGCCATAACCTACAGAGCTACGGACCAAGAGCTGGAAAGTGGGATTAGGCTGGATAGCTCTTTGTCGGCCGGCATGGGCACGATGGGCCGAATGGCCTCCTTCTATGCCATAAACTTCCGTGATTCTGTGAAACTCATCCACCATGTGGAGCACACCAGGGTGCTTGCACGTGAAGGGGTGAACAGGTAATTGAGCAAAGATATCCTGCACATACACCCGAAGTCAAACCTACCTTGTACAGAAAGGATATAGGCAAGGTAACAACCATCCCTTTCACTCTGCCACTTGTATTCATTCCATTCCATGCACTATTATCTGAAATGAAAAGATCATAATTTTATTTTAAAACGACAATTGATATTGAGGAAGTTTTTTTTCCAACTTTTTTCTTTTTTTTTTTAACAGGGTTATCTGTGGTACTCCCTGTTACTTAGCTCCAGAGGTTATCAGCATGAAGCGACACGTGTACAAGTCAGATATCTGGGCTCTTGGCTGTGTTTTGTAAGTCATCCTTCTGCACAATGTGCTCGATATATGAGTATTTAGTGACCTGAACCGTTGCTCAATAAATATTCAGCCGCAGTCAGTTGAAATTTCACTCAAAATAATTATTCATTTTTAAATTATTACTTCCAGGTTTCCAATGTGTATTCAGTGGATATTAAGCAGGCTAAAGGTTAAAAAGAATTTCAATGCTGTTTATTGATCATCCAGGCTTTTAACGAGAGAGATTACAGTGAAACATTAATTATTCACACACTCATTATCTGCAGTCTTCGTAAACCACTGGGATGCTTTGAAGGAAATTATGATTGCCAGAATTCCTGTGGGAATCGCGGTAGCTGCAATTTATTAAAAAGATAAGAAAAGCCCTTTGGAGTAGGATTTACGCAGAGTCCTCCCATTCCCCTGTCCTAACTTTGGTGGTAAACCCAAAAGAAACAGCGGAAACCGCCATATCTCCAGGATTCCCACCAATGTTCCCTTCAAGTTATTTTTGGGTGCGGGACCCTTTAAGGGGCGGTGCAGCCCATTCAGAATACCACCCCTGTGCAGTTTTTCCCATTTAAAAGCCGCAGAGCTGGCTGCATGGGAGCACCAGAGGGCAGCTTAACGGCAACATTAGGGGGCCAACATCGCCCTCCGCCCCACACCTTTCGAAATAGCTGATTGTTCTTGGGGCGGAGAATAGAGGGACTGTTTGGGTTTCGGTCGGGGCGGTGTTTCGGGTGGCTGCAGGCTGGAAGTGGGTCAGCAGCGGGGCGGAAGGTGGGCGGTGCCATCAGCGCCCCGCTGAGCACGTCAACTTGACACGGACGTGTCGCGTTGCACTGACACGTAGCAACATCTTTCCCCTTAAGTGAAAGGGGAGGGCTGCTGTGAGCTTGAGTGGCACCCACACTGCCTGCCCCCGCACAACTGCGATACCTTGTGTATCGCAACATATGCACTCTCCACCCCGCCCGAAACCATGTGATCTCCTGGGAGAGGCAAAAAAAAAAACCAGATGAAAAAACCCAGGTCAATTTGGGGGGGAAAAAAAATCTGGGAAATTCTTCTCCGACCCATCTAGGCGATCGAAACTAGTCCAGGAGATCGCTCTGGCCTTGCATTCCCTGCAGCACCTACTTTCTATAAGAGTTAATCTCCGCCGCAGCCAGAAACAAATCCAGCTTTTGCTTGAAGGAATTCAGTGAGTCTGCATCCACCACACGAAATGGCAGCGTGTTCCAGAGGTCGACTATTCTCTGGGACGTCTAACCTAGATCTAGCCCGAGACAACTTAAATTTCTGACCCCTGGTGCTACCCAACCTATTTAATTGAAATAAACTGTCAGCTGGAACACCATCTATTCCCTTCATTATAAACCTCTTATAAACCTTATAAACCTCAATCAGATTCCCCCCTAAGTCTACACTGCTCTAAGGTATAGAGTCCCAACTTTTTTTACCCTAACTTGATAACTAAGATGCTTTCGACTTGAAATTAGTCGAGTGGCCCTCTTCTACACCCTTTCCAGAGCCTCACTATCACCCACCATGTGAGCAGACCAAAACTGGGCACAGTGTTCCAAGTGCGGCCTGACTAAGGTCTTGTACAAGGACAAAACAGTAAACCTCGTCTTATACTCAATTGTCCCATGGACACACTCCAACACCCTATTTGCTCTAGCTATTGCTGCACAGCATTGCTCATGTACCTTTAAACCTGTTTGCCTACATAACAACGGTCAGTACCTTTCAAAGCAATTGTCTTATGTGAAGCACTTTGAGACATGTGATAAGACGATACATAAATGCAAGCCATTCTATTATTTATTCCTTTTGGATCCATTTCAAGTGTGGATGGAAACTCTATGCTCAATTGGAAGCAGTGGACAAGATTGCTTCAGGATTTTTTTCTGCTGCAGGGATCCAACTTAAACCCACACTGAAATAATTAGTCAGAACTTTAAAGCATTTGCTGGCAGGACTGGATGGCACAGTTGGTTAACCTTTTCATGTTCAACCCATGGATGTAAATCCAGTCCCAACTTGTAGAACAATGGTCTTATATTTCTGCCGACGGTACAGGATTTGCATGATATGAGGATGTCTCAGTCCTGTTCTTAGTTGATGTCTGTCAACGGTGTAAAATTGTTCATGCATTGGGGGTAATTGTGAAGTTGGATGACAGTGTAAAATGTCAGATATTGGCTTGGACACCCATCGTAACGAAAATCGGGAGAGTGTTTTACTGATGGCCGATATTGCTTCTGTTACACTATCATCTAAAGTCAAAATTACCCCCATTTTGTAGCTGGGAGCAAATTTGAAAAAGAATGCTATTTGATTGGCTAGAAACCAGTTTAAGAAGAATCATTAGTTTCAGCCAATTGAGCAGTTATGGCAGTACTGAGGAAGCGCCGCACAGTCGGAGGTTCAGTCTTTCAGATGAGACGTTAAACCGAGGTCCCATCTGCTCTCAGGTGGACGTAAACAATCCCGTGACACTATTTCGAAGAAGAGCAGGGGTGTTATCCCCAGTGTCGTGGCCAATATTTATCTCTCAATCAACATCATTAAAAACAGATTATCTGATCATTCATAGGCAGTCCCTCAAAATCGAGGAAGACTTGCTTCCACTCTAAAAGTGAGTTCTCAGGTGACTGTACAGCCCAATGTGGGAATTACAGTCTCTGTCACAGGTGGGGCAGGCAGTGGTTGAAGGAAAGGGTGGGTGGGGAGCCTGGTTTGCCGCACGCTCCTTCTGCTGCCTGCGCTTGGTTCCTGCATGCTCTCGGCGACGAGACTCGAGATGCTCAGCGCCCTCCCGGATGCTCTTCCTCCACTTTGGGTGGTCTTGGGCCAGGGATTCCCAGGTGTCGGTGGGGATGTTACTCTTTATCAAGGAGGCTTTGAGGGTGTCCTTGAAGAGTTTCCTCTGCCCACCTTGGGCTCGCTTGCCGTGTAGGAGTTCCGAGTAGAGCGCTTGCTTAGGGAGTCTCGTGTCGGGCATGCGGACGATGTGGCCCGCCCAACGGAGCTGGTCGAGTGTGGTCATTACCACATTGCATGAGATCATAAGAAATAGGAGCAGGAGTAGGCCATCTGGCCCCTCGAGCCTGCTCCGCCATTCAATGAGATCATGGCTGATCTGATCTTGGCCTCAACTCCACTTCCCCATCCTCTCCCCATAACCCTTGACTCCCTTATCTTTCAAAAATCTGTCCATCTCCACCTTAAATCTATTGCTGTTTGTGGGAACTTGCTGTGCTCAAATTGGATGCCGCATTTCCCACATTACAACAGTGTCTACACTTCAAACGTACTTCATTGGCTGTAAATGGCTCTGGGACGTCCTGTGGTTGTGAAAGGCGCTATATAACTGCAAGTCTTTTTCTTTTTTAGTATGACAAGGTCAGTTTTTAATGTATTTTCCTGTGTCAAACAGGAAGTGCGCATTGACTCGGAATAAACTTCCCTTTAGCCCAGGGAGAAGAGAAAACTCGCCCGTGGCGTACTAGGGGTTAAACCAACACTGCTATGTTTCATTGTTATCGATGTAGATGTAGAAGGAATCAAAAAATGAACAACGAGCCAAAGAAGGAGATATTACAAGGGGTAACCAAATGCTTGGTCAAAAAGAGGTGGGTTTTGAGACGGTTATTCAAGAAGGAATTGGCCTCTGTATATGACGCAAAGAGCATACCACTGCAAGGTACAGTGCAAGCCGGTCGATGAGGGCGACGACCGTGAAATGGGCGACTGGATTAGATGTCACCATAGTCCAGGTCGTCGATTAGAGCAGGGACAGGTACAGCAGGAGAGGCGGCAAGCAGCAGAGGAACGGTGAGGTCGGGGCGAAGGAGCGGCGAGAGATTGCAGAGCAACGTGATCGGGGCCCAGGAGAGGCGTGTGCTCGGGGCTCCGGGGCAGCACGGGCCCAGCCCACACTGCGATATGTGCACGCACTAGGTCCGTGCAGCAGAGCTGGTCTCCAGTCGTCTTGGTTAATCCTTGCCACTGGACCAAGGCCTGGCTCTGTCAAGCCCGTGTGGTGGCTGGTGTGCAACGGTCACCACACGTTAAAAAAATCCACGCACAGGCATCTCCCACCCTTCAACATGTAGTTCGCAACCTAAAACACCTGTGAACTCATCCCTTTTTGGTGGAAGCAAGTCATCCTCGATACGAGGGACTGCCTAAGAAGAAGATGTAGTATTATACTCAAAATTTATAAGGTTCATCATAGGCAGTCCCTCAGAATCGAGGAAGACTTGTTTCCACTCTTAAAATGAGTCCTTAGGTGGCTGAATAGTCTAATATGAGCACCACAGTCCCTGTCACAGGTGGGACAGACAGTCGTTGAGGGTAAGGGTGGGTGGGACAGGTTTGCCGCACGCTCCTTCCGCTGCCTGTGCTTGTTTTCTGCATGCTCTCGGCGATGAGACTCGAGGTGCACTTCCTCCACTTTGGACGGCCTTTGGCCAGGGACTCCCAGGTATCGGTGGGGATGTTGCGCTTTATCAGGGAGGCTTTGAGGTTATCATTTGCTGTATAACAGAATTCTCCAGTCCTCGCCCATCACTATTCAAAATCACCTTGTGTGAAGAACGCTCCATAACATCAGTGAAGGGGATTCTGCAAAAATTAGCTCAATAATGATTTCTTTGGAGAAACCCTTTTCCTGTGCTTTCTTCATGATAGGTAATTAGAATCAGGTAGAAGGGGAGTCTGGAAATACTCTGCACAGGTAAGTGGTTGCCTCTTTTCCAAAAGTAAAATTTATATTCGGAAGAAGAAACAAATTATTTTAGAATGTTGTGCAGAATTTCAAATGTTTGAATGTTTCCCAAAAACGACAAACCTTAATAAACCCCGAGGGCGAAAGGGGAGGATGCATTATGTATTTTCACACACTGTGATCTGATACATGATGGAATGTCCCAAACCAGAATAAAAGGCATTCTCTTCATTCTTTAGCTATACAATGCTGTCTGGTCATTTGCCGTTCGAAATCGCAGACATCAAAGACACACGCCAAAGCCTCGGGGAGACAAAATACAGCGCAGCAAATTCATTGTCTCCAGCTGCTCAGCATCTGACTGCCAGTTTATTAGCGAGGAACCCAGAGGATCGGCCGAGCCTCGATGAGATCATTCAACATGACTTTTTTACACAGGTGTGTGTCCTATATAATCTCTATACAATTTTATTTCTTCAATTTCCTGTTGCAGGACCATTAAAACATTTCTTTAATTCTCGGGGTTGGGGGGGGGGGGCGGGGGGCGGGGAGAGGAGGACTCACCACCACCACCATCATCATCATAGGCAGTCCCTCGGAATCAAGGAAGACTTGCTTCCACTCTTCAAGTGAGTCCTTGGGTGGCTGAGCAGTCCAATACGAGAACCACAGTCCCTGTCACAGGTGGGACAGACAGTCGTTGAGGGGAGGGGTGGGTGGGACAGGTTTGCCGCACGCTCCTTCCGCTGCTTGCGCTTGGTTTCTGCATGCTCTCGGCGACGAGACTCGAGGTGCTCAGCGCCCTCCTGGATGCACTTCCTCCACTTAGGGCGGTACGTGGCCAGGGACTTCCAGGTGTCAGTGGGGATGTTGCACTTTATCAGGGAGGCTTTGAGGGTGTCCTTGTAACGTTTCCTCTGCCCACCTTTGGCTCATTTGCCGTGGTGAAGTAATGAAGCTGTACGAATAAAGCACAGTGTTAGCAATATAGTGCCATGTCATCTTGGAGCGTAAACCACCTCCCCCATGAAGGAAAGAAAGATTATCACATTGTTTGTGGGAGCTTGCTGTGCATAAATTGGTTGCCGTGTTTCCTACGTTACAACAGTGACTGTGCTTGGGTGAAAGAAAAGCAATTCATTGGCTGTAAAACCCTTTGGGAAGTCCTGAGGTGGTGAAAGGCACTATATAAATGCAAGTCTTCCTTTCTTTAATTCATAATATTTGAGGAAAAAGCAAGACATTTAAAATGAAAGAGTTTTCTTTGTGAGTCTTGCAATCATGCACAGAATGAAAGAGAGGCTTGCATTTATATAGTGCCTTTCACGACCACCGGACATCTCAAAGTGCTTTACAGTCAATGAAGTACTTTTGAAGTGTAATCACAATGCTCCATGTACTGAAATATGAGTCTCGGTAGCACCACCTGGTGGAGCCCTATTGTATCTCTACTGGAAAGGCATGAAAGACTCCCCCCAGTCCCTCACAGAATCATAGAATGATACAGCACTGAAGGTGGCCATTCAGCCCATCGTGCCCGTGCCAGCTCTTTGGTAGAGCTATCCAATTAATCCCCCTCCCCTGCTGTTTCCCCGTGGCCCTGTAAATATTTTTTTTCCCTTCCAAGTATTTATCCAATTCTCTTTTGAATGTTGCTATTGAATCTGCTTCCACCACACTTTCAGGCAATGCATTCCAGATCACAGCAACTCGCTGAGTAAAAGGAAAGTTTCCTCATGTCGCCTTTGGTTCTTTTGCCAAACACCTTAAATCTGTGTCCTCTGGTTACCGACCCTTCTGCCATTGGAAACAGTTTCTGTAAAGTCCTTATAGTATAAAACCACACGAGGCACATCCTGGGGATAAGGTTACTTAACTCTTTATTTACAGCAATAAGACAACCTAACCCTGCGAGGGACCTCCCTTTATATACCTGGGTGCCCAGGTATGGGCCAGTCTCCCACAAATGCACCCCTTGTGGTCAAGGTGTGCATCAAGGTCAAGTGTGTACAGTAATACAGTGGTGTTACATACATGACAGTTTCTCCACATTTCCTCTGTCAAAACCCTTCATGATTTTGAACACCTCCATCAAATCTCCTCTTGGCGTTCTCTGTTTGAAGGAGAACAACCCCAGCTTCTCCAGTATATCCACTTAACTGAAGTCCCTCATCCCTGGTACCGTTCTCGTAAATCTGTTCTGCATCCTCTCCAAGGCCTTGACAACCTTCCTAAAGCGTGGTGCCCAGAATTGAACACAATGGGCCTGAAAATTCCGGCCTCCCTAGGTCCGTACGGAGTGTATACGGATCCGGGAAGGCATCGCAAAAGCCGGTTTTCAGCGCACAATGCAAATGCGCTGAAAACCGGCTTTTCCGATCCGTCAAAGCTGGAGCTCGACAGATCCAACGCACATCGGGAGCGAGGACATTTGCACGGGCAAGATTGCGGAATTTACCCATATCTTGCCCAGTAAATGTCCTCAAAACTCTTGCACCTGATAAAAACAGGCACACAGCCTACTGTTACAGGCGTAAGAGTTTAAAAACATACAAAAATATAATTACATTAAATTAAAAAACACATTTTATTGTTCAAAATCCTGCTCACTAGGGTAAGTTTATTTTTAACCCTAATTACAAAACTTTAAAAAAAAATCAGGAAAATATATATTTTTTCTAAGGCATTTATTAACTTTAATTTCAATTAATTTTAATTACGTGAGGTGTGTTTTTTATTTTTTATTATGGTGTTTAGTGGTTTTTTTTCTCATTAATAGCAATGAGAACTCGGCAGATACGGAGTTCCCAGTGCTATTAATGAGAAAGCTGTGGAATACTGTACCTGATTGGTTGAGCAGTCACACGTGACTGCACCTTCTGCGTGGGAACCTGGAGGATGGGCGCGGGAAGAGAAGGTCTCCCCACCGGAATCCCACGCTCCTCCCGGACCACCAGGTAATTTCGTGTAAATTTTTTAGGTCAGAGGCATCCGCCCGCGGGAAGCCTCCGACCGCAATTTCTGGGCCAATACTCCAGCTGAGGCCTAACCAGTGTTTTATGACGGTTTAGCATAGCTTCCTTGTTTTTGCACCCTATTTCTCTATTAATAAAGCCGGGGATCACATAAGCCTTTTTTTAACAGCCTCCTCAACTTCCTGCCACCTCCAAACATGTGTGCACATGCACCTCCAGGTCTCTCTGTTCCTGCACTCCCTTTAAAATTGTACCATTTACTTCATATTGCCTCTCCTCATTCTTGCTACCACAATGTATTTTGTTGCTACATTTTTGGGAACTAAAGAAAGTAAGGGATATGGGGATAATACGGGAAGGAAGGGTTGAGGTAGATGATCAGCCATGATCTTGTTGAATGGTGGATTAGGTTCGAGGGGCCAAATGGTCTACTCCAGCTCTTATTTCTTATGTTCTTATATTCTTCACACTTTTCTGCATTGAATGTTATCTGCCATGTGTCTACCCATTTCACCAATCTGCCTCTACCCTCCCGAAGTCAGTTACCACCCTCCTCGTGGTTCACTACATTTCGAAGTTTTGTATCATCAGCAATGTTCTGAAGTAATTTTATTGCCGTCTCATTGTCTCAGTGATAGACTGTCTTTTATGGTTACGGCGTGTCTGGTTTATGTGCGGAATATGGAAATTTTTAAAAGGTAAATTCGAGGCCAAAATTCTGTTTTTCCATTCATTTCTCTGTCTTCTGCGACAGACATTAATTATTAAAATTATCAAGGTTTTTGATGAATTTTTATAGAAATCATAGAACAGAAAAATTATGACGCAGAAGGAGGCCATTCGGCCCATCGTGTCCGTGCCGGTCGAAAAAGAGCTGTCCAGCCTAATCCCACTTTCCAGCACTAGGTCCGGAGCCCTGTAGGTTACGGCTCTTCAAGTACTTTTTAAATGTGATGAGGGTTTCTACCTCTACCACCACCCTCCAGTGAAGAAATGTTTCCTTATCTCCCCTCTAATCCTTCCACCAACTACTTTAAATCTATGATTATTGAGCTCTCTGCTAAGGGAAACAGGTCCTTCCTATTCACTCTATTTTGGCCCCTCATAATTTTATATACCTCAATTAAATCTCCCCTCAGCCTTTGTTCCAAAGAAAACAAACCCAGCCTATCCAATCTTTCCTCATAGCTAAAATTCTCCAGTCCAGGCAACATCCTCCTACTTCTCCTCTGTACCCTCTCCAGTGCAATCATATCTTTCCTGGCAAATTCAATTCCAGAACTCCAACCTTAGTCCCAACCCTTATCTTGCTTGTTTTTAACCTGACAAAGGGAGGCAATCCTACTATCATAACAGTCCAGCAGGTTAATCCAGCGGTAATACTTGGAAAAAGTAAATATATGGCTGTCTTTTCTCACATTTTAGGGCTTCGCTCCTGAAAGCTTCTCACCCAGCTGCTATACCTCACCCACCATCAGCACGTCGAACCAGACAAAGAGCCTGTTGCAAAGAGCTGGCAAATACTTTTTCAGAAAGAAAAAGTACAACAAGAGATTTCCTGATCATACAGGTATGCATTAACCTCCTCCGGCCCTGCAACCCTCCGGGATATCTGCGCTCCTCCAATTCTGGTCTCTTGCGAATTCCTGATTTTCATCGCCCCCACCATCGGTGGCCCTGCCTTCAGCTGCCTGGGCCCTAAAGTCTGGAAGTCCCTCTGACCTACATTGGCTCCCAGTCCAGCATCGCCTCAATTTTAAAATGCTCATCCTTGTTTTCAAATCCCTCCATGGCCTCGCCCCTCCCTATCGCTGTAATCTCCTCCGTGCCTTACTGCGTTAATGGCGCTATATAAATACAAGCTGTGTTGTAGTAAAGTTGCTGATAAATTGAAAACATATTGAATAATTGTTTATTATTGGCATTTTTGACAATATGTAGATTTGCTATATAAAATGAATTTTAAATGTACTATGACAGACGCAATCATCTTTTACTTCTTCATGTGCAGAAAGTTTCCCAGTAGAACAAGATGAAGTAATGAACCTGGGCAGAGGTTTGGAGAAGTTAACAGTGAATGAACAGTGTAAAACTAGCCACAATGGCAGTGAGGTTGGAGATGGCGAGGTAGGTTGCTACAGCTGAAAACCAGTTCTAAAATATGACTTGCAAGAAGAATAATGTCCACCATACTATGGCTTAAATGGTTCAAATCTACTGATCACGTGCGGTGGAAAGTGCATTCAATCAGATTGTGGTCAGAGTACTGTAAATTGCATTGTTTAAAGACGAACGCATATTTATGATACCAGCTGACTCCCCATGGCATTGCTCTCCAGTAGACTGGGTTCTGAAACACAGTTGTGACGTTTAGCTGCCACGGTGGAGCTAAAGGGACCTGGCCTGTCCCTTTAAGGCCGTCGCTCTGATGCTCCCTGTGGGGAAAGTTGCTCAAGTGGCACATCTTGCAATGCCTCAACTGATTGTTGAGGAAAGTTTCTGTAGATTGGCAGCTGCTTGTAAATCTCTGGCCCCTGGTCTTGACGAGAGATAAGAACATAAGAAATAGGAGCAGGAGTAGGCCATAAGGCCCCTCGAGCCTGCTCCGCCATTTAATACAATCATGGCTGATCTGATCATGGACTCTGCTCCATTTCCCTGCCCGCTCCCGATACCCTCTTATCCTCTTATCATTTAAGAAACTGTCTATTTCTGTCTTAAATTTATTTAATGTCCCAGCTTCCACAGCTCTCTGAGGCAACGAATTCCACAGATTTACAACCCTCTGAGAGAAGAAATTTCTCCTCATCTCAGTTTTAAATGGGCGGCCCCTTATTCTATTATCATGCCCTCTAGTTCTAGTCTCCCCAATCAGTGGAAACATCCTCTCTGCGTCCACCTTGTCAAGCCCCCTCATAATCTTATACGTTTCTATAAGAATACCTCTCATTCTTCTGAATTCCAATGAGTAGAGGCCCAACCTACTCAACCTTTCCTCATAAGTTAACCCCCTCATCCCCGGGTTCAACCTAATGAATCTTCTCTGAACTGCCTCCAAAGCAAGTATATCCTTTCGTAAATATGGAAACCAAAACTGCACGCAATATTCCAGGTGTGGCCTCACATACCCTATACAGCTGTAACAAGACTTCCCTGCTTTTATACTCCATCCCCTTTGCAATAAAGACCAAGATTTCATTGGCCTTCTTGATCACTTGCTGTACCTGCATACTATCCTTTTGTGTTTCATGCACTAGTACCCCCAGGTCCCGCTGTACTGCAGCACTTTGCAATCTTTCTCCATTTAAATGATAACTTGCTCTTTTATTTTTTCTGCCGAAGTGCATGACCTCACACTTTCCAACATTATACTCCATCTGCCAAATTCTTGCCCACTCACTTAGCCTGTCTATGTCCTCCTGTAGCCTCTTTATGTCCTCCTCACACATTGCTCTTTCTCCCATCTTTGTATTGTCAGCAAACTTGGCTACGTTACACTCAGTCCCCTCTTCCAAGTCGTTAATATAGATTGTAAATAGTTGGGGTCCCAGCACTGATCCCAGCGGCACCCCACTGCTTACTGATTGCCAACCAGAGAATGAACCATTTATCCCGACTCTCTTTTCTGTTCATCTGCCAATCTTCTATCCATGCTAATATATTACCCCCAACCCCGTAAACTTTTATCTTGTGCAGTAACCTTTTGTGTGGCACCTTGTCAAATGCCTTCTGGAAGTCCAAATGCACCACATCCACTGGTTCCCCTTTATCCACCCTGTTCGTTACATCCTCAAGGTCAGGAATAACAGCTGGAACTAACCGGATTTTTTCTTTTCATACTTTGGATGCTCTGGACCACGATGGACATGTACTAGAAGCAAAGCTATGATTACCCAACTAATTCATAATAGATCACACTGAAGTAAGCTAGCATGTCAGCTTGGCAGAGCCAGCAGTACTCTAGCCTGAGTCAGAAGGTTGTGAGTTCAAGTCCCTCACCAAGGTGTGAATGCAGAATCTACGCTGTTACTGCAGTGCTATATTGAGGGAGCACTGCAAAGGGATACCGTCATTCAGGTGAGAAGTTAACCTGAAGTCCTGTCTGAGTGGAAGTAAAAAAAAAAAAAGCAGCAATGAGTAAAACATTAGAGAAGGTATTCTGGAAGAGTGAGATCAAATGGTCCACTGGAACCTTTTCATGTTAACCCCTCGAGAAGTAAAGTAGCTGAGTATTCCCAGATTCCAGCAGCTTTAATGTGATCAATATCTCCATGAGTGTTTTGCTGGTGAAACTGACTCGGACAATGGCCCTTCCAGGCGCCGTAAAGGTTTTCCACATTGTTATACACGGTAACGGGAGTTAATGAGGCAGAAATTGTGGCCTCCCGGGCACGTACAAAGTGTGTACGGACCCGGGAAGGCATTGGAAAAGCCCGTTTTCAGCACACAATGCGCATGCGCTGAAAACGGGCTATTCCGATCTGTCAAGCTGGAGCTGGAGCTCGACAGATCATCAGTATTTCCATATCCAGGACATTCGCATGGCCAAGATTGTGGGATTTACCCATATCTTACCCAGCGCATGTCCTGAAAACTCTTGCGCCTGATAAAAGCAGGTGCATAACTTACTTTTCCACGCGTAAGAGTTTTAAAACATACAATAACATAACAAAATAAAATTTAACAAACACATTTTATTGTTAAAATCCCTACCCACTACAGTAAGTTTATTTAAAACCATAATTTAAAAAACTTTTTAAAAAGTCAGATAAATCTATTTTTTTATAAGACATTAATAACTTTAATTTAAATTAATCTTAAATATGTAGTGTATATTTTCTATTTTTTATTAATGTTTTGAGTGTTTATGGGTGTTTCTCATTCACAATAATGGGAACTCCCACTTACGGAGTTCCCATTATTATGAATGAGAAAATACTGTATCTTGATTGGCTGCCAGAGCCATGTGACTCCAGCTCCAGCTTAAGGGTGCTGCCGTGCACACACGGCGACGCGCAGGGAGTGAAGGGCTCAGGACCAGGATCTCGAGCGGGTGCAGCAGGAACAGGTAAGTGCGCATTTTTTTTTTTCCTTTTTTCAGTCGTTTGCCTGCGGGAAGAACTCGGCCGGGATTTCTAGGCCAATGTGGTTGGAGGCATTGAAGTCTCTCGGGGTAATTTTGGCTTTGCCCGAGAGTGTAAAAGGGACGATAGTGAATCGGTAGCACGTTTTACATCTGTCAGGGGCTGGAATTGGTGCCTTTACACCTCACGTTAGCGCCAATGGCTTTGCAGCCGGAGGCAGCGATGACATCGACTCCCATCACATTGGGCGGGAGTTTTGCGCCCCAATCAACTTCTCCCGGAGATCGTGATGTCATCGCCGCGCGCATCGCTCCGGTAGCCCCACAGATCCAAAATTTACTTCCACCCCCTGCAGCAGCGCCGGGCGAAAACACCGACAGCTGCAGGAAGCGTGCATCAGGTGGCCGGCCGCTACCGGGGCGACGATTAAAGGCGAGTACCTTTTTTCTTTGAGCGCGGGCTGGAACTCGGGAAAGAACTCAATCAGCCCGGCACTCTGCTTGAGCGCCGGGCTGATCGCATGGGATCGCAGCTGCCATCGTGGTCCAGGGAGGTACTTTGTACTTTGCAGAGCCTGCAGCGATGGCCCTTCCCTTCAAGGGAGGGAAGGAGCCTTTCAACATGGCAGTGCTGCCCGGCCCAGTGTGCAACCCCGCTGGGGTTTCCGCCCCGCCTGCTGCCTATTGCGTTCCAAGAAGGATTTAGTACACCACTTCTGTCTTGGAGCGCAAACTGCAGTTTTTTAAAGTTCGGAATTGTTAGCGCCTGGCACTAACTTTTCAAACTTTTATAAATTAGCAACCCAAACAGGGCAATAGTGAATTTCTCCCCCTCATTGGTTCCATTGACTTCAGTGTCAAAGTCAAAATCTGCCCCATTGCCATTAAAAGCATGTGAGCTGGACAATTATCTTTACCATCCAGATTCAAACAAGATGCAGCAATTGTCTCTTTAGTTGATAAGTTTGGAATTTGAGTCCATGAAACACTTTGACCCTTTGACAGTTGTGACTATGAAGGAGACTCTAAGCCGAATTTGTGATTATAATGTGATGGTATCATTTGTCCGTATACTGAGGGGGAGAAATTTCGTCCTGGCCCGTTTGGGGACTGCAGCATCCGCGAGGCGGGAGTTCCCGCACCAGGCACGGAAGCCCTGCCCCCCCCCTTGCGATATTTGGGTTGACACCCCCGAGAGCAAGGGGAGTGCAAAGTAATGCGCTCCACTTCCTGTGTGGGGTGCTAAGGGGGCTGAAGGACAGGGAGAGGGGCACAGCGCTGTGCACTGGGACGGGCAGTGCCGCCATGTACAAGGAGGAGGGCCAAGCTGCCGACTCTGCGGGTCCTTACCTGGACCACGGGGGAGCGGGGTGGCTGTGCCATCAGCCCGGCACTCAAGCGGAGTGCCGGGCTGCCAGATCGTGGCACAGGCCCCGTGTTCAAGGATGCAACGGGTCGCGACAGGTAAGTGGGAGGATTTTTAATTTCACACACGCTGCCTCCCCTTTACCTAGCGCCCTGCGAGCGGCCAGCCGCCATGGATGCGCCCCCTGAAGCTGCTGCCGTCATCGCCCGGCGTATTCACGGGTTGTTCCCGAATTTTTGCTCCGGGGCGAAACAGGGTCACTGGGCACGGTGACGTCATCGCCGGTGCAACAGAGCGGGGCGCTACCGGTTACTGTCACCGCTAAACTCCTGCGGAATTTAGCGGGAGTCGTTAGCGGCGTCGCGCCCGGGCGATAAGTCGGGGGCACTAACAGGAGGTGCAAACTACCCCAATTTCTCCCCCATACTCGCTGTCTTTACCAATTGGGCCACTTGGGTAAGTTCATTACTTCATCGAAATAACAAAGGGATTGGAATTTTCCACTTTTGTGCTCTCCAGCCTGTGATTTTCCATCTATTAAAATGGATGGGCAAGAAATCACGGGCTGTGGGTTGTAGATGTAAAAGATCCCAGCCGCAGTGTTACCGTATCATATAAAAAAACTGTGTTATATAATGTCAGTAAACCTCCAGTCCTTCCTTTCACAGATAGAGAAAATGGTGCCCATCTCCCCAGTATATCCTCTGTCAGAAACACAACCTTCCATTGGTCAAGACCACCCAACCAACCGACTAAACCACACACATCAAGTTAGGGTGCTGGCAAGAGGGACGTTGGGAAGTTGGAATTCTGGTAGTGAATGTAAGTAAAGCTTTTCAGTGGATGTTTTCTTTTTCATAATCTTGCTATTTATTTATTCCAGGATGTGGGCATCGCTGGCAAGGCCAGCATTTATTGCCCATCCCCAGTTGCCCTTGGGAAGGTGGTGGTGAGCCGCCTTCTTGAACTGCTGCAGTCTGTGTGGTGAAGGTGCTCCCACAGTGCTGTTAGGGAGGGGGGTTCCAGGATTTTGACCCAGCGACAATGAAGGAACGGCCGATATATTTCCAAGTCAAGCTGGTGTGTGACTTGGAGAGGAACGTGGAGGTGATGGTGTTCCTATGCACCTGCTGCCCTTATCCTTCTAGGTGGTGGAGGTCGCGGGTTTGGGAGGTGCTGCCGAAGAAGCCTTGGCGAGTTGCTGTGGTGCATCTTGTAGATGGTACACACTGCAGCCACGGTGCACCGGTGGTGGAGGGAGTAAATGTTGAAGGTGGTGGATGGGTTGCCAATCAAGTGGGCTGCTTTGTCCTCAATGATGTTGAGCTTCTTGAGTGTTGTTCGAGCTGCACTCATCCAGGCAAGTGGAGAGTATTCCATCGCACTCCTGACTTGTGCCTTGTGGAAAGGCTTTGAGGAGTCAGAAGGTGAGACACTTGCTGCAGAATACCCAGTCTCTGACTTGCTCTTGTTGCCACAGTATTTATGTGGTTTGTATCAATGGTGACCCCAAGGATGATGTTGATGGAGGATTCAACGATGGTAATGCCATTGAATATGAAGGAGAGGTGGTTAGACGCTCGCTTGTTGGAGATGGTCATTGTCTGGCACTTTTGTGGCGCGAATGTTACTTGCCACATCAGCCCAAGCCTGAATGTCGTCCAGGTCTTGCTGCATTCAGGCATAAGAACATAAGAACATAAGAATTAGGAACAGGAGTAGGCCATCCAGCCCCTCGAGCCTACTCCGCCATTCAACAAGATCATGGCTGATCTGGCCGTGGACTTAGCTCCACTTACCCGCCCGCTCCCCGTAACCCTTAATTCCCTTATTGGTTAAAAATCTATCTATCTGTGACTTGAATACATTCAATGAGCTACCCTCAACTGCTTCCTTGGGCAAAGAATTCCACAGATTCACAACCCTCTGGAAGAAGAAATTCCTTCTCAACTCAGTTTTAAATTGGCTCCCCCGTATTTTGAGACTGTGCCCCCTAGTTCTAGTCTCCCCGACCAGTGGAAACAACCTCTCTGCCTCTATCTTGTCTATCCCTTTCATTATTTTAAATGTTTTTATAAGATCACCCCTCATCCTTCTGAACTCCAACGAGTAAAGACCCAGTCTACTCAATCTATCATCATAAGGTAACCCCCTCATCTCCGGAATCAGCTTAGTGAATCGTCTCTGTACCCCCTCCAAAGCTAGTATATCCTTCCTTAAGTAAGGTGACCAAAACTGCACGCAGTACTCCAGGTGTGGCCTCACCAATACCCTATACAGTTGCAGAAAGACCTCCCTGCTTTTGTACTCCATCCCTCTCGCAATGAAGGCCAACATTCCAGACTGCTTCATTTTCTGAGGAGTTGCGATTGGAACTGAACACTGTGCAGTCATCAGCAAACATCCTCACTTCTGACTTTATGATGGAGGGGAGGCCATTGATGAAGCAGCTGGAGATGGTTGGGCCTAGGACACTGCCCTGAGGAACTCCTGAAGCGATGTCCTGGGGCCGGGATAATTGACCTCCAACAACCACAACCATCTTCCTTTGTGCTAGGTATGACTCCAGCCGCTGGAGAGTTTTCCCCCTGATTCCCATTGACTTCAATTTTACCAGGGCCCCTTGATGCCACACTCAGTCAAATGCTGCCTCGATGTCAAGGGCAGTCACTCTCACCTCACCTCTGGAGTTTACTAATCTCTCACCTTTCTTAAAATATTCTGCTTGTCCATTCTTCCTACTAAAGTGGATAATTTTATACTTCCCCACCTTATACTCCATGTGCCACCTTCTTGTCCAATCAGTTAACTGTCTATAACCATTTTCAGGCTCTTTGCATCCTCCTCACAGCTTACTTTCCCACCTAGCTTTGTATTGTTAGCAAACTTGGATATATTACACTCAGTCCCCTCATCTCAGTCAGTGATATAGATTGTAAATAGCTGATGATAAAGAAGCCACTTTGCATTTACGCACAATGACGGACAGGTAAAGGCCACCTGGTCCATCACAATTACGAGACCTTGTGTATCACAACATATACTCTCCACCCCACCCTATACCATGTGATCTCCTGGGAGAGGCAAAAAAACAGATTAAAAAATTCCAGGCCAATTTGGGGAAGAAAATCTGGGAAATTCCTCTCCGACCCATCCAGGTGATCGAAACTAGTCCAGGAGATCCCTCTGGCCTTGAATTTGCTGCAGTACTTACCTTCTGTAAGCATTGAAGCACTGACCACACTCGACCAGCTCTGCTGGGCAGGCCACATTGTTCGCATGCCAGACACGAGACTCCCAAAGCAAGCACTCTACTCGGAACTCCTTCACGGCAAATGAGCCAAAGGTGGGCAGAGGAAACGTTACAAGGACGCCCTCAAAGCTTCCCTGATAAAGTGCAACATCCCCACTGACACCTGGGAGTCCCTGGCCAAAGACTGCCCTAAGTGGAGGAAGAGCACCCGGGAGGGCGCTGAGCACCTCGAGTCTCATCACCGAGAGCATGCAGAAATCAAGCGCAGGCAGCAGAAAGAGCATGCGGCAAACCAGTCCCACACACCCTTTCCCTCAACGACTATATGTCCCACCTGTGACAGGGACTGTGGCTCTCGTATTGGACTGTTCAGCCACCTAAGGACTCATTTTTGGAGTGGAAGCAAGTCTTCCACGATTCCAAGGGACTGCCTGTGACTGACTGATGACTGATCTTCTGTAAGAGGTGATCTCCGCCGCAGCCAGAAACAAATCCAGCTTTCGCTTGAAGGAATTCAGCAAACTTCTCATATCTTAGATAGCTGTATAAATACACCTTGTATGCTGCACATGTACTGCATCTGGTTGTGTGAGTTTTTGCATTGTGGGGGACTGTGTATGGTGGGGCGATGATAACTAGAGCTTATAATACATGCTAAGGACTCACTCCTGGCATCTGTAATCACAGGGTAGCATGTAAAAACGAAAGATGCAAACCAATATAAGAGACTTTCTCATTCACAGATGAGGATGACTGTATGGTGAAGAGTATTGTAGACTCCGTTGCCAGGGTTTTAAAGGGGTGCCTGGAAAACATGCCTCAAGGTAAGACATTTGGAAATACTTCAAACGAGCAAAAATGTGAACTTTCTCTTGTTCCCATGATCTTGACAGGTAGCCCCGATTGCTTCTGGTCCTTCTGGGTAAACAGTTGCTGCTGTCAACTTCCCCAAATTAGCCTGGGTTTTTTCATCTGTTTTTTCTGTCTCTCCCAGGAGGTCACATGACCCAGCGTCTCGAGGCCGAGCCACACAGAGCAGGAAGGTCAATTTTAAATCAGTGCTGGTTTAGCAGATCTATGCTGGAAGTGTTGAAATTGGTTTTGGGGTAAGGTAGGAAAAAAAATCAGCCGGGGTTCCTGCTCCTGGTGATTTTCCAGTGTTCCCTGGTAAAATGTGGACATCGAGTGAAGATGGCACCGGGGTTGTTAGTGAGGCTCCCTCTTGGTGGAATAACTCATTGACATTCTACCTGATGGTGGTGCTGGTGCCTGCTGAAGTGTACTCAAGAAAGAAGCAGCACATTCAGGAAAGGAGGGGTAATTGAGCGAGAAGGAGTTAATTTTTGCACTGCATTAGCCATGTAGATAGTGAACCATATAGCCATTCATTTCCAGAATCTTCATTGATTTACTGTGCAAAGTCCTTCCTTGCCGTACAATATGGCATTGAGTGCAGGCTGTCCACTACTAGGATGCAGACATAAACTCATTTATTTTAATGGCTTAATGCCTGCGTTAAGCTAGCCGACAGAGGAAAGGCATATGACCGCATTAAATATTGGTCCGTTAATATCGCTGTTGAGAATGTTGAGGCTCTGTGCTAGATATGCACTGGGGTTCAAGGTCAACAGTCACTCTCTTGCTGCATCACCTATATTCCAGAGAGCACTTTTACTGCCAATATTGGTTAAACAGTAGCATGACCTGGGGATAACATAGAACCCTTGGTTGGCACCTATTGGCTACAGTAATCTCCAATGTGCCACCATGTGCGTTCTTCTGTCTTTTAGGAAAATGGACTGAAATGCACTCCAGTGAGCGCAGCATGATTGTAAATCAACAACGACAACTTGTATTTATATAGCGCCTTTAACGTAGTGAAAACATCCCAAGACGCTTCACAGGAGTATTATGAGATATGAAATTTGACACCGAGCTGCATAAGGAGAAATCGGGTCAGGTGACCAAAAGCTTGGTCAAAGAGGTAGGGTTTAAGGAACATCTTGAAGGAGGAAAGAAAGGTAGAGAGGCGGAGAGGTTTAGGCAGGAAATTCCAGGGCTTAAGGCCTAGGCAACAGAAGGTGTGGTCACCAGTGGTTGAGCGATTATAATCAGGCTCAAGAATTAATTAAAGGAGCGCAAACATCTCGGGGGGGGGGGGGGGGGGTTGTGGGACTGGAGGAGATTACAGTAATAGGGAGGGGCGAGGCCATGGAGGGTTTTGAAAATGGATGAAAATTTTGAAATCAAATTTTTAAACCACCAAACTTGGCTAATACACATGAATGAACAGAATAAAGCTTTCACAGTCATATCCATCAACCTTCTGCTGATTCTCATTCCATGATAAACAATGAAGATAAAACTCTGCTGCTGTTCTAGACACGAGGCCCCTTTCAAGCTAGTTGGTCCGAAGCTAACTAGAATATCTTTCTGTCACAGACTCCTCGCATTCTCAGTCTGATCTTTCTGTGTCCTGCCTGCGAATACACATGTCTTTTCTGATCTTATTAACGCACAATGGATAATTCCACCATGGTTGACTGAAAACAAAGCAGAGCATCTTTATTGATGGTACAAGATACTCCTCAATGATGTGCACATTGTAGATATCTGAGCCTTGGCATCTTCCTATTGTCTTAATTCAACAATTCCCAAATGTATCCTAATTAACATTCCAAATTTCTATGGCAATCATTTGGATTCCACGTCTGTTGGTGTTGGGAGTTAAGAAGAGAGATAGACTTGCATTTATATAGTGCCTTTCACGACTACCGGACGCCTCAAAGCGCTTCACGGCCAATGAAGTACTTTTGGAGTGTAGTCACTGTTGTAATGTGGGAAACAAGGCAGCCAATTTGCACACAGCAAGCTCCCACAAACAGCAATGTGATAATGACCAGATAATCTGTTTTGTTAACCCCTCATAAGTTGAATCTAATCATTATAGCGGTACCATAATATAAATTAAAACTAAATGCTAAACAGACCATACAAAGTTTATAAATGTCAATAGTAATTTCTACAATTTTCATTCTCTATCTGTTAATTTATTATCTTTCTTATACTGTTGTTCAGTTGACCAGAATCCTGAAGACCAGATGAATTGTTCCTTGTTACGGGTCACAAAGTGGATTGACTACTCTAACAAGTATGGCTTCGGCTACCAGCTGTCTGACAGCAGCACTGCGATTCTCCTGAATAATGGAACACACATGACCCTACTTCCTCAATCAAAGTAAGTAACCCTGGGACGCAGATCTGTTATGTCAGCATTGTAGTGTCAGTGGTAGCTCAGTGGGTAGCACACTTGCCTTTGAGTCAGAAGGCTGTGGGTTCAAGTCCCAGACTTGAATATTTAAATTTAGGCTGCCACTCCAGTGCAGCACTGAGGGAGCGCTGCACTGCCGTCTTTCAGGTGCGACGTTAAGCCGAGACCCCCTCCGCTCTCTCAGATGAACGTAAAAGATCCCATGGCACTATTTTGAAGACGAGCAGGGGAGTTATCCCCCGTGTCCTGGCCAATATTTATCCCTCGATCAACATAACAAAACAGATTATCTGGTCATTATCACATTGCTGTTTGTGGGAGCTTGCTGTGCACAAGTTGGCTGCCGCGTTTCCCACATTACAACAGTACTTCATTGGCTCTAAAGTGATTTGAGACGTCCCGTGGTCATGAAAGCTGCTATATAAATGCAAATCCTTCTTTCTGTGCATGATTGCAAGACTCACAAAACAACCTCTCTAATTTTAAATGTCTTGCTTTTTCGTCAAATATTATAAATTAAAGAAAGGAAGACCTGCATATATATAGTGCCTTTCACAACCTCAGGACTTCTCAAAGCATTTTACAGCCAATAAAGTACTGTTTTTTTCAAGTATATGCACTTTTGTAATGTAGGAAACACAGCAACCAATTTACACACACACAAGCTCCCACAAACAGCAATATGATAATGACTGGATAATCAGCTTTAATGATGTTGGTTGTGGGATAAATATCGGCCAGGGAGATCTCCCCTGCAATTCTTCAATAAAGTGCCACGGGATCATTTACATCCACCAGAGAGGGCAGACGGGGCCTCGGTTTAACATCTCATCTGCAGGACGTTAAACCATCAGCCGTAATTTCCTTGGGGATCCCCAATCTCCCGCCATAACTGCAGCGGGAACCCTGGTGAAATGATGTAGATGGCCAGTCACACCATTTCTCTGTTTTTTGCCAATCTTCTGCCAGAGTTGCAGCATGAGTGGCTTAGCCAGTCACGTAATGTTCACAAGACTCAATAAAACCCCAGTCAATTAAGCCCAGGTCCTCCACGATGAGGCGCGCAGTTGTGAGCCTGGTGGATGAACTGGTAGTGTTCAGTTTGATTGTTAAACCCTTGCTAATAAACCAGCTTGTTCTTTACAGCAAATGTGTAGCTGTGAATTCTTAAGCAAAGGACCCATGAAACAAATACACTACAATCGGGAAACCCCTGTGGAAATTGTACCCCGAGTCGGATGGATTTCTCCATTTTATAGGGTAAAATTCAGTATTGGGAATTTACAGAAAATGATCCATGCTGCTGCTTTGCAACAGAAACATATAGATTCCTGAACAAATAAAGGTTGCTTAGAATCCACCATAAATGGTGCGATACTCTGGGATTTCCCCTCTGAGGATTTGGCTTCAGGTGTGTTGAGGAACATATCACACGGTACAGAATCAGCCAGTCATGGTTAACTCCATTAGTCATTTCTTCAGTTGCATTCGATCATTGTGTGTCTGGCCCTGGCTAGTTAGAGCCAGGATTCTAAATCCTAGCCATTGATTTTCACTCCCGTGGTCCATTTTTATAGTTGCCTTCTAAAGTTGAGAAAGGTAGGTGAATGGTCAAAGCTCACAGTGCAGAGCATCACCAAGAGTGAAAAGAGTAGAAGACAAGATAAATGGAGAATGGGGCTGCTAAATTTAGGGTTGAAAACCCTGCAGATTGTCGACAGACAGAGAGAGGTGACAAGTTCCACAGTTTTGAGAAAAAATTCGATCAGGTAAAACCTGCTGATCTGGAACTCGAATGCAAAGCCACAGTAGAAGTGTCCGACACATTAACCCCGCCCTGTCCTAGGTACAACATGATCTGTTTGAATGTAATAGTTATAGGGGACCAAACTTCCCAAAGTGGGAGGGCATGAAGCTGGGGTGGGTCACCTGAGGCGAAACTAAGATTCACCTGGATTACACTGTGATCCAAATTCTGAACTGGGATGCGGGGGGATGGAGGGCGGGGGGGGGGGGCGGTGGGCAGTGGTGTATGGATAGGTCCTGCACCTGTACCAGTCTGTTGGCAGATTGTGTGAGTGTTTGGGAGAAATTCCACGGTATCCCAGAAATTCTGATCAGTATGCCCTCCGTAAGCCTACTGGAATCCACGCTTTCTGTGAGCAGGCCTGGGTTCCACACTGGCTTTAACATCTTGAGGAAGATTGCAACACAGGTTAGCAAGGCCATAAAAAAAAAAACACTAGGGTTTATTTCTAGAGCGATAGAATTGAAATGTAGGGAAGTTATGCTAAACCTGCATCGAACCTTGGTTAGACCACACTTCGAGTATACCGTACAGTTCTGGTCGCCATAATATAACAAGAATATGGAGGCACTGGAGAGGGTGCAGAGAAGATTTACAAGGATGATACCAGAAATATGAGGGTATACATATCAGGAAAGGATGAATAGGCTGGGTCTCTTTTCTCTTGAAAAAAGAAGGCTGAGGGGTGACCTAATAGAGATCTTTAAAATTATGAAAGGTTTTGATAGAGTGGATACAGAGAGAATGTTTCCACTTGTGGGGAAGAGCATAACTAAAAGCCATCAATATAAGATAGTCACCAAGAAATCCAATAGGGAATTCAGGAGAAACTTCTTTACACACAGAGTGGTGAGAATGGGGAACTCGCTACCACAGGGAGTGGTTGAAGCGAATAGTATCGATATATTTAAGGGGAGGCTAGACAAACATCTGAGGGAGAAGGGAATAGTGGGTTATGCTGATAGAGTTAGATAAGGAAAGACTGGAGGAGGCTCGAATGGAGCACAAAAGGCGGCATGGACCGATTGTGCCAAATGGCCTGTTTCTGTGCTGTATATCCTATGTAATTCCAGAGACAATTGATTTTGTCATAATGTCTGGCTCGGTTTCCCTGCGGGTAGGTTATCATTTTTTTTACTCTAATCTTTGACCCATAAAGGACCTCTCCCCACCTTTGAAGTGACAAGGTTTTGTTCTATTCATGCAGCAGGGCGCAAGGCTAATGTCCTGGTCAACATCCGCTCTCAGCTATTACTGCCAAAGATAGATTATCTGGATATCCAGTGACTGGGGCTGTAGCTCAGTGGTACAGCACATGTATGAGGCTCTGGGTTCAATCCCCGGCATCTCCAATCTTGAATCAGTTTTTTAAATACTTGAAGGAAAGAAAATTGCAGGGTAATGGGGAAAGAGCAGGATTGTTCTTCGAAAGAGCCGATGCAGGCTCGATCGGCTGAATGGGCTCCTTCTGTGCTGTACTATTCTATGATTCGTGGCTGTTTGTGGGGCCTTGCTGTATGCAAATTAGCTGCCTTGTTTGCTGACATAACAACAGTGTTGCATTTACAAAGATAGTCCATTGATTGTGAAGCACTTTGGAACCTCCTGAAGGCATGACAGGTGCTATATAAATGCAAGTTCTTTCTTTGTGTGGTGAACTCTATCAGTACCCCCTATGCACACTTTGGAGGGGCGGGGGGGGGGGGGAGCTCAAGGACTCTAAGGCCCTTGCAAACCTACGCATAAGCCTTGTGGACTTGGGTAATTGTGAAGTGTCCCGAGGGATGAGAAATTTCACTCCATATTGGACAAATAGAAATTCTATCTGTACATGTCTCGGTGGCTTTCTTTGGAGACCCTTTAGAATGGTGATGCATTTCTGTGTGTGTTGGACACCAACTACAAGGTACAGCGCAAGCTGGTGCAGGAGGGCAACGGCCGCACTCTGCTCCTTTTATGGCCCCGGCCTGTCCCTGATGGTTTCTCGCAGGTTGGGGCTTCCACAGGTCGGTGATTGGAGCGTGGGCAGATGCAGCAGGAGCGGCGAGATTGGGGCCAAGGAACTGTGAGAGACTGGAGGGATATGATCGGGGCCCAGGAGAGGTGTGAGCTCGGGGTCCAGGGGCAGCACGGGCCAGCCCACACTGCGATATGTGTGCGCACTAGGTCCGTGCAGCAGAGCAGGTCTCCAATCGTCTTGGTTAACCCTCGCCAAGGGACCAAGACCTAACTCTGTCAAGCCCGTGTGGTGGCTGGTGTGCAACGGCCACCACATGTTAAAAAAAATCCACGCACAGGCATCTTCCACCCTTGAGGATGTAGTTCAGGTTCTTCATTCAAAACACCTGTGAACTCATCCTTTTTTTTGGCGTGGAAGCAAGTCATCCTCGTTTCGAGGGACTGCCGATGAAAGGGACACCAACTGACTCAAAGTGGGAAAGTGGAGTTGAGGTCGAAGATCGGCCATGATCTTATTGAATGGCGGAGCAGGCGCGAGGGGCCGTATGGCGTACTCCTGCTCCGAATACTTATGTTCTTATAAAAACTCAGTGGAGGGCAGTTGGATCAACTGAGGGAGAGAGAAAAAATGGCCATGGAAGAATATTTTGCAGCGCCATTTAGGTGCGTCTTCTGGTCGACTGACCAAGAAACAGTATTGCTACTTTGATTTGAAATGACCACGGCTTGTATTTTTCTACCCATTTAACAGGATAATATTTTCAAGAGGAAACACTGTTATTTTGTATTGAATTTGTGAAATTCAAGATCATTTTTGCATGTTTATGTTCACAGTGTCAGCTGTGGCTCAGTGCATAGTACTCTTGCCTCTGTGTCAGAAGGTTGTGGGTTCAAATCCCACTTGCGCACAAAATCCAGGCTGACACTCCAGGGGAGTGCTGCACTGTCGGAGGTTCTGTCTTTTGGATGAGATGTTAAACCGAGGCCCCGTCTGCCCTCTCAAGTGGAAGTAAAAGATCCCCTGGCACTATTTCAAAGAAGAGCAGGGGAGTTATCCCCGGTGTCTTGGCCAATATTTATTCCTCAATCAACATAACAAAAACAGATTAGCCCAGAAATTCCTCTGGGGTCTTCCTGTGGGTAATTGCCTCCTCGCTGGATATGTTTTACAAATTTACCTGGTGGTCTAGGAGGCGCCCTGATTTCCAATGGGGAGGCCTCCTCCTCCCGCGTTGCGAAGCGCGCTCCCGTGCAGAGGGTCCCAACGCAGAAGATGCAGTCATGTGAGACTGCTCAGCCAATCAAGTAAGTATTTCACAGGTTCCCATTAATAGCACTGAGACGCGCGTAATTACGAGTTCTCAGTGCTATTAATAGGAACAAAAGCAATCACACAAAAAATAAAAAACAGACTACACATATTTTAAATTAATTGAAATTAAAGTTATTATATCTTATAAAAATAAAATATTTTCCCGATTTAAAAAATTTTTATTTTAATTATGGTTAAAAATAAACTTACCGTAGAGTGGAGGGCTTTTAACAATAAACGATGTGTTTATAATTTTATTTTACAATTGTTTTAGTGTGTTTTAAAACACTTGCACCTGTAACACTAGGCTATGCGCTTGCTTTTTCAGGCACAAGATTTTTGAGGACATTTGCCAGGCAAGAGATGGATAAATAGCCCAATCTTGCCCGTACAAATGTCCTCGCTCCCGATCTGGCTACGATCTGTCCAGCTCCAGCTGGACAGATCGGAAAAGCCGGTTTTTAGCGCATGCGCATTGCGCGCTAAAAAACGGCTTTTCCGATGCCCTCCCGGGTCCGTAGAAACTTCGTATGGACCCGGGCCATCGGAAATGCTGCCCCATTATCTGATCATTATCACATTGCTGTTTGTGGGAGTTTGCTGTGCGCAAGTTGGTTGCCGCGTTTCCCACATTACAACAGTGACTACACTCCAAAAGTACTTCATTGTCTGTAAGGCGCTTTGAGACGTCCGGTGGTCGTGAAAGGCGCTCTTTAAATGCAAGTCTTTTTTCTTCAGGTTGGTGTGTAGCTGTACAGAGCTTGGGCACTGGTCCGTTTTCCCAATGAACAATGTCCCCAGGCAGCTCCGCGAGCAGCTGACAGTATTGCGGTTCTTCACGCAATACATGGAAGAACACCTGAAGCAGGTAAAAATGTTAAACTTAAAGCAGTGGGCCCCAATGTTCCCTCTTTTGTCCTTGGTGCATGGTCCCTTTAAGTGGTTGCGCGGCCCATTCTAATTTTCGTGTTCTCTGTAACAGTCGGTGAGCGACCTGCGCAGTGCCTCCAGATCGCTATGTGACCGCGCAGCTTAGCGGGAACGTGAATGGACACTTGCACCATCGGCTCTGTCAAAATGATTCCACCGACATTAAAGGGGAATTGCAAAGCACCTGTCTCTGAGATGGATTGGGTGGGACACTGTCCTTTCACTGCTGGAACTTGGTTGCCAATTTTGAACATTAGAAATGGAGAGTGGTAGGGTAGTCCACACTGAATGTATAGGGTGGAAAATCGAGATTGGATTTGTGGAAGGTGGCCAACAGGGAACAGTTTGAGAAGTTGGTGACCTTTCTGTGTTGCCACTTGGTTTTGTGCTGGAATATTAGTGGTAGAAATGATTACTCTGCCATGCTGAGTATGGTATAGTGCTTATGGCACTAGAACAACAGCAACTTGTGTTTATATAGCACCTTTAACGTAGTAAAGCCTCACATGGCGCTTCACAGGAACGTTATTCAACAAAATTTGACACCGAACCTCATAAGGTGATATAAGGGAGGTTTTAAGAAGCGTCTTAAAGGAGCAGACTGTGGCAGAGAGACGTAGGGAGGAAATTCTGGAGATTAGGGCCTAGGTGGTGGAGTGACTGTAATCAGGGCTGCGTAGGAAAGAATTAGACTAGAAAGCCAGAGGTCATAGGGGTCATTTTTAACTGGCTGGTAACCGAGAGGAGCGGATTGAAACTCGGGCGGGTTCTACAATAGGCGGGCAATCCGCTGGCCCAGGTTACGATCCAGCTGGTGAGGTTGAAAAATTTACCCCAACCCACCCCTCCTTCCCTTGTGTTCACATTCCCGTCGTGGCAAGATGCGAAATTGAATTTAATAAACCTGGTAATTTGTGAAGAACGGTGATTGTGAAAGCGGATGGATCACTGTTCCAATTAATGCCTGTCAGGAAAGGGAATCGACAATCCCAAACCCGGTCTGGCCTACATGTGACTTCAGTCCCCCATTAAATAGTTGACTCTTAACGCCGACTGAATTGGCTGAGCAAGCGACTCAGTTGTGCAAACAATTGCCACAGAAAGTCCACCACTAACTCTTCTCCAGGCTGATAGAGACAGTCAGCATGACCTTACCAATGTATTTTTTTTTTTAAAAAGAGGTCTGTTCATTAAAAGTTGTGCCATAATCTGAGCGTTGGTACCATAACATGTCTACTGACAACTGACACACTCTGCGAAGACAGATAGAGATTTATCCGGGACTAATGCCTTACTGGTTCAGAGGTGACTGAGTAAGAGATGAACAGTCCCTGGCTGTCAGGTTTTTGGAGTGTCAAATTGACATCCTCCAAATTGCATAATTAGCTAGGCTGAAGAATGAGAAGGCTGGGAAGACAGTGAGGGTCAGTCATCTGGAACAGATGAAAAGAGTAAGTGAACGGTCTGCATGAAGGATTCTGCTCTTTTCAGCTTGTTAAGATCGTAAAGCGGCAGATTCCGTCCCTGCATTTCCCTTCGCTGTATCAAAAAAAGTTTGTTATGGAGTCCGTTTGGTTGTGTGTGTTTTCACTCCAAAATGCACACAAAATATGTAGTTCGGAACAGAGGACAAAAATGCAGCATGCAACAAGTGATTGTGTATTCATTGTAAATAAAGATATACTGCAGTTAACACGGTCTTACAATGAACTTAGCGGCCCAGAAATGTAGGGATTCTCCTGTGGGTTCAAGTCTCACTCCAGAGACTTGAGAATGTAATTCAGGCTGACACTCCAGTGCAGTGCTGAGGGAGTGTTACACCGCCATTGGTGCCATCTTTCAGATGAGTCGTTAACCCGAGACCCTGTCTGCCCTCTTAGTTGGACATAAAAGAACCCATGGCACTATCTTGATAAGGAGCAGGGGAGTTTTTCCCCCAGTGTCCTTGACAATATTTATCCCTTAACCAACATCACTAAAAAAGATTACTTGGTCATTATTTCATTGCTGTTTGTGGGACCTTGCTGTGCGCAAATTGGATGCTGCACTTTCTACATTACAACAGTTTAAGAAGTATTCCTTTTGTAAGTAAAGTTGTAAAGCTTCTTGGAGTGCACTGAAGCTGTGAAAGGCAGCATTAAATGCAAATTGTTTCTTAAGCATTCGTATGATAATATATCACTACATAATTTCCAGGCTGCTATCAACTGGTCATTGCTGTTTGTAGAAGGGACTGTGAACAAATTAGTAGATTATTGACGTAAGACCTAAATCTGTAAGTTTTGTACTGACTTTCAAAAAAAAAAACCTTTGTAGGGCGGGAATGTACGGACACCTCCTGGAGAATCTCCGAACCAACTCTACCTACTTCAGTGGCTGAAGTCTGCTTGGGCGGTTATGATGCTGTTTAGCAATGGCACTTTGCAGGTACGTTTCAAAACCTCACACATTTCCTTAACTGACAGCCAGATGTCAGTAGAGTAGAGCAAAAGCACGAAATGGTAGAAATGCACAGAATCCATCAAAGGTTCTGATAAAGGGGTAAGTCTGGAGCTTTACACAGAATTACAGAGAGCTTACAGCAGAGAAACAGGCCATCTGGCCCAACTGATCCATGCTGGTGTTTATGCTCCACACGAGCCTCCTCCCACCCTACTTCCTGGCCAATATTTATCCCTCAATCAACATAACAAAAAAATAGATTATCTGGTCATTATCACATTGCTGTGTGTGGGAGCTTGCTGTGCACAATTTGGCTGCTGCATTTCTCACATTGTGACAGTGACTACACTCCAAAAAGTACTTCATTGGCTGTAAAGCGCTTTGAGACACCTAGTGGTCATGAAAGGCACTATATAAATGTAAGTCTTTCTTTTACTTCATCTAACCCTATATGCATATCTTTCCACTTCTTCTCCCTTATGTATGTATATAGCTTCCCCCTTGAAGACATGAACCTGCCTTTCTCTTTCAGAGGCTGATTGACCCTTGTGCCTTTCTGTATTTTCTCTTTCTATTTCAAATTTCCAACATTTGCGATTTTGCCTCTACCACTGGACTGTCCTTAAAGTTGCGTTGTTAGCAAAGGGCTAATAACATAATCATTTTTTTAACTGATATAGTGAGTGCTCAGTCGTTGAGTATATTCAAAACAGAGTTCGATAAATTTTTGTTAACGAAGGGAATTAAGGGATATGGGGATATTGCGGAAATGTGGAATTGGAGTACAAGATCAGCCATGATCTTATTGAATGGCGGAGCAGGCTCGAAGGGCAAGTGGCCTATTCCTGCTCCTATTTCTTATGTTCTTGTATTAGGTTGGTATATTTCCTCTGGACCGCTCCCACTCCATCATTGTAGCTATGAGGGAAGTTTGTCAGAAATCTTCCTTATGCACGTAAACCGGGGTGAATTCGCGAAACTTCCATCAAAGTTAGAGGGAAAAGCCCTGAGGAAATTCCCGGTGTGCATTTTCCCAGACTTTCCGCAGCTCTTCCGCCAAAATTACTTCGGGCAAGCAGGGATACCGATGCTGTGTTAGGGTCCGTGCTCGGTGCTCTCCTTTAGTCCCCAATTTGACATCATTGCAAGTTAGTAAAACATAGAAACGTAGAAAATAGGTGCAGATGTAGGCCATTCGGCCCTTCGAGCCTGCACCACCATTCAATATCATCATGGCTGATTATGCAACTTCAGTACCCGAATCCTGCTTTCTCTCCATACCCCTTGATCCCTTTAGCCGTAAGGGCCACATCTAACTCCCTTTTGAATATATCCAATGAACTGGCCTCAACAATTTTCTGTGGTAGAGAATTGCACAGGTTCACAATTCTCTGAGTGAAGAAGTTTCTCCTCATCTCGGTCCTAAATGGCTTACCCCTTATCCTTAGACTGTGATCCCTGGTTCTGGACTTCCCCAACATCGGGAACATTCTTCCTGCATCTAACCTGTCCAATTCCGTCAGAATTGTATATGTTTCTAGAGATCCCCTCTCATTCTTCTAAATTCCAGTGAATATAAGCCTAGTCGATCCAATCTTTCTTCATATGTCAGTCCTGCCATCCTGGGAATCAGTCTGGTGAACCTTCGCTGTAGCACTAGGAAAGCGGGTACCACTTTAAAACAGCACCCATGGTATAGCCCCAGCATCAACCATAGAATGCCACGCAGTCCTTCCCAGTGTTGGTGGAAACAAGCTGCAAAATGTTAATTGTGCTCAATCAACTAGAAGACCATATGGCCAGCGCTGATAAAATGCTTTGAAACTTGGGCTTTAAGAGGAGAAGGACGTTTCTGGGTCAGCGCTTTGAATGTCAAGTATTTACCCTTAGGATGTGTGCCATGTGGCATTTATCTCAATTAAATGGCTCCTTCGTTGAGGCCAAAGTACATCTCTTTCTTGTATCAAAACGTCAAGGGGACGAATTCTGGTTAAGCCAGCCAAGAGGATCGCAATGGAACACATCTGCATCACAGTGCTGCTGTCAATGTAATTGGCCAGTTTCCAGACCAATTGAGAGTTGTGTCTTTTTTAAAACTCCATCCCCGCTGAGGTTTTTGCTAATTGAGAAACAATTCTGGGTTAAGTACTTTCTATTCAAAGTAGCTGTGGGATATACACCGGCAGCAGGCGAGGCTGGGGCCAGCAATGTAAGAGTAAGAAAATAAAGACTTGCATTTCTATAGCGCCTTTCACGTCCACCGGATGCCCCAAATCACCTTGGAGCCAATGTTGTAGTCACTGTTGTAATGTAGGAAACTTGGCAGCCAATTTGCACACAGCAAGCTCTCACAAACAGCTACGTGATAATGACCCAGATATTCTATTTCAGTGATGTTGATTGAGGGATAAATATTGGTCAGGACAGTGGGGATGACTACCCTGCTCTTCTTCGAAATAGTGCCATGGGATATTTTATGTACACCTGAGAGAGCAGACGCGGCCTCGGTTTAATGTCTCATCCGAAAGATGGCACCTCCGACAGTGGAGCACTCCCTCAGCACTGCACTGGAGTGTCCGCCTAGATTTTTGTGCCTGGAATGGGTCTAGTAACCACAACTTTCTGACTCAGAGGCGAATGTGCTACCCACTGAGCCACGGCACATTTTGGAATACAGTATATGACTAATTTGAGATGCGACACTTACCTGTGGGGCATCTTTGTCCTTTAAGGATTAGAGTATTTTTGTGAAAAAATTTGGTCAGGCTTGATATCCTGTGTCTCAGATTATATACTGAATAAACCTTTTGGCTACAGTGCATTACTCAGCAGTAAGAAAAAAATATTTATATAGCCCCTATAAACACACCTCTCAGAAACATCCCAAAGGACTTCATGTAAGAACTTGAATTGCAATGATTATTGTCATAGAGGTAGCTTGTGTCTCATCGCGTCTGAGCTGGATTCTACATTACAAACAGTGACTGCACTTCAAAAGTACTTCATTGGATGTAAAGTGCTTTGGGACATCCGGTTGTCGTGAAAGGTTCTTTTTTGAGTCTGGCCCTAAAAGTGAGTTCATGCTTGTGGTAGGTGGACTGGTTGAAAAGAAAAAATTTGCATTTATATAGCACCTTTCACGACCACCAGACATCTCAAAGCACTTTACAGCCAATGAAGTACTTTTGGAGTGTAGCCACTGTTGTAATGTGGGAAACGTTGTAATGGAGATGGGTGAGAGAGCCTCACACACCAACAGTGCACATTGGAAATTCAGTCCTGCCCAGGATCTTGAGTCTAATTTTGGTTTGAGCACCTCACTCAAATTTCCGATACGCACTAGCAGCAGGTGAGGCTTGGGCCAGCAATGAGGAGTTGTAAGGTTTTGGGACACGGTATATGAGTAATTTGAGACATGACATGTGGTAAATGTAGCGTGCTTGTGAGGGAAAAGGTGACTTTGGAACTATGGCCCCAAAGCTCTCCATTAAAATTAAGTCAATGGGCAAAACTGTGGCCGATGAATTTCAACACAGGTAAATGTGAGCCCATCCATTTTGGTCCAAAAAAGGGTAGTATTTTTTAAATGGTGAGAAGCTCAGAACAATGGAGGTCCAAAGAGATGTAGGGGTCCATATACACAGATCACTAAAATGTAGTAGTCCAGTACAAAAAATAAAGGAATGTTAGCCTTTGTATCTAGAGGGCTAGAATATAACAGTAAGGATGTTTTGCTACAGATTTACAAAGTCCTGGTTAGACTACATCTGGAGTAGAAACATAGAAATTTACAGCGCAGAAGGAGGCCATTTCGGCTCATCGTGTCCACGCCGGCCGACAAAGAGCCACATGCCCCTCGGTCAGTAGCCCTGAAGCTTACATATAAACCAATGAACAACGGAGGAAAGGTAAAGAGCTCCCAGCCCAATCAGTCTGCCCCACACAACTGCGACATTGAAACATTCTACACTCCGCCCCAACCGGAGCCATGTGATCTCCTGGGAGAGGCAAAAACCAGATACAAACCCAGCCCAATTTGGGGGAAAACAAATCTGGGAAAATTCCTCTCCGACCCATCCAGGTGATCAAAATTAGTCCAGGAGATCACCCTGGCCATA
This sequence comes from Pristiophorus japonicus, assembly GCF_044704955.1. Classification (NCBI taxonomy): domain Eukaryota; kingdom Metazoa; phylum Chordata; class Chondrichthyes; family Pristiophoridae; genus Pristiophorus; species Pristiophorus japonicus. Next base: position 14,126,170 of record NC_091994.1, read on the forward strand.
TTCGATTCCCTGCAGTACTTACCATCATATCTGCGCTGGCCAACAAGAGGTTATCCAGTCTAATCCCAATTACCAGCTCTAGGACCGTAACCCTGCAGGTTACGGCACTTTAAGTGCCCATCCAACCATCTCTTAAGTGTAGTGAGGGTTTCTGCATCCACCACTCTTCCAGGCAGCGAGTTCCAGATCCCCACAACCCTCTGCGTAAAGAAGCCACCCCCCAAATCCCCTCTAAACCTTCCACCAACCACCTTAAAATTATGCCCCCTCGTAATAGACCCCTCCACCAATGGAAATAATCCATTGCTATCCACTATATCCAGGCCTTTCAATATTTTGTACACCTCAATGAGGTCTCCTCTCAACCTCCTCTGTGTACAGTTCTGTGCACCGAATCTTAGAAAGGATATATTGGCCTTGGAAGGAGTGCAGCGCAGATTCACCTGAACGTTACCAGGGCTCCGAGGGTTAAATTATGAGGAGAGATTGCATAAATTAGGTTTATGGGGCTCAATTTTCACCAAAGCGTTTTTTTTTTGGCATACTTGAAGAGTTCCGCTCTTTTTTTTTTGGGTCCAAGTACGCCAAAAAAAATATGTTCCAAGTTTCCTCATTTGATTTCTTCATTTTGGCGCCACCTAGTCTGTCCTTTAGTTTTGGGGGTGGAGCCTTGATCTGCGCCAAAAAGATCAGGTTGCCGCCGTAACCAGGGTGGAAAGTGAAACAAACAGCCAGCTCACAACCTGCACAAGCACATTACACATTGCAGCAACTTCGCAAGCACAAATACATTGCAGCAACTTACCTCCATTAAATTATGAAAGATTCCCCCCTCCCCCCCCCCCGCAGATGCCTGTGCCGATCCCCGCTCCTATCCCAGGCCGAAGGGCCTCCAGGTCTGCTCCCCCGCACCTAGCCCTGGCCAAGTGACCTCCTCCCTCCTGGTCCCATACCTATCCCTGACCGAGTGGCCTCCAGGTCTGCTCCCTCACACCTACCCCAGGCCGAAGGGCCTCCCGTTCTGCTCCCCCACACCTACCCCAGGCCGAAGGGCCTCCCGTTCTGCTCCCCCACACCTACCCCAGGCCGAAGGGCCTCCCGTTCTGCTCCCTCACACCTACCCCAGGCCGAAGGGCCTCCCGGTCAGCTCCCCCGCACCTAGCCCAAGCCGAATGGCCTCCTCCCTCCCGGTCCCCGCACCCAACTATACCCGAAAAGCTTCCCCCCCCCCCCCCACCCCGCCTCCCTCCCCCTCTCTCTTACCTCTCCTGCTCCTGCTGTCCGGGCATCTGCTGCACTTACCTGCGACGATTTCTTTAACGCTCCGGAAGGCTTTTCTGCAGAGGCCACATACGCTGGCCTAAGAAGAACTGGAGTAACTCTCAGCTGGACAAACTTCCCTAAATGGCCAGAATTGGCGCGGGTGGCAGGTTACAACCCCTCTGGCTGAAAAAAAAACTTGCCTAAAAAAATTATAACTAACTGATTTATGCTGGTGCAAATTGATCGGGGAAACTTGGGTTTTTTAATTTAGGCCAAGAAAAGCGGCCGGCGCCAAAAAAACAGCACAAATCACTGGGGAAAATTGAGCCCATAGTCCTTGGAATATAGAAGATTAAGAGGTGATTCGATTGTAGTTGTTAGGATTTTGAATGGAATTAATAGGGTAGGTATACAGATAAACTTTTACTGTTGTTGGGGGAGTCTAGGACAAGAGGACATATCCTTAAAATCAGAGCCAGGCCATTCAGGAGAGAAGTTAGGAAACACTTCTTCACACAAAGGGTGGTAGATCATCATCATCATCATAGGCAGTCCCTCGGAGTCGAAGATGACTTGCTTGCACTCTAAAAATGAGTTTTGAGGTGACTGAGGAGTCCAATGCGGGCCCTACAGTCTCTATCACAGGTGGGGCAGTCAGTGGTTGAAGGAAAGGGTGGTCGGGGAGCCTGGGTTGACTCACACTCCTTCCACTGAAGCATTTCCTCTGCTCACCTGGGGCTCGCTTGCTGTGTCAAAGCTCCATGTACAGCGCTTGCTTTGGGAGTCACGTGTCGGGCATGTGGACGATGTGGCCCGCCCAACGGAGCTGATCGAGCGTGGTCAGTGCTTCGATGCTGGGGATGTTGGCCTGAGCGAGAACACTGACGTTGGTGCGTCAGTCCTCCCAGTGGATTTGTAGGATCTTGCGGAGGCAGCGCTGGTGGTACTTCTCCAGAGCTTTGAGGTGTCTGCTGTATAAAGTCCACGTCTCTGAGCCATGTAGGAGAGTGGGTATCAATACTGCCCTTGTAGACCATGAGCTTGATACCGGGTTTGAGGTCCTGGTCTTCAAACACTCTCTTCCTCAGGCGACCAAAGGCTGCGCTGGCACACTGAGGGTGGTGTTGGAACTTGTTGTCGATATCTGCTCTTGCTGACAGTATGCAAAATAGTTCACGTTGTCCAAGGCCTCTTCGTGGATTTTGATAAGCGGGAGGCAGTGCTGTGTGGCGGGATCAGGTTGGTAGAGGACCTTTGTCTTACAGATGTTTAGCGTAAGGCCCATGCTCTCGTAGAAGTGTGGCACTCTCTCCCAGAAGTAGATGCTAGCTGAATGAATAGTTTTAAATCTGAGATCGATAGATCTTTGCTAGCTAAGGGTATTACAGGATATGGAGCCAAGGCAGGTGGATGGAGTTGAGATACAGATCAGCCATGACCTCAGTGACTGGCGGAACGGGCTCAAGGAGTTGATTATCCTGTTGTACCCATGGAGTTTTCCTCCTGTCATGGCTGGGTCTGTTGTGGATTAATTGATAGAGATTGAATGCCATGATTAGTCAACAACTCCATTATCGTTGTATCTTGTGATCATCAGGATGATAGAAGGCAAACTAGATGGACCTTGGTCTTTGTTTGGCTAGCAATTCCAATGTTACCCCTAATGCCATAACCCACCTCCTTATCTGTTAGGAACAAAGGAACAGGAGTAGGTCATTCAGCCCCTCGAGCCTGTTCCATCATTCAATGAGATCATGGCTGATCAGCGACCTAACACCATAGGCCTTTGTCTCATATCCCTTAATACCTCTGATTAACAAAAAGCTATCAATCTCAGATTTAAAATTAACAATTGACCTAGTATCAATTGCCGTTTGCGGAAGAGAGTTCCAAACTTCTACCACCCTTTGTGTGTAGAACTGTTTCCAAATTTCACTCCTGAAAGGTCTGGCTCTAGTTTTTAGAAATTTCTCCCCCAGTCCTCGAATCCCTAACAAGCGGAAATCGTTTCTCTCGATCTACCCTATCTGTTCCCCTTAACATCCGGAAAACTTCGATCAGATCACCCCTTAACCTTCTAAATTCCAGAGTAAATAACCATAATTTGTGTGATCTTCCACCGTAACTTAACCCTTGAAGTCCGGGTTATCCAATTCATAATTCAAACCTTCTTCATAAATGTGTCAGCAAGGCCATCAGACTCAATTCTGATTTGTCTTTAAACCAAATATTGTTTTGGAGAAGATCATCATCATCATAGGCAGTCCCTCGGAATCGAGGAAGTCTTGCTTCCACTCCTGAAGGGACTTCTTTGGTGGTTGAACAGTCCAATACGAGAGCCACAGACCCTGTCACAGATGGGACAGACAGTCGTTGAGGGTAGGGGTGGGTGGGACTGGTTTGCCGCACACTCTCTGCGTTGAGACTCGAAGAGCTCAGCGCCTTCCCGGATGCACTTTCTCCACTTAGGGTGGTCTTTGACCAGGGACTCCCAGGTGTCAGTGGTGACGTTGCACTTTGAGGGTATCCTTGTAACATTTCCGCTGCCCACCTTTGGCTCGTTTGCCGTGAAGGAGCTCTGCATGGAACATTTGATTTGGGAGTCCTGTGTCTGGCATGTGAACTATGTGGCCTGCCCAGCGAAGCTCATCGAGTGTAGTCAGCGCTCCAATGCTAGGGATGTTAGCCTGGATGAGGACACTGATGTTGGTGCACCTGTCCTCCCAGGGAATTTGCAGGATCTTGCAGAGACATCATTGGTGCTATATCTCCAGCGACTTGAGGTGTCTTCTGTACATCGTCCATGCCTCTGAGCCATACAGGAGGACGGGTATTACTACAGCCTTGTAGACCATGAGCTTGGTGGTAGAGTTGAGGGCCTGGTCTTCGAATACCCTTTTCCTCAGGCGGCCGAAGGCTGCACTGGCGCACTGGAGGTGGTGTTGAATCTCCGCATCAATGTCTGCCTTTGTTGACAAGAGGTTCCCGAGGTATGGGAAATGGTCCACGTTGTCGAGGGCCGCGCCGTTGATCTTGATGACTGGGGGGGGCAGTGCTGTGCGTCAAGGACAGGCTGGTGGAGGACCTTTGTCTTGCGGATGTTTAGCGTAAGGCCCATGCTTTCATATGCCTCAGTAAATACATCGACTATATCCTGGAGTTCAGCCTCAGAATGTGCGCAGACGCAGGCGGAAAAGAAACCTCAAAAGCTTTTATGAGTCAACAGCAGCAAAAGGAAAATAAACAGACAGGCAGGCAGGAATGGATGACAGGAGCAGGTGGTGTTCGATTAGAAGTGACAGTCTTGCCTCAGATGATATTTTTAGCCGAATGAGTGAGGTTGTTTATCTTTCAGTCTGACCAAAGCTGTAGGAGTAGCTAAAGGGAAAATGTCTTTATCACTGATATTTCCCATAAGAGTGATATTTGTAATGAACAAGGGTATAAAATTCTCGTTCCCAACCGCCCCCCCCCACCCCCCGCCCATACGTTAATTGTTAACCCACTTAAAGTCCACGGATTAGCAAATGCAACAGCACACAGAAGAATTTTATATGAATGTGCTAATGTTTGTTTCCTTTGATCCACCAGCCTGGACAGTGCAGACGGAGGTGGGGTGGGGCGGGGGTGGGGAGGAGAGATGCGTGGCATGGGCCTCCCTCCTCAGAGGAACGGGGGGGGGGGGGGGGGGGCCTAATTTAAATGGCAAAGTACCATCCCGATAATGTCATCGGATCCTGTACATCATTTTACCCCCCCCCCCCCCCCAGATCCCCGTCCCGGAATTGGGTTGGACGACTTTTTTTGCCGGTTCCCTAAAGCAGACAATAGATCCTTTGCATATGCTCGTGAGAGCCTGAAGTCTGCCTTAGGACCTCTCTGCCAAATCGGGCTGCCCTCAACTGAGCAGGAGTCGGGCCTGCTCCGCTCAGGCTTTCCGGATGTGGATGCGGCCTAGCCAGGGGCTCCTCTCGGCTCCACAGCACTCCTGGTGGCCACTGCGGAGACTGCCATCGGCTCCCTCCTGCTGCTGTTTTCCCCCCCCCGGGACATACCTGAGGTCAGGTGGGCCAAAATTGGATTCCTCAGTCCAGCGAGTTGCCTGTGAAGGTGCGACAGGCACTGTAGATGAAGCCATGAGGAACAATTTGTCACGATCCTCGGGCACAGGGAACAATCCCTGAACCTACCTGGTGCTTAAAAACTGGCCTAAACTAATTTCTAGGCCCTCACCTCTCAACATGGATTAGCATAGTGGTTATGCTACTGGATTAGTAATCTGGGGACCTGGATAACTAATCCAGAGACATGAGCTCAAATCCCACCACAGCAGCTGGGGGGATTTAAATTTAGTTAATTAAATAAATCTGGGAGAAAAAGCTAGAATCAGTAATGGTGACTATGAAATTATCGGATTATCGTAAAAACCCATCTGATTCACGAATGTCCTTTAGGGAAGGAAATCCGTCCATACCTGGTCTGGCCTATATGTGACTCCAGACCCACAGCAATATGGTTGACTCTTAACTACCCTCTCCGGTTCAAGAAGTGGCTCACCACCATCTTCTCAAGGGCAATTAGGGATGGGCAATAAATGCCGGCCTGCCAGCGACGCCCACATCCCATGAATGAATAAAAAAAAAACATTCTGTCCCTGAAGTGACACCTTGCGTTATGGGATACTAAAAGGCTTTGAATCGACAATTCTCCAACTCACCGTTGAAGAGATTCATGTGTTCACAGCTTGTTGCTGCCATCAAAGAAGAAAAAAAAAGAAAGACCTGCATTTATATAGCGCCTTACATGACCCCAGGGCGTCGCAAAGCACTTTACAGCCAATGAAGTACATTTTGGAGTGTAGTCACTGTTGTAATGTAGAAAATGCGGCAGCCAAATTTACGCACAGCAAGCTCCCACAAACAGCAATGTGGTAATGACCGGATAACTCCCCTGCTGTTCTTCGAAATAGTGCCACAGGATCTTTTACATCTACCTGAGAGGGCGGACGCACGATCGGGTCCCATTTAGGTTGTATACAGTGAACATTCTCCCTGCTCGAAACCCTGGCAACACTGCATTTTTAACCTTGTGTATCGTTGAGTGAACATATGTTCCCTTAAGTTCTTTATTTTAAAAGTGCGTGGAGACTACGACCCGCTTCACCTGTTGGCACGCAAGCAATTAGCAAAGAGGAGGCTGCAGCATTTAAAGAGCTCCTATATATTTTATAAATGACATTTTTATTCCACCCTGCTAGATACAGTGCAATGACATTCTTTTTTTCCTTATCTTTACACCAGGTCAATTTCTACCATGATCACACAAAGATTATCCTGTGCAATCATGAGGAGGAGTACGTACTGACCTTTATTAATCGGGACCGGATGAATGCCACATTCAGACTGAGCACACTGCTGCTATGTGGGTGTTCGGCAGAATTGCGCAGACGCATGGAATACACATACTGGATGTTGCAGCAGTTGTAATAGGACATAATGAATGGACCGTTACCCAACATGGCCTTGGAACAGGAGTGCGACCCGTGGTCTATAATTCTGGAAGATCCAGGCCTTGAACCCCCAGTTCTATTTGCACTTTCCGTTGCTGGCTACCTTGCCTGATTGAATTTCTTGGGCCTGTAGGTTTGGAACTGGAGCGATGTTGCTTTATTGGTTGATACACTCAGGAATCAAAACTTCACGATCTGTTTTTTGATTGCTGCAGCATTAGATATATTCAAATGAATGGGAACCTGGATTTCAAGGTTATCGCCCAGAATCAGCTGCCCTAACTTGTGCGGACACCCTTGTTACACAGTGTAATCATAGGCAGTCCCTCGGAATCGAGGAAGACTTGCTTCCACTCTTAAAATGAGTCCTTAGGTGGCTAAACAGTCCAGTGCGAGAGCCACAGACTCTGTCACAGGTGGGGCAGATAGTCGTTGAGGGAAAGGGTGGGTGGGACTGGTTTGCCGCACGCTCTTTCCGCTGCCTGCGCTTGATTTCTGCATTCTCTCGGCGATGAGACTCGAGGTGCTCAACGCCCTCCCAAATGCACTTCCTCCACTTAGGGCGATCTTTGGCCAGGGATTCCCAGGTGTCAGTGGGGATGTTGCACTTTATCAGGGAGGCTTTGAGGATGTCCTTGTAATGATTCCTCTGCCCACCTTTGGCTCGTTTGCCGTGAAGGAGTTCCAAAGTAGAGTGCTTGCATTGGGAGTCTCGTGTCTGGCATGTGAACTATGTGGCCTGCCCAGCGGAGCTGATCAAGTGTGGTCAGTGCCTCAATGCTAGGGATGTTGGCCTGGTCGAGGACGCTAATGTTGGTGCGTCCGTCATCCCAGGGGATTTGTCGGATTTTGCGGAGACATAAATGGGGGTATCTGCTGATCTTCCACCAAAGTTACTGTGGGCGATCGACAGAGCCTCTGAGAAAAATCACAGCATATATATGGCTCACGAATCTCTATGGTCTCCTCCTAATTGGTCCATGAATCTCTATGGTTCCACCTAATTGGCCCATGAATCTCTATGGCCTCATCTAATTGGCCCATGAATCTCTATGGTTCCACCTAATTGGCCCATGAATCTCTATGGCCCCACCTAATTGGCCCATGAATCTCTATGGTTCCACCTAATTGGCCCATGAATCTCTATGGTTCTACCTAATTGGCCCATGAATCTCTATGGCCCCATCTAATTGGCCCATGAATCTCTATGGTTCCACCTAATTGGCCCATGAATCTCTATGGTTCCACCTAATTGGCCCATGAATCTCTATGGCCCCACCTAATTGGCCCATGAATCTCTATGGCCCCACCTAATTGGCCCATGAATCTCTATGGCCCCACCTAATTGGCTCACGAAATCACAGCATATATGTGGCTCATGAATCTCTATAGTCCCGTCCTAATTGGCCCATGAATCGCTATGGTCCCACCTAATTGGTCCATGAATCTCTATGGTCCCCACTTAATTGGCTCACGAAAACAAAGCTTCTGTCTCACCGATGAAATCACTGGATTGGGCACCATTCGTAGGGGTTCATGATGCATTACGATTAATTCTTCATACAAATTTTTTTTTAAAGTGAAGTGAATAGATTTTTTTTCTAAACTGCAAATGTTGGAATTCTAAAATAAAAATAGGAATGCTTCACCGTGTTTCCTTGCCATTCTTCGAGCGCCGGGCACGGGGGCTGCCTGTTGAGGCTCTGAAGTTCAGAGGTCAGCAGATGGGGCGTGGGGCCTGGAGAGGAGGAGTCTGTATAGAAGCTCTCAGCCATCTACCAGCTCCACTGGCAAAATCATAAAATTCTTCTATGGTGGAAGCCTGATGGACACAGACTCTGCCTTGGCGGAGTTCAGGCAGTATGCCGCTCAGTTGTTAATGACTCTGGGGCTGGAAATATGGCCGGAGTCAGGGGTACATCTCTATGGCACATGCTGCCTGGTCAGGGATACCCCCCTAATCAAGAGGGAGGGCGGCGCAAAAAGCCATGACTACAGTAGCTGATGCCAGCCAGCAACCAGTGAAAGGAGTGGTTGTGGTAACCTTTATGGTTATGGCATTGGACTATCAACCTGTCGAAATCTCGACCTCCGAAATAAATGACTCCGACACTTACAGCTCCGGCAGAAGTTTCTTTAATTCGCTTGCTAGCAAGGGGCAGGTCACACTCAGTCAAAGGCTAAGTGAACACCTCTGAAATGGTACAGTTTCACAAGATATTTAAACAGTAAAACCCAAGTTATGGCCTCTCCCTGTGTATTGGCTCTGTCTCGCAGTCAATGAATACAGATAAAGTGTTAATTACTACATCCTTGTCCTGACATGGTTTCCAGATATTTCCTTTTGTCAGGGGTATTAGTTGGCCAGCCGGCCATTACTCCATGAGAGTGTGGTAATGAGCTATTACCTGTCTTGCATTGTGTCAGGATTGTTCAGTTTCCTAGTCAGTTTATCTGTTTGCATCAAATGGATGAGGTCTCTACAAGGTGGTTGGTGGTTTGGGTACAAAGAAAAGGGTGGGGTGACATGGAACTCTTGTCGTGTAGACAATAGGAGAGCACCATGGGGCGGTGCTTGTCTCAGCATGACTTGTCTCCTAGCTGTCTGATGGCCATCAGCCATCTCAAACCAGGTTTAGCTGTTTATGCAAGCTGACTGCTTTTATGCAGAAAGTTCTGGAAGGACCAGGACTCCATTTTGATATATATATATTGCAAAGGGCACACAAATACCGTATGGTATCAGCTTAGATAAAAATACATTTCCACATTCCCCCATTTTGTCCTTCACAAGGACAACTTAATCCATTCTGATCTTGTACAGTCTCTCCATTTCCATTTCCACACAAGAGCCTTCAGCAGTTGTCGCTACCATAACTCTAGCCGTGGTCTCAGTAGGTAACATAGCTTCTCCCACCCTTCACCTGGGGCTTTGTTATGGACCGTTGTCCAGCCAATGGTTGCTATCTTTCTCCCATCAGTGGGATTAGCTGTGGCTTGCCATTTAGTCATTTGGGAACACTTGCTGCGTCCCATTTCTGGTCCTTTAGTCTCATTACTCACTAGACATATACCTTCAGGATTTCCTATTCTGGGAGTAATGCTTAGGAAGGGAGGCTGATGGTTATTATCATAATTGGGCTGGTACCATCCCCGGAAGGCTATAAGTTTATACCCTGCCGACCTCCATTCTGTTTGTTCCTTCGTTTCTGGCCCCTTAGTTAGGTTTGTCCTATTTTGCACTGTCAACCATTCTACCATTTCTGATTCGTTAAAGGGGACAGATCTCAGGGGAATACCCCCTTCAGAGTGGACAGGTACATGGGAACATATCCAACAACTCGACAAGTTTCTTTCTTGAGCATACCTATGACTCAGTGCCATAAATACATTTACTTGCAATTCCCTTCAGTGGCGGGTCAGTACCCCTGGTGTAATCAATAATGCAAAGTAAAACCCTGTCAAGCCGAGCACCATCAGTCCCCATAGTCCATACAGTTCCTTATTCAGTCTTCCTTTCTCTGTTCCTCTGGTTCCTTCTTCCCTTCCTCCTGGTCGGGTGCCCGTTTGCAATGGGATGCGTGGATCCACGTTGGTCTTTCCTTTACCTTGATTGCAGTATTGGTCGCCAGCAAGACCTGGTATGGTCCTTCGAATCTTGGCTGTAGACTGCTTTTTCTTTTAAAAATCTTGATGTAAACGAATTCCCCTGGCTCCAGGTTATGACACTTCCCTTCCGCTGGCTTGACTTGAGCTTCCTTTACCTGTGAATGAAAACTGGAAATACATTTGGTTAGTGCAATACAATAGTTCAACATATTTTCCTCCATTTTGTGGATGTCCATTTGTTTTGCAGTAAATGGTGCTGTAAAAGGTAGTCGTTGGGGACGTCCCATAACTATCTCATGCGGTGACAGGCCTGTTGTTCTGTTGGTTGCAGATCGCATTACCATCAAAGCTAAGGGCAGCAGTTCTGTCCATTTCAGTCTAGTGTCATTGCATAGTTTTGCCAGCTTATTTTTAAGCATTCCATTATATCTTTCAACAAGTCCAGCTGATTGTGGATGATAACTGCAATGAAAACGTTGATTAATCTGTAAAGCTTTACACATTTCTCTTATAACAGTTCCCGTGAAATGTGACCCGTTATCACTAGAAAGCTTAGCAGGGATTCCGAAGCGCGGTACGATTTCCTTTAACAAACATTTAGCAACAGTAGTGGCATCGGCCTTTTTACATGGAAAGGCTTCAATCCATCTAGAGAACACATCTACAATAACTAATACATACTTGAATCCCATACACATAGATAATTCAATAAAATCCATTTGTAAATGTACAAAAGGTCCGACTGGATTTGGGTGGGAGGCAGATTCTACTTTTTCCGTCTTACCCGGATTCATTGTCTGACAGGTAACACAATTTTCACAGATTTGTTTTGCAATTGCCGAAATACCTGGTGCATACCAAGTTGCTAAAATATAATCTGCCAATCCCCCTTTGCCTGCATGTGTGAATGTATGAACACATCGGGCTATCCATGGAAGTAAGGATCTGGGCGCCATCACGCGGCCGTCGTGGTGAACCCATATTCCTTCTGGATTTTTATAACATTGATCCTTCGTCCAGGTCACCACCTCCTCCGTACTGGCCTGTGTCTGAAAGGTCAGCATGTCATTAATAGTGGGTGGCGGGTCTGAGCAATTATAAGGTTCGGATTTGATAACAGTTCGACTTCATATTTAGTGGTTCTTGTGGAGGTTAGGTGTTGGGTGGCACATTTAGTAAGTAAAATCTCAACAGAGTGTGGGATGTATAGAATGGTCTGATGATTTAGTGTTATTGTCTGAGCCTGTTGTACAGCATAATAAGCTGCTGCCAGCGAAGGAAGACATCCTAGTAGTCCGCGTGCCACTGGGTCTAGTTGGGTACTGAAATACGCTACCGGTCGCTGCTTGTCCCCATGTAACTGAGTCAAAACAGATTGTGCAAAACCCGACTTGTGATGCACAAATAAGTTGAATAGCTTAGTGTAATCTGGCAATTCCAAGGCTGGTGCTGAAGTGAGGGACTGCTTAAGACTCTGGAAAGCATTCTGGGATACTTCATTCCAAATCCTTCTTTAAGCATTGTGAGAATATAGTAGATTCATTCACAGCTCGTAGGTCATGGATAAACCTCCATTTGTCACTATTGGGCTTCTGAACCGGAAGAATCGGTGTGTTACACGGACTTCTCATTTATGCTTATAGTGATTCACAGATCACAGAACGTAAAGTACTTGTTTTCTAATCTTATTAAAAGGCTTCCAAACCCAAGATTTTTCCAATACACCCAAAATGTTGATCAAGGAGATCACCTGAAATATTTCAAAATCCCAATTCAACTATTGTACTGCCACTCTTTATCAAAAAAAACAAATCCTCTTACTGAGCTAGAAGCTTTTGTACCAAGATTTTACACCAAGGACAATGAGAGTGTACTCCCCCAGCCTGCACCTCGAGAGATCCACAAAGGCTTTTTTAAAAAAAAGGCATTACAACTTCCCAAGGCATTACAACTTTTAACCACCGGGACCATGTCTCAACAAACCTATCCTTTGTGCATTTCCTAGCTCCGTAACTTCTCATCCGAATAAATCCACACCTGCGCTTCTAACTTAAAATGTCTTAAACTTCCCACATACAGGACAACACTATGAAGGGTTAAAAAACTTCACTTTGTTTGAAAAAGTGGGTGGAACTAAAACAAACAGGCAGCTCCACAACCTTTCCAAACAGGTTTCCAGACACAAGAAAAAAAACACAGAAGCACCCTCATTCAAAGACAAGACAAGACAAGACATTCACAAAAGTCTCTCTCCATTCAATAAAGCTTCTCTTTTTTTTTAATCCATAAGTCACTATCAGGTTCTCTTATGGCATTTAACAAAACGACGGGTAGCTGTTTGTTCGCAGCACTCGGGTCTGGGATTGGGCGTCATTGACCATTATACGGGCAATTTGGTTGTTGGCCGAATTGCTTTTGATTCTGTGATCCAAATGGATCTTGAACAAAGAAATGAGTCTGAGGTCTAGCATGTACCTGGACTTGGGTCGCATTCGGGTTGGGTCCTGGAGGGGGAGGGGGTGCTCTATTACCTGCCTGTTGAGTCCAATCATAATTTGGTTGTTGCTGTTTTGCCCGGCAATTTCTAGCCCAGTGTCCAATCTGACCACAATTGTGACAGGTACCGTATTGTTCCCGCCCTGCACCTCCTCTCCCTCTCCCCTGAAATTTCCTCCTCTGCCTCGCCCTCTTCCTCTACCCTGGTGGGGGAGGGGGCCATAGGACGGTGTCACCGGGGTGGGTGTTGTTGCAGCTGCTTGTTCCACAAACACGGTGACCTTGCTTTTAGATTCTCTATTTCGCTCTTGTATATCCTTTTACATAGATACAACCTTGGATAGCGATTCCTGTCGCCATCCGAGACAAACTAGTTTAAAGGGATCTCTGAGTTCGGGTCGTAGCCCGTTTACCACGGCGCTGATCATAGGAGCTTCTACCTCCTCTATTTTCATGCCTGAACATTGGTTCATGATCTCTCGCACTCTTTCTACATAATCCTCAACATCCTCCTCCTTTCTTTGTGTAGTTTCCATAATTTTGGACCAATTCGTTTTCCTTGGGAACACTGAATGCAAGGCTTCCCAACATCTTTCCCAGAACCCCTCTCCTGGCTTCATGCTGGGATCTGCATCTGGAGCCTCTCGATGGGTTTTAACATTTTTGAATTTTATCTCAAGTTCGGCAAATTTCGTGTCCTTTAACCATGCTTTCAGTAAGATTTGACCATCTAATATACTGGGTTCGTGGCACAAGATGATCACTTTTAACTGGTCTATGGCCTTTTCAATATTGGTTTTAGGGTCTGCCAATCCTTCCACAATTATTCTTAACTCACTTGGTGACCATGGTCGATAAATAGGGACCGGAGCCCCCCCAGAGAGTGGACTGGGAAAAAGTCTTACTGGGTATGCAGATGATGATGGCTCCAGGGCACCAGGCCCTTGTCCACAGGTAAGACTTCGTGTGCCACCTGCAGGGCCGTCATGGTATTGATTCCCTTGTGACTGATCTATTTTTCCTGCAGCCGCACCTGCATTGTTGGGAGCGGGTGTTACTCCATTTCCCTGTGCTCCGGCCCGAGGATCGTCTCCTCCTTGTTGGCTTGGAGCACCCCCCGGGGGTGGAACATACGGCGGTGGTCGATGGCTGTAGGGAGTCCAATCATCGTCCCATTCCTCATCCTCATCTTTTTCCCAACCCTTAGGGGCACTTGGTGAGTGTGTCTTTGTCTCTTTAGCAACCATAACAGATGGATGTTTGCTATGTCGAGAGCGATTCACCTGCTCTACCCGTTCATCCCCCTGCTTTCTCCCTCTAGTACACTGCTTGCTAACTCTTAGGCTCTTCTCGTGTCGTTCCTCAGCTTCCCTTTTCCAATCTCCAACCGCCGACCAATTCACTTTTTTTCCCCCTCTTCTACCTGGGTCTCTGTCTATAAGGCATTCTTCTAGACAGGTTATTCTCTCTAAATTAAATGAACCATTGGGTGGAAATGGCCTGTTTTCACCCTTAGTCCATTTTACCCATTCTCTTAGGTGGTCAATTGAAGACTGACCACAATTCTGGAGCATAAAATGGGCTGGGGTCCCTTTTGGTGGTGGTTTACTTGCTCCAGTCCCCATTCTGGATGATTAAGATTTTCCACAGTTTCTGATCTCACAATCCTTTCGGCCAACCGAGTTCTCTACGCCCACTTCTCCTGGCCGTTACGTGGCCTGAAAAGGCTCTTAATTCGGGCTCAGTCTGGGTGTGTGAGAGATGTTGGCACGAACCAACCGTAGTTGATCAATCAGTTACTGTTTCTTTTCTTAATCAATTCTTGTTTTTTTTCCCCGAATCACAATTTTCCCTAGTGACTCTTCCCGTTTCTCTAATGGCAATGTCGCACAAAGGTATTGCACATGACAGTATAACAAGGACAGCTAGGACAAACAATATTCACGCGAGTATACAAATCATAACCTTACACTCTATCTAAACAAATAATCAATTCTCAATCTGCGTTGTACGCCACTACAGACCAAGTCCTTAACTTATCCTAATAAAACTTATAAAACTGATAAAACTTATGGTTCCATACCTTAACTCTTATCACATAAGAAGCTTTGATCGATTGCGCTTCTCTTTTTTTTCCTACTCTTATCACATAAGAACCTTTTCCTAATTAAAAACAATAAAACTCTTATCACATAAGAACCTTCGATCGATTAGCGCTTTTTTTTCCTAATCTTATCACATAAGAACCTTCAGGAACTTTTTTCGATCGACTAGCGCTGTTTCTACCTTACCTACTGAAACCTTCCCCGGGCTGTTTCGAGATTTTTACAGAACCCGTTCCCTTCTGCTTGCAAGCTGAGAAAGAAATGGTTAAAAAAAAATAACTTTAGCTTTTAAATGTCGAGTCTTGTAGATTGCAGTACCTCCCCTGTGGACAACAGATTACATATGCGATTCAACAGTGAAGAAACCTTCT
This sequence comes from Pristiophorus japonicus, assembly GCF_044704955.1. Lineage (NCBI taxonomy): Eukaryota > Metazoa > Chordata > Chondrichthyes > Pristiophoridae > Pristiophorus > Pristiophorus japonicus. The sequence goes on from NC_091994.1 coordinate 14,141,523, forward strand.
TGTGAGCAAAAGGCTCACCTTGTTTGACCACTGAAGCCTTTCACTGGAGAGGCACTATGCCTGTATCCGTTTTACTCACAGGACAGAGAGTATGCAATCTCGGCGGAACCTCCAAGAAGTAACTGTCGAAATCTTGACCTCCGAAATAAATGACTCCGACACTTTCAGCTCCGGCAGAAGTTTCTTTAATTTACTTGCTAGCAAGGGGCAGGTTACACTTAGTCAAGGGCTAAGCGAACACCTCCGCAATGGTACAGCTTCACAAGATATTTATACAGTAAAACCCAAGTTATGGCCTCTCCCTGTGTATTGGCTCTGTCTCGCAGTCAGTGAATACAGATAAAGAGTTAATTACTACATCCTTGTCCTGACATGGTTTCCAGATATTTCCTTTTGTCAGGGTTATTAGTTGGCCAGCCGGCCATTACTCCATGAGAGTGTGGTAATGAGCTATTACCTGTCTTGCATTGTGTCAGGATTGTTCAGTTTCCTAGTCAGTTTATCTGTTTGTATCAAATGGATGAGGTCTCTACAAGAGATAATGGCTGGTGATTTGAGTACAAAGAAAAGGGTGGGGTGACATGGAACTCTTGTCGTGTAGACAATAGGAGAACACCATGCGGGGGGGGGCGGTGCTTGTCTCAGCATGACTTGTCTCCTAGCTGTCTGATGGCCATCAGCCATCTCAAACCAGGTTTAGCTGTTTATGCAAGCTGACTGTTTTTGTGCAGAAAGTTCTGGAAGGACCAGGACTCCATTTTGATATATATATATATTGCAAAGGGTACACAAATACCGTATGGTATCAGCTTAGATAAAAATACATTTCCACAAACCCCGGCGTTAGAAATTCAAATCCCACCACTGCAAGTTGTGAAATTGAGTTCTGTAAATCTGGTAATTTATCGGCTGTCACCAGGAAAGAAAAGGTGCTGTAATTTTGTGTGTTGGAATACTCTCCACTTGCCTGGATGAGTGCAGCTACAACAACACGCAAGAAGCTCGACATCATCCAGGTCAAAGCAGCCCGCTTGATTGGCACCCCACCCATCACCTTAAACATTCACTCCCTCCACCACTGGCGCACCGTGTCTGCAGTGTGTACCATCTACACGATGCACTGCAGAAACTTGCTAAGGCTTCTTCGCCAGCACCTCTCAAACCCCTGGCCTCCACCACCTAGAAGGACAAGGGCAGCGGGCGCATGGGAACACCACCACCTCCACATTCCCCTCCGAGTCACACACCATCCTGACTTGGAAGTATATCGGCCGTTCCTTCGTCGTCGCTGGGGCAAAATCCTGGAACTCCCGAACAGCAGTGTGGGAGTTCCTTCACCGCACGGACTGCAGCGGTTCAAGAAGGCGGCTCACCACCACCTTCTCAAGGGTAATTAGGGACGGATAATAAATGCCGGCCTTGCCAGCGACGCCCACATCCCATGAACAAATGTTTTTAGAAGTCCACCCCTGAGATGGGTTTCTTCGATTATCAGACACCCAGCTGACATAAAAGAAAACTGATGCTCGTCTGTGATTGTAGCCCAGTGATCTATGGTATCCTTCATTTGATTGATGGACAATTTTATAGTCAAGAAATCTGTACAATTATCATTGCAAAATGAGTTCTTTGAAAAATTTTGAATGAAGCAGCTGCTTTACTATTACAGAGTCATTAACCATGGGACTGGAATGGGAGTTATTGGGAGGATTGTTTCCAGCCCTGAAATGTGATTACTGTTTTAGAATTCTACTGCCATCTGCTCACTGCTTTTCTTGTCATTGTATTGGTCTCTTTCTCTGATGTAGATCTGCTTTGATGCCTTTTAAATTTGAAAGTAATATCAGCCAAATGCAGGTTGAGGTGTTATGGATTAGACTTTCCACTATGACCGCTATCGCCCCAAAATGGGCCATATTTCCGCCGTTAGTGCTTTTTTTACTTTTCAGGATCGCTGGACTATCGCCCATTTTAAAAACCGCTAGTTTTGCCTTTTTAATTTGGGCGATAGCCTTAGCGATGTGAAATGGGCTATAGCGATGTATTCAGTCATGCAAGGCTGTCGTCCTTAGCAATGGTTGTTCTGCGCATGAGCTTTTTTTTTTCCAGGCAAAGAACTTTTCCCGCAACTTGGGAGGTCAGGGGTCATCTGCGCATGCTCAGAAGGCAAAGGGAGGGAGAGAGAGAGAAGGAAGTTTGTGGAGTCTTGTGCATTTGAAGGAATTGATACAAGGAATAACCAGATAAGATGGAGCAAGAGGAGTCAGGAGGGAGTGTTGAGGAGGTTGCAGGGAGAAGGAGGGCCAAAACCTTCTCCGAAGAGGTGAACGAGGCCTTAGTCTGCGAGTCCAATAAACCCAAGGTGGGCATGTGAAACCCCCCCCAAGAGTATACCAGTGAATATGGTTGGATATCGCCGTGATAGTCTCATCAGTAGCCCACGATAGAAGAGAGGCAGAACAGTCTTATTGCATCGGCAAGAGTAAGCATTAAATTATTAAACTTATAATTGTAGTGACGCACTGCCTCATTAATTAGAATGTAAATCTGCCGGATTGTAATTAAGCTGCGTAATCTTGGGTAGCTTCCTTGTTAAGATTTGGACTGGGGTCGGAACCTGTGCCCTTTTACTCTAATGTTGCTGAGATGCCTTAAACTTAATTGACAATATTAATTATTATTTAAACGCTTTGATCGAAAATTATGGCCAAAGGAATGACTGGAAACAGACAGACTACAAACACTTGGCATTTCTACCACTTTATGTTTAGAAGGAGAATTATTGAATTATATCGCTGCTTGTGTGCTGTGAGCAACTTGGGCACTGTCTCCTTTTTGGTTAGATTGGTGGATTGGGGCACGACTGAGCCCTGAAGGGTCCGGTCACCTTTACCCAGACTGTGTGAGTCTCTCCGGCTGCTGTCACTCACACAGTGACCCAGCCTGGACTGGGAGAGAGCTGCCCTGGCTCACTGTCTGCCCTGGGACACTTTGGGGCATTAGCTCTGGCCATACGGAAGTCTCCGAGCACAGACCAGGGACACGGTGCCCCCTCCCATTACAGTCCTGTCATTGCCGAGCTCACCAGCTCAACAGCAGTCCTGATTTCCCCCCCACCCCTCGGGCACCTCCGTCGATTCCAATAAACCGCCTCCCTCCCCTCAGGTGCCGAATGGGGCCTTTCCTGGAGATTGTACGCGAGAGGGTTGGTGTGAATCATTAGTTCCTAAGCACAATCTTATTAAATATTTTCTCTGAACGTAGATGTTATAACCATGCATCCATTGGATACAAACCGTATTAGCATATAACGTTAATGATGAATAGCATGTGGGGTGACTGTGGATTACAATATCTGTTGTGCTTCCATAATAGGACCTAGGCAATTAGCTAATGCCATGCTCTTGTCACATTTGCAGAGAAAGACATCTAAGAATCAGGCGGACTGGAAGCGGACCGGAGGAGGGTCTGCTGACCGATCTCAAGGAGCATGCCGCAGCCTTAGTGGGCAAGTGTAATCATTCTGCCACCCGTGGTGGTGCAGATCCCATTGTTGCACCACGTGAGTGATGTGTAAACCAGTGATAATTTTAATTAATTTAACGCCATTTGATTATAATATATGAATGATGTAATGTTATGCATGCAGCTTCTGTACTCTCATGTTAATTATTCACATTTATTGCAGTAGTGTTGCTCCTCGTACATCCAGTCCAAGCATTCTCATGTCTCCCCTTCTCTTCTAATAACCTCAATTATGTTTTCCAGGTCCCTAGGCTCTCCAGGCTCCACGGGAGGCCCCTGGAGCACCACCCCAATCGCTGCAGTTCGTGCCGACCACGGGGGAAGAAGAAGATACGACGGGGGAGGATGATGAGCCTGAAGGGTCATCTGTAGTACCTGCGGCCATGTCATCCTCAACGGATGAAGTAGCGCGGCCAAGCGGCTCGCAGCAGGGCACACTGAGCCGTCCAGTGCCCACGCCGACCCCACGGAGGTGGGGTCGACGAGGTAGGCACGCGCTGAGGCAGGCAGATGTGAACGAAGACATGGTGTCTCTGTCGAGGGCGAGCGTCGACATTGGTCGAGAGATCATCCAAGCGATTGGTGGGTTGACCGGCAACATTGCCGAACTATCTGCGCCAATCTCGGAGGGCCTGGGGCAGATGGTTGTGGCAATGCGGCGAATGGCCGATTCCGTCGATGCCATGCGGCAGGCGATAGTTTCGGGATAAGGCACTGCATCCCAAGGTGCCGTACCACCATCAACTTGGACAGATGTGGGTCAGGAGGAAGCAGTTGCTTCTGACTTGGAAGAAGTTTCTTCGGAAACATCTTCTCGGCCACCTGAAGTCAATCTGCCAACGTCACCCCCCCCCCCCCCCGCTCCCCCCACCCCCACAGCAGCAGCCCTCGAGGTGCTCTACTGCAAGACGACTTGGCCCCGTTACTAAGTGGGAAATGGGCGGGGGGGGAGGGTGTTATGATGAGTGGGGGGTAAAGGTAGAGGAGGGAAGCATGGCCGCAGGTAGCTGGGGGGCCTACTGTATTTTTGTTATTAAAAATTTGTTGAATGTTGGGGGTTGTGGAAGGATATTATCGTTAATTAAAAATTATTGTTGTTTGAAAACATTTGTTGACTGTTGGGAGTGGGGGGGGGGGAGATGGGTGTTATATAGTTTGTTATAGTTTATTGAAACTTTTTACGTCACGTTAAATTATTATTTTTTTTTTATTGAACTTTACAATTGTTGTGCAATGTTTTCTAATAACGTAAAGTTAAACATCAATACAAGGGTTGCAAACACTGGCCAGGCCAGGATGAAACGCAACTGTCACCAACGTAACTTCACGCAAAGCGTTCATTTATGAGCTGCTGAAGCAAGTTTTGCAGCTGCATAATTACCATGGGACTTTTCCAGTGGTGTGTGGGGGGGTGGGGGTATGGGTTCATCGCCAGGCTGATTGTCCTCCTCCTCCTCCTCCTCCTCTTCTGTCTCCCTCCTGAGGTGGACCGGCAGTCCCATCTGGCAGTTGTTGCCCTCTCCTGATAGCTAGGTTATGCAACATGCAGCACACAACAATGAACTCAGCGCCCTGCTCAGTGTGGTATTGTAAGTTGCCTCCCAAGTGGTCCAAGCATCTGAAGAACTCCAATTGTTTTTTCAACGATATTACGTGTGGCTATATGGCTTTCGTTGTTGCGCTTCGCAGCTTCTCTCTGGGGCTTACGCAGAGGGGTCATGAGCCAGCTGGCAAGGCCATATCCTTTATCCCCCAGCATCCAACCATGACCTTGTGGCTGACTCTTAAACAGGTCAGAGACAGTGCTCTCACGCAAAATGTGCACATCATGGATGCTCCCTGAAAAATTTGCATTTACTGCCATGATTATTTGCTTGTGGTCGACAACGAGCTGCACATTCAGGGAATGAAATCCCTTTCAGTTTCGAAGCACCTCTGCATCCTGTAAAGGTGCTCACAGGGCAATGTGCATACAGTCTATTACTCCCTGTACCTTGGAGAAGTTTGCTATTCTTGAGAACCCCTCTCACTCTGTGCCTCCCTGGTCATAGAGAAGTTTATAAAGTTCATCCTGCGTGCGTAAAGAGCTTCAGTCACCTGTTGACCACAGCAATGTGTGGCGTGCTGAGAGATGCAGCAAATGTCGCCAGCTGAGGCCTGAAAAGAGCCCGATGCATAGAAGGAAAGTGCTGCTGTAACCTTAACCTCAACGGGCAGTGCAGTCCTTATGATGCTGGTAGGCTGCAGGTCTCCCTTAATTAGCTGGCATATCTCACTGATGACCTCCTTTCTGAATCGCAGCCTTCTAACAACACACGTGTTATCGAACAAGTCCAGGTATGATCGCTTATCCCTGTAAATGCGTTGGATGTAACATCTCCTCCTCTTGAGCAATCTGCCATCTCTTTGATTGGGCACATAATGCTCTTCAATAAACCTTCTCCCATCTCTATTCTGCAGCATGTGATTAGTCATCAATGCTGGTTGAGAAATTACAGACCCCATCACTATAAATCACTATAAATGCCCTAATCTGTCTTCTTAAATTATCCTCAGCAAATACAATATAAATGGAAATTAGCCACAATGTGATTAGATGATTGGCAAGATTCAAAAACGTCCTTAAAATCAGTCAAGAATTAGTTCAATGCTCCCATCCACTTCAAGCAGCCTTTTATTAAACTTCCTCCAAGTTACAAAAATGGTATCCATAGTGCCGAGTTAAGGTCAGGTGAGTGCAGCTTTTCTTGAGCGTCTTTTTGGGCGAGTGATTATTTGGGCGAATTATGGACGAAATGCCGAAAGTAGCGCTAGGCGATAATCGGGCACTAGTTTCCATTATAACCAGTATTCTGGGCCTTGCACGACTAATGAGGTCATTTTTTTTTTTAAATAGGCCGGGTGATTCAGCTCATTCCTGCATGCCGAAAGTTGCGATAAATGGGTGATAATCGGGCGCTAGTTTCCATTTATCATCAAATATGGGCGATAACCTGAATCTCAGCCCTAAATGGGCGATTGTGTGCCGAAAGTCTAGCTCACTGTCTCTTTGAAGATGCTCGAGCTGAAGATATACAACATCCTGGTCCTGAAAAACCATGGATCCCTGCCATTGTGCCAGGATTGAACCCTCCGGAGTTTGTTGGGTCAGCGGTAGGGCACCAATGTGCATGGGCCAACCGTGCCATTATAGATGCATCTCCACCCAATCCCATGCCGCTGCAGGTATTGCCCTGGCCCCCGGTATCCCCTCCCCTGGACCGCGCTTGGCCTTGGCCCCCTGTCTAAAGGGGCCTGATCAGGTCTTGCTTCATCTTTCGCAAAAAAACATTTGCCAGTCTTTGGGTGTCCAGGCAGCCTTCCTGAAACCTCCTCCACCTCCCAGTAAGAGCCCACTTGTGCCCATGCTCACTCAACATGCTGGCCCCCAAGGAAGGTGGAACTTCCCAATGTAGGGAGTCCCCGCCCCTGTCCCTGACCTGGGACCGTCCTCCTAATGTTCTTGGCCGTGCAAGGGGCAAGTGGAGATTCCACCTCTTCCAGGACTGACTGGAGGATCCTGGAAATGGTGGGGACCCTGCCGTTTTCCGATGCATTCTGCCAGATCCCCACTGGAGGCAAGCACAACCTCGAAGGAAATTCCGGTCCCTTGCATTTTACTATTTCAAGCCATTCAAGAGAACATTCCAATTGGGATGGTGCATCCAGTACCTTGTGATCAACACAACAAAGTAATGAAAATATTTGAAATTCTTGATACAGCCACAAATATCTTTCTGTCCTGTTATAATAGAACCTGGAATAGATGGTAATGAAGGGATGTACAGCAGAAAGAATGCTGTTGCAAACCATTACTCCCTTTATGACGCAAGTGGAACACACTCAATTCTAAATAGATGATTATAGCGTGTTCCACACAACAGTAGATCTTCGTTACTTTCTCTATCATTTGGACCACACAAGTATATTTTTCATTATTCCCACTTGTAAAATGAGTTACTTTATATCCTGTTAAATGACAAGTATATCCATACGAGCAGATCTTTGGGCGTGACGATTAAGGTATCCTTTACCCAGTGACTGAGGTCTCCTTTTGTTGGGTAAGTCCACCACTTCCTGGAATCATATGTTTTACTTTCACAACGGTAAAATTAACTTATTTCTTTGAAAGTTCAGCTACAGATCCCAGAGAGTGCTGGGCCCCCAAAAGCCAGCCACATGTCTCTCATTGGTCTTGAGAACTGGCAGGTGTGACAGTACAATTGGGAAGCTGCAAGATACATGCTAATGTTAAATCTACTCGTAGTTAGACAACTTAAAAAAAATAATTCCTGGGATATGGGCATTTATTGCCCATCCCCAATTGCCCTTGAGAAGGTGGTGATGGATCTTCTCCTTGAACCGCTGCAGTCCATGTGCTGGAGGTACTCCCACAGTGCTGTTAGGGAGGGAGTTCCAGGATTTTGACCCAGTGACGATGAAGGAACGGCGATAGATCTCCAAGTCGGGATGGTGTGCAACTTGGAGGGCAACTTGGAGGTGATGGTGTTCCCATCCACCTGCTGCCCTTGTCCTTCTAGATGGTTGAGGTTGCGAGATTGGGAGGTGTCGCCGAAGAAACCTTGGCAAGGCAGCAGATCGTCCTCTGAGGTTGAGATTAAGACTCACTCATAGAAACATAGAAACATAGAAATCTACAGCGCAGAAGGAGGCCATTCCAGCCTATCGTGTCCGCCCGGCCGACAAAGAGCCGCATGGCCCTCGGTCAGCAGCCCTGAAGATTACATATAAACCTATCATCATCGTCATAGGCAGTCCCTCGAACGAGGATGACTTGCTTCCACACCAAAAGGGATGAGTTCACAGATGTTTCAATGAAGGACCCGATATTCCAGTCCTGAACTCCAGGGGTGGAAGATGCCTGTGTGTGGATTTTTTTAACGTGTGGTGACCGTTGCACATCAGCCACCACACGGGCTTGACAGAGCTAGGCCTTTATCCAGTGGCAAGGATTAACCAGGATGACTGGAGACCTGCTCTGTTGCACGGACCTAGCGCGCACAGATATTGCAGTGTGGGCTGGTCCGTGCTGCCCCTGGGCCCTCGGCTTTTCTGGGCCCCATACCCTCATTTGCTGCACCTCCACCACAATCTCTCATCACTCCTCTGCTGCACCTGAGTCGCACCGATGTTGCAGCCCACGCTCTAACCGGCGACCTGGGGCCTGATGACGTCACCCAGTTGCCTACCTCGAAGCCGTCACACACTTGGAGTGGCTCGTGCTGGAAGCTACAGTGGCCGCGCTCCAGCTCTTATACTCCCCACCTGCGGTGATGTCCTCTCGCAGGTCGGGGTGGCCAATGGTGGAAAAGTAAAGAGCACCCAGCCCAACCAGTCCGCCCCACACAACTGATGCACAGCGAGGGGAGCTATGCTGTACACCTGGCTCTGATTTTGGAGTGTTTAATGTTGTCACTTGGTGCTCGAATAGGGAAAGTGATCCCAGTGCTAATAATCCTCAACTTGATAAACATGAACAAAACCCTGCTGATGACATTGGCTGCATAACAGGGTTTTAAGATCAAGCATGGGCCTTTCTGTTTACAATGGGAACAATAATGGTATAACTTTTCTTGACATCACGCATACATGGTTGTAAGATGAATATGCACACCCAACAGACCATATATTTCACCACCAACCTTCAATGATGCCATTGTCTAATTTGGGAACTTGCAATAACTCACGCCCAGCAAAACCAAGAAAGGTCATAGAGGGGTTAGGCTTCACGTCATTTGGTGGCTTGTTTTATTATGAAAACACCCATCATCGTGCATCCTTTGTACTCCCTGAATATCACTGGCCTGGGGCTTTGACATGTCTGTGGAAACGTATAAAAAGCCATCGCGAGACCTGGTAACCCATAACCATATCTCTGCTTTGTCTAAGCTGCTGTGCTTCTGAAGATAGCGTGGATTCTCGGCGAAGGTTGATAAGCACTAGTCAATGAACAGGAGCCTGGTGCATAAAGTGGCTCTCAAACACTGAGTCACCACTTGCAATTGTTAGCTGCAATTGTTGGCGCAATTTTTTTGTCATAAAAAGACATATCAAGTCATGAGGTTAACTCCATAAATACAAAAGAAAACGTTTAGCCATCCAACTGGCATAAAAATTGCTCTGTGTACAATACAAGCCCTAGCCATTTAGCTATTTTAAAATATGTCTTTTTTGGTCCCCGAAACAGAGGTGCAAGAATTGCTCTAGTCACAGTCTGCAGCAACACTGAATCATAAGCAGCCCCTCGGAATCGAGGAAGACTTGCTTCCACTCTTAACATGAGTCCTTAGGTGGCTGAACAGTCCAATACAAGAACCACAGTCTCTGTCACAGGTTGGGCAGATAGTCGTTGAGGGAAGGGGTGGGTGGGACTGGTTTGTCGCACGCTCTTTCCGCTGCCTGTGCTTGATTTCCGCGTGCTCTCGGCGGCGAGACTCGAGGTGCTCAGCGCCCTCCCAGATGCACTTCCTCCACTTCGAGCGGTCTTTGGCCAGGGACTCCCAGGTGTCAGTGGGGATGTTGCACTTTATCAGGGAGGTTTTGAGGGTGTCCTTGTAACATTTCCACTGCCCACCTTTGGCTCGTTTGCCGTAAAAGAGTTCCGAGTAGAGCGCTTGCTTTGGGAGTCTCGTGTCTGTCATGCGAACTATGTGGCCTGCCCAGCGGAGCTGATAAAGTGTGGTCAGTGCTTCAATGCTGGAGATGTTAGCCTGGTCGAGGACACTAACGTTGGTGCGTCTGTCCTCCCAGGGGATTTGTAGGATCTTGCGGAGACATCGTTGGTGGTATTTCTCCAGCGACTTGAGGTGTCTACTGTACATGGTCCATGTTTCTGAGCCATACAGGAGGGCAGGCATCACTATAGTCCTGTAGACCATGAGCTTGGTGGCAGTTTTGAGGGCCTGGTCTTCAAACACTCCTTTCCTCAGGCAGCCGAAGGCTGCACTGGCGCACTGGAGGCAGTGTTGGATCTCGTCGTTAATGCCTGCTCTTTTTGATAGGAGGCTCACGAGATAAGGGAAGTGGTCCACATTGTCCAGGGCCGCACTGTGGATCTTGATGACAGGGGGGCAGTGCTGTGCGGCGAGGACAGGCTGGTGGAGGACTTTGGTCTTACTGATGTTTAGCGTAAGGCCCATGCTTTCGTATGCCTCAGTAAATACGTCGACTATGTCCTGGAGTTCAGCCTCTGTATGTGCGCAGACGCAGGCGTCTTCCACAGACTGTAGCTTGCCGACAGAGATTGGGGTGGTCTTGAATACAATGGTGAATACAATGGTGAATACAATGGTGAAGCTAACCTCTGTGCAGTATTTATGAGAAAGAGCTTGTATTTATAAACTCTCATTTACACCTCCTCTCGGCCCATCTTTTGTTTGTTTACTTGTCCCATTCCCATCTCCTTTCGCCTCACACCACCACGCCTTTTGTCTTTTAATCTCTCCTGCCTTCCACCCTATCACAGACCTGCCCTCGTGTTCCTTCCTTCCCTTGACCCACCCCCTTTCTCTGCCTCTGTACAAACTTATAACCTGGTGCATCTCTAACTTTTTCTAGTTCCGACGACCTGAAACATTAACTCTGTTTCTCTCCTCACAGATGCTCCCTGACCTGCTGAGTATTTCCAGCATTTTGCTTTTACTTCAGATTTCCAGCATCTGCAGTATTTTTCTTTTGCACTTACATAGTGCCTTTCCTGTCCTTGGGATGTTCCAAAGAGCAATCAGTCGCGTGGGCAAACGCAGCAGCCAATTTGGACACAGCAAGGTCCCACAAGCAGCAAATGAACAAATGACCGGATAATCTGTTTTCAGCTGGGTTGATTGAAAGCTTGATGTTGCTCAGGACACTGGGAAAACTCCTTGCTCTGTAATGCTGTGGGATCATTTACATACACCTGAATGGACAGACAGGGCCTCGACTTAATTTCTAATCCAAACGATAGACCCTTCAACAACGCAGCCCTCCCGCAACACCGTACTAAAGTACCAGCCCACAGCCCACATTGGTTAGTTTTCTGCTTTCCTTTGAAATTGTGAGAATTAATTCTATAAAACGTATAGAAAATCGGCTACAATCCTGGGCTATGAGAGTAAAGTTCCCATTGATATCCCTGCAAATAAAAACGATGATTGCAAGCAGGAAATACCTGGGGGTATCAAGGCTTTCCACAATAGGAATTTTCGTGATCTGGGTCGTGTGCCATTGCCTGTACATGTCTGAGGTAGTCCCTTGCAAGCTCTACAGTACTGATGAGTCCAATGTGGGACCTACAGTCTCTGTTACAGGTGGGGCGGACGGTGGTTGGAGGGACGGGTTGGTGGGATCCTTGGGTTGCCGCGCGCTCCTTCCGCTTTGCGCTTGGCTTCCGCTTTGCTCCCGGCGAAGAGACTCGAGGTGTTCGGCGTCTTCCCAGATGCTTCTCCTCCACTTTGGGCGGTTGTGGACCAGGGATCCCCAGGAGTCGGTGGGGATGTTGCACCTTTTCAAGGAGGCTTTGACAGTGTCCTTGAAGCGTTTCCTCTGCCCCGTACAGATACTGTCAGCTTCAATGTCAAGGACGTTCAGGGTCGGTTCCCTGAATGAATGCTATTGGCTTGGAGCCTTGCTGTTTGAAGTGTATAGTGAAATAGACGGCCCTTACTTTGCTCTTCCTTATCTTATGCTGCAGTTGGTGAGTTTTAGTCACAGAACTTTTTTTTTGCTCTCACAAATTAAGCCAGAGTGATTTATTTCTTTACTTCAGACATCCAATGTCAAAATAGAAGATATCACTTGCTACTGAAATATAAACCTGACTGTAGATAATCCCTGTCATGCACTTGACTATGTGCACTGTGGGTCCATTGACCTCACATGAAGAATAACAATACTAATCCCACACCTTGATAAGCATGGCAACCATTGACATGAATGTTATTTTGCAAAGATTCTTTCCCCACATGTAAATGCTAACGTACTAATAAATTCAACAACCCATTGGTGGCTGTAGATCACAGGATTCGCTTGGTTCATTAGAAATCCTTCATTATTCAATTAATGCCTGGGATGCTCATTAATTATGGATCTATGGAGCTCGTCAAATAAACTCAATAATATATTGCTTCTTATACAGTTTCTGCCAATTCTTTGTTCAAGTTGTTTGGCATTTAAAGCGACTTGGTCTTTATGATAAAGTGTTTGTCAAACCGTTTAATGTTTGGGAAGGAGGAAGAGACAGAAAATTGATAGGCCATTTGCGGCTCCGTAACGTGATGTATTCCAACACGTACCACACACCATCCTACGTGTTTGCAAACAAATAGGAAAATATATTGGAAGGAACTTTTTCATAAAGATTGTGTCCCTTTCAATGCTACTGCACTGATCACCCCAAGCTATTTATCATTTTGGTACCATAAATATAAGTAGAATTCAACCCATTGGGCAATCTTTTACCTCCCATTTAATGACATGGCTGTCTTGCTATCAGACCCATTACACGATAACGTTTCAAGTCTGCGTCCCTTAGACTTAAGGGAGTGAAAGTGGGGGCCGTACTAAGGGGATCGACCAGGGTGGGAGAGAGTAAGGGCTTAACTGGGGATGAGGCCATCATAGGTGGAGGTGAGGATGTGATTGACCAGATCGATAGCTGCAGACATATCATGCTGAGCAGAGGGCCAAAGGCTAGACAATTGGAAGTTTGATGTGCCTCGGGGAAGAATTTTCTCCAGGGGTGGACGCAGAAGGAACTGGGGTTTGGTAGGGGGATGTGAGTGGTGAGGAGTACAAGGAAGTGATCAGAGATGGCCTTGTCTGCGATTGAGATGAGGGAAGCAGAGACCATGTAAGGTCGAGGGGGTGGCTGTGAATGTGAGTAGGAGAGTTTATATAGAGGGAAGGTTAAGGGAGCACATGGGGGTGGTGAACTCAGAGGAGAAAAAAAAAGACTTGGATTTATATAGTGCCTTTGATGACCACTGGATGTCTCAAACTGCATTACAGCCAATTAAATACTTTTGAAGTGCAGTCACTGTTGTAATGTGGGAAACACGGCAGCCAATTTGCACACAGCAAGCTCCCACAAACAGCCATGTGATAATGACCAGGTAATCTGTTTTTGTTATGTTGATTGAGAGATAAATATTGGCCCCAGGACACCGGGGATAACTCCCCTGCTCTTCTTTGAAATAGTGCTAGGAGATCTTTTATACCCACCTGAGAGAGCAGACGGGGCCTCGGTTTAATGTCTCATCCAAAAGACAGCACCTCTGACAGTGCAGCACTCCCTCAGCATGGCACTGGATTTTCTGTGCTCCACAAGGAGAGAGTGCAGGGTGAGTTGAGATGGAGGTTGAGACATCTAGCATTTCATCATCGGAAAGATTTAAAGTTTGAAAATGTGCATCTCTCTCGGGAAAAAAAAACTGTGCTCTAATTATTATAAGGTAGAATCGAAAACAGTCGAAGCCAGTGCTATTGCCAGCCTCCTAATCTCATTTCGCGCTCATTATTATAAAAGCTGATGGGTAAAAGAGATTGCATTCCCAGATTGCTAACCCAGAGAGTGCAGCTTCAGGTCAGATCCTACTCTCACAATGCGAGCTTGCTGCAGTTGGTTGTGCCAAGTTGTCTCCACTTGCCTTCACTTTCAATATTTCATTGAGTAACATTGCACAGATCAACTCCAAACTTAATTTAATCCTATTGAGATAGACCATGGGCGCCCATTTAAATGACATTTAGTATAAATGAAAGCGGAGTCTAGGATCTAAAGGTAAATTCACCGCCCTGTGTTCCCAATGCAAAAGGAACGTGGGCCGGAGATAGGGCCACAAGAACTGTCGTGCCAATTCTCCATCCCACATTCCCTTTGCATGCTGTTGCTGCTCCTCGACCTGGAAGGGGGACCTGATGCTTCCGTGGTGGTTAATCTGCCAAGACAGTGGACTCCACTGGCGGGCTCCAGGACCGGCATGCGATTAAAATTTTGTCTGATCATACCCTCACCCCCACCCTTCTGAATAGGAGGCCAATCGGTCCTTGGCCAGGGTTGCTGGCCTATCCAACTCCACAGTACAGGTGGGTGCTGGAGATTCCAACAGACGTAAGGAAGTGAGTGCCAGAGATATGCCCATCATGGTGCTTTGCCCACCAAACCATGGAAACAAACTGTCCTCCCATTGACCGTATAAACTCTGGCGGAGTAGGTCCAGGAAGGTACCTTTGACGTGATCCCACCAGGTACCCGTGTAACCACCAGGATTGCGACCAGAAGAATTTCAGGCACCACAAACCTAGCTACAGCCAGTGCAGACTATTAGAATCCAATGGTGCCTTTGTTCATGAAATCTTCTGGTCCACAATTCTGGCAAACCCAACTTTATTTGAATGAATTCCTGTAGGCGGGTTTGTTATCCTGTGTCAATTTACAGATGCCATCTTTATTACAATCCGAAAGCTGTCCACACTAAAAAGACCAACTGCGTTTTCCCTCTAGAATATGGTCCAGCAAGAACATATTAAAACATCCTCTTTGGGTAACATTTATTTCAAAGCATGCAACCCAAGCATTGATATCAAAATATACTAAGGAGTATACCAGCGTGCGTTAGTCATTAATAACAGGCTGAGGAATGAAATACTTTCACAAAGCCTTGAATAAACACAACAAAATAATGATGGCTCCAATAATTGGACTCCTAACAGTAAATTCACAATCACAAATTCTAGTTTCAATCTTTATCATCATGTGGCTGGACTAGTCACAGTGTGACAGTGGTGCACACTCTCGGTAAGGGAAAAGGGGAAGGAACATTAGGAACAGGAGGAGGCCATTTAGCCCCTCGAGCCTGTTCCGCCATTCAATGAAATCATGGCTGATCTGCAACTCAGCTCCATTTAACCACGTTTGCTCCACGTCTCAGGAGCTCATGTGGCGACATTAATTGTACGCATGGTACGGGATCTCCAGCCTGGACCATTGTATCATCCTGTCTGAAGGAGCTATCACCGAAATTGGAAGTAGGGATGTATAAAAAAACATGATATACAGGCCGTGAAATAATATGGGTCTTGTTCAAACTCCAGTTTCAACCTCACATTTGTGTAATCACGAACCCTTGATCGCCTAGTATCTGTTTCCTGCTGACACATTGTTCTAGGCCTAGAACTTGTATGTCCTCATGTTGGGATGTCACAGTGATGCAGTGCTTCCAGTGAGGGGCTGTGGTTGCCGAGAGTGCAGGCGGAAGCATCGGGAGTGGTGGTGGTGTCACCTACTTTCATCGCGCACTCCCTATGACCGTGGGTCTCCTCCTGAAGCATGGGATGGTGCAATCATCCCTAAAGTACCATCGATGGTTTGGGGATGATTCGAGCCAATCATTTACCAACCGGTATCGCGGAACCCCGAGCGGAACTGTTGACCGAAGGAGAATATTGACGGTTCACTTTCAATATCACATGATAAGACGAGCTCTGTTGTTTTCTCAACAGAAAAAAAAATGAAAATTGAGCTCATTAGAGTCCAGATTGTGACCCAGCCAGATGGAACAGTCGAGTTCAGGTAGATTGTGATGTTGGCTCAGTTCCACGCCTATCCTAATATGGATTCTGTAGCTTAGGAACCGACTATTCCTCGGAATAAACAGATAGCCCCAG